>NC_139218.1:259332371-259999871 GCF_055691185.1 Crinia signifera
CCTCAGGAAGAGAGCAGTGCAGGGTTGGGTATCCAGCATCCCCTATGAACTTAGAAAGGGATTTAATGGTAAGTACAAAAATCCAGTTTTCCCTTTCATCCATAGGGGATACTGGAGTCTCTAATACAATGGGGATGTGCCAAAGCTTCCCATGTGGGCGGGAGTGCGTTGAGAATCCTGCAAAACTGCACTGCCAAACTTAGTCCGCAAACATGTCAAAATGATAAAACGTTACACAAATGTGTCTTGCCATCCAAGACGCGGTAAAACAACTCAGCAACCTAGACACCTTACATGGAATGAGCCATCACCGAGGCAGGGACAGACTGAGGAACTGTAATACAAGCCTGACAAGAAAAGTGCAATATATACTAACATCTAGCCTTAGTAGCGAGCCACAGAGACCATCCAAGCTTAATCACATCATCAAGGACAAATAAAGGAGTTTGTCTTCCGTAAAGAAGCCGTCCTGGCTACATAAATATAAAGAGCCCTTTTAAAACCACAAGATAGCAAGATGTTGTAGAATCCTTAAATTAAACCGTAACCACAATAGGTTGGGTTATGTGAAAAGGAGAAACCGCACTCCGCAGCAAAGATAGATGAGTTCAAAGCCCTGCCATGTTCTTATGCAAGATGAGATGAGGATAACGACATGACCAAGCTCTCAATGCAGACATTCTCCTGGCATAAGCCAGAGGAAACAGCAAGGCTGACTTACAGGACAGATATGCAAGGTCGGCAGACTACAAAACTGCAATACCAAGTCAAGATGCCAGGGAAAAGCTTTGGATTAAAGAAACCATGCATGCATCTAGCCTAAAGGTGCCCACACACTAGAAAGATCTGCGATCTTAAGATGAGCGCATAAATTAGCATTGAAATCTTTTGTCCGTCCTGGACAAAAGATTTCAGGCAAGTGCACATCTTTACCAAAGATTTTTCTTAAGATCCTGTGTGCGTTTCTATGGATCTTTTGTTAAATCTTTTGATCTTTCGTGCAGCATGTAAGATCAGAAGATTTAGCAAAGATCCACGGGAGCGCGCATCGGACCGATATCGACCGTTTTTGACTGATTTATCGGAAATCGGCCTATCGGCAAAAAAATCGCTCTAGTGTGTGGGCACCTTAAGGCAATGCAGACCTAGTCCTGCTTCAAACTTTACTGAAGAAGTGGGCAGCAAGAAACCGAAAGGCAGGAAGCTGTTCTCACCCCAGGTGACACCTGCTTTCCAAATTCAATGGAAATGGCTGTAAAATAGCAAGTGTTCTTAACAATGGAAGAGATAACCACAACAGAATCCCGATCTGCCTTAATGCGAACTGAACTCTAGTCTGCTGTGCACAATGAGAAAGGCCTAATGTGGTGAGCCTCAAAATCTTCCTTCGTCTGATTATGGTCTGTTGAACAGCACAACTGTCAAAACGTAGGTCCCAGAAATCCTAATGGACCATACATACCTTGCTGAAGCAGATCTAAGACCAGAGGCAGTATCCCAGGTTTGTCCGTGTCAAAATTAACAGATCTGCAAACCCAGACCTGTGATATCAGTCTGTAGCAAGAAGAATGACACAGCCCCCTTCAGGTTTCCCTCATAAGAGGAAAGTCGTAATGACCAGACATGGCATATAGGGCCTTATTCTAGTTCACTCTTTCTGACAAAATCCTCCTTAGATGGACAAAACCATGTGCACTGCAGGGGGGCAGATGTAACATGTGCAGAGAGAATTAGATTTGGGTGAGTTATTTTGTTTCTGTGCAGGGTAAATACTGGCTGCTTTATTTTTACACTGCAATATAGATCTCACTTTGAAGTAAAATCCCACCCAACTCTAATTCTATCTGCACAAGTTACATCTGCCCCACCTGCAGTGCACATGGTTTTGTCCATCTAAGAAGGAATTTGTCAGAAAGAGTGAACTAGAATAAGGCCCATAGTGCCTATGCTAACTGGCAAGACCACAAAGCTGACAAGGCACTCACTGCCAGGGCCATGGGTGTCAAGTTCTGGAGTATATTGCAAACTCATAGGGCCAGATGTAATAAGCATGGAAAAGTGATAAAATTGAGAGGGATAAACAGCCAGCCAATCAGCTCCTACCTGTCATCTGACAGGCTGTGTTTGAAAAATGTCAGGTAGTAGCTGATTGGCTGGTGGTTTTTCATTCTCCATTTTATCACTTTTCAAGCTTAGTATATCTCACCCATAGTGAGACGAGACTGCTAAAAAAGTAAGGAGGACCCCACCAATCCCAAACTCTTAGAAGATGCTGGTGGAGAACCCAAGGAGTGTTTGTCTGGTGTGAGGACTACCTTGCAACAGTCAACTCACAACTGAAAGTGTCAGAGTGTAATTTGTCTTCTCATTGCCCCTATATAGATGCCACCGCCGTGGGGTAGTCTGATTGAACTTAGATGGGCATCCCTTAAAAAAGAGGAGCTGCCTGACACAATGTCATGCAAGTACTCCTAGTATCAGGATATCAACTAGCAGGGCGGGATCCTTAAGATTTCTGTTGTCTGGCCTGGATTGACAGATTGTGCTGTAGAACCAACACCAGAGGAAAATCTTCAACTGAGTAGATATTGGACCAGTTTGTGGAAGTAGAAGGAGGAATTCACTCCATTTGGAAAGGAGATCCCATAGGGAAAACCCAAAATAAATCAGCCATACAGTGAGGCCTTATATAAGGCCAAACAAACACTTCTAGAAGTTGAATAGACAATTGAGACAACAGGGCTCTGTGGATTCAGTTCTGAGCGTGTAACTTCAGAATGATAATCTCCTGGTGGACGATTATCATTTTGAAGTTACAGGCTCAGAACTGAATTCTCTGAGTAGCTGTAGACTCGGGAAAAGCATCATTAACCCACTGAATAAGTGGTGTGCCAACAGAAAGCATACATGTAATCTCCCTCTAGAAAAAAACTTGGGTGGTAAAAATCACCCCTTATCTGGATGATTTACTCCGGAGTCCACAGATGACCATTGACTCAAACCAACTGGATATAGGAGTCATGGCTTGTGGCAGACCCAATCCCAACTGAGGAAAACATAAGGAGATCCACTCCCACTGTTGCATTCACTATCTAAGAGGGAAACCCCTAATACGGAGGGCTTTCTGGGGTCTGCGATAGTTGGCAGTCATCACTACCAGTTGAATGAATGTACTATAAGACCCAAAAAACAGTCCTCTACATATGAAAGGGATGATCTTTTTATCCAATGATCCAGTTAGGATGCAAGTAGGCTATTTCCTGAAAACGGTATGCCTCCAACAACGTAGGGCGAGGAGTCACTCCTGCCTATTTAAATATATACATATATACATACATACAGTATATACATGTTACCTTCATATGTATTTTAATATACACATGTCCTATCCAGCTTTTAAAAAGGTTTATACCTGTTAGACAGACCAGATGGGTCCTATTGCTGGGCAGTAAATGGAATTCCACATTAGGTTGAAATTTTCTCCCCTCAACAGGGGAGAGGTCTGCAAACCATCAATTGATGACAAAATGCTGACTGAGGTTCCTATTAACCTCTCTATTCTTCCTTTTATCAGGATTGATAAAGAGATACACATGTATAATTACCTATACACAAAATTTATGATATACATACACTACATGTATGGAAAGCAATAGCAGAGAAGATGACACACCGTGCCAATGACTGCCACGTTCTACTCCCACATTACAAGCAAAGCTGCCCCTGGTAGTAAGAGCATCAATCAGCAGCTCCTTACAGAGTCTGAGAGGTCGATCCTATTCGCGCCAAAGGGTGTGAGGTGCCATTCCAACGTGTTTAAATGCTGGCAATGCCACCTGTATTAAGCTGATCTTGCACCCTTCGCTAGGCCACATTTGCTTAAAATTGCTTGCAGCCCTACGGAGGAGACAAATTCCATCTACCGCGACGTGTGCTAGGTGCCATGATTATTCCTATTTGCTAATAGGATTGTCCATAAGTCTTTTAAAGTGGGCAAACCGGTATATCAACGTGACTGAGGTGCTCTACTTCTGTTTCGAGGTGTAGTAGTAACATACATCCGCCTCTGAGACTCATCATAGCGGTCTTTAAAAGAACCAGTAATCTACAAGCTGCACTGTACTATTTGCGAATGTTGAAACCGTTTCTGATATGCTTCAAACATCTCTTCCTTATCTTTCCAAAGCCAGCTGGGCAGAGGTTTGACCTGATCTTAGATAAGGGGACACTCCTGTAGAGTTGAAATCTGAGAAGACTCTCTAATCAATAGCACAAGCTGGAAAATATCTCGGAATTGTTATGGGGCCTACACACAGGGCAACTATACTGAGCGATGCAAAATTGCTCCGTGCACAGCCCTGTGTGTTGAGTGATCTGTCGGGGTCAGTGTTCTCCGGTGAGAAAACTGGCCTTGACTGGTGATCTAACTAGATTTAACGTGTATGCAGGGTCTTCATTGCTATCACTATGGCTCCTACACGGAGCGATGTAGGGTCATTTTTTAAGCGGTCTAGTCAAATTAAGTAAGAAAAGGGGTGGAAATCGCCCTGTGTGTAGGCCTCATTAAACACAGCACAGAGATTTTGCTAGCCCTAAGTGCTATATAACTGATTCACATCTACTACAAACATTACACTGAAACAAACACAGACCAACAGGATTCCTATTAGACTTGAATTTAGGATGTAAAACAATCCACTTTGGCAGAGACATCACTCTCTCTTCATCTTTATTCATTAGCCTGAGATAGTATACTGTTTTGAAAGTAGGGATGCAATAGAGGTGTGGGGGGGGAGGGAGCACAGTCATATGTGTACCCCACATCTGCATGTTATACCTTTTTCTTGACTGATGTGGGATTGTTGGATGCAAGACAGCCAGGGACTGATGTCCCTACAGCCGGTGACGTGGGCTCCAGATCCTGAAGGGTGGGACCGGTTCCCCCGGCTGCTCCCACATAGAAGATGGCAGGGGCCAACTGTCAGCCTTTTGTAGACCTTGGAAAAATAAAAAACTCTGTAGCACCAGAGTGAGTGACCGTCTCTCCCGGGCACATTTCTAAAATTGGTCTGTGGCTGAGCATAGAGGAGGAGGAGCCAGTCACACATATATTAAGATTTAAGGTGCCGGCTCCACTAATCAGCCATCAATACCCCATTGTATTCAGAGACTCCAATGTCCCCTATGGATGAAAGAGAAATATGGTTCTGTGCCTTGATATTTCACAAGAACTTTAGTCAGTGATTATAGTCACAACCAGACAGCCAGATTGTGTCTACTCTACCTATGTACTGAACATTCAGAAACCAATTGCACACCCCCTCCTAGGCTAATATAAACTAGAAACTTATAATAGGTGTTTCTCTTCTTATAAGAGCTTGCCAAGTACAAGAGTACTAGCTGTTTGTGGTCGGCAGTGAGAAGTGGGCTTATGTGTGTTTACTCTGTGTATTTTGATTTTGATACAGGCAGAAGAACGCCTTAGGAAAACTAACCAAGGCTCTCCTGAAGCACAGTCAAAGCAAACAGCGAGAGTGTTGGAACCGTTAGTGCCTTCAAGATCGGAGTCTTTTTCCAATGGGCATTCTGAGCCTGCTCAGCCTGCCATGCATAGGCCAGTGGAACCTCAGGTATGATAGTACTTCGTTAACCATGTCTGCCCTATTCTGTACTACTGTCTTATAAATTATTATCCTTTTTAAATATTTATATTGGCTGCTCAATATAGCTGTATGCGTTTCTTTTTTTTTTTGTATGGGTTTCTTTTCTTTCATTCTATGAAAATACGTTTTCTATGTTTTGGCTGGCAATGGCCATTTTAAATATATTACCCCCAGAATTTTTTTTTAAATATATTCCTGACTGAGAAATAAAGTGATGACTGTGAACTAGAGTATGTGGTATTAGGTTACCTGTAATTTAAGAACTAGTATAATCCATGTCCATAAATCTGTTATTTTCAGTTACAAATCATTCCTATACACTACACATGTTCATTGTTATGTGGTCTTAGTACAAAGATGTACAGTTACATCGCAACCACTTTGTCTTAATGCAGGATTGTATTTAGCAAGTCATAAATTATTTTTAGGTTTTGAGGTTTTTATATATATATATACTGTACTTATACATCTACATCTGTTTTGTACACGAGATGTAAACATTAAACACCCAGTCTCAGCTAACCCCTAGTCCCATCCATCTATTGCACTGGTCAAGGAACACGGTCCTCATTACCCCACGCAGTGCATGTTTTGCAGGTCTCCTCACAGAATGACAAGTGAAATAATTAACTCCACCTTTTAAAATGTCTGTGAGTAATTAGTACACCTGTGCACCTGCTGGGTTACCAGCAAAACAATCACTGTGTGGGGTAATGAGGACCCAGTTCCCTGACCACTGATCTATTCATCCCTAACAAACCTTATCTAAACATTCTGAAAAAACACACCTTTACAGCTTACAAATGAAATGTTGTGTAACAAAATCAGAAGTACAATTTAGATGATGACCACAGATCACCATACACATACAGTCACAGAGCTTTGTTAGTCCTGCACCGTTATAGCCTAATTGCAGATCATGCATCTTGTCAGAGTATAGTATTGAGTTAGAGTTCTTATTTCATTAAATGACTGGCATATAATAACTGGTACGAGTCATTGGGTTGAAGGTCCACAGGCCTTAAGCCAACATCTTAAATAGGTGGACATGGCAAAGGTTGACAGATTTGGAAGGTCGATACAAGCATTAAGTTGGCCATCAAAAGGTCAACAGGATTTTTTCCCCATTTTTGTTTGCCAAATGTTGACATGGACACCGTTTAAAGTGTAACACGTCCCCTCGCATGGCTTGCTGCGCTGGTCATGCTTCGAGCACATTATTTTCTCTCGCCATGCCCTAGTATATGGTAGGGCATAAAATACCACCTGTTGGTACATGTCTTTAAAAAAAAAAATGTGAAAAACTCAACCTTTTGACTACCTTGCCATTGTCGATCTAATGCTGGTGTCGGCTGTCAACCTTAGCCATGCCTGCCTATAATAACTACCAGTAACTAATACATATTTAGTACCAGTGACACAATTATTCCCGGTTAGCCAGCAGTGTGCAGCATAAACCCAGTCCTGATATCCCCACCTGTCCCTGCGTCTTTCACAACTTTTTATGTTGAAGTTTTTGTTGTGTCCTCATAAAGGCAACATATGGTTTCCCCCCAATGTACAGAGACACATTTTATTTTACAGTATGCGATGGTAAGTGTGCAGTTATGAGGCACAGCTGTCCAATTCCTTTAGTATTCAAGGCAAGAAGCTTTTTAAAAAGATCTTCATGACGATGGACTAAAGAAGCACAGTATTAATATCAGTAAATATGTACAAATGGCTTCCGCCCATATTGTACAGTCCTTCACCAAATAAACTCAGAGCGGAAGAATCAGTGAAATTGTCTTACAAAGAGCCCAAATAGCAATGTCTGTTTCATCCATGGATTGCTGTGACCAATGCAGTCAATGCTTGTAGTTGTAGAGACCGCATTCCATTATGCATGTCTAGTAGATGTATCCTGTGCTAATTCCTAATTTAATGAAACTGGAATGGTCTGCAAGAGATGCTAACAAACCAGTATTATTCTTGTCCTATGTTATATGGGACTTTGTATATGTCTGCGGCGTGCATTGGTTTCATTCCCATTCAACCAATAATAAAAAAAAAAATGCTTTGTTTTAGGAGTTCTTTTTAAAGGAGTCGAACAAACCATTCATATGGGTATATTCAATGCCAAATGGCGTGCTATGATGGCGAGCAGTGTCAATAGCTCATGGATCAGTATTCAACTGCCCCCTTCACTAGCTGTTTGCACCTCGCTGTTTCTTTTCAGTGAGTTGGAAACGGCGAGTGCGGACGTCAAAGCATACCAGGGAATCCTCGCCATCCTCTGACAGTGAGGGGTTCCTCGGTACATAAAATATGGGGAGCAGCCGGCGAGGGTGCTGAATTGCTTTTCCTCTCCAACAAACCCACCTCGTTGCCATTTGCCGAGGGCATTGAATACCACCCAATGACAGATGCATGAAAGTAAGGTAAATGACTGTATACACAGTACTGTGGGGTAGATTTATTAAGCTTGGTGAAGTGATAGTGTCTGGTCTTTATCACCAGCCAAATCAGCTCCTACCTGTCTGTTTTCAAACCAAGCCTGTAACTTCACAGTTAGGAGCTGATTGGTGATAAAGTACCAGGCAGTTTATCACTTCACCAAGCTTAATAATACTGCACACCTCTTCCCCCATGGATCAACCGGCCAGCAGTGTTTGCTGTACTTCTTGAACACTGTTTTAATATTTAGTACAAGACTGAGAATGAAGTGAGTTCCATTGTCAGAAAAAATCCTTGCCGTGAATAGCATTATCGATGTAATGTGCAGTACAGGCTACATAAGCTAATTATTGCTAGCATTTCTGACTCCAAATGGATATAGCAGATGTTTAACCACATTATAGACCTCCTGTACCATAGGATTATCCCTTTGTTACATTAGCAGAGTGCAGGATATTCACACAAATGTACAGCTGTGTCCCAAATTTTCTGCCAGCATTTAGTCTTTTAGTAATAGAGTCTTTGTTTTATGTATGTCTCTGCAGTGTTTTTTGTAATCTTGTTTTCAATTGGATTGCCTGCTGTTCTTCTCTAGTGGTTCTAGAACATGGTGGTAAAGTCTAATGCACTGGATGCCATGTAATATTCAGATCATGTTATCAGTGCTCCTCTGTATGAGCCAAATATTTACCTGTACTTTAATAGTTTCACAAGTTTATTTTTTGTTTTAACTTACATTTTTAAATCAGAACAGCAGCAACTTTTATTTTTGTGGGAGACTTGTAATCAGTCCAGTAGAGATGCATCAGTTTGACAGTACGTTTTTTACAGATCATGTTTTTACAAAGCCCTTTAAAATAAAAATAAAAAATCACATATTTTTTAACAAAGAGGCTTGAGGTGGCCATACATCATACAATCTCAATGGATTCTAACATGGATTGTGTGCACACAGTCATACAATTCTGGCCCTGGGGATTGCAGGATTGGGATTGCAGAATCGTCCTGCTGCACGTCAGATCAGTTGGGATTGGGAGCAGATTGCATGTGTTTTTAAGCACATGCAATCTGTCATTAGATGGTTCATACAACCGGGGTCATTTGGCACTCCCTCCCTGACTAGCAGAGAAGAGAGGTGCAGCTTCCGGGGACGGCCCGCGGCAGTGAAGACTCTGGGAAATGCTGAAGTTTCCACAAGGCAGACGGGCGGGCGGTTGAAGAGCGGTGGACGTCATTTTGCTCAATTCTGTCACCACTCTGAAAACCGTTTTCAGAGGATTGCTGCATTCGGGCTATTTAATACAGGTTGAGTATCCCGTATCCAAAATGCTCGGGACCAGGAGAATTTTGGATAACGGATTATTCCGTATTTCGGAATATTTTAATATTTCAATGATGTATTTTGAAGTATCTTGCATTTATGCTGTATAAACACATAATATACACACAAATATATTTTATTACCACATAAAATACACACAAATATATTTTATTTGTTCAAAAAACAAGGTTTCAAAACATGAAACAAAATTTGTGTACTATCTCAGATATTGAATTTGAATGCCAAGCAATCATTTTCTTGCACATATATAGTGCCAGTTACATATCATGTCACCAGTAGTGCTGTTACAAATGTCCCCAGTGAGTTTTTAGCACAAAAATTTTTTTTTCACTTTCTGGAATGTATGGTTTTCGGGGTACTCTTTACCTAGAACGGCGCCCGTCGCGGGCATCGCGGGTACATTTATGTGTGGCCGCGACGCGACCGTCGCGATGCTCGCGATTTCCCATTGAAACCCATGTTAAACATGGAAATCGTGTCGGTCGCGTCGCGGCCGGCCATAAATGTACCCGCGATGCCCGCGACGCGATGCTCCCGATTTCCCATAGGAATCAATGTTAAAAGGCGCGATGGACCCGATTTTACTGTTAAATGGCTCAATCCACCCGATTTGGCCATAGGAATCAATGTTAAATGGGCCACAGAGCCCATTAACCCTTAAATGCCCCCCCAAATTTTTAACGCCACCCCACGATCCACGCCAACCCAAAGCGTGGCGAGCGGCGGCGGTACGCGTCCTCCGACCTTTTCATGCCCTACTATCCACTAGGGCGTGGTGTGAGAATATAATAGTGTGGCGAGCGCAGCGAGCCACCGAGCCCGAAGCGTGGCGAGCGCAGCGAGCCCCGCGAGGGGACGCGGATACCTTCACAGTTATGCGCGTCCCCTCGCGGGCTTCACAGGTGTCCGTGGCGACGCGGACACCTGTGAAGCCCGCGAGGGGACGCGTCTACCTGTGAAGGTATCCGCGTCCCCTCGCGGGGCTCGCTGCGCTCGCCACGCTTCGGGCTCGGTGGCTCGCTGCGTTAGCCACACTATTATATTCTCACACCACGCCCTAGTGTATAGTAGGGCATGAAAAGGTCGGAGGACGCGTACCGCCGCCCCTCGCGGCCTCGCTGCGCTCGCCACGCTTCGGGTTGGCGTGGATCGTGGGGTGGCGTTAAAAATTTGGGGGGGGGCATTTAAGGGTTAATTTGGCCAATTTGGCCCCAAATCGGGTCCATTGAGGCATTTAATAGTAAAATCGCGGTCAATCTGCCGTTTTAACATTGTTCCCTATGGGAAAATTGCGGTGATCGCGGGCATCGCGGCCATCCCGATTTACCCGCGATGACCGCGATTTTTACCCCCGACGCCCGCGATTTCAATCGCGGGCGCCGTTCTAGGTAAAGAGTACCGTTTTCGGAATAATTCGGATAACGGATACGGGATACTCAACCTGTAATGGCATAACACAGCAGATGTGAGCAGATTGGTCCTCCTATCCTTTTGATCCTAGTAGGCCAGCCCCCTATTTAAATGAAGCTTCAATCGTGCAGCAGATGGATTGTATGACAGATTGTGAGTACATTGTGTGTCGAAAAACCACCAAGGACTGCCGGGGAGTTTAAGGGAAATTGGACACAACCATGATTGTAAGACCAGTCTTCCTGATGTATGGCCACCTTTTACCTTTCTGGTGTATACTTTTTCTAGAATATTTTTAGATGAAAGTGTTTGTGCAAAGCCCCTTACACATTAAACGATCATTGCTGATGTCAATATTGGAGGCATGAGCAACCGGGGAGGCAGGAGTCATGCTGCAGCCCCAACATGGCCTTCATTAACGAGGACCTCCCTTGTCTACATGTTCAGACAAGGGAGGGGGTCATTAACTGTTCACTGGATCACACATATTTTACAATAAAGCATTCACGCACTAGCACAGATAGTAAAAGATATTGCTTTTTGAGGACCCTTCTGAGCGATATTTTACGATTTGGTCTAGCGTATATGGGGCTTTAAATTGGGCAGCCCCTTTAAGTAAAATCGCTTTATTTTTCAGACTAGCTTGTCTGTGGAAAATGTTTTCCTTTTTTCAATGTATGGATGAATGCAACATAAATCATTTTATTGCACACTGCATTTGCATGCTGCTCCCTTAAGGCTGACTCTGCCTAAATCTTGTTTAATGACTCGCTAACAGAATGCAATCCATTGTGTTGCCAGTTCGTTCTTCATCCCCTCAATTGCTTCTCCCTTATCTGTCTGTGCTGTTCCTGCCTTTTGTTTTAGTCATTGTCTGACTTTTTAGATTCATTTCTTTTGGAATACAAAAAGTCAGTGATGCCAGTGCTCCATGTAAATGTTTTATGTCTTGTTTTCTTGTAAGGTACAATGGTCTCATCTGGCATCCCTCAAGAACAATGTTTCCCCTGTCTCGCGATCCCATTCCTTCAGTGACCCTTCTCCCAAATTTGCGCCTCACCATCTACGTTCTCAGGACTCACACCCACCCACACGCAGTGAAGTTCTAAGTCAAAGTTCTGACCATAAGTCTGAGACAGCAGAGCCCAACCAAAGGGCTTGGGCTCGATCAGACAGTGAAGAGGTGCCTCCAAGGGTAAGAAGTAGAAGTAGTAAGATGAGCAATTCTTGTGTAAGCAGGGCTATGTTATATGGGGGTAAACTTAATACTGTGTGAGAAACTGGAGGTACTATAGTTTGTCAGAGAATGCCATGTTTCTAAAGTGGCAATAATTTGCAAGGCAAAACCTAGGTTGTTTTTGCCTACAAAATGATTTCCACTTTTAAAAATACAGGCATATCCAGCTTCTCCCACCTTATTGCACCTACCCCTGTGTCTGCACCTGACATTAGTGAGGGGTACTGGTAAACTAATGTTTAAGTACTGATTACATCTCTCTAAGAACAACAACTTACAGTAGATGCTCTAACAAACACCCAGTGATACGTCTCATTTTATCCATTCACTAGAATAATGTACAGCTTAGGGTAGCTCTCAGACCGTCCCATCTCTGTAAAGTAATCAGTTTTATATACATTATACATTTATTTTAATAAAACTACTATATTGAAGTCTATTTTGTGACCGTTGTACATGTCACATAGCTAATATGATATTTCTTCCTTGTTGCAACAAATATCGGTGCTATCTTCCGCACTTTTTTTTTTTTTTTTCAACTATATGTACATTCCTCCACATTCTATTTTGACTTTGCTGCTTTTAACCCCATTACGTTGCTTTACATGTCACATGATAACAGAAGCCATCAATGCTATTCCATGAATCTTGCGCAACAGTGTGTCAAACTTAATGTTAATATAACACAACCTGAATTGTCTTTACTGCAAACCAACATTAACCCAAACTGGGATTTAAAATGTAAATCTCCTATGAACTACTGGTGCTTTAGTTAAGAGTGACTTTCAATCTTATTTTTGCTTAGATATGCATTTAAACCAGTGGTTCTCAGCTCCAACCCTTTCATACCACATACAGGTCATGTTTTGTGGATGGTTTTTCTCTGATCTAAACCACCATTTGATTTTGTTTAATTTTTTTTCTTTCTTTCTTTAATTATCATGTAAAGGTGCCTGTAAGAACAACATCTAGATCGCCGGTGTTGTCACGAAGAGATTCCCCACTGCAGGCCAGTGTGCAACAGAATAATCAGTCTGGGCAAAGGAATTCCACAAGGTGTGCCAGATGATGGTCTATTCTTGATTTATGCTTTTTTTGGTTATTTTATTTTAGATGCGGCTTGGTGCTTTTTACAGAATAGTTAGGGTGGGTTTGTAAACTTTGTCACATTAAATATATTTGACTTGGCACACCACTTGCCTAAATGAGATGCAGATTTAAATATGTAAGATGATCAGTGATTGGTTCGGTAGGCAAAATAACCTTTTTATCCATTTTGAAAATGTGGGAGCTGTAAAACTGATTTGTTTTTGTACGGGTTAAAAGCCTGACTTTACTTATACAGTTGAGATGAAAACAAATTGCGTGTGAAGTACTGTATAATGTATGAATGCATGTGCTTGGGGATGCTGTTCAAGCACTGTATATAAACACTTATATAGCGGTCTTGTAATAAGACATACTGGCACTGCTCATGCAGATAATATTAGCTGTTTGCATAGTTTAGCATTTCTCGGCTGCAATAATTACTCATTTTCCTTAACGGAAATAGTTAATGTTTCAAATCGATAAGTTTACTGCACCATTACAATATATATTTTTTTGTCTTCCTATAATTTAATTGGCTTCATTTTGGGAGAGGAATTAAGAAATTATTTTTGTTTTCCAATAATCTTAAAGCCAAAGGGTTGAAATGCTTCACTTTTTGTATATTGGAAATGTAAAATATTATATAATAAAGATTTTTTTTTTTGCCCTGTTCAGAAAATTAGCCTGTTCTAATAGTTTGCGTTCAATCTTAATTTTAGTATTTAGGATTAAAATAAAATTACAAATAAGGTTTTTAAATGTGACGAGAATTACATATCTCGTATATGGTTACTGTACCTTCTGATGATATCTAATGAATTTGTTCCTTTGCTTCTCATCAGCAATATTGAGCCTAGGCTGCTTTGGGAGAGGGTAGAGAAGCTGGTGCCCAGACCAGGCAGTGGCAGCTCTTCGGGATCAAGTAACTCCGGTTCCCAGGCAGGATCTCATCCAGGATCACAGAGTGGATCTGGAGAACGCTTCCGTGTGAGATGTAAGTAAGGTCTCCATGTTTGCATTGCTTGCTATGTTTGTGTTAGTTTTGTGTCCTCAAACCTATACCATATATAGGGCAGAATGTAATACTGTGTTGTATATTAGTTTATACACATTAGGGACAGAATGTAATGCTGCCTGAGTTTGGCGGCAGTGGGGGATGCAGTTACTTACAAAGCAAAAAACATGCCTTGTAAGGGACTGCCCCTTTAAAAAAGTTTGAGTTCGTCCGGCATCCTGCACTGCCGCCAAACTCTGGCCGCATTACATTCCTCCTCTAATGTGTATAAACTAATATACAACACAAAGGAAGAGACACACAGTAATTCCCTACCAACAATACCGTTTCCACTATCCAAAGGATTCTTCTTTTCCAAATCAAGTGCTGCTGTATGTGAATGCCGTGCTAAAAGTACTTGTGTTTAACAATCTGTTGCTGATTTGAATTGGCAACCATTAATGGACTATACAAGTGGGTCCCACAGTTTATTTAATCATGGCACCATAGTGTATCAGCATTTTTCCAAGGTACCTCTAGTCCAAAAGTATGTGATTATTACATTTAATTGGTAAACATAGTTGTGGTTCTAATTGTCCATGCATCTTTTGATTTACAGCCACCAGCGTTGGTTTTGCCTATCATTTGGCCATTCATAATTTGATTTGGTCCTGAACCACAAACCCAAGGAACCTCTGCAAGTTTGGGAACCTCTGGACTTTACTATCTTAAATATATATACATTTGTGTGTGCCCTTTTCTAGTGTACTTTTTCTGGTAAAAAAAGAGCTCTACCCAGACAAAAGCTGGGTACACCTTAGATATGTACCCAACACAACTTTGCCGGTGGGGGAGCCGGCATCAGCAAGTGCATACACACTTGCTGATGGCGGGGGCCATTCTGCATTCGTCAGAATGGCCCTTGCTGGCGATTTCCCCCAATTGAGCTACATGCAGGCCCGATTGAGGATTTAGCTGACAAAGTGCATGAGCTTGCATAGTCAGCGACTTACCCAATGGATGATTTAAACATTTTGTTGTTCTGACCTGTTGGAACCAGCAAAATCATTAAAAACTAAAACTCTTCAATGATCTGATTTGCAAACTTACTGGATTCTTTAATTTCCTCATCCGCTTGTAGAGGTTGTACTACATGCTTCAATTCCCACTTGTTTCAAACCTGTTTAATATATATATTTTTTTATACATATGTGGCTGTGTAACTAACGTAGAATTTTCTTAAATATTAGCATCCTCAAAATCTGAAGGATCCCCTTCTCAGCGTCCCGAGAATACAGCTAAAAAACATGATGAAAAGAAAGACACTGGAAGACCTAGCAAGCCTGCTGTAAGCCTACTCTTAATTTCTCTTACCCACAATATACTTTTTTTTTTTAATAGAATGCAGATTTCTGTTTGGCTTCTACACTCTACTGCTCCCATTGTGTACACTGTTGGTCAGCTCCTGTCTTTAGATTAGGGTTCGACAAATTTCTTTGAAATCTAGGAGCCCAGGAGGAAATTGTAGGAGCCAGACAAACTAAAAAATAGGGTCAGTGTGCGCCAAAATTGACACCGTAATGGCCATTATGATCGTCACACACCCATTACATATTATACCACATGCCATAATGTCTTTTACACATTATGCAACACACCGTAATACCTATTACACAACACGCCATAATGCCACACATTATGCCACGCTCGTTGCCATGGGCTACCACTGGCACTCCTTATTGGCTCCCAAACTGAAAACGCTTAATAAATAAATATACGAAAAAAAAAATATGTGTGTGTGTGTGTGTGTGTGTGTGTGTGTGTGTGTGTGTGTGTATTCGTGTACTTATTTATTAAGGGGGCACAAAACTCCATCCCATTCACCTGAGACCCTCCCTCCCCATTCCCAACCCACTGCATAGCATCCATTAAAAAAAAAACAATACTCCCATCCTATATTAAATCTCTTACTGGGAGTTGGCTGTCGCGACCCAGGCTGAGCTGTGGCAGGCTCAACACGACTGTTCTAATCACTATATGCGCGCGGGTGCGCGGTGACATCACCCGTGCACCAGCCGCAATGCATCACTGGGACCGCTGCAGGCGGATAGAAAAGTGGACCGTCTAAACTCCTGAAACTAGCAGTGCGGTGCTGCTAGTTTCAGGAGTTTAGACGGTCCACTTTTCTATCTTTTGCGATCCGGAGATGGACCGCGGTCCGCCAGTTGCCGATCCCTGATTTAGACTGTTGTGCTGTCATCTCTAGCAATATGTTTGCCTTTGCTTTCATGTAACATCATTTGCCTCAGGCAGCAGGGTATTGCGTGTTATTTAGTGCAGTGCAGCATGTATTAATGTTTTACTGCTGATTGTTAATGCCTGCTGGTACTTTAAGAGCTAGGAGAAGGGATGTTTTAGACTAGAGAGGGCAGCATATGATTTATTAGAAAGCAATTTAAAGGTGAGCGTGTGCCAGCTATAGAACATCCTTGGAAACCATGAACGAGCAATGTATTGCATCAACAATAACCAGGTTTCATTATTATTTATCTACACTCCCTACTTAGTAATAGCCTTTTCTATTTTTAACAATCTAATTTGCTTGTGCTTTTCTTTCCTTAGAAACATTTTAAAAATACATATAATTGGAATTTCATTATTTATTGCTCTATGCATATATTTGGGTAACTTTATTTAATCGACTTTCTCTTTTATAAATGTTTATAAACTTTTTTTTTTTCCCCATTTTCCTTTTTGAATCCACTTTTTGTGGGTGTGGATGCACTTTACTGTCTAATGGAACTCATCCAGGGAGAAGTGGTAAGTACAATACATTGCTCTGTGAAATTGCCAAAATAAGAACAAAAATTTGTTTCCATTAAAAACCTTGTCCTGTTGGGAATATTACCTGAAATAATAAATTACATTTATACCAGTAAGCCTATGCCATCCCAAAGTTATACTTAATGCCTATACACACAGGGAGATTTTGAGCTGAAAGTGGCTCAGTTTTGTAGTTTGAGCTGCTTTTAGCTCAAAAGTGCACTCCCGCATCATCACTGGCGGTGGGCACTCCTCTGCTGGTATTGCCAGCAGATGAGCGATGGGGTGGACTGCTTTCCATATTGTCCTGCTATGGAAGGTCGTCCACCCCTGGAAAAATTGCTCAGAAGAGCAAGAATCTCTCAGTGAGTAATTTTCAGCGCAGCGATTTTTCCCCATGATCGTTCTCCATACACACTGGGCAAAATTGCCCAGTGTGTTTGGACCTTTAGTGTTGAATCCAATTAGATGGCAGTTGCTGTTACCCATGGGGTGGCAAAATGTTTGTGGTGAGATCATGCTGCCATAAAGTACAACTGTTGCAGCACTGACTTGCAGGTGCAATTAATTCACACCCAAATTGATTGACCCCTTAGTTTTTAAGTGCTGTTGGCTTTTTTTTTTTTTTTTACATAACATATAGTTGCAAGAAAAAGTATGTGAATCCTTTGTACTTACCTGGATTTTTGCATAAATTGGACAAAAATTGTGTTCTGACCTTCATCTAAGTCAGTGGTTCTCAACCGTTTCCAGCCTACCGCCCCCTTTTGGTTAATGGCCAGTTGTCCGGTGCCCCCTAACTACATTTCGTACCCCCCATTCCCGCTCACAAGGTGGGACGTTTTTGTTAGCTGACATGTCAACCACTATTTTGATCACTCAGACCTAATGGCGTCAAAAAATTGTATTCACAGGAGACAACCTTTCATTTTCAACCTCTTTAAAACATATAAATAAGTAAAAGAGCAGAACAGTCATTCCAAATCACGAATAATCACAGTATAATTGTCAAAAGGGTAAAATATTTGTAACGCTTTACCAAAGGTACTTTGTACCTACAACGCGTATAGCATGGACGTGTCGGTATTGTTAAGGGCTGCCTTGAGCTTGATGAGTGGACGCAATTTTTTCAATATCTGGTTAGTTGCAGTCGTAGGTCGCCCTTTTCACATATTTGGAGCTTTTTCATTGCTTTTGTCAGGAGCTGCTGCACAACACTGAAACCCCTTTCAACTAAGTATGTGGAAGGAAATGCTAGAATCAACATCTTTACTTCTTGCCAGAGGATAGAATAAGATTCCTTTACTTTCGCCCAAAAGGATTCATAACCATGCTGAAGGAAACTGGATTGGGCTTCACAGTCATGTTTCAAGTTAATCAACTGCTCCTGCAGTCTAGGATGGAGTTCTGTCCCGTAAAATGTCCACTTTCCCCTTTAGTTTCACTGCCCCCCTGGAAATCAAGAACACCCTCCAGGGGCACTACTGCCCAGGTTGAGACTCACTGAAGTCACAACAATAGACAATCACAGTCTGCTTAAACTAATACCACACAAACAATTACATGTCCTCATGTTTTTTTGAACACAACATGTAAACCAGGGGTCTTCAACCCGTGGCCCGCGGGCCACGAGTGGCCCGCCGAGTTGTTTTTACTGGCCCACCAGTTAATGCCGTTTAAATAATTTTAAAAAAAGCTGTTAAAAAAAAACCTTCCGCGCTAGTCCCTTAGCAGTAGGACGCGGCGGAGGTGGATGTGCTGGCTGGGGCGGGCGGGACTGTGTGTAGACATGCCCATTGTGTATTTCCTGACGCCGGCGCCGCACACCTGTCCTGCCCGTGCCCTTTCAGAGAAGACAGCTGGGAGTGACAACCGCCGCCAGCCTCTGATGCCGCGCACCCTGCCACCAGCCTCACCAGCACACCCGTCCCTGCCTGCTCCTTTCAAGTGAAGACAGCCGCCGCTGCCAGCAGCAGCCCTCTGCCAGGGACACTAAGATTAAGGCAGGTATCTTAGGGAAGGGTGAAGCCGGCTCGCTAACGCAGTGCTGACTAGGGGGGTGGGCTCTCTGCAATGTTTTCTTTGCTGACTATGGGGGGGGGGAGAGGTGAGCTGGCTGCCTTTTGCAATGTTGTGCTGGACATGGGGTGGGGGGCTGGCTGTTCTGAAATGTGGTGCTGACTATGGGGGAGGTGGGGCTGGCAGTGCAATGTGGCCCTGTGTATGGGTAGGGTGCTGACTATGGGGGAGGGGGGGCTGGCAGTGCAATGTGGTGCTGACTAAGGGAGGGCTGGCATGCTGTCCAATGTGCCGACTATGGAGGGCAATACTAGGGCATTTTGTGAGGGACACTACTGGTGGCATTTTATGAAGGACACTACTGGTGGCATTTTATGAGAGACACTATTGGTGGCATTTTATGAGGGACACTACTGGTGGCATTTTGTGAGAGGCACTGCTGGGGGCATCATATGCATAAGCAGGAGTATTGGGGGCCTTATAGTGCAAGGTGAAATGGGCATCATGGTGTGAGGCATAATGTGCAATGGGCATCATGGTGTGAGGCATAATGTGCAATCGGCATCATGGTGTGGCATAATGTGCAATGGGCATCACGGTGTGTGGCATAATGTGTAATGGGCATCATGGTGTGTGGCATAATGTGTAATGGGCATCATGGTGTAATGGGCCTTCATGTTTATATGTCACTGTGTGGCCTTTAGACAGCCATCTTAAGCGTGGAAGGACAACAACCATTCCTGCGGTAACCAATGTCTGGTCATGCAGGTTGCAAAAGTGAGGTGTCAGGTAATTGTTTTCCTGCTAGTTCACACTCTTATAATTAGCCCACGCCCCTTATAATTAGACCACACCCCTTTTGGGGGTATTTCTTCAATACCAAATTATTTATGGGGGGCTGCATTTTTATTCTGTTCGCACTGGGACCCTAATTGTTTAGAAATAGCCCTGGTGCTGACTATATATTGGGGGCAGGGTTTATGTGTATGGGCAGCTGTGCCAACTATCTATGCGAGGGCTGTGCTGTCTATCTATTAAGAGCTGTGCTAAATACCACAGTAGAACTTAGTGGCCCTCGGGCTTCGTTGAATTTTTTAATGTGGCCCACACAGTGGTGTAGCATGAAGCCATGGCACCCGGAGCAAGCTCATGTCACAGCGCCCACCCCCCCCCCTCCCCTCCATATTTTCATGCGTGGTGCTGGCGCCCAGGAGCAAACGCCATATGTATGTGTGTAATATATATATATAGAAGCTGAGATGAACCGGGACTCTCCTGCGGTAGTGATGGTGCCCGGGTGTCCACACGATGATTACTCCAGAAGGTAATGTGTGTCATGCCAGGGTCTTTTTCAAAGAACGTGCCAACGTTTCAATGCTGCAGGGGGCATTTTCCTCAAGGCGCACTACACATGAACAAACATGTAACAAACAGCCGCTGGGGAGCGGTAAGCGGTAATGCATTTATACTTACCGTACATTCCTGCAGAGTCATGGCTGGCATGAGCATGGATACGGCAGCCGGGGACGCATCCTAATTGTTGCAGGGAGTGACCATGGCAACGAGTCAGGTTACCGGGCACTCCTGACTAGCAGAAATTACGTCAGTGGACGGGAACGCAGCCGTACGCGGAAGTGGAGACCGAGCCACACTCGGCTGCCGGCCATGACTCTGCAGGAATGTAAGTATAAATGCATTACTGCTCACCAGCGGCTGTTTGTAACATGCTTGTTCATGTGTAGTGCGCCTTGAGGAAAATGCCCCCTGCGGCATTGAAACGTTGGCACAGCCGCACATGATGTATGCTTCTTGAATAAAATCGCTTTTTGAAAAAGACCCTGGAGTGACACACATTACCTTCTTGAGTATATATATATATATATATCACACACACACATATTTATAATACATATAATACAGAGGAATGATCTGTCTAACCCTCCCCCTGCAAGCTATCCCTCCCTAACTGCTAGTACATAACCCTAATGCCCCACTGTCTAATCCCTAACCCCCCTCTTTTAAGTTACTAAACCCCCTCTCCCCACTGCCTAGATCCAAGATCATATTAGACACATACACAACACACCAGACATACACACAAGACACGCAGCATGATGCATACATAACACACATACACAGCACACATATATGATACACACAGCATATATACATACATAACACACATACACACAACATACATACATACACAGCACACATATATGATACACACAGCATATATACATACATAACACACATACACACAACATACATACAGCACATACACAGCACACATATATGATACACACAGCATATATACATACATAGCTTACAAATATGCATACACAAACAACATAAACAAAACGCATACCAGCAGATGAGGACAGGATGAGATCTGTAGCTGCTGCTCAGTACTGTAGCTCTGTCTCTAGTCTGCTGTGTCACCCGGAAATGAATCACTGAGGAGCAGCAGCTGTTCTCTCACAGTGAATGTAGTATGTGCCGCGGAGGTGTCCCCAGGTGTCTCCTTCTCTTGGGGGTGGGGGGCTTGGGGTGAGTACCAGCTGGGCTCCCCCTTAATCCATGTCTGGAAGGCAGCTACAGCCAGTGTTATAATAGACACTGCGCTAGAGCTGGCTTTCATCGCAGCTCACCAACAGGGGAAGTCAGTAAGCTCAGCCCGGCTACTGCCTGTCACTGCTCTGCATCAGGTGGTTTGGTAAAGGAAGCCACCTGATGCGGAAGCTCTGACAGCTGTACACAGGCAGTAGCCGGGCTGAGTTTGGATGATGTGTGTAAGCTGCGATGAAAGCCAGCGCTAGTTCAGTGTCTAGTATAACACTGACTGGCTGCGCTGGGTTAAATTTAAGGAAGGACGGAATGGGGCTGTCAGGGGGCTGCAGGCAGCCACAACATGAATTGAAACCCCCAGTGTGCGCCACTGCGAGGTGCCGCCGCCCGGAGCACAAGCTCCGCCGGCTCCACCTTAGCTACGCCTCTGGGCCCACACTGCCTTAAAGGTTGAAGACCCCTGATGTAAACATTCACAGTGCAGGCTGGACAAAGTATGTGAACCCTAGGGTAATGACCACTTCAAGTGCTAAATGGATTCAGGAGTTAAGCTGGCCATACATCAGAAAGATCGATCTTAAGATCGATTGCGCTCATGATTGTGTACAATTTCCCTTGAAATCCCCGGCAGTCCTTGGTGGTTTTTGGACACACAATCTACACACAATCCATCTTACAATCAGTCATACAATCCATCTGCTGTATGATTGTGTATGCAAGATGTGCACACAATCTGCATACAATCCATCATACAATCAGTCATACAATCCATCTGATGATTGATTGTATGATTTGTGTACACAAGATGTGCACACAATCTGCATACAATCCATCTTACAATCAATTGAGATTGTATGATTGGGTACAATATCTTTCTGATGTATGGCCACCTTTAGCCAACCTGGAGTCCAATCAATGAGACGAGATTGCGCTTGTTGGTTAAAGCTGCCCTGCCCAATTAAAAACACACACCAGTTTTGTGTTTGCTACTCTGATGCACAAAAGAGCTCCAGGAGACCTATGATTAAGAATTGTTGACTTGCATAAAGCTGAAAAGGGTTACAAAAGTATCTCTAAAAGCCTTTGTTAATCAGTCCACGGTAAGAGAAATTGTCTATAAATGTAGAAAGTACAGCACTGTTGCTACTCTCACTAGGAGTAGCTGTCCTGTAAAGATGACTGCAAGAGCACAGTGCAGAATGCTCAATGAGGTGAAGCAGAGTGCTGCTAAAGACTTACAGAAGTCTCTGGCACATGCTAACATCTGTTGATGAATCTACGATAAGTAAAACACTAAAGAAGAATGGAGTTCATGGGAGGACACCATGGAGGAAGCCTCTGATGTCCACAAAAAACAATGCTGCACATTTGAAGTTCGCAAAAGAGTACCTGGAAGTTCCACAGCACTACTGGCAAAATATTCTGTGGACAGATGAAACCAAAGTTGTTTTGGAAGGAACACACAGCACTATGTATGGAGAAAAAAAGGCACAGCACAACAACATCAAAACCTCATCCCAACTGTGAAGTATGGTGGGGAGGCATCATGGTTTGGGGCTGCTTTGCTGCCTCATGGCCTGGACAGATTGCTAGCATCAACAGAAAAATGAATTCCCAAGTTTATCAAGATGTTTTACTTAAGGCCACCAATTGAAGCTCAAAATAATATGGGTAATGCCACAGGACAACAACCCAAAGCGCAGAAGTAGAAAAACAGAATGGCTTTAACAGAAGAAAATACGCCTTCTGGAGTGGCCCAGTCAGAGTCCTGAACTCAACCCAATTAAGATGCTGTGGCATGACCTCAAGAGAGCAATTCACACCAGACATCCCCAAAAACTAAAACTGTTTTGTAAAGAGGAATGGTCCAAAATTCCTCCTGACCATTGTGCAGGCCTGATATCCAAATATAGGAAACGTTTGGTTTGAGGTTATTGCTGCCAAAGAAGGGACAACCAGTTAATAAATCCAAAGGGTTCACATACTTTGTCCACCCTGCACCGTGAATGTTTACATGGTGTGTTCAATAAAAACATGAGAACATATAACTGTTTGTGTGGTTTTAGTTTAAGCAGACTGTTTGTCTATTGTTGTGACTTGATATCAGGGATGGAGAACCTTCGGCCCTCCAGCTGTTGTTTGATCTACACATCCCAGCATGCCCTGCAACAGATTTAGCATGGGCAAATATGAAAACTGAAGTAGGGCATGCTGGGATGTTTACTTCAACAACAGCTGGAGGGCCGAAGGTTCCCCATTCCTGACTTAAATGGAGATCAGAACAAAAGGGTTTACATACCTTTTCTTGCAACTGCAGATATAAATAATTAGATCCAGTGATTTGGTTTTTACGACACTGTTTTTGCCCCTTTTATAACAAGGACCTGACTGC
The DNA here is from genome assembly GCF_055691185.1 of Crinia signifera. Classification (NCBI taxonomy): domain Eukaryota; kingdom Metazoa; phylum Chordata; class Amphibia; order Anura; family Myobatrachidae; genus Crinia; species Crinia signifera. The sequence continues at coordinate 259,356,345 of NC_139218.1, forward strand.
TTTGGCAAAGGAACTTCGTGCTGTAGAAGATGTGCGACCTCTGCATAAAGTTACAGACTATTCTTCATCCAGTGACGAGTCTGGGACCACAGATGAGGAGGATGATGACATTGAACAGGAAGGAGGAGATGAGTCAGCCTCAGGCCCTGAGGATGCCAGAGCAATGTATGCTTGTTGGTTGCCTTTTTCTAACAGTGGTTTCAGGACATTAAAACTGATTTTAAAATAGTACTGTATTTTTATTTCCCCGTGTTTAATGTACAGGTCCTCACTTAATTTGAGTAATGGTGAAACAGAGTCTGTAAAAACAATGATTGTCCATGATGATGTTGAAAGTGAACCTGCCATGACCCCTTCCAAAGAAGGCACTTTAATCGTCCGACAGGTATGACTATTCTTGAGTAACTACTACATAACTGAATCATCCATTCATGCTCTCCATTCTCCTGCATCATGTCTGTTATGTTGTAGCAGTTAGCCTCCATTGCTTATGGCGAGTACTTTTTGTTTCCCTGCATGTGCAGTATGTAGATGGAGCCCATTCATTTCCTGCATGTTTTGCACAGACACTTTATACTAACCTTCTAATAACCCAATGGTTTTCTGAACCAGAAGATTGTGCAGAGCTCAATCAATTAAGATGACATTAAGCAAAGACCACACAATAGTGATTTGCCCCTTACCTATTTTCAAAACAGTCTTAATCTAGTCCTCCTGAAGTGTTTCCGTAAGACACTAACCTTTTAATTGGCGCCTAAACTGTGTGACACGATATTTAGCTTTTGCTTCAGAAAATGCAAAGTTTGTAAACGAAACTCATAACTTCATGCTTAGTGGATGAGAATCTTGGTCAAGGGTAGTCTCCCAATGGCTGCTTAAATGCCACGTTTGTGTAACAGGTTTTTAAATTAGCATTAAATATATATGTGGGTATTTTTATACCCTGATATTTTTTAGCTAAAATACACAAGACAATAAAAGCTTTGGCTTCTAAAACCCTTCACCTTTTTTCTGCCTCCTCGAGACATGAAGTTACTTGGCAGCCATGACTGCCCCACCCCTTATTAGTAATTGATTTGTAGTCCAACATTTAGAATTTGAACAAGCACTTGAACAAGACAAGTGTGCCTGTTTTTTCTACAGAGTACAGTTGACAAAAAGCGTGCCATTCAACTTGAGAGCAATGGCTTTGCCGGGCGTATTCACCTCTTGCCAGATCTCTTACAGCAAAGCCATTCCTCCTCCACCACTTCTTCCCCATCCTCAAGTCAACCGACACCCACCATGTCCCCACAGACACCCCAGGACAAGTTAACTGCTAATGAGGTATGTCTGACACTAGCTGTCTTATTAATTCGGAAACATCATTCCCACAGGGGATGGTAGCACAAAATCTGGTCACATGCTTCCCGAAGAACACTACTCTTGATTGTTAGCCCATACAGAACTAAACCTCACCACTCTATCATTGCACTATCATTTGCATGTTTTTATTGTCCAATACACATGGTACGTTAAAGGATCATAAATTAAACCACAGTGGAAGTGTTATCCATCTCTATTGTTTAATACTACTTCTCAGTGTTTCCGTTGGTCTCAGCTGTCACTTGATTCATATGTCTTTCACATTGGTGTCATCAAAAATATAAGCAAATTACAATACACGAATGTTGTTTATTAGGTCGACAATGTCTAGGTCAGTGGTAGTCCTCCAGTCCACGAGAGCTACCAACAGTTCACGTTTTCTAGATCACAAAGCTGGGGCACCGGTGCACTCATTACTGACTGACACATTATAAATGAACTACAGCTGAAGTTAATTACTTCACTTATGATTCTGTGAGGAGAACTGGAAAACATTAACTGTTGGTAGCTCTCGTGGACTGGAGTTGGCTACCCCTGTCTAGGACGATCACTATTGCTCGACAGGTAATAGACATGGTCTAGGGCAGTTCTCAACCTCGGTCCTCAGGGACCCCCAACGGTGCACGTTTTCCAGGTCACCTCACAGATACACAGGTGGCACATTTTAAAAGATCACAGGTGGAGCTAATTATTTCATCTGTGATTTTGTGAGGAGACCTGCAAAACGTGCACTGTTGGGGGTCCCTGAGGACCAAGGTTGAGAACCACTGGTCTAGGGCCTTGATGGCTAACCTTGACACTCAAGTTTGTTTTTAAACTACACATCCCAGCATGCTCTGCTTCAGATTTGCTATTTTGGCCATGCTAAATCTGATGCAGAGCATGCTGGGATGTGTAGTTCAACAATAGCTGGAGTGTCAAGGTTAGCCATCAAGGATCTAGGCCAACATTGACAAAAGGTCAACCTGGAAAGGGTTGACAAAGGGGTTTCATGTTTTTTCAGGGTCTGTTTTGTCATGGACAACCTATAAGTGAGAACGGGCACAGTGCCTCGCTGCGCTTGGCACACAATTATATTCTCCCTCTATGCCCACTTGGATTTCGAAGTAAGAACAAATAATCAAAAAAAAAAAAACGCATGAAAAACGTCTTGTTAAACTTTTCATGTGTCGACCATAGTATGTTGGCCTTTTGCTTGTGTTGACATTTTGTCAATGTTGACCTATTGCATGTCGCCCTTTTTCACATGCTGACCTATTGCCAGTTGACCAAGAGTGGTAGCCCTATTGACTATCAACCTATCAACAGGAACCACCATACACAGCCTATAGTACAGTCATGATGTAAGATGAATAGGGGCCATATTTGTTTTTAGAATGCCTGCTGAATCTACCCACATATGAAATCCCTTTATAAATTCTAATAAAGTATAGAGAAGAATTGCCAGCAAAGAGTCACCAAGTAGGCTGAAAGCTAGCAGTTAGGATAAATATTTTTACTTTATTTGATGTGTTCCCATTTTCTTCCAGATTGAACAATATTGTATGGTGCATAAAATATACACATGCAGTGTAAGCATAGAATAGGCTGGTTACTGAGGCATACGGTGTTGTGAGGATAACTTAGTAGAGTGCAAGAAGTCATGTGCCCTGTCCTGAGTGTTATCATCCAATAATTTTACCAGTTTCTTTGGCAGTGGATTTTATTGAATCATAAAGGGGCATATAAGTCACAACATTGCTGTTCATAGATTGGTATCATACCGGTATCTTACTGCAATAGCTGCGATATGTAGACTATAGGCACATTTTTTTTTTTTTTTTAGGCATCTTTCATTCACTTTTTTATTATTTTGTTGAGACCTATGTGTCCTTGTCTCAGAATGTAAACTTTCCTGTTCTCAATGTTTTGCATTCTCTAAGGCTGGACACAGACAGAAATACTGTCTTCTACGCATTCTTTTAAATATGTGTTAGGCAGATGTAACTTCTGTGCTCTGTATGTGTATATTTCGTATTTAGCTGCTTACATGTTGTACAGTAAGTGTCCCATTCATATTGCTTCAGGTTCTGTTAAGCATCCACTTTTTCTACCATTTTGCTTCAGTCTTTCATATTAGCTTTCAGTTTGCATTATGCACCGTGTACAGCACCTTCCTGTTCCTCCTATATATCAAGCTTCACCTATATATAAGCTTCACCTATAGAACCAGAATACACAGAGAAAGGAATTAACTGCACCCAGTGCCTGGGTCTGTAAAGTGCATTGTGCCATATTGTTGTCTTGATTGACACACACAAGCACTGTTCCAGTACTTTGTCATTTTAAAGTGTTCTTGAAAAACCTATGTGTGTTTTTACAGACACACCTTCTTTTTATATAAAACCAGCAGATGCGCAACTTTACCATATTGATAAAATTTCCACCTTTCCTGGTAAATCCGCATGCATTGCCATGGGACCGTTCCCTCTCCATTAGTATATCACATTATAATTAATCCTTGTGCACTACAAGGATATAATGGAGTGGAAAATCCCTATATCCCTGCGGTTTTCACATTCTCTTAATTATATGTAAGTGAACATTTTCTTCATAGATATTTACAGTTATAAATGTAATCCATAATTAGTCACTTTAGCGACTGCCAAAAATAAAATTCAATTTTTCTTTTTTCATCCTACGGACTTCTTAACAGAGCGATCATGTAACCAACATGCCCCCATCATTGTTTCATAATGTTATAATGTTTGATGATATATTTCAGGAAATCATTTCCTGGTACATTTTGTTTTTGTGATTCCTTTTGTTCTTCCTCGTAGACCCAGTCAGCAAGTAACACTCTCCAAAAACACAAATCTTCCTCTTCATTTACACCTTTCATTGACCCTCGTTTACTGCAGATTTCCCCATCTAGTGGATCAACTGTCACATCAGTGGGTAAGTATTGTCATGCTGACAGTTATTTATTTATTTTTTTGTGTCTTTTACATAAAACAGTTGAGTTAATTATGTTGATTAATAATAGATGCTATCCTAGTCACAGCATAAACTTCGTTTTAGCATTATTTGTAGTGTGAATTTAGCATGTGTTTTGTGCTCCAGGCTAACAGCAACCCTGCTTCTAACAAGCTTTGCATTGTTGGATTTAGCAAACATATACAATAGGCAGGAAAATGCCTTCAAAATGATTGTGTCTGTCACAGCATCTGAGGCTAAATGATCCATACTCTGAGTAAGGTGAAAGCCATACTAGTCTCATTAGTTTCAGCATACTTCAGATATGGTTTAAGAAAATGTACTATTATGAGTTGAGTGTTTAGTGATCATTTATGTGTTGCAATTGCAAATGTGGTTCTGTTGAAAATGAAATGATAAATATGAACTTAACCTTCATTTCTACGTTCTGTGCAATGCTGGCCATTTTATTCAGTAAAGGTTTGATTCCTCACTGCATGCAGAGCTTAGCCCACTCTTTCTTATCCCAGGGATACAGATAGGATATCCAGCATGCTCTACCTGTGGGTCACAAGTCTGACTGCTATATGGCCATAGTCCGTGAATATAATATGTATACCCACTCCCCTTGTCCAGATATCAGTATTTGTTAAGATTGCGTTGTTGTGTTAATGATGTGTATGTGTTACCCAAACCCAGTAGTGTTGTCTGCTCCCCCACCCTGCTTGCTGTGTGCAGTGTACAGATAGATAAGAACTAAGACTGAAATATTGCTGATAATCTTGTCAATAAACATATGATTCCTTATATCTTTCAGGTACTTACATGCGCACACTGGAAGCTAACCTTAAAAATACTAATTTTATTTTAGTGGGATTTTCCAGTGAAGCACTGAGGCCAGATGCTATGAGGCAGGATCCTACAAGGAAAGGATCAGTTGTTAATGTAAATCCCACAAATACAAGGCCACAGAGCGATACACCGGAGATTCGCAAATATAAGAAGAGATTTAATTCTGAGATATTATGTGCAGCACTGTGGGGTGAGTTGTCCGACCAAATTGTTATCGTTTTAACATTGGGATGGGAGATGGGGAAGAATACCTGTGCACCAGCACCACTCAACTTATATATATCAACAGTCAAAAGAGAAGATCGTGATGTATCTACAATAGATAAACACGTAAGTGCCTTGGCACTAATGAGTAATGTGGAGGTGCTCACCTGAGAGTAATTGGGAGTATAAACACTTGTGCCCCCAAACAGAGTGCTTTTCTTTCTTCTATTTATTCACCTTGTTATTGTCCAAATAAATCTTATTGTCAAAGATTATTCATAATAATCTGCATTTTGCATATTTTCTTTTCCTAAATCAGGCATGTCCAAAATGTGGCCCTCAGCTGCTGTGAAACTACACATCCCAGCATGCCCTGCCATAGTTTTAGCATTACCTAATTGCTAAACTGTGGCAAGGCATGATGGACTTGTAGTTTAACAATAGCTGTAGGGCCATAGGAGGTTATTTTGGTTCACTCGTTCTGACAAATTCCTTCTTAGATGGACAAAGCCATGTGCACTGCAGGTGGGGCAGATGTTACTTGTGCAGAGAGAGTTAGATTTGGGTGGGGTTTTACTTCAAAGTGAGATCTATATTGCAGTGTAAAAATGAAGCAGCCAGTATTTACCATGCACAGAAACAAAATAACTCACCCAAATCTAATTCTATCTGCACATTTTACATCTGCCCCCCTGCAGTGTACATGGTTTTGTCCATCTAAGAAGGATTTTGTCAGAAAGAGTGAACTAGAATAAGGCCCATAGTTTGGACATGCCTGTCCTAAGTGGAAGCAGCTTATTGCACATGCTTGATTTTTTAAATAAACGGTGCAAGAAGAGCTGTACACATCATACTATTACATATAAATGCTAAAGGTGAGGTGAATGGAGAAATATTAGGTATAGGTGTGACATTACACCATTTGCCATGAATGTCCTTATCAGGTATGTACTTGCATGATACCACTAAAACCAATATGTTTTCTTCAGGAAACTCCTTTATATCTCTGTACTGCCTAGCTGAGACCAATTCAATTACTGGCAATTCCTTATCCTGTACATTTTTAACTATAATAAGTGAAACCTTCAGCATGAGGCATATGGCTTGGGAATCTATCTTCCCACCCACCATACAGTACCTGATTAAACGCAAGGTTTCTGAGAGAAGGTTTCAGATATGACATATGCACTATGCTTAAAATGACAAGAAAGAGTGTGGAAAACACTTGTGAACATGATTCTTTCAGATCCACTTGGAATATATATTATGTATCTCTGTCCCAATTGACCTTTTTAATCTAAAAGACCATGCACTATTAATAGGTGTATTGAAACATAAAACTTCATGATCCAGAGAGATTCTCTAATATGCAAAAAAGTCTATTCCATTGCAAAAAAATATGACCCGATCTAAGGCATGCGTAGAGAGGATACAGCTTTGTAGTTTAGACCAGAAGTGTCCGATTTATTCAGACCATCTGTTATGCTACATATATAATATATAACAATTGCAGGCCAGGAAGTAATGGAAGCCGAGTTAGGAAGACTAGCTCTGTAAAGTCAGACCTAATTAGAGCAGGTTTGTTTGTGTGAGTTATAATTGGCAATTTTTAAATTAAAAGAGAAGACTTTTAGGAACAGTGGTTTGTGGGTGGGAGAGCGCAATGAATTGGAAGGGTGCAGCCTACCACACAAGAAAAGGGGATACACCGTTACCAATAGATACTGGACACTACAAATTTGTGTGGCGTTGCGCAACTCTTCCAAACAATGTTGAATACACTTTTGCATTAATGGCAAAATAGTTGTATTACATCAAAGCAGAACAAATTGATTTACATACAATGGGACATGACAAATACTTTACTTCTGGGTGCACTTTATACTGGATGCAAGTTGACAATGCATAAGGTATCTCACCATAAATGTGGACTGCGGTGGGCTATGTTCGTGGTCCATATCTGTGGCACCACTGCAGTGAGCTAGGATGAGGGATAAATCCAGTAGATAAAGTGCAAGTGCATCCAAATAAAGTGATCCTGTGCCAAGGTGCTCCGTGTTCAAAGTGCAGAAGGCATGGATTAGCAGCAAAGCGTTTCGGAGGTCTTACTACCTCCTTCCTCAAGCTGGGTGATGGCTGCGGGAGATTGAATACCCCCCATAGTGTTCCCAAATGAAAAGGAGACGTTTGCTGTAGTGACATATCTAATTGCAGTCGGTTAATGTGTTTGCCGATATATGGTTAGGCATTTTTCCCAGTTGTGCATGTGTAGTGAATGGCTTTGCCTCAGTTTCTACATTCTAGGAAATTTATTTTGCGCAGATGATGCATGATGGATTCCTCAACATCAGTACAAAGAGCGGTTATCCAATTTATTTACGTAGAAGGCGAGCATGCTTCAGAAATGTATTACAGGTTGAAGGCGGTGTACGGAGAGCAGTGTCTCATACGGTGCACCATGTTCTCATGGTGTCAGCATTATGAGTCGGGACACGAAAGCATCAAGGACTTGCCATGGCCTGGGCAGGCGCACATTGTCACCACCCCTGCCAAGATTTCAGCTCTGGAGGATCTCATTCATCAGATCAAGTGAAATTACTGCTGCACTGCTATGGCAATGAAATCTGTTCCTTGTCCCGCATACCAAAACAGATGGGTCAAGCAAACACCTATTCTTGCCAACTTCTGATTTTTGCCATTACCAAGCTTGCTGTGGATTATATCCCAGGCTCTCAAACTCGGTGCTCAGGACCCCACACAGTGCATGTTTTGCAGGTCTCCTCACAGAATCACAATGAAATGATTAGCTCCACCTGCGGATCTTTTCAAAGCTGTCAGTGAGTAATCAAGGCACCTGTGCACCTGCCAGGTGACCTGGGAAAACGTGAACTGTGTGGGGTCCACAGGACCGTGTTTGAGAACCATTGGATTATATGATGCACTGTTCACATGCTTATCTACAGTGCAGCAGCATCCTGCTACACTGCCTTCATCCTGCGATAAGTTTCTGAAGCACGCTCGCCTTTTGCGCGAATACGTTGGATAACAGTTCTTTGCTCTGATCTGGATGAACCCATCATGCATCCAACTTTCCAGGCATAAAGAAACAGAGGTGATGCCATTCATCACCCATGCGCAACTGGGAAAAACTATGGTCCTCGAGAGCTACCAACAGTTTACGGTACTTGTGTACTATCACAGATCCCATCTCATTGCATACCATAAGGCTTAAGATGGTATGCGATGAGATGTGCTGCGATGGGACCCGATCTGATACAATTTAAAATTGTATACCATTGTATATGGCATACGATGAGATGAGATTTTAAATTGTATAAGCACACTAATGGGTGCTTTCAAGGTCAATTGGCCCCCCTATAAGATTTTTAATTGTATAAGCACCCTAATGGGTGCTTACAATGTTAAATGCACCCCCACGCCACCCCCACTATCAACGCCAACCCGAAGCGTGGCGAGCGGCGGCGGTACGCGTCCTCCGACCTTTTCATACCCCCACTATCCATGTCGGCGTGGAGTCGATAGTATATATTGTGGCGAGCCCGAAGCGTGGCGAGCGGACGCGTAATACATGTAAAGTATTACGCGTCCCCTCGCGGGGCTCGCTGCGCTCGCCAGACTATATAAAGTCAACTCCACGCCGACATGGATAGTGGGGGTATGAAAAGGTCGGAGGACACGTACCGCCGCCCCTCGTGGGCTCGCTGCGCTCGCCACGCTTCGGGTTGGGGTGGCGTGGGGGTGCATTTAACATTGTAAGCACCCATTAGGGTGCTTATACAATTAAAAATCTTATAGGGGGGCCAATTGACCTTGAAAGCACCCATTGGTGTGCTTATACAATTTAAAATCTCATCTCATCTCATCGTATGCCATATACAATGGTATACAATTTTAAATTGTATAAGATCCCATAAGATGGAAATCGTGGGAGCCGTGATAATACACAAGTACCCAGTTTACATTTTCCAGACAACCTAGCTGCTGCAAAGGTGCACTCCATTACTAGCTGAAACATTTTCAAAGCTCCACAGGTGGAGCTAATTACTTCACTTGTGGTTCTGGAAAACATTAACTGTTGGTAGCTCTCGTGGACTGAAGTTGGCTACCCCAGATCTAGATTGTGCGTACTTCTATTTTGTAGGTTCCACATCATATAGGATTGTACACCATGTACATCTTACAGCAGAAGTGTAAAACAATGCGAGTAATAGAAGTATGCAGTTTCAAATTGAATGTTAAAAATCGTATACTTCTATCCAATTTGTATAAATACAATTATACAACCCATATAAAATAATAGAACGTGTTTCAAAGTGGACACTGCCATTTTATTTATCAGCCTGTACTCTGACATGACCGGTACAACCAGTGTACCTGTTCTGTTCTGTTCTGTTCTGCTCTGTACAAAATTTACTTTATCTTGCTCATAGGTCTGTTTGTTTTATTTCAAAATGCATCTATTATCCGTTATGCTTTGTATCTGATGATTTTATTAGATAAGGGTTTCTGCTGTCATTTGGCTCCTCATTGGTAAATGTTAGTTTTCCACTGTATTTCTCTGCTGTTGCTGCTACTATAAAAAGTATTTCCTCATTAAGGAGTCTAGCAGTGACTTTTCAATGAAACACAGGGAGATGAGATGTGTACAATACATACTGTATGGGACCTTTTATACAGACACAAATTCCAGAAAGTACAGGACATAACCATACAGACGGTAGCATCTCATTTTGTATTTCATGCAGTCTAATACAGAACGACTTTGCATTGGCCAGTGCTTATTGCCCACTCCTGGTCCAGATGCAGATACATTAAGCAAATGTGTTTCTATCCTTGCGAGTAGACAGAATTACAAGTACTAATAATAATTTATTGTTCATTTTCTCACACAGGTGTTAATTTGTTGGTGGGCACTGAAAGTGGACTAATGCTGTTAGACAGGAGTGGTCAGGGGAAAGTGTACCCCCTCATCAACAGGAGGAGATTTCTGCAGATGGATGTCCTGGAAGGATTAAATGTGTTGGTCACTATATCAGGTAACAGAGAACATATATGAAATGTTTTCAAGGTGCTGACAGTCTGAATAACCAGTCAGTAACAAGACATTGGTTCCCCCAGCACACTGAATAGTAATAGTAACCAATCTTGAACACTACATGATAATAGAATTCAGAGATATTGGTTACATATACCTGCGCAGGTGTATGCTATGCCCCCAAGCCGCGTCAAGGCTTCTCTGTATATTGGGGGTTACAGAGAAGCCTTGACGCGGCTTGGGGGCATGTCATACACCTGCGCAGGTATATGTAACCAATATCTCTGAATTCTATTATCATGTAGTGTTCAAGATTGGTTACTATTACTATTCAGTGTGCTGGGGGAACCAATGTCTTGTTACTGACTAAGTATTAACCCCTCCCTTTCATGCACCTGAAAAGTAGTACTGAACTAATTTGAGCATCTACCACTATCTGTAAGTCTGAATAACCAAACTTCTAATTGAGAGACCTGAAGGCTAAAATTTAGGCGTTTGCATATAATGGACGGTTGACCTAATCATACTGGACGAGCGCTATTAAATATAGTATAATTGTAAGCATAATGGCAATGTAATGAAAAAAAATGTACTGTGCGTTTTTTTATTCAGGAAAAAAGAACAAGCTGAGAGTGTACTATTTGTCATGGCTGAGAAATAAAATCCTCCGCAATGACCCAGAGGTGGAGAAGAAGCAGGGCTGGACAACTGTGGGGGATTTGGAAGGCTGTGTGCACTATAAAGTTGGTATGTGGCTAACTTGGAAATTATCCCCTGAATTTTGGCTAAATATACTGATTTTATTTATTTCATTTAGAAGCTTTACCAAATCATCATTAAAAATAAACATTACAGTGAGATGTGAGAATTTGAGTTCTGTAATATACAAGAGCAGAAATAATGATTTCCTTACATAGACAACATCGGTAGGGAGGATGATTTTTTTTCCCTTCTGATTATTAAACCTGAAATGTTCTCCGTTTTTTGGTTAAGAGAGATTTCTAGATATATACATACAGGTTGAGTATCCCGTATCTGAATATCCGTTATCCGAATTATTCCGAAAACCATACATTCCAGAAAGTGAAAAAAAAAAATATTTTTTTGCTAAAAACTCACTGGGGACATTTGTAACAGCACTACTGGTGACATGATATGTAACTGGCACTATATATGTACAAGACAATGATTGCTTGGCCTTCAAATTCAATTCTGAGATAGTACACAAATTTTGTTTCATGTTTTGAAACCTTGTTTTTTTAACAAATAAAATATATTTGTGTGCATTTCATGTGGTAATAAAATATATATGGGTGTATTTTATGTGTTTATACAGCATAAATGCAAGATACTTCAAAATACATCATTTAAATATTAAAATATTCCGAAATACGGAATAATCCGCTATCCAAAATTCTCCTGGTCCCGAGCATTTTGGATACGGGATACTCAACCTGTACTACATATTACACGGGGTGGCTACATACCTTTATATAAGTGCATCTTTGTCTCTTCAGCCAAATCCATACAGTATCTAACAAATGCATACATCTAATTATCATTATTGTTCTCTTTCATTTATAATGAAATAGTATAAAAAGGCAAGAAACCAAGACTAATACTGTGGTAAATATATTCACATACTGTAGCTACATTATTGCAAACTCACACGCAGGTCCATTCATTTGTCTTCTCTAAATAATTATGCTATCTAAAGGGAATATGAGTAGACATGATTGTCTACCCATAGATTGCTCATTGTTGCAACACTCAGACTATTTTCAAACTAGTTGTGGAAGCAACCTCCATATGGGCTGTTTGTCCAAAGCTTTGTGGAGTGAGTTTTCATGGCCCATCAGACACACACATACACACACCTACACCTCAGATCACCATATGCAGAGCCCTTATGCTCATTGAAAATAAAGTATTTTTGCTGGACATTTCTGGTCAAGATCTTTGACAGCAAATATGTTTAGGATGAATTGGAACACCAACTGGTACCATGCCGGCTTGTCCAAAATCACTACCCACCCTCACTAATGCTCTTGTGGTATAATAGTGCTGACATGAAATTAAATAAGGGAAGGAGGGGGGCACATAAGGACCCTAACTCATGGCTGCTGCTGTATGGGAACAAGGTTTCCATTTCCTACAGAGGTTTTTTTTCCCCTCTAATAGATAGAACACAAGATATACAGTAATTCACATGTAATTTTCTGTATATATTGCAGTGAAAATATTTAAGGTACTGTATCTTTGAGTGTGAAACTTAACTAGATTGATATCCAATATTACAATTATTGTCTTTTGTAAAAAAAAAATCTTAGTTTTGATTTCTATTGTATTTCTTTCTTTCTTTCTTAGTAAAATATGAGCGCATCAAGTTTTTGGTAATTGCTTTAAAGTGTTCAGTGGAAGTCTATGCCTGGGCGCCAAAGCCATATCATAAGTTCATGGCCTTTAAGGTAGGTATATTGATATTTGCTCAAATAGTTTTCACTTTCTTTGGCTAATGAGGTTTATACGGTATATTTATGGATAACTGTTTTAAATGGAGAAATTGTGTTTTTAAAACACTACATCATTAGAACATGACCCTAATATGTTGGGTGATTTCTTTCAGTCATTCGGTGACTTGGTACACAGGCCGCTGTTGGTGGACCTGACAGTAGAAGAAGGACAGAGGCTAAAAGTCATCTACGGTTCCTGTGCTGGCTTTCATGCTGTTGATGTGGACTCTGGAGCAGTCTATGACATTTATTTACCAACACATGTGAGGACCGTTAATTGTTTATTAAGAATGTAAAGCTATTTCTTAGTAGACGTTTTTCTGATGAGTTCTTATAGAGGTTATCTGCCTTATTCATTATATGAATTTGAGTCATCTCATCGTATGACCATAGCAATGAGTTCAACAAGTTGGAATGAACTTTGTGTGTAAAGCCTACATTGGGCCGGTTACAGTTTTTGTTTGTTTTTGGGAATGACAACCCTGTTGACGTGAGTATTTTTGTCTGGATGTGCTTCTCTTTTAGATCCAGAGCAGTATCCAGCCACATGCAATTATTATTCTCCCAAATACAGATGGCATGGAGTTGCTGGTTTGTTACGAAGATGAAGGCGTCTATGTTAATACTTATGGAAGGATCACCAAAGATGTGGTTCTACAATGGGGTGAAATGCCTACATCAGTTGGTATGTTTCAAGTGGTATTAAAGTTCAATGTAAAGCTGCTTTGTTCTCCCATTAAATATACTTTCAATTTATTAATTATATACTGCATGTAAGAAGTTAGAATATTGATATAAATGGTGATGCTATTAAAGTGAATTCCTGTTTCTGATTTTGTTTTCCCAGCATATATCCGATCTAACCAGATAATGGGATGGGGTGAGAAAGCCATTGAAATTCGGTCTGTAGAAACTGGTCACCTTGATGGGGTATTTATGCACAAAAGGGCACAAAGGCTAAAGTTCTTGTGTGAACGAAATGATAAGGTATTTATTTTTGAAGTATAGGTTTCATATTAATCTGACAAACGTTGTGTTCTAGAGCAGTGGTAGCCAACCCTAGCCCTCGAGAGCTACCAACAGTTCACATTTTCCAGACAACTTAGCTGCTGCACAGCTGCACTCATTAATCACTGACACATTTTAAAAGATACACAGATGGAGCTAATTAGTTCACTTGTGATTCTGTGAGGAGACCTGCAAAACATGCACTGTTGGTAGCTCTCGAGGACTAGGGTTCGCTACCCCAGTTCTAGAGTGTTTAGCATCATCCTGTTCTTCCTTGTACAAAGTAAAACAATAATATTAATGTGTGTATTTATAACTTCTTGTGTGGCACATTACTGCGTCTGTGTGTACAGTATAATGTATTTAAGAGCAATACAGTTCTTGTAGTAAACGTCTGTTCTCTGTGCATAGGTTTTCTTTGCCTCTGTACGGTCTGGTGGCAGCAGTCAAGTATATTTCATGACCCTCGGCAGGAGTTCTCTTTTGAGCTGGTGATGAGTGGATCTGCTGAGATCTCCCCTACGGTCTTCATAATCTCCGTAACTTGAAATCATCTACAACTGGAGTACATCCTGTGCACTGACGTTCTTTTTGTTCAAGATGGAGTTTGCATTCATTTAGTGGATTTTGTGTTTCTAACTTAGGGGAGCAGATAACATAACCATTCTGTAGCTTGCAAGGCAGCGGAGGCTGTAATGCCTTTGTTGGGTGCTATAAACATCTGAGATTTGGAATAAGCATACTAACTTATACACTTCCTGTCACTTAAAATAAGTTATGAGTGAGAAGTACAAAAACAAATCCCGCTAAAAGCATCCTTTCACCATGAAAAAATGGAACTTGACACAAGAGGGCAGACCAGGAGAACCTTTTAAGCCTTTCTGATGATGCACAGCCAGGCTTATATAATATTTCAGTTATTTAATTTAGTGGATTTTCGTTTTTTTTATGTTGAATCTGACAGGTAACGTTCATATAATAACTGTATTTATAAAATGTGAAAGGCAGCAGCTAATGTATTTTTTTTTTTTCTACACAATGGTTTGGTCCAATGTTGTGCATTGCTGGACTTTGCCTGAATACATGCAAAATGTTTTCTTTTATGTTCTTTCTGCATCCTTACAGAATGTGTCACAGTATTAGCGCTGCCTCATCCATAGTTGTGTTTTTTAGTTTTTTTCCAGGGAGGGGGGGGTTCCACCTAGAAATCCACAGTAAGTGTGCACGCAGTGAATTAACCTAAATCTGTACTGTAGAAAGGGAACATAACAGGGTTGCGGAGCTGGACATTACAGGCAAATTCCAATCAGCTTATCTTTTCTCCTACCTCATTCTGGGCGATGCACAAACCCCTTTTAGTGGCATGAAACCTGCAGCTTATTTGCAGACATCCTGAACACTGAAGGGCTTTACAAAAAGGTTGTTGTTTTAATTTTTTTCCTTCTGTTTTTTTACGCTCATTGATTTATAACATGAATGTGTAATTTTTAGTTACCAAATATGTGTCAGTTTGTCCAAGACAACAAAAGTTGACATTCATTTACGGCACAAAATAGCTACATGGTGGCAAGAAATACTGAGGAGGTTTATTGGCTTTTCCTATAATGTTTTTGTTTAATCATTTAAGTTCATTTGTTTCACAAGTATGTTTTTGACCTGAATCAGTAGGGATTTCACTTCTGTGAATTTCAAGTGTAGCATCCGGGGAGATCAGTGTTTTTAGCCTAGTTCTCTAAATTGTATAATGTAGGAGTCTTAAAGGGGATATGGGTGGGCTTATTCCTGGGGGCGGGTGATGTATTCCTTTTCTAAAAAATGCAATGCACTAAAACAATTCTAAGAATGTAGTTAATATTGCTTACTCATAACTGACATACTGTACCTGTGTTTAGACGTAAGATTCCCGGTTCTGAATTTTTTAATGAAAATATGAAATAGTCTGCTTTATTTTCTGAAAGTTTTGACATTTGTAATAAATGTCTGAACAAGGATAACCTGTTTAATGGCTACCCATTCTTTACTTGAGGTTTCTGGAGTGTACAATTGTGGTTAATGTAGCAATGCACAGTGTCATTATTCTACAATCCTTTCTGGTGTGGGGTACATTGTTGACAGCTGCCTTAAGCTGTTCATTTGTGAACAGTTTCTCTTTTTAATAAAGAAATAGACTACCCTTCTGTTTCTGCCATTGTATTAAAGCATTTTGGTTCTTTAATTGCCATGTAATATATGCAGTGAGCGAGTGGACTGGGTTTTGAAGTAAAAGCTGGGAAGCTTTCATAGTCAACTAGCCTCACAATTTGAGTTCTTCTCCGCAGCCATCCCTTATACATACGACCATTCATTCAAATCATACGGAAGCCTTATTATTAGCAGAAACATGCATTTGGAATTTTGTTGGATATTCATTCCAATAGCACTGAAAAGCAATGCTGATGTGTACATTTTGTTCAATTTACATTTAAAAATGGCAGAAGTCCTAAGGAGGCGTCTGAAATGAGCCGAACACAGTGAGTTCTAACCTCCTTCCTGCCTCTCTCCTCGTCTCGTCGAGTTTTTATTTCTCCAGTGAGCCCAATGTATCCAAAATTGTCCTATGTAATTCTTGACCTTGTTCTTGTTGCCTTTATTTTTGTCCCCTTCAGTCAAAAGCTACTGATTTTACCTGGAGAAATCACAACTGGTAAATTTTGATGGTTAAAACTGCTGTGTTTGTATATTTTAACATACGGTTCCAAAGCTACAAACAAAGATACTTCTGTTGTTTGAATTAGGTGGGATACACTTCTATCCAAAATAATTCCAAAATACCCTAGTGTAACATATTAGTTATACCAGTATTAACAAAAACCACTACGTGATAAATATGTACAATGTCTTTAACATCATATACAAGAAAACAGAAACCAGTTGCTCCTTAATTTTAGTTAATGCATAAGAAATAATATTCTTGTATGTTTGAATTACTGAAACTGACTGCAGTGTTGCTTCCGTTTTTTTGTTTTGTTTCATGCACATGTTACGTTGGAGAAAATGTTTACATTTTTTGTTAAACTAATGTGCATCACATATTTATGTTTTTTTTAAGTGAATTTTTGCATAATTTTAGTAATACACATTTTGTGACCTATAACCTCAAACTTTTTTTCAGATTAATAACAGTGCGAAAAGATAACAGTGACAAACTGCATAAAATTACTAATTGTTGAACTGCAAATCTGACTTGTGTCAAGTGAAACATTCACAGACCTTTTGCAGTGCTATCTAACTTATGTCTACTGTGTTACATGGATATTCCTATTTTCCCCATTTTTTTCCTTAAATAAAGTAAAAATTACACCTACAGTTATGTGGACTGCATTCATTTGAATGATTGAAACCATCCAGACAAAATAATCTTAGGCTAACGTGTTCAAAAATACTTTTGTTCCGAGTATGACAATTCCCAGAAGCCAGGTAATTAACTGTAGGAGGTTTACATTACAATAGAACTATTGCAATGAAAACACTACAACAGGACATCACCATAAACCTGTCCTGGCCTATGTCATTGACTATGTACGCTCCTGCAGACAACGAACGACATTGTAAGTAAGGGTATGGTCTCTGCACTTGCTGATGCCGGATCCCCCCGCATAGTATGTACCCAACTTTACAGCTGACATCTGCTTTCAATAGGCATGCTAGTTCACCTTACCTGAAAAGATCAGAAATGAAGGAACACAATGTTGTTTACTTTTTATTAATTTTGCACAATGTTTAACAAAAATCTTGGAAGCTTTGTGGTTTTCACATCCTGGGGGGAAAAATGGAAAGTAAAAAATTTAAAAGGGAGCGGAATCAAGTAAGCAAAGAGGGTGAAGGGGAAAGGAACAAAATCCGTAAATTTTAGCTGAAACAAAGGTACTTGTTTCCTAGCACGGCCACAATCGCGGGCATCGGGTGTCATTTTTAGTGGTATACGACGTGATGCCCCCGATTTTCCCATTGAAATGCATTGAAAAAAGTCAAAATCGCGTCGTATGCGGCTAAAAAAGGCTTAAATGGTCCAGACGGGATGCCCACGATTTCCCCATAGGAAACAATGTTAAATGGCTCAATGTACCCGCGATGCCGCCGATTTGTCATGGGGAACAATGTTAAATACCTCAATTTCACCAAATCATCATAGGAAACAATGGTAAATGGGCCAGAAAGCCCCAAAAACACCCCAGAACAGTGAAATGTCCCCCCAAAAGTACTTTACGCCACCCCACGATCAACGCGAACCCGAAGCGTGGCGAGCGCAGCGAGCCCGCGAGGGGCGGAGGTACGCATCCTCCGACCTTTTCATACCCCCACTATCCACGTCGGCGTGGAGTTGAGAATAGAATAGTGTGGCGAGCGCAGCGAGCCACCGAGCCCGAAGCGCGGCGAGCGGACGCGGATACCTTCACAGGTAAACGCGTCCCTTCGCGGGCTTCACAGGTATCCGCGTCCCCTCGCGGGGCTCGCCGCGCTTCGGGCTCGGTGGCTCGCTGCGCTCGCCACACTATTCTATTCTCAACTCCACGCCGACGTGGATAGTGGGGGTATGAAAAGGTCGGAGGACGCGTACCGCTGCGCTCGCCACGCTTCGGGTTCGCGTTGATCGTGGGGTGGCGTAAAATACTTTTGGGGGGACATTTCACTGTTCAGGGGTGTTTTGGGGGATTTATGGCCCATTTAACATTGTTCCCTATGATGATTTGGGTAAATTGACCCATTTAACATTGTTTCCTATGGGAAATCGGGGGCATCGCGGCTAAATTGAGGCATTTAACATTGTTCCCTATGGGGAAATCGCGATGCCCCCGATTTTTCCTCACGATGCACGATCATGATCGTTGTGGCCGTGCTAGGAAACAAGTACCGAAACAAACATTTTCTTAAAAGATTTAATCACATGAAAACAGATAAAGGATATGTAGTACAACTCAAACTGAGATCAGCAAGTAGCAGTAAAGCCCCACTTCTGCGTCTCCGTATTATAAACGGTACTTGTTTCCTAGCATGGCGCCCAGATTTCCTACGTATGCTCAGTAGTTAATTTAGTTAATTTATTCACTGCACCCTGAGTGAAATTGCATCGCATGGCCCTTTTTTGTTGCACGAGATGTGAAATGAGATAAGATATGAGATATACGATCTCAGTAGTTCATATGGTAAAACACCACCACTCTCCATGTCACCCCGAAGCGTGGCGAGCGCAGCGGAACGCGTCCTCCGACCCACGTCCGTGTGTAGTTGATTTCATATAGTGTGGCGAGCCACAGAGTCCGAAGCGTGGCGAGTGGGTGCAGAATACATGTAAAGTAATCCACGTACGCTCGCCACGCTTCGGGATTGCCACACTATATAAAATCAACTCCATGCCAATGTGGATAGCGTTCCGCTGCCGCTCGCCATGCTTCGGGGTGAAGTGGAGAGTGGTGCTGTTTTAGGTGTTTTACCATATATAGCAGATAGCATCTCACATCTCATCTCACGCGATGTGCGATGCGATTTCACTCAGGGTGCAGTGAATAAATTAACTACTGAGATCGCATCGCAAGGCAAAAAAAGCCATACGATGTGATTTCACTACGCAGAATAGCCCACTAAGCAAATAGCTTAGTGGGCGCCCTGCTAGGAAACAAGTACCTTATAAACAATATCACTCATTTTGGCCCTTCTGCGCGATATCGTTTTTAACATTGCTTGTTATGTACGCTCAGTTGTTGGAGTACCATCCCACCCCATTCTCTTTGCTGCATGCACATTGTTGATTATATACCCAACTATGCATGCAAGGAGTGGGGGGCAGGTGACTTCACTGAAAAAGTTATAGTTGGGAAGCTAATTTTAAGATTTTGATCCAAAAAGGCATAGACTTGAATCCTGAGATTGGAGTCTCCAATGATGGGATTAGGTTGCACATGCACATTTGCACTGGGCAGCACTGAGCACAAGCAGCACTGATGTCTGTGGCACTTATGTGGGCAGCCACAGACAGGGCAAGCAGCGCTTCAAATGTAGTGTCAGTCACCAGTCGCAGACAAGCAGCCAATCGGGTAAACAGCTGCAGCATCGGCTCCTGATTAGTTGCTAAACTGCCAGCTCCCATTGGTTAGCGCTACATTTGAAGTGCTGCTGGCGCTGTATGTGTGTATTTAAGTAAATCCATCCTGTTTGTGTTCCCTCTCATTTCTTACTTCTTTCTACTCCCACCCTCCCCCAATGTCCCATCCTGTTTGTGTTCACTCTCATTTCTTACTTCTTTCTACTCCCACCCTCCCCCAATGTCCCCTGCACCCTTCCATGCGGTTACCTACTCCCTCCCTCCCTCCCTCCCTCCCTCACTGTTCCCTACATCCAGTAACTCATGGCAAAATTTGAAGTTGTAAATTTGTAAACATGAGGAAGTGAGTGATAAATCGCTAACTTGAAAGCAATTTTAAAGCAATGATAAATCGCTAACTTGAAAGCAATTTTTTTTTTGAGAAGTCCAAATATGGAGTGGGTATCTGCACCTGCAGAATTAGGCAATGAACGCAAGTGATCTAAATGAATGGAGAAGAAAATGTATGTAAGTCTAGAATTCTTTAGTCCTGCCCTGGAAAAACTTTAGTTTATTCAAAAAAATGTAAAGCAAGGAATTTGTGTACTTTTAATTTTTACCATTATACCCATACACTAGTCCAATTTGGGGTGATTTGAAGCGATGCCAATGGATCAGGACAAGAAATCTTATGCCATTGATATCCCCTCGGGTCCCATGCGCAACTGACCTGAGTCGGAGGTCGGACCTGCATACAGGTTTAGGGAGCGGGGGCTGGAGTGCTGGCGGCGGTGTAGCGCTGCACTGTGAATTTGAAAAAACACTTTAAAACACTGGGAGGCCCTCTGATTGGCTGAAAGAGCTCTTTTATCCAATCCGCAGCCACACATTCAGACGGCCACTGATTGGCTGTAAGCTCTGAGGGCCGCCTAGTGTTTTAAATAGTTTTTTCAATTCTGCATCGGTCCCTGCTCCATAGGTGCCAGAGCTCCGGTCCCTGCTCCACTGCCACCCGTGCTCTGGTCCCTGCTCCCCGAACCGATTGCATTCAAGTGATCGGATTTGGTTTTAAAAAAAAAACCAATCAGAGGGCCACCCAGTGTTTTAAATAGTTTTTTAAAATTCTGCTCCACTGTCGCCATCGCTCCGGTCCCCGCTCCACCACCTCCGCTTGCATTTGAACGATCGTATATGGTTAAAAAAACCACGTGATATTTCATGCAATTCAATAAATACTATGTACATGACATAATGTTTTTCCATGCGATCGGTGGGTTTGTGCATTATTCGTACATACAATCCTTTGAATTATCGCACAGATGCGGTCGAAATCAAAGGATTGTATGCAATATTTCCCTAGTGTATGGGCTACATGTGCAATTATTCTAGAAAAACAGTAACAAAGATTATATGACTGACACTTAAAATTTAAAGGTAAAATAATGTTTTAACCTAAACCTGTTTCAGCGCACCTGATAAGGGTGCCAGTTGCTTTCCCATATACGTTTCAAATACTGTATATTGTTGATGGTTAAGCATTTTAGACCGAATCTATATTAAAAGGTTGTGTCAACAATATAAAGTGCTGAGGTGTCTGGGTTATGATCTGACACCATCCTCAAAACAACAACTTCTGCAACAAATTAATTCTTTACACTGTCCAGCGTTGTTGCTTGTTCCCTTTCAGCCACTGGAAACAAATTGGCTTTAGCTAGTTAAGATATTTGAGGGAATTGCTAGTAACATTATGCTCATATCTGATCTTGGGATACTCTCTCTAAGGACAATGTTAACCTATTTGCATGCTGAAACCATTCTGCAAAATGATGGCTACACTAGGTACAGGTACTTCCTGTACCTGTATGGCTAAAGAGGTCTCTTTCAGGATATGATGTACCGACTTACATCAGGGTTGCCTATTTTTAAAGTTTAAAGCTTCTCCCAGAGAGGAGACTTTCAGCAGTGTGGCCTGATGTAGATGTCATCAAGTCCTGCCCCACAGTACTGCAAATCCCACAATTTGAGGGTCTTCAAGGAGGGGGTGGGGCTAAATGATGCAATTTGCGGGAAATTAACGCTAACGTGTGTGTGGGGGGGGGGCATCCCTTTCCGGGAGGTGGGGCCAGGGAGCCACACTTCCAGTGGCGGCCGGGGATGGCCACACGCACGCAAGCTTCCATCAACCGGACCTTCATTCCCTGGCCCCTGGAAAAGGGGAGCCTTGCATACGGGAGGAGAATGAGGGAGGTGGAGACAGAGGACACAGCATCACTGAGTGTATCAGGCGGTGCCACAACTGCAGCTCCCAACATGGTGAATGCGAGTGCAAAGGGTGGAAGAGCAACGAGTGTCTCAGGCACTGCAGCCCCTGGGTGCTGCGGCACAATCCTGGCCATCAGGACTGCCAACCGCTGCTGTTACACCCAGACCCCTGAATCTCGACCTGCGCAGCAGAGGGATTCCTGGCCTTTGGACACCCCAGCCAAATTGACCTTTGAGGGTGGAAGACTCCTGCTGTCCCCAGCTCCAGGGTGAACCTAGTGCCCCCCAGAGAAGCCCCAAGGAGGAGGTATGGGAGGCAGTTGTGGTCCAACTCTGGCCTCAGGCCTCACTGACTCTCCTTCCACTCCTCACTCGGCCTCATGGAATCCCACCCCCACACACTGGATTTCCCTACAGAGGTGGTTTCAACCAGGGTCCCTGACATGCTTCCCCCCCCCCTCACTGCAGGACTTCTTCCATGTTGGTTGATTCCTGTAGGGTAGAAGGTCTGTTGAGCCCTTCTACTGCTGCCCATGAGAAGCATGATCAAGATGGCGCCACAAATGGCTGCCTAGGAAATGTGCCACTCAGCCAAATGTACCCCCATGTCTCCCCTGTCTCATACACTGCATAGCAACCTAAAACTGTACTGTCTCTGCTTAACTGTTTTCTACCTGTCTGTTGCAACGACCAGTGGCGCTGCCTAGGAGCTGTGCAGCTCAGCAAATATATGTTCCCTGTGTGATAAATGTACTGTCTGCTTATATAGGCACTGTGCAGCTCAGCGAATATACA
The DNA here is from genome assembly GCF_055691185.1 of Crinia signifera. Lineage (NCBI taxonomy): Eukaryota > Metazoa > Chordata > Amphibia > Anura > Myobatrachidae > Crinia > Crinia signifera. Next base: position 259,379,413 of record NC_139218.1, read on the forward strand.
GTAAATTACCTGTGTCTAGAATCCCCAGGATACATCTAGTGTATACCTGTATGTGTTTATGTATTACTCTTTTGTCCAGTCCAGTGACACAGCTTCACCTTGGAATGTAGGAGGGTCCGCAGGCACCTATGCTGAAATATCTCCTCTGGTTGCAGGCTCCTCCCCTTCCGCATCCCATCATGCTTCAGTTCGTTTTAGGTTCCCACAGGAGTGGGTGCTATGCTCTGCTTTTTTTTTTTTCCTTTGGATTTGTACTAGAATAGTTAGGAATCTTAATTATTTTATTAACTTAAAGTAGTGCAGGTTTTTTCTTTCCAGTGTGCTGCTTCTAGGAAGTGCCGCATACTGAGAGCGCAGCAGAGGCTGACAGAAGCGTGTCCTGTCAGCGCTCTGTGTGCGGCGAGACGCAGCTGCGTCTCATATAAAGAGATGCAGCAGCGTCTCCTGCACCGTACTTAACCTCTTTTGCGGAGAGGTTTTCCTGGGCCCGGGTAGCGTCTAAAACCGGCTCCTTACTTAGAATGGGATCGTGGGGGACAGAGCTCCCGCGATGGCGGACACCATCTTGGAGGTTTTATAGACTGAATTCCCGCTGGGGAAGTGAAGTCTATTACAGGCGTCCAGCGCTGCTGGACGACTCCAAGTGATCCCAGGAAGAAAGGGAGGCACTGGAGGTGAGGAGAAACACTTGTGGGAGCAACTAAAGGGGGAAAGGGCACCAATTAGGCTATCCTACCCCACTGAAGCAATGACTTGGTCTCTTCCTTCTCTGTGTACTTGCGCCATTTTCTCTCCACTGCAGAGCTGAAGCCTTGCTGAATTCTTCAAAGTACAGAGATTACAGTTTCTCCTGGAAAGCGCCAACTCCGCTGACGCTGAAGTCACCTACCGCAAGCAGTCAGAGAAGTACACTGTAAACATTGACTGGTACTTTGCCTGACATTGTGCACCATGGGTTAAATGTGACTGACACGTGTGATGATGCTGCTGCGGAGAGGGGGGAGGTGCGGGCTATGTTATTAGACTGCAGATCCTGCGGAGTAAATTTAACATGTGAACAGATGGATCAAGGGGATTTGTGCCCTGCTTGTGAAGCTGTGCCCGCTAGTGCACAAGCCCTGAGGTCTGAACAAGTAGAACCTGCGTGGGGTGCTGCGTTGGGGAGGTCTATGAATGCCTTGGCTGAGGCTCTCAATAGGCAAAAGGATAGCCTTAAGTCTCCTGGCCCTAGTTCATCCTCCCAGACTTCTATGGGATCCATTGCTCATTCGCAAGGGGACTCCATGTTACTGCAGGTCATACAGGACACTGCTCAAGGGGTTCATAAGATGAATTCTCTTATGGAGAAGTTTGCAAAACCTTCTGATACCCCTTCTTCCAGAAGGCCTTCAGCTACACCTCCTCTGTTATCTGTGGATTCTGATGATGATGGTGTTTGTGAAGATGATTCACGTTGGGAGCAAAGGGAAGAGGCTGATGCTTCTGTCCCGGGTATTGAGGATTTAATCCTTGCTGTGAAACAGGCTTTGGACCTGTCTGAAGAAGACAGGGTTCAGGCACATTGTCTTTTTAAAAGAATGCATAAAGTGTCTGTTACATTCCCTTCTGATGAAGGTATGGTCTCTCTGTTGGGAGAAGCCTGGAAGTTTGCAGATAAAAAAGTAACTATGTATAAAAGGTTTGCAAATATGTACCCCATGCCTGAGGAGCATGTAAAGTTGTTAGAGAAAGTTCCGTTAGTGGACGCTCCTGTGGCTAGATTGTCAAAAACCACAGCCTTGCCGGTCCAGGGTGGAGTGGCCTTCAGGGACCCGGTAGATAAAAAAAAGTGGAAGGATGCCTTAAGGCACTCCTTTGAAGGAGTGGGCTATACACTCCATCCCATTATTGCTTCAGCCTGGGTAGCCAAAGCAATGATTAAGTGGGCTGAGGCTTTGGGAGATCAGTTGCAACCTGATTCCGAGGCTTTTCTCTTAACTGAGAAACTCAGATGTGCTGCAGAGTACATCACTGAGGCTGGTGAAGAAGGCGCTAAGATGGCGTCTAAGGTTTCTGCCACGTCGGTATCTGCAAGGCGAGCCCTCTGGCTTAAGGCCTGGGATGCAGATAGCGAATCAAAGAAATCCCTTGAGTCCTTGGCTTTTAAAAGGGAACTGCTTTTTGGTTCTGAATTAGAGTCCTTCACAAAGCAGGCCACAGGGGGGAAGAGTACCTTTGTTCCTACCACTCCTAAAGCTTCAGGTTCAAAATTTTGAGTTTTCAAACCTGCTTTTCGCTCGTCCTTTCAAGATTCCCAGCCGGTAAAGGAAAAGCTTCCAAATCCAGATTTGGAGCCTTTCGAAAGAAGCAGGTGTCAAAAGGAGAGGAAAAATCCTCTGCATGATGGGGTGGAGGCTCCCTGTTCTGCCCTTAGAGTGGGAGGTCGCCTCCTGCAGTTTCGGGACAAATGGAACATTCCAACCTCAGACCCTTGGGTTCTTTCAATTGTCTCAAGAAGTTATCGGATAAATCTCAGCGGAAATCCTCCATGGAGATTTCTTACAACCCCCTGGCCAAGAGAAGCCAGTTCACGCACTGCCCTTTTGGGGGTGGCATTGGCTCTCAGGGGAAAGGGGGTGGTGGTCCCGGTTCCTTAGGAGGAACGCAAGAAACCGTCTGGTTTGGTTTGGGCACCAATCCTTTTGTTGGAGCCCAAACCAGACGGGTCAGTCAGACCTATACTAAATTTGAAGTCCTTAAACCAACACCTTTGGGTGGATCACTTCCGCATGGAGTCTCTGCGCTCAGTGCTTGGTAGTATAGAGCCAGGGGAATTTTTGGCAACGGTAGATATTCAGGCATATCTTCACATACCCATATGCACAGAGCATCAATCCTTATTTCGCTTTGCGATAGGGGAGACTCACTTGCAGTTCCAGGGTCTACCCTTTGGTCTGGCTACAGCATCGAGGGTATTCACAAAGGTGATGGCTGTTATGGCAGCGTCACTCAGGCTGAGGGGAATAGTGATTATTCCGTACCTGAGCGATCTGCTATCCAAAGCAGTCAGAGAGCAAGTTGCAGGAACACCTGTCAGTGGCAACACAGTTCTTAAGAGACATGGGTTGGGTACTCAATCTACCCAAATCCCATTTAATCCCATCACAGAGACTGTTGTTTCTGGGAGTAATATTGGACACCCACTTGCACAGTGTATTTCTACCAGAGTCCAAAGTGAGGGACATTTGTCATCTGGTATTACTGTTACTGCAGGCTTCAAGGCCTACAGTTTGGGAAGGAGTGAAGCTCCTCGGCAAAATGGTGGCACTTTCGAGACACTACAGTTTGCCAGGTTTCATTCCAGAACTCTTCAGTGGAACATCCTCTCCTGTTGGTCAGGGAATGTGAAAACCATGAAATAAGAAAGGTTGCTCCTCTCTCAGGAGACAAAGGAGTCCTTACTATGGTGGATGGACATAGAAACCTTGCAGCTGGGGCGGTCACTCCGCTCTTGGGACTGGGTGGTCATAATGACCGACACTAGTCTCGGGTTGGGGGGCGGTTGCTCTTCACCTTCGGTTGCAGGGCCTGTGGTCCAAACAGGAATCCAGATTGCCAATAAATATTTTGCAACTTGGAGCAGTGTGGAAAACACTCAAACAAGCGGAGGATTGTCTGATAGAGCAGAGTACAGTCAGACAACGGCACTGGCTTACCTGAATCATCAGGGCGGTTCTCGCAGCAACATGGCGATGCAGGAAGTCTCAAATTCTCAGATGGGCAGAGCTAAACATTCCTAATCTGTCTGCGGTCTTCATTCCAGGGATCCGGTATGTCGAGGCGGATTTTCTCAGCAGAGAGGACTTGCTGAAGGGGGAATGGTCCTTACATCCAGAACTATTCCAAGAGATTGTGAGTCGCTGGGGGCTCCCAGAAGTGGATCTAATGGCATCCAGGAACATCTGTCAGGTTCTGAGATTTTGTTCCAGACTCACCGCTTGGGCGGTGGATGCTATGACTGTTCCGTGGAAATTTCACCTGGTATACATTTTTCCTCCGCTCCCAATGATACCGTGGGTATTGAGAAGGGTGAAGTCTCAACAAGTGCAGGCAATTCTGATTGCACCAGACTGGCCCAAGAGGTCGTGGTATTCGGACATTCTGAAGTTGTCAGCGGAATCTTGGCCTCTTCCCCTTCGTACATACAGATAGTGGTAGATGCTCAAATTAGTTCAGTAAAACTTTTCAGGTGCATGCAAGGGAGGGGTTAATACTTAGTAAGTAACAAGACATTGGTTCCCCCGGCACACTGAATAGTTTTAGCAACCAGTCTTGAATACTACATGATAATAGAATTCAGAGATATTGGTTACATATACCTGCGCAGGTGTATGATATGCCCCCAAGCTGCGTCAAGGCTTCTCTGTATATTGGGGGTCCCTAGCGCTATATCTAGGTGCAGGGTGTGGCACCCCAAAAACTATCATAAGCTAGGAGGCCCAGCGCGGCATGCCAGTGATATACTAAGTGTTAATAATTAGTGATAGAAAGCCGAAGCTATACATAAAGAGAGAGATAAATGAAATGTAATTAAAATAAGAGAGAGATAGTGTTAGTGAGGGAAAAGTGTTAATAGAATGTAAGGGCATGCCGCACTAAAGCCATTGCTTCGGCTAGGCATGTTTCGGAGTTAGGGGCGTTGTCTTGTAAATCTCCACATTTAATTTTTCATGAAGATAGGGCTGTGCTTCGAACAGTACCTAAGTTTTTACCAAAAGTGGTTTCTTTTCATTTAAACCAGGAGATTGTTCTCCCGGTGTTTTCCCCACCAGAAGGGGCAAAAAATAGGGACAAATTATGGAATTTGGACATAGTTTGCACCTTGCGAATTTACATCAAAAGGGTAAAGGATTTCCGCAAAACAGATCTGTTGTTGGTTTTGTATGATGTGCATAAGAGAGGATGGCCTGCGTCTAAGCAGACTATTGCCAGGTGGTTAAGGTCAGTCATTGCCTTTGTGTACACCAAGGTCGGTAGACCTGTTCCCTCTCGGATTAATGCACACACCACCAGGTTGGTTGCTTCCTCATGGGCTGTGCGTCATGGAGCTACAGCAGAGCAATTGTGCAGGGCTGCCACTTGGTCCTCTGTTCACACCTTTACCCAAATTTTACAGGTTCCATGAGTTCGCAGCGGAGGACGCTTCATTTGGACAGGCAGTCTGAGTGTACCCTCCCTTAATACCGGCTCGTGAACGTCCCAAGGTGAAGCTGTGTCACCGGACTGGAAGAAAGAGAAAAGGGGATTTTTGTAAGAACTTACCATTCGAACCTCTTTCTCTGCGTCCAGTCCGGTGTCACAACAATCCCTCCAATACGCTCAGTAAGTTCATGTGTATAATGTTATGGTTATATGATTGTGCATATAAGATGTCGGGCATTGTACTGAGTTGTGTATCCTAGTGTGCTTTAGAAAGTGAACTGAAGCATGATGGGATGCGGAAGGGGAGGAGCTTGCAACCAGAGGAGAGATTTCAGCAGATGTGCCTGCGGACCCTCCTACATCCCAAGGTGAAGCTTTGTCACCGGACTGGACTCAGAAATGGGGTTCGAACGGTAACTTCTTACAAAAATCCCCTTATCTGTACTGTCACTGTTTAACTGTTACCTTACTAGGTGTTGCACAGAAATCCAAATCCAATTCCTAGTATACGCAAGTATAACACCTGGCCAATAAAGCTGATTCTGATAAATTAAGCAAATGCTGGAAACCAGTGGAACAGAATCAACCATGAAATATTTGCATTTCCTCATACTTTACTTCTCCTTACTGGTATGTGCTATATATGACACCAGAGACTCTTCTGCAACCAGTGTGCTACTTCCTTACTGCTTTGTCACGATGTTCAGACAAGTTAGGCAGCACAACAGGAAATTAATAGTCATAAAGTTCCTGGATTTTTAGCAATGAGTTTCTATTTCCCAGAAAGTGTATCTGTAACGCCCTGGTTGTGGTGTCAGTGAATTGATTGTACCTGCTTAAGCCCTTGAATCTGCTTGAGGCTTTGTGTACGGGATTTTGGTCACTCCTCTTTTAGGCTGCTTGTACCATGGCAAAGGGACAGGGGACCTCCACAGAAACCCAATACAGTCACCACACGTTAGTTCAGTGACTTGGTAATTTATTTTTCAGGAGCAAAGAGTCACTTTCTAAATCAAGAAATAAAGGTTCAATTTATAGAAAACAATGCAATTAATTATAGCAAACAATTAATCCACACAGCATATAAAAATTTGCTCAATACTATTATTACACATATACTAGAACAGTTTCTCAGCATCACATACAATCAAACAACACAATATAACTTCAGTGTGTATCCCAATCATTAGTTCCACTTTTACTATGAGTGCTTAGAAAGGCAGTGTCTCTGAGTCCAGGTCCCTACTTTTCTGCTAGGTGGAACAGGGTATTTAGCCTTAGAATCAACAGGACTCCTCCCAAGTACAATACTTGGATTTAATGTCCCAGTGTCACACAAGTGGTCCAGGGCCGTCTTAACATTAGGAAGGGCCCCTGGGCAACCTAGTTCACTGGACCCCCCCCCCCCCAAATTAGTTTGCCCAGGAGCCCACAGTCACCTCCCCAACCCTCACCTCTCTGGCTCCGTGCGGCAGCCAGTCAGCTTCCGGCGGCCGGGGATCCGATCATCTTCGCTGGGGGATCCGGGCAGCGGGATCAGGGCAGCGGCGGTAGCTAGGAGCCTGCCCTGAAGTGGCAAAGCGCTATTAACTGGCGGGGCGGGAAGCGCTGTTGCATTTGAAAAGACTGGCCAGACGCTGATTGGCTGAATTCAGCCAATCAGCGTTCGGCCAGTCTTTTCAAATGCAGCAGCGCTTCCCGCCCCACCGGCAAATAGCGCTAATGGGAAAGATGGTGGCCGGGTGGCGGGGATCCGACCATCCTCGCTGGGGAAGGGGATCAGGGCGGCGGTGGCGGTAGCTAGGAGCCTGAAGCGGCGAAGCACTATTTGTCGGCGGGGGCGGGAAGCGCTGTTGAATTTGAAAAGACTGGCCGGATGCTGATTGGCTGAATTCAGCCAATCAGCATTCAGCCAGTCATTTTAAATGCAGCAGCGCTTCTCGCCCCCCCTGCCGGCAAATAGTGCTTTGCCGCTTCGGGCTCCTAGCTACCGCCACCGATGCCCTGATCCCTCTGCCAGATCACCCAGTGAGGGTGATCAGAACCCCGGCACACGGACCCCCGAAATTAAATTCACTGCTAGCTAGGAGGTGAAGCGCTATTTGCCGGCAGGGTGGGAAGCGCTGTTGCCTTTTCAAAGACTGGCCGGATGCTGATTTTCTGAATTCAGCCAATCAGCGTCCGGCCAGTCTATTCAAATGCAACAGCGCTTCCCGCCCCGCCGGCAAATAGAGCTTCGCCGAATCAGGCTTCTAGCTACCGCCACCGCCCTGATCCCCCTGCCCGGATCCCCCAGCGAGGGTGAGCGGATTCCCGGACCCCGGCCACCATCTTTCCCATTGGGCTGGGCCGGGGGCCCCTAGGTCCTAGGGCCCCCGGGCAACTGCCCATCGTGCCCAATGGGAAAGACGGCACTGAAGTGGTCAGAAGTTGAAGTACTTGAACTTGTAAAGTATATTATGAAATCAGCGGTTTACTTAGATCTGTATTAAGCAGTTTCCCCAGAGGTTAGCAATGGCTCCCTGTGTGTCTTATAGTTCCATGTGGGTTCATAGTGCAGTGTGAGCAGAGCAAATCTCACCACTGTCTGTGTCTGTAGATGAGACAGGCTGTATCTTCCTGGCTGCAACAGGCTCTCTCCCTGTCTTTTGTCTGCAAATGCTGCATAAATCCCCCTAATTCTTGTTCAGGCTGTGGGTGGGATGTTCTAACATCTGCAGCCCAGCTCCGCCCCCCTTCGCCGCCCATGGCATACATAATTATCGCATATGCTCTAAGGCTGGGGTAGCCAACTCCAGTCCACGAGAGCTACCAACAGTGCATGTTTTCCAGATCTCCTCACAGAATCACAAGTGAAGTAATTAGCTCCACCTGTGGATCTTTTAAAATGTGATAATGATTACACCTTTGCAGCAGCTCGGTTGCCAGGAAAATTTGAACTGTTGGTAGCTCTCGAGGACTGGAGTTGGCTACTCCTTCTCTAACATATGCGATAATTATGGCAAAGGACAGGTCTTGCGTTAAGAGCTGTCCCTTGCACTGAGTCAGTGGGTCCCATCAGGTCCCGGCTGTTACCCCCCCCCTCCCTCCCTGCAGCGCCGGGCTCTCCTCCTTCCTGCACCCGGAAGAGGATCATAGTGAAGAGAGGAGGAGGTCACAGGTTGGGGGGGGGGGGGGGGTTAGTGCGGGGTGGCGGTGGAAGCCCATAGGCTTCTATAGGGAATCGCCAGATTTTACTGGCGATGTCCCCCGTTGCGGTAACCAGGCGGGGGATGCTTAGAGCATCCCAAAATGCGGTAAAAACCCAATAACTGAATCTCCCCCTGTATCTCACTCCAGCAAGCATATTTTCTCCATGCTGGCTGACTCTCTCTCTCTCTCTCCCATGCTGTTCCTCTGTCCTCTCAGACCCTGCCCCCAGGTTCAAAGATCATCCAATAGCAGGGCATGCAAGGACTGGTGATGTCACAGAGGTGATTTTTTTAACCCTTGCAGGGCCTGCAGCTCAGCTGAAGCTGGTCAGTAGAGTCATGCCACATATCCATCCTAACTTTTTCATGATATAACTATTAATAAGTTATCAGAAACACAAACTAATATTTTAAGCATGTCTTCAAGAGACATGCTCCTATGCTTGTACCCACTGATGTATCTAAAATGGGGATAGAGTTCCCAATGTCATTTTTAATAAATGATTATTTAATGATTGGTAAAAAAATCTCATTTATAAAACATATCAAGAAATATAATAAATAATTTTTACACAATATAAAAATTAATATTAGATAAATAAATGGACAATGCTCATATAATTTAGGTGGCCACCTACTTCTATTATTCTATATGAAAGCTATAACATAATTCATGAAAATAAATGAATAAGATCAAAAAAGTATATATAAAATAAATAATGCTGAATTTATATGCATAAAAAATTATAAATGATAAAAATAAATGTCCCCGGGATTTATTCAAATTCCATATGTGAATATATGGATATAGATTGTCCACCAGGTTGCCAATACACTACTTGATCTCCAAGCGAATTTGGTTGTTTTAGCAAGGATAATATTTCCACATCTGTGGTACTCACGGACTCCAGTAAATATTTTGTAGCAAGATGAGTGGAAGCAGGGAGACTGAGGGACGATTCCGTGAAGTGTTCACTGCCCCCAGTGCTGCTACCTGCTGATTGCGGTGAAAGCAAGATGAAATGCCGGGTAAGAGAACCACCAGAAAACCAGCAGTGTGATGTCAGTCCGGTGCTGCTGTGTCTCTCACCCGCGGCAGTGGGTGGTCTCACCTCCAGCTAGTGCGGTGTGTCCGTGGGGCGTACTGTGCTGCGTCTCTCACCCGCCGCACAGTTAATGGTAACAACATAGCTGAAGCTTGGTGTCCATGTGGTAGCCGCCTGTGTAATCGGTGTCTCTGGCGGGATTGGCAGTAAGTTCAAGCGTGTAAGACAACAATGGTGGGCTTTACAGGATAAAGTATCTCCTCTCCACGGGTGCCAGGATCCACTAACGCGTTTCGCTCCAATGTGAGCTTTTTCAAAGAGTCTTTGCGCAGGGTGTATGCAAATGAGGGCGCGGCTTATGCTAATTAGCCGCCACCTCATTTTCATACGAGAATAGACGCTGTGCGCATGCGCACAGCGTCTATTCTACTAGATTGGGGGGTCTCCCAACTGCCATCCCCCGCAGCGGGACAATGCCTGCTGCGGGTGGGACAGAGGGACAGGACCCGAAAATCGGGACTGTCCTGCTGTAATCGTGACAGTTGGGAGGTATGGTGTAGTACAGCTGTGACATCATATCGTATATGATATCTTATGCACATTGTACGTTATTTTAACCCCTTCCTGACAGAGCCAGTTTTTGCGTTCCTGACAGAGCCCTTTTTTTCAAATCTGACATGTCTCACTTAAGTGGGGATAACTTTTTTTTGCTTTTACTTATCCCAGTGGTTTTGAGATTGTTTTTTCGTGACACATTGTACTTCAAATTAGTGGTAAATTTGGGTCGATACAGTCTGTGTTTTTTTGTGAAAAATACCAAAATATCGTGAAAAAATGGAAAATTTAGCGATTTGCAAAATGTTAAATTTTCTGCTTGTGAGACAAATAATCTTACCACTCAAAATAGTGAATAACTAACATAGACCATATGTCTACTTTATGTTGACATCATTATTTCAACTTCCTTTTAATTTTTTGGGACACTAGGAGGCTTACAATATGAATAGCAAATTCTCAAATTTTCAAGAAAATTTCAAACACTGATTTTTTTAGGGACCAGTTCAGTTCTGATGTGACTTTGAGGGACTTGTATGTGAGACACCCCCATAAATGATGCCATTTCAAAAACTGCACCCCTCACAGTATTCAAAACAGCATTTTGGAAGTTTGTTAACCCTTTAGGTGTTTCACAGGAATTAAAACAAAGTGTAGGTGAAATTTCAAAATTTCTTTTTTTTGCAGATTTGCAATTTTAATACATTTTTATAAGGAACACAGTACATTTTACTAGAGAAATGTGACTAAAAATTGATTCCCCCAATTCTTTTGTTTTCATAAATATCCTATATGTGGCCCTAGTGTGCACGGTGACCAAACCACAGGCTTCATAATAGAAGGAGCACCTACTTGATTTTGGAGCCTCCTTTTTATGAGATTATTTTTTAGGCACCATGTAGGTTTCAAGGCACCATAAGATGCTAAAAGTTAGGAACCCCCCCACAAGTGACCCCATTTTGCAAACTACACCCCTCAGGGAATTCATCTAGGGGTATAGTGTACATTTCAAACCCCCAGGGGTTTCACCAATTGTGGTACAACTGGGCAGTGAAAATGAAAAATTATTTTTTTTACACAAAAATGCAGTTCTGGCTCCAAATTTGTCATTTTCAGAAGGTATGAAGGAGACAAAGCACCCCAAAATCTGTGCCCCAATTTCTCCCGAGTACGGCAATGCCTCACATGTGACCAAAAAATACCAGTTGGGTGCATGGCAGGACTCAGAAGGGAAGGAGTGATTTTTGGATTTTGCAGCTCAGATTCTGGTGGAATTTTGGTGGGTGCTATGTCGCATTAGCAAGACCCCCCAAGCACCAATACAGTGGAACCCCCCCACAAGTCACCCCATTTTGCAAACTACACCCCTCAGGGAATTCATCTAGGGGTATAGTGTACATTTCAAACCCCCAGGGGTTTCACCAATTTTGATACAAGTGGGCAGTGAAAATGAAAAATTACATTTTTTTACACAAAAATGCAGTTCTGGCTCAAAATTTTTCATTTTCAGAAGGTATGAAGGAGAAAAAGCACCCCAAAATCTGTGCCCCAATTTCTCCCGAGTACGGCAATGCCTCACATGTGACCAAAAAATACCAGTTGGGTGCATGGCAGGACTCAGAAGGGAAGGAGTGATTTTTGGATTTTGCAGCACAGATTCTGGTGGAATGAATGGTGGGTGCTATGTTGCACCAATACAGTGGAACCCCCCCACAAGTCACCCCATTTTGCAAAGTACACCCCTCAGGGAATTCATCTAGGGGTATAGTGTACATTTCAAACCCCCAGGGGTTTCACCAATTTTGATACAAGTGGGCAGTGAAAATGAAAAATTACATTTTTTTACACAAAAATGCAGTTCTGGCTCAAAATTTTTCATTTTCAGAAGGTATGAAGGAGAAAAAGCACCCCAAAATCTGTGCCCCAATTTCTCCCGAGTACGGCAATGCCTCACATGTGACCAAAAAATACCAGTTGGGTGCATGGCAGGACTCAGAAGGGAAGGAGTGATTTTTGGATTTTGCAGCACAGATTCTGGTGGAATGAATGGTGGGTGCTATGTTGCACCAATACAGTGGAACCCCCCCACAAGTCACCCCATTTTGCAAAGTACACCCCTCAGGGAATTCATCTAGGGGTATAGTGTACATTTCAAACCCCCAGGGGTTTCACCAATTTTGATACAAGTGGGCAGTGAAAATGAAAAATTACATTTTTTTACACAAAAATGCAGTTCTGGCTCAAAATTTTTCATTTTTAGAAGGTATGAAGGAGAAAAAGCACCCCAAAATATGTGCCCCAATTTCTCCCGAGTACGGAAATGCCTCACATGTGACCAAAAAATACCAGTTGGGTGCATGGCAGGACTCAGAACGGAAGGAGTGATTTTTGGATTTTGCGGCTCAGATTCTGGTGGAATTTTGGTGGGTGCTATGTCGCATTAGCAAGACCCCCCAAGCACCAATACAGTGGAACCCCCCCACAAGTCACCCCATTTTGAAAACTACACCCCTCAGGGAATTCATCTAGGGGTATAGTGTACATTTCAAACCCCCAGGGGTTTCACCAATTTTGATACAAGTGGGCAGTGAAAATGAAAAATTACATTTTTTACACAAAAATGCAGTTCTGGCTCGAAATTTTTTATTTTCAGAAGGTATGAAGGAGAAAAAGCACCCCAAAATCTGTGCCCCAATTTCTCCCGAGTACGGCAATGCCTCACATGTGACCAAAAAATACCAGTTGGGTGCATAGCAGGACTCAGAACGGAAGGAGTGATTTTTGGATTTTGCAGCTCAGATTCTGGTGGAATTTTGGTGGGTGCTATGTCGCATTAGCAAGACCCCCCAAGCACCAATACAGTGGAACCCCCCCACAAGTCACCCCATTTTGAAAACTACACCCCTCAGGGAATTCATCTAGGGGTATAGTGTACATTTCAAACCCCCAGGGGTTTCACCAATTTTGATACAAGTGGGCAGTGAAAATGAAAAATTACATTTTTTTACACAAAAATGCAGTTCTGGCTCAAAATTTTTCATTTTCAGAAGGTATGAAGGAGAAAAAGCACCCCAAAATCTGTGCCCCAATTTCTCCCGAGTACGGCAATGCCTCACATGTGACCAAAAAATACCAGTTGGGTGCATGGCAGGACTCAGAAGGGAAGGAGTGATTTTTGGATTTTGCAGCTCAGATTCTGGTGGAATTTTGGTGGGTGCTATGTTGCATTAGCAAGACCCCCCAAGCACCAATACAGTGGAACCCCCCCACAAGTGACCCCATTTTGCAAACTACACCCCTCAGGGAATTCATCTAGGGGTATAGTGTACATTTCAAACCCCCAGGGGTTTCACCAATTTTGATACAAGTGGGCAGTGAACATGAAAAATTACATTTTTTACACAAAAATGCAGTTCTGGCTCAAAATTTTTCATTTTCAGAAGGTATGAAGGAGAAAAAGCACCCCAAAATCTGTGCCCCAATTTCTCCCGAGTACGGCAATGCCTCACATGTGACCAAAAAATACCAGTTGGGTGCATGGCAGGACTCAAAAGGGAAGGAGTGATTTTTGGATTTTGCAGCTCAGATTCTGGTGGAATTTTGGTGGGTGCTATGTCGCATTAGCAAGACCCCCCAAGCACCAATACAGTGGAACCCCCCCACAAGTGACCCCATTTTGCAAACTACACCCCTCAGGGAATTCATCTAGGGGTATAGTGTACATTTAAAACCCCCAGGGGTTTCACCAATTTTGATACAAGTGGGCAGTGAAAAAGAAAAATTACATTTTTTACACAAAAATGCAGTTCTGGCTCAAAATTTTTCATTTTCAGAAGGTATGAAGGAGAAAAAGCACCCCAAAATCTGTGCCCCAATTTCTCCCGAGTACGGCAATGCCTCACATGTGACCAAAAAATACCAGTTGGGTGCATGGCAGGACTCAGAAGGGAAGGAGTGATTTTTGGATTTTGCAGCACAGATTCTGGTGGAATGAATGGTGGGTGCTATGTTGCACCAATACAGTGGAACCCCCCCACAAGTCACCCCATTTTGCAAAGTACACCCCTCAGGGAATTCATCTAGGGGTATAGTGTACATTTCAAACCCCCAGGGGTTTCACCAATTTTGATACAAGTGGGCAGTGAAAATGAAAAATTACATTTTTTTACACAAAAATGCAGTTCTGGCTCAAAATTTTTCATTTTCAGAAGGAATGAAGGAGACAAAGCACCCCAAAATCTGTGCCCCAATTTCTCCCGAGTACGGCAATGCCTCATGTGTGACCAAAAAGTGGCAGGACTCAGAAGGGAAGGAGTGATATTTGGATTTTGCAGCACAAATTCTGGTGGAATGATGGTGGGTGCTATGTCGCATTAGCAAGACCCCCAAAGCACCAATACAGTGGAACCCCCCCACAAGTGACCCCATTTTGCAAACTACACCCCTCAGGGAATTCATCTAGGGGTATAGTGTACATTTCAAACCCCCAGGGGTTTCACCAATTTTGATACAAGTGGGCAGTGAACATGAAAAATTACATTTTTTTACACAAAAATGCAGTTCTGGCTCAAAATTTTTCATTTTCAGAAGGTATGAAGGAGAAAAAGCACCCCAAAATCTGTGCCCCAATTTCTCCCGAGTACGGCAATGCCTCACATGTGACCAAAAAATACCAGTTGGGTGCATGGCAGGACTCAGAAGGGAAGGAGTGATTTTTGGATTTTGCGGCTCAGATTCTGGTGGAATGAATGGTGGGTGCTATGTGGCATTAGCAAGACCCCCGAAGCACGGTGAAATTATGAACCTAATATTCCATAGATGTGTGGTATATTTTAAAACACTCCTTTATACATAGGCCGGGTTTGTCGGGGCAAGTGTCACACTGGAAAATAGTTTGCTTTCTTATTCCCTTTTTATAGCAAACTTTGCACCTTTTTTGTGTCCTGCCCTTTTTTCCAGTGGAGGGGATTTCATCAGGAAAATGCTGCCCTGGTACAATACGGGGGCCAGTACTAGAAGTACTGGGGCCCTCTGCCTGCTGGTTCCCAAATATTAGGCCCTTTATGACTTCCTCTTGAAAGTGCATAAATGTCCCCCTCTGGCCGGTAGAACGGAATAGCACGTAAGCGTTATATTGTGCCATCTGGATGATATACACGGCCACCTTCTTGTACCAGATTTTTGTTTTCCGCAGGGCACTGTACGGCTTCAGTACCTGATCTGAAAGATCCACTCCGCCCATGTACCTATTGTAATCCAGGATACAATTAGGTTTTGAGGTGTGGGTACTGGTACCTCGTACAGGGACGGAGGTGGTACTGTCTCCGTGAATTGTTGTCAGTATAAGGACATCCCTCTTGTCCTTATATTTGACCAACAACATATTTTCGTTGCATATTCCCCTGCTTTCACCCCTTCTCATTACTTGGGCAATGTGCGTTTTTGGGAGGCCTCTTTGGTTCTTGCGCACAGTACCGCAAGCTGCTGTACCTCTTGAACCAAGGGCCTTAAACAGGGGGATGCTGGTGTAAAAGTTATCCACATAGAGGTGATAACCTTTATCCAGGAAGGGGTGCACTAAATCCCAGACAATTTTCCCACTAACACCTACGAGGGAGGGGGGGCATTCTGGCGGTTCAATTCTTGAATCCTTCCCTTCATAAACCCTAAACCTGTGGGTGTACCCTGAGGTGCTTTCACACAGTTTATACATTTTTATGCCATACCTTGCCCTCTTACTGGGAAGGTACTGGCGGAATTTAACCCTTCCTTTAAAATGTATAAGGGACTCGTCGATACAAATAAATTTTTCAGGGATGTACACCTCTTCAAATTTGGCACTGAAATGATCAATGACCGGCCTGACTTTGAATAGCCGGTCAAAGGTGGGATCATCTCTGGGTGGGCACTGTGCATTATCGGTGTAATGTATAAATTTAAGAATTGTCTCAAATCGAGTCCGGGTCATGGCCATACGGTAAAATGGAGTACTGTACAGAACATCTGTACTCCAATATTGCCTAATTTCTGGCTTTTTTACTATGCCCATATGAAACACCAGACCCCAAAACGTCATCATCTCTACTGCATCTACAGGGGTCCACCTAGCAAATGATGACGTGGGGTTTTGAGCAATAAACTGCTGGGCATATAAATTAGTTTGGTCCACCATTAAATTTATAAAATCATCAGAGAAAAATAATTTGAAAAAGTCAATTTCTCTGAGACCTGTGGAATCAAATTGGATTCCTGGCATGGCCAAAAACTCAGGAACCTGGGGCTCAAAATTGTCTGGTGGTGGGGTCCATACGAGATCAATTATTGGGGGGGGGGGTCTCAGCTGCTCTACGGGGGCGTCTTTGAGGGGGTCCCTCATCACCAGAGGAGGAAGAGGAGCTTAAGGCGAATCCTTCAAATTCCCCGCTTGCATCACTGGCTGTGTCAGAGTCAGAAGCAAGCATGGCATATGCCTCCTCCACTGAATACATTCTCCTGGATGACTGGGAGGACATTTGGGAGGACATTTGGGAGGACATTTGGGATGCCATTTTTATTTTTGTGTTACTGGTAGTGAAATGTTTCAACACGTGTATAGTGTAGGGGGGGGGTACAAACTTTATTTCAATCCGGGGGGTATGTAGTGTGTAGTGTGTATGTGGTGCAGAAAAAAAAAAATACTTTATACCAATAAAAAAAAAAAAAATGAAGGGGTTAAAAATAAAAAATTTAAGGGGTTAAAAAAAAAAAAAAAGGTCCTGCGCCAAAAATTGAGCACAGATGTTGGTCAGTAACGTCTGTCACTGAACAGCGCTCAAAGGCAACAGGAATTTGATAAAAAAAAAAAAAAAATAGATCAACCCTGTGCCGAAAAAGATGATCAGTGATGTACGTCACTGATCAGCGCACAGCGGCCACAGGACACCCACAAAATCACACTGTGTGTAAAAAAAAAATTAAAAAAAGACCCCACAGCACACACACAAAAAAAAAAGGTGATCAGTGATGCGACACTGATTACCAGTGAGGTGCAGCAGGTGCACAACCTTTGGTGCAACTGACAGGTATATATATAAAAAAAAAAAAACCTCTGTACCCCCAAAAAAGTTGCTGATCACCTCAGATATAGTGATCAGCACAAAAGGCGGGGGCAGCAGACACAAAATTTAGCACTCTCTATCACTCTCTGTCACTATCTCTCTCTATCTCTCTATCTCTCACTATCTATCACTCTATGACACTGCAGCAGCAGCACTGACAGGTATATCTATATATAAAAAAAAACCTGCGCCCCCAAAAAGTTGCTGATCAGTTAATTTATACTGATCAGCACAAAAGGAGGGGGCAGCAGTCAGTTATATAAAAAATATATAGCACAATCTGTCACTATCTCTCTCTATCTCTCTCTCTCTATCTCTCTCTATCTCTCTATAACTATCACACTGCAGCAGCACAAAATATAGCACTCTGTCACTAGGCCTCTCTATCTATCTCTCTCTCTCTATCTCTCTCTCTCTCTATCTATAACTATATCACACTGCAGCAGCACAAAATATAGCACTCTCTGACACTATCTCTCTCTCTCTCTCTCTCTCTCTCTATCTCTCTCCATCTCTCTATAACTATCACACTGCAGCAGCACAAAATATAGCACTCTGTCACTAGGCCTCTCTATCTATCTCTCTCTCTCTATCTCTCTCTCTCTATCTATAACTATATCACACTGCAGCAGCACAAAATATAGCACTCTCTGACACTATCTCTCTCTCTATCTCTCTCTATCTCTCTCTATCTCTCTCTATCTCTCTCTATCTCTCTCTATCTCTCTATCTCTCTCTATCTCTCTATCTATCTCTCTATCTAGCTAGTACACTGCAGCAGCACAATTTCACAGGAAGGCACAAGTAGCAACAGGATCCAGGAAGCAGTGATGAAGCAGCGATCAGGTAAGTATGGAGCAAGTATGGAGCAAGGTTCTGGTCAGTATGGCGGCAGGGGGGTACGGTGACCGCACTGCACGCTATTCCAGACCGGAATGGCGTCTGCAGTGCAGTCACCGTTAGTTTAAATCCCCCTCCTTGGCTGTGATTGGTCCGTCGGTCCGACGGACCAATCACGGCCTTTGGGGGCGGGCGGGGTGAGGTGGGGTGACACCAGTGTCACCCTTACACCCCGCGGTGATTGGTGCTGTACTTTACAGCACCAATCACCTCTGATCCCGTGTCACCGGCGAACGTTATTCGCCGGTGACACAGGAAAACGCTGTAATTGGCTGTTCACACTGAACAGCCAATCACAGCGATCGCCGACGGGGGGGCGGCATCGCAGCCCCCCCTGGGCATGCACGGACATGTCTGCTGTCAGGGACAGCAGACATGTTGAAACTGTCACCGCGTCTATAGACGCGGTGACAGTTTAAATCCATGACGTACATTTACGCCATGTGTCGGGAAGTGCTTCCCGACCATGACGTAAATGTACGTCAAATGTCGGGAAGGGGTTAAGCACAAATCTTATGCTTTTGACCACTGGGACTTTCCTGGGAAATCTTATACAATATCATACGGAACATAAATCGTACCGTGGGTACGCACCTTTAATGGATGATAAATATATTTTACACTTCTGAGTGGTGTGATGTCCATCAGTAACCATTGGTTTTGGTTTAAAACCAGAAATCGACCGTAAACTTCCAACATTATGCTAGAGGAGTCTTCTGAAACCGGATACAACTATTGATGCAAAGTGAGACAACATACTGTAGATACAATGGATTTGTTCTTCAGCACAAAGCACCGCGGATAATCTGAGTACAGGACTACATCACTTCATCCATGAACTATTGGAGTAAACCATTGTAGCCTTGGAGGAAAATATCACTGATCTGTTGATTAAAGGAACTGATGTGACAGATCTGGAGTGTGTTCCTAAGAGTATGTCAACTAGAACATACTTGCTTTTTTAATTATATTGTATTGATTATTGCTTTTATGCATAACACTGTGTTTTCCGGTTATGGACCAGCTTTGCTAATATTATTGAGTAATGTGTGTTATGTTTTTTTCTTTGTAACCTGAGACAAACCAGAGCGAGGGTGGTTTTTGGGGTGTTAGAGGGCAGGGTACTTATAGGTTATGCTGGGTACACACCAGGACAACTAGGGCCCGATCCCCTCAATCTAGATCCAATTCCGACCAATTGGATGTAGATTGTGTGGTGATTGGGCACTTTTCTGTCCTGGTGTGGACCGATACCGATCCGATGCGCGGTCCCGCGGGTCGGTCGTTATTCAGATCCTACCTGCTGCAGGTAGGATCTGAATAACGACCATACTGCTGGGTGCGGGTCACAATTGGATCGGACAAATAGCTTAGTGGGCGCCCAACTAATGTAGGGTACACACCACGACGACCCGCTCACGATGCACATCGTGAGCGGGTCATCAGTGTCTCATCGTGCCCCCCGTGTCACCGTGAGCGGGTCGGACGAGACACTGACGACCCGCTCACGATGTGCATCGTGAGCGGGTCATCGTGGTGTGT
This sequence comes from Crinia signifera, assembly GCF_055691185.1. Lineage (NCBI taxonomy): Eukaryota > Metazoa > Chordata > Amphibia > Anura > Myobatrachidae > Crinia > Crinia signifera. Next base: position 259,398,925 of record NC_139218.1, read on the forward strand.
ACCCTACATTAGTTGGGCGCCCACTAAGCTATTTGCTTAGTGGGCTATTCTGCGTAAGGAAATTGCATTGCATCGCATGTGCACTTTTAGTAATATGCGATGCAATTTTATTTAAATTATTATTTTTCCCGCTATTATCGCATCGCATTGTTCAGCACACATTTTATGACACTAAAACCTGTAATGTGATGCGATATTACTAAATAATGTATTCCCTCCTATTGTAGGTACCCCCCTATTATCCATACGACCCCATAGTAACCCAGTCTCCACACCACCCCATAGCGTTGCAAGAGCAGCATTGGCCCACTATCCACGCCAACCCAAAGCGCGGCGATCGGCGGTGGCACGCGTCCTCCTGACCTTTTCATACCCCCACTATCCACGTCAGCGTGGAGTTTATTTTATGTAGTGCGGCGTGAGCAGCAAGCCACCGAGCCCGAAGCATGGCAAGCGCACGCGGAAAACATGTAAAGTAATCCGCGTCCGATCCCCACGCTTCAGCGTCCACAAAGTACCATATTTATGGTTGACCCTGGCATGCTCGTAGCCGGCGGCTACCAAATTCTCAGTTTTATAGGTACGCCAGCAGTCACTGTAAATGACACTCCCAGGAGCAACATACGATGTTATCGCATCCATCAGAGTTGTGGCGTCTCTGCAGTCCACGGCTTTCATGAAGCAGGCCCCCGTCTCTTGGCAAATGCCACCAAATACCCACTGCTGTGGCAAAATCCTCCCCACGGAGTACTTGCGCTTTGTGTAGAGGGTCTCATCTACCTCCGCAACAAATCCCGGACCTCCGATCTGTTGCTGGGGCTGTGAAAGCAGGTCATAGGTGCACGCCTCCCTTATTAGTGCGTTGTACTGCACCGTGGTAGCTAGGCAGATCCCAAGCTCTCTTTTCAGTTAGCCACACTGCTCAGTTCATGCGCCCATGAATAAATGAAGCGTAATAACGTCACAAAGGGGAGACGGCAAGCTGGGTACCACAGCCCAGCATGCACTTTATATGGCAACTCCAGTTACCTTCTTTTAATGAAAGCCTCATGGTGTGGCAATTCACGCATGTCTGCATCTGCGGGAGCAAATTATGACGCTGTAAAAACATCAGCGCCTCCTCCTCTGTTGTCGGGAGAGTAAATAATGACATCTCCTGACGTCGTGCCATGCTGCTGTCACCACTGAAACAAAAAACACTGGGAGCACTCTGGGCAACATCCATCACTGGTCCTGTTTTACCTCAGAGTGAGGGACCAGGAGCACTTACGCACATTCTGACTGACTACACTATTTTTTTTTTTTTAAATAGTCTTTACTTATTTTTCTTTTCGAATACAAAAAAACATTCATCTTACAATATCATATTCCGGCATATCCTGATTCACAATATATTTCACCATATTTACTACATCTTAAAAAAACAAGCCTATAATCACACTTATATATTTATATTTAATACCACACATATATCCCCCCTACCCTCCCGGGATCCGTCTATTTTCTTTCTTTCTATTATATTCTTCTATATTTCTAATATCTTTTATCTATGGTGTTTGACTATTGTACTTACTTTTGTGCTCTTTGTGTTTATTTTATTTCTATTCTCCATTGTAATACTTTGATTTCAATCATATATCCCATACCTGGTGAAATTTATCCCCCTTTTTGTGTTCTTATATCTTTTGTGTTTAATAGTGCTATTGACCAAGTTTAGCCATTGTTTAATATTAGGGCTGTCATGTGCCAGCCATTTCCTAACTATTAATACTTTTACCAGCGTCAATACATTTATGATACATTGTGCAGTATTCAATGCCGGTGCGAGGGGGTTAAACTGCGAGGATCACAGAAAACCAGTGATCCTCGCAGTTTAACCCCCGCGCCGGCCGCTCGCACTTTGCAACGTTCCGGGGGAATCCTCGCAGTCACAGAACGGCGAGGATTCCCCTAAACTGCGAGAGCCGCGGCTAATGCAGCAAACTCGCTGTAATTAGCCTCGGCTCTCGCAGTTTTTGGAGGCACATTCGCAAATTCTCCCTCGCTCAAAAAACGGAGCGAGGGGGAATTTGCGAATGAGGGGGGTCAGTTGAATACTGACAGGGTGAGCGGTGACTGCGAGCAAAAAGTCCTGCTCGCAGTCACCGCTCGCCCACGGCATTGAATATATGCCATTGTGTTTGATATTTATTTATACCCACTAGTGTCACCCTATTTAACAAACATGCTTTTTTATTTATTATAAATTCTGTGATACCTAGTTGTCTAATTCTGTGTTCTACAGTACTTGTTGCCATAATTTTTGTAAATGTCGACATTGCCATACCATATGTATAAAGGTTCCCTGACAGGCTCTACGTTTTGGGCACCGGTCATTTTTACTTTTATCATATTGTCTTAACTTGACCGGAGTCACATACACTCTGTGGAGGATAAATAGTTGTATTTGTTGGTATCTGATTGAGGATGTCGCTCTCATTGGGGATGCTAACATCTTATCCCATTCCTGATCAGTCACATCCCCACTCCATTCTTCTCTGTTCTTATTTATCTGGCTATTTTTAAGATTTCCTATTAATATTTTATGTATACCTGACACCTTCCTTTTCTTTCTGGGGTCTACAATTTGCTTAATTGCTGATTCTTGAATGTTAACACCCTCTTTCCCAAATGTAGCATTTAGGCTGTTTCTTAACTGTATGTATCGGTAAAACATATCTTTTCCCACATTATACTCTTTTACCAGTTGATCAAATGGTTTAACCTGACCTCCTTAGTAGACTTGTTGTATGTTTTCTATGCCACACCTACTCCAGCATATCTTCATTTCTTTAATTCTTATATCACTACCTTTCCCTCCTCCTCCTGTAACCCATATCGGGGTTTTCGGGTCTATCGCTTCACACTCTATTATTTTACTTGTCACTTCCCAGATCTTTTTTTTCCTGTTTAATCAATGCTTTATTTGTTTTACCCCCAGTCTTATCCAGCAATATTTGTTTTGGGGAATATCCTGCCTTAAGGCCCATACACACTAGTAGATTTTCATTTCAAAAGATTTTGCCAAAATCTCTGATAGATATATCTTTAACCAAAGCAGTGTGTGCACACTGAACTATTTTCCTCAAAGAGCAAGAGATTTTCAGGAGGCGAAAGACTTTGCTGCAAATCTTTCATTATAAGGCTATTTACATAATGGGCGGGGTTTTAATTCCAAGGGTGAGAGCAGGGGCCATTTTAGAAAGGGGAGTGGTACTAGTCCCCAGTTGGCAGCCCTGGTTGGAGGAGCAAAAATTGCATTTACCTACCCTACTCTTTCCATCAGATACCACTTCTGGAATGCAATGGCTGGGACTGAATGGGGGGAGACACAGTCACTGATTGCTCCCGGTGGTGAAATTGGGCTGATTGTGGAGGGCTGTCACAGCCCAGTGGGACGATTATGCCCGGCACAGACATCAGACAGGGATTCCTGACATCTTTCCCATTAGGGTGGCCTGTGCCAGCAATGTATATATTACAGGCTAATACATGATCATTGGTGCCCAGTGGTACCAATAATATATACATTGCTGGACTGTGCCAGCAATGTATATATTACTGGCTAATACATGGTCATTGGTGCCCAGTGGTACCAATAATATATACATTGCTGGCCTGTACCAGCAATGTATATATTACTGGCTTTAAATTGAACCATTGGTGGCCAGGGTATGCTCCCCTCCGTGTTGAGAAAGCGGGGGGCGGGGCAAGCAGGCCGGGAGATGGAGCTCACAGCTTGTGTGTGCAGGACAGTGGTGACAGTGGTGTCTCAGGCAACATTGTGAGTATGTAAGTCCCCATGGTAACAAGTATGTAATCGTTCCCTGCGGCAAGAGCGTGTAAACCGGCAGTAATCACAGCTCTCCTATACTCCAACACTCAGTAACCTTCTTCATCTGCATACTCACCTCCATCATTGGCCTCAAACCTCTAGTTGTATGTCGATTGATTCCTCACTACTTATATTTAAGCTGTAATGTGTATTGAACTGTGGTGCTCTTTATTTGTACTCTATTTTTGTTATTTATTCAATGTTATGCCAAGTTTTGTCTCCCTGTATTGCTCTTTTGTATGGCGCTGTGAAACACTTGTGGCGCCTTATAAATAAAATTATAATAATAATAATAATAATACAGCAGTTTAGTCAATTTGCCATATTCTCCGGTTGTATATTTGGGCAATCCCATTCGTACACGGGAAGGGCCGTATTCGGGAATCTTAGTAAATTTACCTCAACTTGTCCTGCAATGTCTCCTGATACCAGTACTTGTTAGCTGCATGCATACTGAAAGCAGCAGTACATTACTCTCTTTTTCACACCAGCAGCAACACTTGGCTCTCTCATACATTGTCCTTTGTCCTCACATGATGGTGAGACAGTAGAAGCAGGAGGAGCCAGGGACACTGAACTTTGATTTTCTCTGTATAAAGTGCAAAAACCTGACATTATCATTGTGTGAGAAATTCCCTATGGACATATAACAATCGACTACCTAGCACCACGTTATTGAGGATTTGGTTACTACATTAAGGAGTTATCTGAACTTCTTCAGGATATTCCCTCATTTTTTCCTGTTCTGTATGGAAATTGACTACATTTTAGATGCAGTTTGGCATCAGGATTGAGATCTACAAAGGGTCCTCTCCCTCACATTTGTTTATTGAGTCTAATTGAAAGCCGTATTACACTGAGAAGGAAACATCTTTTTCCAAAGGTTAGGTTGCCTGTGGACGGTTACCCCTGAGGAAGTCGTTTTAACGACGAAACGCATTGGGTTTCCTTATACTTTGACTGTTGTTGAACTTATGACTCCACACAGATGAACAAAGTGTTTTATTGTAATTTTACTTATTTTACAATAAATTTGTTGTATTGTGATTATATTGTCACAATTCTTCCTATGGTGGTGGATATTTCCAATTAGGGCGCACTTTGTTACTTGTTGGACATATATATATATATATATATATACACACCATAAGAACTTTTGGTACTTGTGTATTAGCACAGTGCCCAATTTTATCTAAATCGCATACGATTTTGCGGCTGATTTGCGTCCGATTTTCCACGATTTCCTGGCGATTTGCATGCTATTCCATCCTTGCATACCCCCACTATCTAAGTCTGCCTGAAGCGCGGCGAGCGGATGTGGTACGTGTCCTCCCGACCTGTTCATACCCCCACTATCCACGTGGGTGTGTAGTCGATTTTATAAAGCGTGGCGAGCCCGAAGCATGGCAAGCGGACGCGGAAAACTATCCCGAAGCATGGCGAGTGCAGCGGAATACACGTCAAGTAATCTGTGTCCGCTCGCCACGCTTTGGGATCGTTTTCAGCGGGGCTCGATGGCTCGCTGCGCTCACAGCGCTCACAGCGCTTTATAGAATCAACTACACGCCGCCGTGGATAGTGGGGGTATGAACAGGTCGGGAGGATGAGTACTGCGTGCGCTTGCCACACTTCGGGCTAACTTGGATAGTGGGGGGTGTGCAAGGATGGAATAGCATGCAAATCGGCAGAAAACCGCGCAAAATCGGCCGCTAAATCGCATTCCGATTTTTGCATGCGATTTGCGGCCGATTTCGTGGGCGCCGTGATAATACACAAGTACCGAACTTTTTTTTTAGCATGGAGTTGATTAATAGGGATTTTCTGGGCACCATTTTTTCGCATTATGTTGACAAATTTGTTGTACAAATCAAGACATGCAACTGTCACCAAGGGATTATCCTAGTTTATCATTTTCATGTTGACAACAATAGATTTGTTTTATTGTGCTTTAGTTGTAACTATTTTTGATATATGCTGTCGAGGAAAATACTTGTCTAATTACCGTACACCTATTGTGAAATGTGACTCATCATAGGATTGGAATACAGGCCCACAGATTAGCTCTTGACACTCTGTAGCCTAGGCCAGAAAGTCTTTGTCAGAAGAGGCAGACTCCAGCCTCGCCACTCCCAGATAACATGCCTCCATTTTCTGGAATACTGCCCATTCTTCACACTCAGACTACTGTAGCCCATCAGTCAGGCTGCGGCTTAGGGGGCACCACGCACTCTGTTCTGCACATTTGCAAAGCCAGAGCAGAGTGCGTGGTGGTTTGCAACTGAATACGTATGCCAACCCTACCGAATTAGAAATTTCAAACACAATCAGAAAACGCCATGTTTACGCACCAAAATGCCGGCTTCCTGTCAGTAAAACTGCGACTGCTTAGTGATTGCATAGAATCAAAATCGACATTTACACGACAAAACTATACATCACATAATGCATCATAGATTTTTCATATATAATAAAAGACAAAATATGTCAAACGAGAGAAGATGAAGGTGGGGAAGATAGAGGGAAAAGAGGGGCTATGTTCAGGCATCCACTGGAGACAGTCACAAGATACTGTAATCTGGACTCTCATATTACATGACTATATCATCAAAATGGAATACACAAACAAAACAGATCAAGCGCTCAATGACTTGTACTTATCAAATTCTTTGAAGCATAACCAGTAAAATCAGATGTAAGTAAACGGTAAACTGCGATCGGAGGCAGCCATTGAAATTTCCTCCATAGACATATATAAATCCAAATGTGTTATCCATTATGTAACAGAAAGGGGTGAGTGTGAACGTCATTTAACAGGTAGACAGATGGAGCTTTGTTCAGCTAGCCTTCTCTGGATAGCCATGGTGAGCCAAGGTTTATTGTTCTCAGCTGCAATACGATACATAGAACAATACAGTAGGAGATTATCATAGGATTAAATCTGACAGCTGTCTCTCTTAACCACTTGAGTGGTATGCCCGGTGGGCTGTCCCGGAAAATTTCCGGGCATACCACTAAAATGAAGGTGTGCGCCGGTGTTGTCCAGGTGTGCACCACTGGCGCATCACCTGTCTGGGCACCCCCCCAGTAGTCACTCTGATGTTCCCTCAATCCCCCTCACCTTGTCTCAGCTCCCGCAATTGTACGCCGGAGCGCCCCTGCCCCCGCCGCCATTAGAACTAGTAATTGACAGGCGGCAGGCTCGGGGATGTTCTGGGCGGCTCGGGGGGGGACTCGGGAGAGTTCAGGCACCCGAGTCCTCCCGAGCCGCCGCAAAACATCCCCGAGCCTGCCGCCTGTGTGATCACTGACAAGCGGCAGGGGGCAGCAGCGGTAGGGGAGCTCCGGCAAACTCTGGCGTACTAACGCCGGAGCGAAGGTGAGGGGGGCTGGCCAGTTCCGATGATCTGTGGTGGGTTTTGCTGGGGCAGGACAAACCTGCCCTGGTAGGTTTGTCCTGCCCCAGCAAAACCCACCACTCAAGGAGTTAATCCAATTAAAGGGCTAGATGAGGGGGATGTGGTCATTTAGTCTACAGCATGATGGTAAACAGTTATTAGGTTGACACCATTAGATCAACATGGGAAAAGGTCGACTTGGGTCTTGGTTGACATAGGAAAAGGTCGACATGGTTCTAGGTCGACAGGTCATTAGTTCGATGGGTCGTTAGTTCGACAGTGTCTAGGTCAAAAGGTCGGCATGGGATTTTTCACTGTTTTTTTGAGCCGACATATGCCGACAGGCGGTATTTCATGCCCTACCATCCACTAGGGCATGGTGCGAGAATAAAATAGTGTGCCAAGCATAGCGAGGCACTGTGCCCGACGCATCCCAAGCGCAGTGGTGCACTTTAAACTGTCCATGTCGACTGTGTTGACATTCAGGTCACAAAACAGTGAAAAACCCCATGTCGACCTTTTCACTGTCGACCTTGACATTGTCGAACTAATGACCGGTCGAACTAACAACCTGTCGAATTTTGACCAATAACCATGTCGACCGTTTCTCATGTCGACCAAATGGTGTCGACCTAATGACGGTCGACCATCATGCTGCAGACCAAATGATCCCAACCCAGATGAGGATGGCTCTATCTGTAACTGCCCTAGCAGTTCTGTTCATGCCTTAAGATAGATTCTTTTAATATTTTGAGATCAGACAGAGGTCCACGCTTTATCATAACCACCATATATGTGCAGGTGTCCCTGTACCCTTTGCACAACACCAACAAACATTAGGGCATCTGTACCATGTAGTGGAGACGTCGTAGTGTGTCTCAACAACAGAAACACTTTGGGATGAGATATTTCTAGTTTTGCCATTTTTAGTTAAAAAAAGTGGTTGAATTTGCATGTTTTTTTCAAAATCACCAACTTAATAGGATGCGAATTGCGGTCCAAAAAAAAAAAATCACACTTTTTACCATTAAAATCGCACATTCTGACCTGTCGATTCAATGATTTCCCATTATAAAGTATACAACTCACAATTTTAATAGGATGCGATTTTGGGAAAACGTGTCAACATGTCGAGTTTCACAGAACCATGCACAGACCAGTGCGATCTGTGCCAAGGTTCTGGGCGAGATGTATCAAATGGAAAATGCAGTAAAACCCGGTTTTACTGCATTTTCCAATGTATCAAAAATGATACCGCACTGAAGGGTATCGCCACCTTAGGCGGCGATGTATTTTAATACATCCCGCCCGCTGTCACAAAAAATGTGTAAAAGTACAAATTTGAAAAAAACAACAGACAACGTGTGTGAGGCTCAGAGAACTGGTCCCAGGCTTTAGAAATTCAGGGGTCAAAAATCATAGGGGATTCCCAGGATTTATAAAACCAGCACCAGGCTCAGTCCCCTGTATTTTGACAACCAAGTCCGGGCCAAGCAGCCAACAGGGTTATGCTACAGCCGGGGGAAAACTTTTTATGCAAGTTCCCCCAACCAAACCATTCATCCCCTGGACTGGTCAGCCCAGGAAGGGACGCAGGAGGAGTAATGAACCCCCCCCCCCCCCCAAATAAAGAGGTCACCACCACCCCCCTCTAGAGTAACCCCTGCCCAGGTTGAAGCCCGGGGCTGCTCCTGGGCTTTGGGCACCGGGCTGATGTTAGTGTAAAGATAAACCTATTGGGTTCTGCTGTGGCATTATGAGTCCCAGCAAGCCTGTGACTTGGAGAACCATTAATGGGCTTGCAGGGACTCTTCGTTCCACAGCTGAACCAATAGGCAAAAAAGACACAGAGACAGCAGAAAATACAACTTTATTTCATACATAGCATACACATACCAACTTACCTATCTTGATATGTAGATTGGTCCATTGGTCATACTTCTACGTGTGGATCGCCACCTCTGCGATGCCCTACAGTCACTGAAGAGAAGCCACAGAAAGTTTGTTTACTTTCTGAGGCTCCACCCCCGAATAGCGCTATTGGCCACCGAGCGACTCCTGATTCGCATCTATTAAATGTCACCCTTTGTGAGGAGGCACATAGCATTGAAGGGCTTGTAGCCACTATTTATACTGAGTCAACCCTGTTTACTAGCTTTTGTACATATCAGACTAATTGGATATAGTGCCAATATTCTGGTGGAGATTCAGTTCCAATTGTAAATCTTGGAAGATGTAACACCCCATTGCTTTAAAAAAAGTTGAGCTCTAATATTCCACAATTAAAAAGCATCTGATTCTAAATCCCAGGGGCTGAACAAGGGTTCTACATAAGGAAGGTAAAAGATGATGGATCGAATCGATGGAGGATAAGGTTCTAAAATTTCTGCCAGTTCCAAATCGTAGGTGTAATAGCTGGGTGAGCATTTACCAGTATAGCTGACAACCATGGCAAAACTTGCAGGGTACATGGCTAGTGGTCTGTTCTACATAATCCCATTGTTTTTGCGGGTCAGATTTGAACCAATCCAAGATTCTGCTAAGGCCTTGATGGCTAACCTTGACACTCCAGATGTTGTTGAACTACACATCCCACCAGCATGCTCTGCATCAGATTTAGCATTACCAAATTGCAAAACTGAAGCAGAGCATGCTGGGATGTGTAGTTCAACAACAGCTAGAGTGTCAAGGTTAGCCATCAAGGTGCTAAGGTGACTGCTAGCTTATTAAAAAAAAAAGTTGGGAAGTTGCAAACCACCAGTACATTTAATGTGATATAAAAGATGATGGCAGAATGTAGGCTTTCTGTCGTGCCAGATTAAATCACGCACTAGCTTCTGTAGCAGGCAATAGGTAGAATCTGCAGGATGTTCATCTTGATATATTGACTATCCTAATCCATAAAAAGGTCCTTGGTTGCCAAGCCTGTAAAACATTTGCAAATAATATGTAAAGGCCCATACACAGTGGGCAACTTTGAGCTGTAAGCAGCTCAGTTTACTCGTTTGAGCTGCTTTCAGCTCAAAAGCCACCCAGTGTGTTCAGGGCAACAATGAGCAGTGTGTGCTAATGCATGCCCCCACATCATCGCTGGCCTGGCCACTCATCTGCTGGTATTACCAGCAGATGAGCGATGGGGTGGACGGCGTTCCATATCTTCCTGCTATGGCAAGTCGTCCACTCCCAAGAAAATCGCTAAAACTTGCGAAAATCGCTGTGTATGCAATGTGCGATTTTCTGACCAGCGACTTTCCCCATCATCGTTATCCATACACGCTGGGAAAATCGACCAGGTTGTATGAACCATAACATGTACGTAAGAGGCTATTAATATATTTTGTTCGTTTAATGCCAAGGTATTGTATGTGAGATGGATACCATTGAAATGAAAAGGCTGATTGTAATCCCTGTATCACAGTTTCCATAAATCCTTTTGTCTATCTCTATTAGAATTTAAGTTTTCATCATTATACATTTACTACAAGAGTGCCCCTAGCAAAGATTCTTTCTCACCCGTCCTTTTTTTACATCTACTGTCTCACTCTAGGTAGCAGTATAGAAAACTACATTTTATAAATTATTACGAAAGTTGAATATAAAATTTCTCTACTCTCCCAGAAGAGTAGCCGGATCTCCAGCATTCTGCCCACTTTCTAATCCTTTCACAACACCAAAGAAAACGTTCTATGTGCAAATTGTGAATCTGAGACTTCCACTAATCTGTGACAGACAGGCTGTAAGTGGTCATGGTCTAGCATCTGAGACCCACCACTAAAAATACCTGGGCACGTCTGCAATTTTTGAAACTCACCCAGAAAATGGCTATTTCCACCCATAAAGCTGGCTTCCTGTCAGTCAAACTCTGACTATTATGCAGTTACTAAGCGTTCACATTTTCAGTCACTATAGGTCCAGATACCTATCCCGGATCATGTGTTATCTCCCGTAAATGGGACATTTTTAAGCCAATAAAAACATCATATAATTATATTTTTGGCCAATGGTATTATCGGGCTATCACTCTGTTTTCATTCAACAAAAAATTATCACATGTAATTGGATATATACCCCCCTTTTTACCATATTGAGAGAAACATGCTCTACAATTAACATCATCATTTAAACTTCTCATAACATGTATAATTTTTTGGGTTGATTTGTTGGATTTGGGACGATTCATGTTGGGTCGCAGATTCTCAAAAAATCTTAAACTGAAATTTTCAGGAATGTGCGCTTGTGAGGACGCGAGCTGCGGTCACATTCATAAAAATGTGACTGCAGTACACAGCACGATGGGGAGCAGAGACCAGTCGTTCACGGGGTGATGTCCAACCATTTGCTGGGTACGTTCCAAGCAGAGGCGTAACTAGAGCTTTGTGGGCCACATAGCAAAATCTTGAAAGGGCCCCCCTCCACCACCAAATGAAAAAACACATCAGCCTCCATATACTCCGCACTGAAGGCTCACCCCTTTACCACCACACTGTGATGCATTAGAAGTGTTCATCTGCTGGAGGGGACAGACAGATGCAGGACAATTGGGAGGAGATAGATAGATTAGAGGTGGTAAGAAGGGGCTAGAGAGACGCAGGGTGGTAGGGAGGGGAGAGATGCTAGGTGGTGGGAAGGGGATAGAGATGCTTGGTGGTGGGGAGGGGATAGAGACGCAAGGTAGTGGGGAAGAGATAGAGAGACGCTTGGCAGTGGGGAGGGTATAGAGACGCTAGGTGGTGGGGTGACCAATTACATATTTACATATGATAAATTATTTGAAATTATACATACAGTACAAGTGGGGTAATTACATTGCCATAAACACAGAAACACTTCCTCACCTCATACTGCCTGCAGCTTCTCCTCTGAAATCTCCTGGCTGTCAGGCTCTCTCTGTTCATGCTGGCAGACCAGAAGAGAGCTACCACCTCAGCCCACTGCTGGGCGATGGTCATCTCCGCTAGGTGCCGCTTAATTAGTACTGGCTGCAGAATACCCTGACTCCGCTGGCAACCCATGGTCATTCTCTACCCCCCTCCCCAGCATCAGTCAGCGGTCATAAGGACCCCCCACCATCCAATTCCGAACATTGGTGCCGCGGTCACCTGGACACCTTCAACTGGCCGCTACCTGGTTACCCTCCAGCAGCCGCTGCCCATCATCAACACTGCGGTCACCCGGAACCTCCCACCAGCCGCTACCCGGCATCAGTGCCACGGTCGCCGGGCTCCCCCTCCCCCCCACGGCAAATACCCTGCATCAGTGCCACAGTCACCCAGAACCCCCACACTTGCCCATGCTTGACATACCCTATGCACCGTGGTCAGCTGGGACCTGCCTCCAGCTGCTTCCCAGCATCAGCAATGACGCGAACCCCGTCTGGCGCTGCCCACTTCAGCTGTCACACGGATGCCCGCTCCATAAGATAATTATCTAAAAAAACAAACATCACAATGGTGCAGGGGGTAACTTGCTGGGCCCGCGGGCCCCCCAGCCGCCAGGCCCCATAGCAATTGCGCCCCCTGCACCCACTACAGTTGCAATGTAGGCGTGTCTGGACCGTACAGTTACAATATCACTTATTTATTTTTACATTTTCCCATTTATGAATACATATTTTCTTTATAAGAACATTTGGAATAACAAGCACTAAGAAGAATAGAAATAGTTAAACAGCCCACAGATAGCTCTGGTCTCTCAATTAAACATTGCGCATGTAGTGAAAATACTATGAAGTAAATCTGTCCTGTCCAAACGTGTTTTGGGATGTTGAAATCTGAAGCCTCTGCTCCTCCCTTCTAGGATATATTTATAGAAGTGATACCATCAATCCAGCAATGAGACAGCGCATGCTGGAGAGAGGTAAGAACTGGATCCATTCTTAAAGTATAGGACAGTATTATGATGATTCCTTCTCATCTCTATAAAGAATCATGTTCAAAAGTTTTTGGACTCCAGGCAACCAAAATTGCAAAGTTAATGTGATGGTGAGGAAACATTGCCATACTAAAAAGACTGGTATACTGTACTATAATAATAATAATATAATTGGGATACATGGAAAGCATGTGGTGTATTATCTTCTATTCCTTAAATGTGAGCATTCACTTTGCAACATACTTGCTTACTTTTGAAAACTAGTTTCAGGGAGATTACAGTTGGCAGTAGAATTTTGCACAGTGCCCCATTGAGGGGCGTGTCTAGTTCCATATATGGAGAGATTGTGAAAAGAGTTTGAACGTGGCCCCTAGAAGCTTGGGTGGGATTCAGTACTGAATCCCGGCGGTCGGGATCCCGGCGTTCAGAATCCCGACGCCGGAATCCTGACAGCCAAAATCCCGACAAGGGGGGGACGTGGATCGCCCCCCTTTGCGGGCTCGCTGCGATCGCCACGCAGCGGGGCCCGTTGCCTCGCTACGCTCGGCACACTAATTTATTCTCCCTCCAGGGGTGTTGTGGACACCCACGGAGGGAGAATGTGTCGGGATTTCGGCGGTCGGGAATTCCGGCGTCGGGATTCTGAATGCCGGGATCCCGACCGCCGGGATTTTAACTGCATCCCCTTGGGTGTGTACGGCTACATCTGAGAGGAATCTTTTAAAATGACCTATATTCAAATGTAGATGAGCCCCACAGCAGTAAGTAAGAGATACTATACTCGGTAAAGTGCTGGTAAATGGCGCTGATGATTCTATGTAAATGTATCTATCTCTCATTCCTTTTTTCCCCCCAAAATGTAACAGTGTAATGTGGGCTAGGTGATATGGGGGGAGATTGCTAGACTAATGAGGGAGAGAGGGAGATTGCTGCTATTTCAGAGAGTCTCCTGCAGAATGCAGGAGGGTAGGCAACTATGCTTTGCAATAGTTACTTTATCAAATGTTAGGATTTCTTGCAAGAACAGTCTCAGAAATATGAAAGAGCTATGCTTTTAAAGGCAAAACATGTATACAATACCAAAAAACAGGAATTATGAAAAAAGTCTTAATTAAAATGAAAATAATATATATCCTGTATATATTATATTGTACCCTTTAACCCCTATATACTTGTGTTTTTTTTTGTAATATTTCCTAGACACTATGTAGATTTACTTTTAGTTGTTTGTTTTATAGTGCTGTGATTGCATTCCATGCTGCAACACATCCAAGCCTTTATATGTATAAGCAGTGCTCAAAGTGGAAATTTAAAGTGGGGGTATGGAAAAAATAAAGGATGTAGCGGCGCTCCAGGAAAGGAGGGGTGGCCACTGGAAAGGGTGCATGCCTTAAAGTGTAGTGTACCACAACACATACCCCTGGCTTAAACACATTATACACCACAATAGTAGGACCCTAGTGGGTAGGGTTGCCACCTCAGTCATTGGTGATTCCTGGAGATACACCCCCCCCCCTGTTAATAATGCGTGCGTCGAAGGCACGCGCTCCCAGGAAAGTGGGCGTGGCCTCAAAAGGGGGTGTGGACTTTATAAAAGTGGGCGTGGCCTCTGAGATCTTAAAAATATACACACACATATATATATATATATATACACACATATATATATATATATATATATATACACACATATGTATATACATATATACATATATATATATATATATATATATATATATATATATATGAGCAGGGTTTGTCACTCATCACAAGCGCTGCACACAGCGGTGTGTCATGCTGCTGTGGTGCCGGCCCTGCAGGTCTGCCTAACGGTCCAGGGCTGTCCCCGCTGCCGCTGGCTGCCTGCTTCCGGAATCGGATGCACTATTCCCCCGCAGCCTGTCACACACACAGACAGACTCGTGAGATGATGACATCATCATCTCGCGAGTCTCTCTGTCTACAGGCTGGGGGGGAATAGTGCATCCGATTCCGGAAGCAGGCAGCTAGCAGCGTCGGCACACGGGCATGGGTAGAGAGAGTGAAGGGCTGGACAGGAGGCTTTTTCAGACACTCGAATTCCGGGAGAATCCCGGAATCCGAGGAACTGAACAAGCCTAAAAGTGGGTAACTAGGGGGGTATGTGTGACAGGAAGATAGCGATGGACTGGGGGGCAGGTGTGATGGAGATAGCGGGTCATTATGGAATCAGACAGCTGATGACTGGGGGGAGCTAGTGTGACAGGGAGTTATAGATAAATATTAAATATGGTACAGATCCCAAATAAAGGATATATATCTATGCACACATATACATTAATATCTATGCTCCTCCTGCTTCCCCCTTACCTTTCCAAATGACCTCAGAGCAGTGCAGGTGGGGGATATGATGTGCTCCTTCCGTGGCTGCCGGTGACCCAGCGACACCAGTACACATTATAGAACACACCGTTATGCCCAGTACACTTTACAGCACACACCGCTATGCCCAGTACACATTATAGAACACACCGTTATGCCCAGTACACTTTACAGCACACACCGCTATGCCCAGTACACATTATAGAACACACCGTTATGCCCAGTACACATTATAAAACACACTGTTATGCTCAGTACACATTATAGAACACACCGTTATGCCCAGTACACATTATAGAACATACCTTCAATTAGGCCCGGCTGCCCAGCACAAATCTATGCATCCCCGCGCTGGCCGGGTGGATGCGCTGCAGCTTCCTGCGACCCGCTCCCTGCCCTCCGACACCATGGATGCACGCACATGACGTCCATGGTGCGCATCCATGGTGACTCCCGCCAGCAGCGCTACAACTCCTGCGGACGCCGAGACGCCCGCCCGGCCGCCCGTCCACCCGCCCGGTCGCCCGGCTGTCCACCTGTCCGCCCGGCTGTCCACCTGTCCGCCCGGCTGTCCACCTGTCCGCCTGTGTGACCACTGCAGGGACGCATTCTCCCACCTGCCAGCCTGCCAGAGGACGCTCTCCCATCTGCTGCCTGCCCTGACGTGGGCAGGCAGCCCAGGTCAGCCCTTTCTATTCCTCCATCTGCCTCCATTTGCAATTGTCTGGTATAGAGGGCATCTCTGTGTGGGCCTGATGTATAATGGGCATCTCTGTGTGGGCCTGATGTATAATGGGCATCTCTGTGTGGGCCTTATCTATAATGGGCATCTCAGTGTGAGCCTTATGTATAATGGGCATCTCTGTGTGGGCCTTATGTATAATGGGCATCTCTGTGTGTGGAATATGTATAATGGGCATCATGGAGTGGGGCATATGTATAATGGGCATCACGGAGTGGGGCTTATGTATAATGGGCATCACGGAGTGGGGCATATGTATAATGGGCATCACGGAGTGCGGCATATGTATAATGGCCATCACGGTGTGTGGCATATGTATAATGGGCATCTCGGTGTGGGCCATATGTATAATGGGCATCTGTGTGTGGCATATGTATAATGGCCATCACGGTGTGTGGCATATGTATAATGGCCATCACTGTGTGTGGCATATGTATAATGGGCATCACGGTGTGTGGCATATGTATAATGGAGCATCACGGTGTGGGGCATATGTATAATGGGAATCTCTGTGTGTGGCATATGCATAATAAGCGTGACGGAGTGAGGAATTATGTTTTTCTTGTTTTTTTTATTTTTTTAATGTAATGCCCCACCCCTTTTGTAGCTCCTCCCATATCACCGCCCACTTTCTGCCCCCGCCCACAGTTCCTGAACCTATTTTCCTACAAAAATAGCACTGATTATAGCACACACCGTTATGCCCAGTACACATTATAGCACACACCATAATGCCCAGTACACATTATAGCACACACCATAATGCCCAGTACACATTATAGCACACACCGTTATGCCCAGTACACATTATAGCACACACCGTTATGCCCAGTACACATTATAGAACACACCATTATGCCCAGTACACATTATAGAACACACCATTATGCCCAGTACACATTATAGAGCACACTGTTATGCCCAGTATGTATTATAGCACACACTGTAATGCCCAGTATATATATTAGCACTTCCGGAAGAGGCCGGGGATGGTCGCATGCATGTGGAGCTCCGTCCCCATCCACGGAGCTTCCACCATCCCCGACCTCAGGAGCAGCGTGCGGCGGAGGGGACGGAGGCAGAGGAGGCGGGCAGGCAGTGGTGGACGATGGAGGAGTAGGAAGCGTGAGGAAGCGTGCACCGCGATCCGAGGACGATGTGGCCAGAGCTGGGAGAAGGCTGACCCACGTGCCCGCCGCAGCTCACCTGCACTGGGCAGGTGTGTAATCAGTCCAGGCGCCACTCAACCCCTTCGCCCCCCCCCGGGACCCGCCAAGCATTTCGACGTGGCCGCCGAGCTGACTGCGGCCTCCGGAAAATTGAGGCCTGGACCAAGTGGCGCAGCCGCGGCCTCTCCTGCCGGCTCTGACGCGGCCCCTGCATCACGGGTGACGCGGCCGGCGCACCGTGGCTGAGAAGTGAGCGGATGCCCCTGGCAACACCACCGGCCAGGGGGGACACCCTAGGACCACCTCCACTGCCCTATGGACGCAGTGCCGGGCTAAAGGAGACCAGCAGACCCGGTGAGAAGGGACCCATCCCCCCCCCCGCCAGCTAGGACAGGAGGCAGATCAGCCAGGGGGACCCCCGGCAATTCATCCAGAGGCCGGTAGGATCCCCCCCCCCAACAGGCCGCACCAGCCCAGTGTAGCTCTGTGGCAGCTCCGCACCCTCCCCCCCACCTCCACTTGCACTGACTCTCCCCCGGCCTCACTGACTTTACCCCCTCCCCCCCCCATCACCACCACCACCCACGGCTCTCCCACAGGAAAATTCAAGATGGCGCCGCAAATGGCTGCCTAGGAACTGTGCACATGTATCATGTGTTAACTGTACTGTCCCTGCTTAACTGTACTGCTTATATTGCTACCTACCTGGCTGCTGCAACGACCAGTGGCGCCGCTGATGGCTGCCTAGGCGCTGTGCAGCTCGGCAGGTATGTGTTCCCTGTGTGATAACTGTACTGTCCCTGCTTATATTGCTACCTACCTGGCTGCTACAATGACCAGTGGTGCCGCTGATGGCTACCTAGGCGCTGTGCAGCTTGGCGGGCATGTGATCCCCGCAAGTGATGTCTAAATGCTCTCAATGTAATGCGTATAATGTCTCAATGGAATGTGTATAATGTCTCAATGGAATGCATGTAATGTGTCCCCTCCCCCCCCCCCCATTTCATCCCTGCTTGATGCTGCACTGTAATCCACAAAAAATTCCTAGTGTGCGCAAGCACACATGGCCAATAAAGTTGATTCTATTCTATTCTATAAGTGCTGCTTACCTACATACTTGTTGCCAGGGGTTATATGCTCCTTGCAGGGGTTACATGTTGGTTGGCGCAGGGGGGGGATTTTATGCTGGTTGCCACAGGGGGGGTTATTCTGGTTGCCACGGGGTGGGGTGTGGGTTATTCTGGTAACGGGGGGGGGGGGGCTGGTAAAGCTGATACACTGGTGAGTGGGCTGTCTGCAAGGTGGGGGACTGGATGTGGCTGGAAGAGCTGAAACGCTGCTCTGAGTAGAGCAGCGTGTCAGCTCTTCCAGCCACATCCAGTCCACCACTGCGCTGAAAGCCCGCTCACCTCTTATGCTGAGAATGGCTGTCAGTTGTTACAGCCATATCGCATCCCGTCCCCCGCTCTCAGCAGGAGAATGAATTTACATGGCGGGGGGCGGCAGAAGGATGAAGACTCGCAGAGCCACAGACGCTGTGACAGTGAACCAGGCTGCCGCTGCTCTAAAAAAAAATGGCAGTGCGCGCGGCTTTAATGATTGGCGTGCACTTGCAGTGATTGGCTGCCGGGCGGCCACTGTGCAGTGATTTGGTCCCGGCGGCCACTGCACTGATTGGCTTACAGCGGCAAACGGCGGCTCACAGGCGCAGCTCAGCGCGTCCTCGGGGACCCCTTCAGTTTCAAAAACTGATTCCCTGGGGGGCGTTTTAGGGTAAAATACGCGCTATAGCGCATATTTGCGAACCCTGGAGCTAGGATGGCTGAATGTGCTAGTATCTGGGCTGAAAGTGGTCCTGGAGAGGTGGTGGCACTCATATCCCTCTGCCACCTAGTTCGTCCCCTTCCTTTCCCTCCATTAGACAGAGCCAGTGGTAGGGATATTGGCATCCCCTTGCAACCTACAGTATATTGCTTAGCTGTACAGGGCCAAGGTGGAGGCGGAACTTGTTTCTCCTCACCATTACAGGTGGTATATTTGTACCCCAGAGAATATCACAGTCCGCTCCATCGAATACCATGCTTAAGCTTGTGATGAAGGTCAAGAAGTTTTCACAACAGTGAATAAATACTTAGATGAAAGTTGTTTGTCCTAAACCCGTCAATACATTTTCTCATTACATTGAAATGAGCTGTATGATTAAGATGGAACTTCTGCAATTACAAAGCTACTTTCATTAAGATCTACAATTAGTTTGTGTTGATTTATAGTAGCAACAATTTTTATTTTGTACTAAATATGTTTTCATTGCTGATTTTGCTAGTAGTATGCAAATGACATGGACAACTGTATGTAAATGGTGCATGTACAGTATTACATGTAGCTACAGTACTACTATATGTAAATAGAATTCATGTGTAGATTACATTGGTAGGTATTCTCCAGGAAATACATGATACTGTGAACATAAAGTACATGTACAAAACTATCCTACAGAATTCTTCCATTGTGTTGGTCAGCTAACTCCATTACATTTCCAATTTTGTTTTAATATGGAGCGTGATGTACAGAACATTCTAGAACAGATGGCTAATTCTGTAATGCCTCCCTATGGCAGTGCATGTTCCACAGTCAGGGCTGCCTCCAGGAATTTTGGGGCCCGGGACCGATTTCCAGTCCAGGCCCCCCCCACCCCTGCCTCACTGGGCACCATGGATGAGCTGTCAGTGCGCGGCCAATTAAAAGGCAGCAATGGCGGGTGAGCAAACCAGAGCTCGTGTACCGGCAGCTGCTCTGTTTGGCTCAAAAGCCGGTGCATCATTTTAATTGGCCGACTGCTTCCTGCATTGAAGAAGCCAGGCTGTGCTTAGGGACCTGCTGAGGACCAAGAACAGTGCAGGCAGCACACAGCGGAGTGTTGCTGTTGTTAATGTCGACAAAATGAGCTGCACGGCCCTTCCAGAGGCCAGGCCTGGGACAGCTGTACCCACAGATCCCCCCTGTTGGCGGCCCTGTCCACCGTCACCCGTGGGTGCAGTCATTATGTATTCTGTATTGTCATGACAATAAAGATTATCACCTTACTCAGACTTAATTCCATTACTGAGGCAATATTCACCAACTTTATGTTTTACTTTGAGACACAAACATGAAAAATATTTTACAATATGTATTTCATATAATCTTGTTTAAACTATATAGTTACATAGTAGTTAAGGCTGGATAAAGACATCCATCCAGCCTCCATCAAGTTCAACCTTTGGTTAGAGTGCGTGATCTATTTGCTACATCCCTTATATAAACTGAAATCTGTTTTCATTATATACAGATTATGATTGTTGTTTGTACCCCTGGATGTTTTTGCCCAATAGATGTTTGTCTGGTACTTGTTTATTATCTGGGGCCCATCGCATCGCATACCACAAATTAAGGTATGCGATGGGACCCGATGGGACCCGATTTCAGGGTTTTTAAAACCCGACTGTACAGTTTTTATATTGCATCGCTTGACATTATAATCATAGGCGAATCTAGAAATATGGTAATGGGTGGTCCCAGATGTAGATACACTAGTAGGGGGACCTTTGCGCGGCGTAGCCACGCGGCAAAAAGGGGCATGGCCTCATGGGAAGGAGGCTTGGCATCACAAAAAGGGGTGTGGTATTACACTTTAGACCATACACAGTAATGCCCATTACACATTTTAGCAAACTCTGTAATACCCATTACACAAAGCCACATGCCGTAATGCCAATTACACATAAGGCCACACACCATAATGCCCATTACACATTGTGCCACACATCATGATGCCCATTACATACTATATAACAAACCGTAATGCCCATTACATATTTGCCACATAAGTGCTGCTTACCTAGGTGCTCATTGCTAGGGGGTTCTTGCTTGATGGCACCATAGTACCCATTACACATGATGCCGCACACCATAGTACCCATTACACATGATGCCGCACAACATAGTACCCATTACACATGATGCCGCACACCATAGTACCCATTACACATGATGCTGCACACATAATGCCGCTTACACATGATGCTGCACACCTTAATGCCCCTTACACATTAAGCCACACATTATGAGTAATGCCCCCACATACCGCCACTTGTAGCATCCCTTAAGCAATGCCCCCAAAAGTGCCACTTACTGTAAATTTTTATATGAGCCTTCGCTGCTGCTGCTGCAGGGAGAGATGGAGAGTGGAGCAGCTGCTTCTATGGGGAAAGGAGCAGAGCGCAGCGCAGAGCACGCTCCCACTCCCCTCCTGGTGTCCCCTCTAGCCGAGTGGAGATTTGAAATATTGTGCGCGCTGTTGATGTGCGTGACGTCGGGGGAGCACACCGGCACCGGCACCACATGATTAAAGGGGGGGGGGGGGGGGCGGGCTGAAGTGAAAGCGGGGAGAAGAATTGGAGCAGAAGCTGCAGGGGTGACAGTCATTGACAGCTGGGCAGAGAGCATGGGGCTGCCCGGCTGTATTCAAAGCACTGCAGGTCACGGCTGTTTGAAATAATACCCCTTTCACAACAGAAAATGCAGGGATTTACCCGGGAATATGGTCCCAGGATCATGCAGGGACATTCGCAGGCTGACCCCTTATACACCAGCCTAGTCCCTGCATTTTCTGGTGTGAGGGGGAGAGACAACCACTCCCCTCTCTCTACCCCCCTTTAACCAACCAGCTATTTCTTCGGAACCAACTGATCCATTTACATGAGACCAGTATCGTATTGAAGAACTTTTGAGTTGGCTTCGAATGATTTTGGTCCCGTGAAACTGGGCTGTTTGGTTCCAGAGAAGTCTGCCCTCAAAGAACATAAACAGTCATGAAATTACATTTAAGAAATGAAAAAAAAAAAAAAAACGGTTTAACCTCAATATCCCTGGAACCAATTAACCCATATGGATCCATCCTGGTATCAGATTGAAGGCCCAGCGATTTGGGGTCGACTGAGATAAACCTCGAGCTTCAGTGATGCCGAAGGGGGAACTGGCAGCCGTTGAACTGGGTGGGGGTCGGAATTAGCGGGTCCCATGTAATCCTATAGGGAAAACGTTCCAGCTTTGCCTGGCAGTATTTCCGGTTCCCAGGGTGCTAGAGACACGGGGCTGGGCTCGTTAGAAAGCCCCATCCCTCAGCTACAAAATGGGCTAATGGGTGGTCCTGTGCACCCCCGGATCACCCCCTAGATTCGCCTATGATTATAATGGCATGCGATGCAACTCGATCATAGCCGATTTGGGCTTATTCCTATGTTAAATGTCCCCCCAGACCTGATTTTTAATTGTACACCCACCCTGATGGGTCATTACTATGTTAAATGGCCCCCTATTGTTAACGCCACCCCACTATCAATGCCAACCCGAAGCGTGGCGAGCGCAGCGAGCCCGCGAGGGGCGGCTGTATGCCCCCTCCGACTTTTTCATACCCCCACTATCCACGTCGGCGTGGAGTTGACTTTAGATAGTGTGGCGAGCGCAACGGAATACATGTAAAGTAATCCGTGTGCGCTCGCCACGCTTCGATTCCTTTGAAATCAGGTCCATTTTGCCAGCAAAGGCAAAATCGGGGGCATCGCGTCGGTCGCGTGCATTAACATGGCCCCCGACGCGATGGACGTGATTTTGCCATAGGCTTCAATGTTAAAATATTTTTAACATTGAAATCGTGAGCATCGCATCGGTCTTGTGCCATTATAATGGCACAAGATGAGATGGACTTGATTAAGACCACTTTACATAGGAAACAATGTGAAATGGGCCAATATGACCCATTTCACATTGTATATGGCCCCGTCATGGTTAAAAAGTTACGCAACCCCATTGTGAGCGTCACTTCACGATTGACGCCAACCCGAAGCGTTGCGAGCACAGCGAGCCCGCGTGGGGCGGCGGTGCGCGTCCTCCGACCTTTTCATACCCCTACTATCCACGTCGGCGTGGAGTTGAGAATACAAAGTGTGGCGAGCGCAGCGAGCCACCGAGCCCGAAGCGTGGCGAGTGCAGCGAGCCCCGCGAGGGGACGCGTATACCTGTGAAATTATACGCGTCCCCTCGCTGCGCTCGCCACGCTTCGGGCTCGGTGGCTTGCTGCGCTCGCCTCACTTTATATTCTCAACTCCACGCCGACGTGGATAGTAGAGGTATGAAAAGGTCGGAGGACGCGCACCGCCGCCGTGCGCCCCGCTTCGGGTTGGCGTCAATCGTGGGGTGCCGTTGAGGTAAAATTGGGGGTCTGGGGAATACTTTACATTGAATCCAATGTAAAATAGGGTCCCAGGGGCCCTATTCACATTTGATTCAATGTAAAAATCGGGTCGATCGCGTCGGTCGCATCGCATGCGATTTGGTCGCATGCAATGCGACCGACGCGATTTTTCCGACACGATCACCCCGCTAGGAAACAAGTACCCATTTAACATAGGAATCAGGCATCAGGGTGCCTGTACAATTAAAAATCAGGTCGCATCGCATCGCATGCGATCATATCGCATGCGATGCGATGGGATCCGAATTTTGATTGTACGATGGGACCCGATGGAAATCTAGTACCGTTTGTCCAACCTTATTTTAAATGTATGAATTATGTCTGCCGACACCACATCTCCAGGAAGAGTGTTCCACAATTTAACTGCCCTGACCGTAAAAAAATGTTTCCTTCTAAGGCAGGGGTGTCCAAACTTTTTGCGACGAGGGCCAGATTTGGTGAAGTGTAAATGTGTGGGGGCCGACCATTCAGCCTGACATTCTTTGAATCATTAATCACATCAGAATGGTCCCCCACTCTGCCCCCATTCACTGTATGTCCCACAGCCTGCCCCCATTCACTTAATGTCCCCTAGCCTGCCCCTCCTTCACTGTATGTCCCCTATTCACTCTATGTTCCCCACTCTGCACCCATTCGCTCTGTCCCCCAGCCTGCCACCCTTCTCTTAATGTCCATCAGTGCCTCCATTCATTGTATGTCCCCAAGCCTGACCCTCCTTCACTGTATGACTCCTATTCACTGTATGACCCCCATTCACTATGTACCCCACTCTGCCCAATTCACTGTATGTTTCCCAGCCCCTTGTGTGAGCCTGAGGACAGAGAGGCAAAGCAGGCACTGCAAGGACAGGAGATGCTTGGGCTCCCGCTGCTGCCCTCCTCCGCTCTGCATGTTATGGGAGCAAGATTCCCCCTTGCTGCCCCCCTCCCCAAACACTGCTGTCACTGTGATTGTGGAGTAGGGTGATATACGATTGCAGCAGGGATAGGACGCCAAACACATCTGTCTGTGGCAGCCGGCACCTCCTCACTGCAGCAGACAGCAAGGTAAGGGCGCGCTTGCCGGGGCCCCACCTTTAGTGTCCTGTGCTGTGCTTCCCACAGCGGATGCTCTGCCCGCTTCCAACTGGAGGCTGGGGGCCGCTTGAAATTACAGCACGGGCCGCAATTGGCCCCCGGGCCTGACTTTGGGCATGCCTGTTCTAAGGGAACGAAATATTCTTTCCTCTAAACTCATGCCCACATGTCCTAGAGTCCTACTATACCTTAAAGAAAAAAGGGTGCCTTACAGTTCCTTATATTGGCCCCTGATATATTTGTACATGTTAATTTATTCTTTTATTTATTAACAGTTTCTTATATAGCACACACATTCCGCATTGATTTACATAGAATATTTTAACATACACATCAGTCCCTGCCCCAGTGAAGCTTACAATCTATATTCCCTACCACATGTACACACACACACGCACACACATTCATTCTAGGGTTAATTTTTGTTAGGAGCCATGATAAGCATCTCCTCCCTTAAACATCTCTTTTCTAGTGTAAACAATCCCAATTTGTCCAATCTGTCTTCATAATTTCAATTCTCCAACTCTTTTATTAGTCTTCTTTGGAGAATTGGAGGTTTTGGGTATTACGCTCTACCCTAAATATATGTTGGTAGGTGCAGCAGGCTCTGGGTTTAGTCTCTAAACCCGGTGACTTTCTGGATAACTTTGGGGAGAGCTGCGCACACACTGACTTGTAGTATGGTTAACTGGGGGTGTATGCTGTTAATAACCCCTGCTGTGTAGTACAAAGCTCGGAGACTATGTTAGTGCAAAACCTGTGTTTTATTCAATACACACTTTATAAAATAGGTGGGCAGGTGGTGGTGGCCGGAACCGGCCGCACGGTGGTGCGGGTGTCAGCCGACCAGTTCTATCTTGCAGTCCCATCTGCTTTATGTGGCACAGTTTGTGGTGTCCCTCTGTCACTAGGATTCTGGTCCTAGTGCGGTGTGGGGTGATGGGGGCTCTGTGGTTTGGCAATGCACAGATTGGATGGGCTGGGGGCAGGCGTGTGGTGGTGAAGATGTGGCTCGGAAGCCATGGGCTGCAGTTTTTGCAATGAAGTCTCTGTGGTCAAGGCAAGTGTGAGGATGTCACCGGAGGCTGGCGTCCCTACCTTCCCGGTGGTGCGTCACACTGGATCCCTCGTCGCTCGTCCCTGCAGTCTTCACCGGCATCCGCTCCTCCCGCGGTCAGCCGGCACTGCATCCACATGGCTTCAACAGCCGCTACTGTCACTTCCGGGATCAGCTGGCGAGCGTCTACCCGGAGCGCAGTGCAGATGGAGTCGTGTGCGCTCGACTCCGTTGGAGGAGACTTGGGGGTTGGTGCTGTCTGCGTGGCGCTTGTTTCCTAACGACCAACGCATTTCGGCACTAAGGGGTAGATTTATCAATTGTTCCCTAACGTTCCTTATGGGCGCAGGTTCGCTTCACCACTTTATCGTGGTGAAGCTCCCCTGCAATTCTCCCAAATTTATCATTAGAGTGTGCTTCGTTATGGGAGTGCGTTATCCCCTGCTACCGGGGATACGCTGCCTCCCATAACATTTCCTGCGCTGCCGTCCGCCTGTTATCTGCGCATGCGCAGGATACTTTTTCTTGCAATACGTACCCGGCGCATGCGCAGTTTTTCATGTTAGGTGCTGCTTGTTGGTCTCCGGCGGCTTCAAATTAAAACTGCGCATGCGCTGGGTAATGTTCCCAGGGGATGCTGGGATGCTGTGTATACCCGGCGCATGCGCAGTTTTAATTTGAAGCCGCCGGAGACCAACAAGCGGCACCTAACTTCTTACACGAGACCCACAGCACCAGAAATTTCTGGCGAAGTGAACAGAGCACAAAGAAGAAGCGCGCGGCCAGCGGCCAGCTTCATAAATAAGGTATGAGCCTGGAGCTCAATGCACAGACGTTAGCCCCCCACCCCCATACCGCCAGAGGATAATCATCCATATTGCTGGTTTCATACATCAGGGGAAGCGCTATCCCCTGCTTTAGCGCAGGCGGATAGCGCATATGCCCCACTTCACCACATCATAAATCTACCCCTAAGTGCCTTTTTCAATGATGATTGTGTCCTGTACTCTTCTTGTATTTAAAGCCTGCCTGTATTTTTTCTCATTGGATGTAGGTCTGTGGGGTGGGCGGGTCTTGCCTGTACAGCTGCTTTGCCGGTGCGCTCGTCAATCTTAATTGATTCTAGTGTTTGACGATTGGGTGTGTGGTCTGTACACACCTGTCTATACATCTCTTTAACTGTGAAAGTCTTGTTCCATTAAGGGGGTCCCGCGTTGGCTGGGGATAATGGGGCACCTTGATGGTTTGGACCCTATAGCGGATGTTTTGATTAGACGGTGAGTGTAAAAACTCTGTGAAGTGGGGGCGATAATGTAGGAGTACAGTACATCTGCCGGAATGTAGAAGTAATAATTATTGTTCTGAGAGATTTTGTGTCAATTCAGAGTTAGTCCAGTATCTAGCATGTTTGGGGCAGTGTTTGTCAGGTTAAGTCATACATATTACCCCTCGGGTCTTGGTTGCATACCTAATGCCGGCCACACATCAGACCAACTTTCCTCCAATCATCCAACTAGTTGATTGGTTGGACTGAAAATCTGGTACTGTATGGGGCAAATGCCAATAAGCAATTTGCTCACAAATTTAGGAGAATGAACAAAAACATTCAGTGAAATTGTTTAGATCAAATAGGTCCAACTACAGTACATTGTCTGAGTGACAGTTGTTGTCCATTTTCCGATTTGGGAAACAAATGACTTAATTAGAAATTACAACTGCTCCTATCCAGTACAAGGTTTTTATTCCATCCAACCAACTAGTTGGATGGTTGGAGGAAAGTTGGTCTGATGTGTGGCCAGCATTACTGATTGTTGGTGTATGTTGGTGTATGTGCCCACCTATTTTATAAAGTGTGTATTGAATAAAACACAGGTTTTGCACCTACATAGTCTCCGAGCTTTGTATTAGTCGTCTTTGGACTTTTTCCAGTTCTATGGGGTTGGGATCGTTGGGTCGAATATAACTAGGTCAACAAGCATTGGGTCGACACCACTAGGTCGACATGGGTTAAGGTCAACATGGGTCAATGTCAACAAGGATCTAGGTCAACATGGGTCTAGGTCGGCATGACATTAGGTCGACACAAACATTAGGTTGACATGTGCTAGGTCGACAGTCAAAAGGTTGACATGGAATTTTCCACTGTTTTTTTTTACCCGAATGTCGACACAGTCGACATGGACACAGTTTGAAGTGCACCGCATCCCCTTTTGGCACGGTGTCTCGCTACGCTCAGCACACTTTTATTCTCCCACCACACCCTAGTGGATGGTAGGGCATGAAATACTGCCTGTCGGCACACGACGGCTCAAAAAACAGTGAAAAACCCCATGTCGACCTTTTTACTGTTGACCTAGCCCATGTTGACCTAATGCTTGTGTCGACCTAATGCTTGTGTCGACCTAATGCCATGTCGACCTAATGCCATGTCGACCTAGTGGTGTCGTCCCAATGCTTGTTGACCTAGTTGTTGTAGACCTAATGACCGTCAGCCATTCTATGATGTCTTTTTTGTAGTGTGGGGCTCAGAATTGTACTCCATATTCTAGGTGCAGTCTGACCAATGCTTTATAAAGAGGAATAATTACATTTGAGTCCCTAGTCTCCATACTAACTCTTATACAGGCTAGTATCCTATTGGCCTTTTTAAACAGTGTTGGCTCAGTTTAACTATTCTATCAAATATTTATATAAAGTTATAATACAGTTTTCCAATTTATTTCTCTACCATGAAACTACCTGTATCACATTGATCCCCCTACAATTCACTCTTTGGTGGATTTTCCAAGTCAGTGCATGTAAGATGTTGAACGTGATCATATTACTTTAAAACTAAGTTAATGCCATTAAAGACCTTGGGCTAGATTTACTAAGCATTGTCACTCACTAATTCTTAACAGGTTTGTTCCTGAAATGTAATCTGTAGAAATATTAAATAGAAAACCAGACAAAAATCATCAGGTTACAAAAAGTGTTACTTAGTAAAGCAAACCACTAGTACATGTTGTATTTTTATAACTGTTACATTGCCCTAATTTTTACTTTTTCTCCCAAACTATTATTATAGGTCCAGGAAATGGTTACTTCACGCCTTATGCTATATATTTTGACTCTGATATATTTTCAATCATATAAGGCAGGTGAGTAAATTTTAATATTAATTGAAAATGACAGTATTACAAGTGTGTGCAATGATGGGGTTGCTATATAAATACAGATGTGTCCTCATCCGCTATCTTCATTCATACCAAAGTGCACCAGGTTCTGGAGGAATCAGCTGCACAAAGTGTATTTTTTGCCCAAAACTGAATCGTAATCCTATGAATAAAACAACTGGGTGTGACAAAACTATTTTGCTAGATTGCATTGATTAATTTAATGTTTTACATTTTTTTTTGTGTACAGTATTATTTTTAAAGTCCAGTCAAGTCTGGTAAAACCGTAGAATTCACAGTAGCCCATGTGGATGATATTCCAGTCAATCAATCTTGACCAGGGCAGGGCAATTGTGGCCCTCCAGATGTTGAGGAACTACACATCCCAGCATGCCTTGCATCAGTTTCAGCATGGCCACATAGCAAAACTAATGCAAAGCATCCTGGGATGTGTAGTTCCTCAACATCTGGAGGGCGGCAATTGCCCAGCCCTGGTCTTGACGGTCAAAATCAATTCATTTACCTGCTGTTTCCGAAATCACACCTGTCTGAGCCTAGTCATTTTCTGGGTGGGTTTGTCAGCGGTTTAATAGTGTGTTTCTGATCAATCCCAGGTTTCTATTTTATTCTTTAAATCATCTAAAAAAATGATTGTGCTTTGATATTCAATTCTATTTTAAGTATGCATTCTTGGCGGTTATGTAGCTGTTTTGATCTTGATAATTTTGTGAGTTGCATAACCACAAAATAGCTGGGATTTAGAACCCACCAATTAATGCCACAAATCAACCTGCCCCAGTAGTGGTCACCTGCATAGTCTCTTCCTGCTTCACCTGGAAAGAAGAAATATTAAGTCAGCTAGCATGCGGTATATATCAAAACCGGGTACTGGAAGCAAAAACTGAAGTAAGCTGATGAAATACAGTATACTGGAACAGAATGTTGTTTATCAATGCAGAACCAGAAGCCAAGGTGCTAGGTCCTCTAAGTCAGTGGTTCTCAATCTCTGTCCTTAAGACCACAAACAATTCCCAGCATGTATACAGGTGTATTACCAGCTGACACATTTTAAAGATCCGCAGGTGGCCTTTTACAAAAAACATGACCTGATTGAGAAGTTGTTCTGGCAATATACTGCCAACAATTCCTGGTTTACATAGCCGATAAGCTGAGAATATTGTGCAACTAGGGTTGCACATTGCACGTTGCACTCCTCCTGTTATCCGGTAATAGTATTGAAACTGTGGGTGAGATTTAATAGGATGAAAAATTCAGGCAGTGAGAGATTTGGTAAAGGTGCCCATACACGTTACAATTATTGTATACAATATTGTATACCAGTGGTTCCCAAACTGTGCGCCTAGGCTCCCTGGGGTGCCTCGGAGCACTTGCAGGGGTGCCTCAGGTTGGTGGTCCAGAACCAATTCAAATTATTTATGGCCAATTAAACAGGAAAAATCAGTGCTTGGGCTTCCAATTATAAAATATGTGGGGAAACAAAAGTGAATCGTGTTCCTCACCACATAACTGGACCTAAGGATGACATTTAAGCACAACTTATTTCATTAATTTTTCGGTACTTATGTAGTATCTGGGCTGCCGATTTAGAAATCGGATCGGATCGCATCGCATCGTATCGCATCGCATGCGACCAAATCGTATGCGATGCGATGGTCAAGATTTTTCCATAGGATTCAATGTTAAAATGGTCTGAGTCCATTTGAACATAGAATTCAATGGGAAAAAGGGGTCCTTTTCCTTTCCCCACTATCCAAGTGGGCATGGAGTTGGATATAAACCTGTGGCGAGCGTAGCGAGCCACCGAGCCCGAAGCGTGGCGAGCGTAGCGAGCCCCGCGAGGGGACACAGAATACTTTTTAAGAAATATGCGTCCCCTCGCGAGGCACGCTTCGCTCGCCACGCTTCGGGCTCGGTGGCTCGCTGCGCTCGCCACGCTATATAAAATCAACTCTATGCCCACTTGGATAGTGGGGAAATGAACAGGACCTTCTTAACATTGAATCCTATGCAAAATCGCATCGAATCGCATCGCATCGCATCGCATCTGATTGTATGCCTTAAGGTAAGGCATACAATCACAAAATCGGCAGCCCACATACTACATAAGTACCAATTTTTCTTTTTTATTATTCTTGGTAACAAACTTTGGCCTAGGGGTGCCCTGAAAAATATTCTGATACTCTAGGGTGCAGTGATTCAAAAAAGTTTGGGAACCTCTGTTGTATACAATATCGTATACAATATCGCATCTCATTGCATATTGGTTTTGTGATGAGATCAGATGAGATGAGATCTAGTACAAAAAGTATGTGCAGCACATACTTTTTGTACTAGATCTCATCTTATCGCAAAACCGAGATTCGATGAGATGCAATATTGTATACAATAATTGTAACGTGTATGGGCACCTTAAGAAATCTCCAGGTTTTTTTTAAAGCGGCAATCATTTACACTGCAAGACCAGTTTGATTTTGAAGTGCAAATGATTGCCACTTTAAAAAATCTGGAGATTTCTTACCAAATCTTTCACTGTCTGAATTTTTCATCCTATTAAATCTCACCCACAGTTTCAATACTATTACTGGATAACAGGAGGAGTTGGATATATCCAGTTTTGGAGGTTTTCTTTTTGCCAGTAGCAGTAATAACTTTTAGCAACTGTTTGAATCTCCTGAAAATCTGCTGACTCCCAGGGAACTCTTCCAGAATAAATCATAATAAAGTGAAAGGAAGAAAACACTCTGTTGCCCCCAGCACCTACATACAGCGCTAGGGATCCCCAATAATCAGAGAAGCCTTGACGAGGCTTGGGGGCTTAATCATACATTTGCGCAATTATATGTAACCAAGATCTCTGAACTCTGTTACTATATAGCAGTGGTGGCCAACCTGTGGCTCTTGAGCCTCATGCGGCTCTCCCCCTTGTAAAGTGCGGCTCCTGCTCCCACTGCTGCCCGCCGCCCACCGTCTGTCCCAGTCCCCCTTGCTGCCGGTTCCCTGAATCCCCTCTCCTTCTGAGGGGAGGAGAGCGCGCATCGCGCATCTCTCCTACCCCTTACTGTGCATCCTTGTGACTGGGCTGTCCGCCAATCAGAGCTCGTGGGCCAGCAGCCAATCAGGAGCCGGCCAGCAAGCTTTGATTGGTGAGCGGCCCAGTCACAGGGAAGTGAGGGGGAAGGAGACGCGCGGTGTGCTGTGCTCTCCTCTCATCGGTGACATGACAGGAGGACTGCAGGGGAACACCAGACTGTCCTCTCCACACCTGGCAGCAGCAGCAACAACGGTGAGTGCTGCTGCTGGGAAATTTGCACTGTGGGGGCATAGCAGTTTGTGGCACTGTGGGGGCATAGCAGTTTGTGGCACTGTGGGGGCATAGCAGTTTGTGGCACTGTGGGGGCATAGCAGTTTGTGGCACTGTGGGGGCCCCTATCACATCCCTGACTTAAAGCAGCATAAGCATATCTAAATAAGGAGTTGCTGTGATTGAAATGGTTTGTTTAAAACCTAAAGCCCCGTACACACGGGGGAGATATATTGCTCAGTTTCTCCTTTTTATCAGCGACCAGAGATGGTTGCTCATGAAAGGGAACCTCTGCTGGGCGGTGCCGCAGAGATAATCAGCTGGTCGCAGGAGCAAGCTCCTGCGACCAGCGATTAGAATGGGGCTGAAAACCGGAGCGCGCACCCGGCATTTATTGCCGGGGCACACTCCCATCACTGGCAATATGGTCGCCAGCGACCATATTCCCAGCGATTTCAGCCCCTTTTGCCCCCGTGTGTACACAGCTTAACAGACTTTTTACTATCTACATTTAAAATCTGGGCAGGACACTAGCCCTGTTGATTATATCCTCTCACCTCTAATAAAAAGGGACTGGTGATCGTGTACAAGAAAGTCATAAAAATCTGTACTTTCTATTGCCCCTTTCCCACTGCAGGTCTAAAACAGTAAATTGCCGATTTTTCAGTGCAATTTACCGTTTAAGGCTGCAGTGGGAAAGCGCCAGAGTTGAAATACCGGTTAAAGATAACCGGTATTTCAACCCGTTTAAAAAGCAGAGTCCTACACGGTCAAATACCGTTTTTAAGGCAGTGGGAATGCCTTTTAAATGTTATTTAAACTCCAGGCAGTCCCTGTGCCTGATGAGAACTAGTAGTTCCCATTTTGCGCATGTGTCATGAGCGCAGTGCATAATAATAATCCGCTCATTACATATGCGCATATGTAATGAGCGGCTCATTATTATGCTCTGCGCTCATGACACATGCGCAAAGTGGGAACTATTAGTTCTCATCAGGCACAGGGACTGCCTGGACCCCGTATGGACCCCTGCTGCCTCCCCACTGCCCTGCATCCCCAGCCTGGATCCCCGTGCAGGTAAGTACAAGGGAAGGGGAGATGGGGGCACAGGGGGTTAGGCACTCTTTACACTGGGGGGGGGGGTTAGGCACTCTTTACACTGGGGGGGGGGGAGGTAGGCACTCTTTACACTGGGGGGGGGGGGTAGGCACTCTTTACATTTTAAACGGTTCACTGCAATGGGAATGGTACTTAAACGGTATTTAAAACGGTAATCTGCTGCAGTGGGAATGCTAATACCGTTTTAAATACCGTTTAAAAATACCAGTACTTAAAACGGGTTTGCAGTGGGAAAGCAGCATATGCAAGTGACTCATGCCCCTTTCCCACTGCAGCTCTTAAACGGTAATTTGCCATTTTTTTAGCCTTTTGAAACGGGTAGAGCTGCAGTGGGAAAGCTCCAGGTTAAAAATACCGGTACTTATGTAATATCTGGACTCCCGTTTTTCTTATGAGACCGCGTCCCCTCGCGGGGCTCGCTGCGCTCACCACACTTCGGGCACGGTGGCTCGCTGCGCTTGCCACACTATATAAAATCAACTCCATGCGTAGTTGGATAGTAGGGGTATGAAAAAATGGGGTGCATTTAACATGGGAGTCCAGATAATACATAAGTACCAAAATACCGTTTTTTTTTAAACGGGTTAAAAGCAGAGTTTTACCCGTTTAAAAGCCATTTTTTTGGCAGTGGGAAAGGGGTACCCCTTTTACCCGTTAAAAAAAAAACGGCATGGGGTCCCCCCCACTGCCGTAACCAGCACCAGGCTGAAAGAGCCGGGGCCTGTATTAAAAAATCAGGAAACCCGACAAATAGGGCTTCGCTGATTTTTTAAAACCAGCCCCAGGCTCCAGGTCCGGGGCTGGTTCCCAAAATACGGGGGACAAAATGACTAGGGGTCCCCCGTATTTTAAGAACCAGCCCCAGGCCAAACCACCCAGGAGGGTAATGCCACAGCCGGGGGACACTTATGATATAAGTTCCCGCCGCCAAAGCATTCATCCCTACTGACCAGTCAGCCTGGCCAGGGGCCCTGGGGGAGTGGGGACCCCCCCAATGAAGGGGTCCCCCCCTCCAGGACTTACCTGACCAGGCTGAAGCCTGGTGCTGTCGCCGATGCCCCTGGGTGGTGGGCATCGGGCTGATGGAATGGTGTAAAAAAATAGAATAAAAACTATCTAGTGTAAAAATAAAAATAAAAAAGCCGGCTGCAGTAGCAGCCTATCAGCCAAGCACCCACTCCTGTGGACACCTAAAACAAACTGGAACATGCTGGGGATGCAGAAAGGGAGGAGCCTGCAGCCAGAGTAAAAGCTTCAGCTATAGATGCCTTGGCTCCTGCGGACCCTCCTACATCCCAAGGTTAGCTGTGTCACCGGACTGAACGAAAGAGAAACTCATGTCGACCCTTTGACTGTCGAGCTTCCCATAGTTGACCTAATGCTTGTGTCGACCCTAGCCATGTTGACCTATTTCAGGTGTTGACCTAAGCCCTATTGACCTTCAGTGGTCGACACAATGTAGGTCGACCTCAGGGGCAGACGCAGGATTTTCAGAAGGGGGTTTCCAGAGGGGCGGAGCAAAAGCACGGAGATGGACACTTAGGTGACCCAGTATATGCCAGGTCAGTTTAAGTATTATAGATAGACCAAATGTATATAAATAATAATTAAAAAATATATATATATATGCTATAAGAAACAAGGGTCTACACTGTTGTTGACGCCCCTGTGTGTATATATATATATATATATATATATATATATATATATATATATATATATATATATATATATATATATATATATATATATATATATATATATATATAGCAAGCAGGGTCAGCCTGGCACTCGTCCCTCTTAAAGCAACTGCCGTTGGTGCCCTCCCGGGGGGATGGATAGGTATCGACTGCAGACAGAGGCGGCACTCAGCGGACTTAGTGAATAAATCTTTATAGGGAAAACTCCAACGTTTCGGAGCAAACGTGCTCCGTTTTCAAGGCGTACACCTTGAAAACGGAGCACGTTTGCTCCGAAACGTTGGAGTTTTCCCTATAAAGATTTATTCACTAAGTCCGCTGAGTGCCGCCTCTGTCTGCAGTCGATACCTATATATATATATATGTACATATACATACACAGGGGCATCAACAACAGTGTAGACCCCTGGGCATAGCAATGTATTGGGGCCCCTAACGATCCTCCAGCGGTAGGGGTGGGGAAGTTTTGATGTCCCGCGGGTGGTAGGGGGTATTATATCAACCGCTCAGCATGTAGGGCCTGGATCAGTAATTTCCACTAATTACCCCTTTACTGCACAGATGGTGGGAGATGAGGTGGGAGAAGGGGGCATTGGGATGAATGAAGGGGTCCTGATACATAACTTCCAGGGTGGTAGAGGATGTTTAATATGCAGAGGAGGGGTGTATAGTGGAATGGGCTTATTATCCATAATTTTCTGGTGGGAGGACAGCTTGCTTGACTGCAGATATCTCCAGTTCCCAGAAATAGATTTCTTAGATTTTAATGGAATTAACTAGAGAATCCCACCTACCAAATGGTACTGGGGACTAGGGGATCAGAGTTCAGGAGGCAGAGCAATCCGCCAACGAGTATATAAAACTACATACCAGGTGTGTGGAGCTGGAGCAGTAACCAGCTGCTGGAAGGCCGATATCTCTGGTTCTGGGAACAGTAGAGACAAGCTACTAGTGTCCATCAAAGGGGGAGAGTCCCAGCTTTTGGAATATACCCTCGGAAAAACTCAGACAGAACCTGAAATATCTGACTGGGAAGAGTAATTAACAGGCTTGGATGGGGACCACTATTTTGAAGTCAGATATCTCTGGTTCCCAAGGGCCGATTTTTAAAATTCTTATCCCCATGGAAAGAGGGGACCCTCAGCTTTCAGGTCCCTTAGACTCCTGGGGGGGTGTGTGTTTCTGGATACTCAGAAACCCCCCCTGCGTGCGCTACTGGACCTTAATTGAGTCAACCCTATGATCCATACCCCTTTTTAATTTGATATTAATTGAAAGCGGATATTTAAAATAAAGTATGCAATGTAGTTTATTTCATAAAGCAATAAGACGTCTGCCTGATAAGGGCACCATCCATGTTATATGTACAGCACGTTCTGTGCATAGGTATACACATAATACTTTTGCCTGGTTTGCTTTGTAGAGCTGTGTGAAGATGATGGAGTGGAGAATTACATAGAATATGTTGCGGAAGGCCAGCCCATTTCTGTCACCTGTCCACTTGAAAGTTCCTCTTACAAAAGCAATTTCAATGTAACGTGGTTTAGAAATGGCTCCCATACAGAAATCACCCCAGACGTACAAATGAGAGTTCATCAGGATCAAAATAACCTTATGTTTCTCCCTGCAAGGCTGGATGATACAGACTACTACTTATGTGTGCTCAGGTAAGTCTGTCATCTCACAAGTGATCAGTGCCATGTACAGATAGTTCTTGGAATAATAAAAATCAGTTGCAGAACACTATGGGCCTGATTCAGTCCTGTTAGCAAGGCTGCAAATTGCACATCATTATCAATGTGGTGTGTACACACTAGGCAATATTGTAAACAAAGGGCTTTCTGAGCAATATTGTGAATATCTGGGGCTGGCTGGCAGCACAAGCATGTGGCCCTTCGTCACCGCCATATTTCCTCCCTAGGCACTGTAATGTGCAGTAGAGCCAACATAAATACAGCAGATAAACAATAACTGTACAGCCACTTACTGTAGGTCCGCACAATAAGGTCAGAGCAGTCAGTGCTAACCGCAGCATCCCCAACACGGCCCTGGATGCATCAGACAAACAGCAGTTGCCAGGATATACAATGGTTAGAGTGAATAGGCACTCCTGCGCATACCTTTACCACACAATAATACAAATGAAAACTTCAGACTGTCTGTGTATATAATAAAGATAGTGCTTTTATTGCGAAATAAAAACAGGTAAAAAAAGACGTATGTAAATTACATAGGTAGGTCAGAAAATGTTTAAAAAAGGGGGGGAAGGGGGTGATCTAATACCGGTATACATTCTATAATACAATGACAAACAGACATATAACATAAATAAAGTCCAGAGTATGGATGGGCAAAAAGTCTTTGAGCCAAAAGTTCTGAGGCCTTGAGTGAGCACAAAGGTAGGCTGGGGTTGGTGGAAGTGTTCCACACTATTGCCCGCAATCTGTGATCCTTAACAGGTATGGATGGAAATTACCGTGTGTATCTCTTTAAGAGATAGAGTGGTGTCTGCCGGCAGACTCGTCCTTCTCCCGCGGCTGCAGTGAAGTAAGGCAGCGGTCAGGGAGTTCTCTGGAGATCAATGCGTTTCACCCGTCAAGCGGGCTTCGTCAGGATGTGCAGAGCAGCAGTTGCCAGGAGATTACAGTCTTCATCCTGTAGAAACTGCTAATCCTGGAAGGGGTCACTGCGGCACAGGGATCAGCAGGTGTCACAGCCTCAGTCCGCCTTCCCTCCACATATGCTGCACAGTGCTGGCCATGTCACCCCCGCACAGCCTCAGTCTCAGAGTACAACTTCCAGCCTGCAGAAGTGGAGTGCAAATCCTGGAAGCTCGTCAGGGAAGGGGGGATGAGGACATGGAGGCAGCCAGTGGTTGGGTGCACGGGGACCCTTGGATCCACCCTCGATAATTACGCCACTGTAATGTCTCCCTGCCATACGGACAAAGCTGGCCCTAGGACACTGAAATTGTACTGGCTCGGGGGGCATATGGCACCCTGCCCCCCGACCCAGCCCAACACTGAGTAATATCACCTAGTGTATGGGGCTTTTATTTTGTTTCTGTGCAGGGTTTATTATGGCTATATTACATACAAAATATTGCTTTACTGTTAATAGAATCTCCAGAAATAGCCCCTAAAGCCCTGTACACACGTGGCGACCCTGCACTTTTGCTGAGTGCCGTGCTTAAGTATGATTGCTCTGCACACATCGCAGGTGTACCACGATGCACCACCAATACTTTGTGCTGAGTGATCGTGCTGAGCGGGGCTTTGCTTATTTTTTAATAGTCAAAGCTCCGCAATCTGGGGAAAGCCAGCGCAAGCACTGGCTTTCCCTGCGGGTCATAGCAATGCACAGGGCAACACATTGCCATCGCTGCAGGGCATACACATGGAGCAATCAGTGCTCCATTTCTAAGCAATCTAGTTAGATCGCTTAGAAAAGGAGCTGAACTCGCCCCGTGTGGATGCCCCTTTAATATCTGTTAGCAGACAAATAAAATTGTGGTATACTTTAGTCAAAATATTTATTTTTTTCACATTTTTTTTCACACACTAAATGCAAAATGGATAAAGTAAATATTGCATACTACATGATGCCTCAATTATCAATAGCTAATAAAATTGTGCTAAAAATCATACATTTCTAAACCTATTCCAACCAAATAATGCTGAGTGTTAGGATTCTGTGTTGACTCTGGGAATGTCTCCGAACCAATGCCCTGACTCCGTTGCCCCTGACCGCAGTTGACGGTTGTGTGCAATACTAGGCTTCACCTATAATAGCCGTGTTCAAAGGAGCTGGTTATGCCGGCTCCGACCCCGATGCCACCAGGTCTTATGGGTGACAACGCAACCGCCAAGGCAGGAAGACAGCAAGGGGAAACACTGACTAAAACCTTAAAACGGAATGGGGTATCCCCAGAGGCCCCAGAAGAGCAACAATGCTCAGGACATGTCACACAAATAATAGCAGACCGCACCGGTAGTAATAATAAAACAATACACGTTGTGGGCGCAACAATGCACAAATTATGGTATACTGTATAAATAAATGACAATAGCAACAATGCACAAACAATGGGATATAAGTAAATGACAATTGCAACAATGCACAAATGATGGTATATAAATAATAACTAAACCCCCAGTCCGCTGCACTGGTGTGAACAACCACAGGGGGCTGCACCACCCAAGCAGTGCGGGACAATACACACTATGCAGATGGAAATGCAGGTATACAGGGAGTTAGTAAGACTGCAGGGAGAACCCTGACTTATCTGGGAGATGGAGACTGACAGCAGGCTCTGGCAAGGACACTGCAGGCTGGACAAAGCAGGTACTGAGGCAACCAGGGACCAGGAACATGCTAACTGAGGCACGAACAAAGCTGGAACACAGGACGCTGGATACAAGGTGCTGGGACCGGGAACACTCTGGAGCAAGAACATTGACAAACAGAACTGCACAAAGAACCAAACAGAACTATAACCAGCAGAATAACCTTGCATGCAGCCACACCCAAGCAGCAAGGTATGCATGAAACCCAGGGAGCTGGATCCACAAAACCCAGAGTACAGATCCAGGAAAACATACAAACTGCAAACAGAATAAGTAAACTGCACATTTACACCGATCCGCTGGAGGCGGATCGTAACAGTACCCCCCTCTTGAAGAGGGGTCAAGGGACCCCAATACCAGGTTCTACACAACATGGATAAATCCAAAACCTTGGCATGCGGGTACAAACAAAAAACAAGACAAACAGAAAGAAGCTGCGGCTGCAGCTTGTTGTGATGCCCCCTCCTTAAAGGTGGCCTCTGGACATCCGGAGGACCAGACGAATAAACAAGACAAGACGAAGTACAAGACAACAAACATGACCCATATACAATGAACCCAAAAAGATAGGGTACGAATTAGCGCTTACATTTATTTTTCTTATTTTCTAGATTTTGATGGTGTAAACAGTTTAAGACCCCACACATTGTCAGAACTGATGGTACCTTCTACCAAACCGCAGCTATAGGCTACCAAATCAGAATCCGAGTTGGAGTCGAGATCTGAGGGGATAGCGAGCGCTTTTGTCTTTGTGACAGATGGAATCTGAGAGAGAGAGGAATGAACTAATTGGCTATAGGCATAATTCTTATCGGATTCCTCAGGCTCAGGATAATGCATACCGGATTTGTCCACATTTTTTTTGACAGAAGTTAGTGTGGCAAACCCAACAGTTAAACTCCTGGGTTTGGAACAAAGTGATGGAGCAAAAGACCCAGACTGAGACTGTAGGTTCTCAGAAGCCAGGTCTTCGAGCCCCTGGCTTATGTTGGACAACACGTCCTTAACTACTGTAACAGGGGCTGCAGAGAGCTCGAGAGGAACAACCCCAGCATCAAAAAATCTCTTAACAACCGCATTATTGAAGAGTTCCAAGTCTTGAATAGGATCACCAGACCTAATGAGTGGTCTTGCCCATTCCAAAGCCTCTCCTTTAAAGGCTGTGAGCAAGAATAAAACTGGCTGTTCTGGAGAGGGAAGTGGACCTAATTCAAGACACTGACGCATCAAATTCACAAATTGTTCTGGAACTCCATAAAAAAACAATTGGGCCAGGATCTTGATCTGGAACAATAGCTTGGGAGCACCCCTCAGGTACAGCTGGACTTGAGTTCCCCTCAGGGACAGGAACAACAAGACCCCCACCTGGGGCTAGACAGACCTTGCCCCCTACCGGGGTGCAACAGACTTTACCCCCCTCCGGGGTAGAGCAAACATAATCCCCTTCTTGGGGTACAAACTGAGACTGTGGGCCCCCACTCGGGGCTACAGCCTTTAACTCGCCCGGCAGGCCCCCAGCATCTGACTCACCCGGCGGGCCCCCGGCACCACACTTGACCGGCGGGTCCCGGACATCAGACTCGCCCGGTGGGTCCCCGGCACAACACTCGCCCGGCGGGCCCCGGACATCAGAGTCGCCCGGCGGGTCCTCAGTATCTGACTCGCTGGGCAGGCCCCGAGCACCACACTTCCCCGGCGGGCCCCGGACATCAGACTCGCCTGGCGGGCCCCCGACATCAGATAACCTTCCTGGGGTAGACAACTCAAACAACGCCTTTGCAGCTACAGGACTTGAGGCTTCTCCTGGTGAAATAACATCAGGGATCTCCCAGGTGCTGAAGGATTTACACTCCTTCACTTGATACCCAATTTTTAGCTTGGGGCTCCGGGTCACAGGACCCCAGTTATATACTTGGCACCCTTCTTGGGAATCTTTG
This sequence comes from Crinia signifera, assembly GCF_055691185.1. Lineage (NCBI taxonomy): Eukaryota > Metazoa > Chordata > Amphibia > Anura > Myobatrachidae > Crinia > Crinia signifera. The sequence continues at coordinate 259,440,341 of NC_139218.1, forward strand.
AGACCTTTTTTGGAAGAAGGGGTGCTTTAAAGCACTGTTCGAGGCAACTTATCAGACAGTACCTCAGGACTAGAAGCATCACTTCTTCCTGACCTGCGGAGGGAACAATCCTTTATTAAGTGAATAGCACATCCACAGTACATACAGAGACTGTCCTTCTTTCATCTCAGGCCTTCTGCCTCAGAAAGTTTAGGACGCAGGATACTCCGAAATCTTCCCTCAGATAATGGAGTAGGGATCACCTTAGAATTAAGGAATATAAATCACCTCCAACTACGGCAGGCAGCTGACTTGTCAGAGGGTGATTTTGAAAACTGCTCAGCCACGGTCTGCACAACCACTGATTGCCCAGGACTCTGAGTACTGGCAAACACAGAAGGTGGAGAGCAGTCATTCTTAAAGGTGCCATTACCTCTTTGACTGCATGATTGGCAAAATTTTGATTTGTCCAAAAACTTTTCTCCTTTAGAAGATGTTTGCTGCTGCAGAGTATCTACTCTGATGGACAGCCCCAGGAACGCATGTAATATGAGGTTCTGCATGTCCTCAAAATAGTTCAGTCTGTCTGACAGGACTATAACAAAATTCCCCTCCATACTCTGACTGGAACCAGAAAACTGGACAGAATTATGCGGAGCAGGAATAATGCAGCTATACTCCAGCAATAGGCTGGACTGGACTTGACGGAACAAGACAGGACTGGACAAGACAAGGACAGCTCCAGAAATCTTTTGTTGGCTGGTTATAATGTTAAGATTCTGTGTTGAGACTCTTGGAATGTCCCCGAACCAATGCCCTGGCTCTGTTGCCCTTGACCGCAGTTGACGGTTGCGTGCAATACTAGGCTTCACCTATAATAGCCGCGTTCGAAGGAGCTGGATATGCCGGCTCCGACCCCGATGCCACCAGGTCTTATAGGTGACAACGCAACCGCCAAGGCAGGAAGACAGCAAGGGGAAACACTGACAAAAACCCTAAAACGGAACGGGGTATCCCCAGAGGCCCCAGAGGAGCAAAAATGCTCAGGAGATGTCACACAAATAATAGTAGACCGCACCGGTAGTAATAATAACACAATACATGGTGTGGGGGCAACAATGCACAAATTATGGTATATAAATAAATGACAATAGCAACAATGCACAAACGATGGGATATAAGTAAATGACAATTGCAACAATGCACAAACGATGGTATATAAATAATAACTAAGCCCTAAGTCCGCTGCACTGGTGTGAACAACCACAGGGGGCTGCACCACCCAAGCAGTGTGGGACAATACACACTATGCAGATGAAATGCAGGTATACAGGGAGTTAGTAAGACTGCAGGGAGAGCCCTGACTTATCTGGGAGTTGAGAACTGACAGCCAGGGCCGTTTCTACAGGCGGACAAGCCGTGCAGCAGCCTGGGGCGCCGCACGGCTTGTCCACCTGTTACACAGCCGGGGCGCCCTGCCGGCAGCTGAGCTTCCACAACGCCGCCTCCAAGTCGTCATCCCCCGCCTCCGCCTCCATGTCCCCGCTCCCCGTCCGCAATTAACAGGCACAGGTGAGCCCAGGGGAGGGGAGCGCATCGCGCGTCTCTCCTTCCCCTCGCTCACTGTGTCATTGGGCTAGCAGCCAATCAGAGGACCTTGCGGGCTGGCAGCCAATCAGGAGCCAGCCCGCGAGGTATGAATGGCTGACGCCTCGGCTCAGGGACACAGTGAAAGCACCAGCAGCAGCATGCAGCGGCGGGGGACTGGAGGGGGAGACCTAGAGAGACCGTGAGTTGTGCTGCTGGCACTTTGGGGGAATGTGTGGCACTGTGGGGGCATATTTGGCACTGTGGGGGCATATTTGTGGCACTTTGGGGGCATATCTGTGGCACTGTAGGGGCATATCTGTGGCACTGTAGGGGCATATCTGTGGCACTAGGGGCATATATATGTGGCATTGTGGGGGCATATCTGGCACTGTATGGGCATATGTGTGTCACTGTGGGGGCATATGTGTGTCACTGGGGGCATATGTGTGTCACTGTGGGGGCATATCTGGCACTGGGGACATATCTGTGGCACTGTGGGGGTATATATATGTGGCACTGTGGGGGCATATGCGTGGCACCGTGGGGGCATATGTGTGGCACTGTGGGGGCATATGTGTGGCACTGTGGGGGCATATGTGTGGCACTGTGGGGGCATATGTGTGGCACTGTGGGGGCATATCTGGCACTGGGGACATATCTGTGGCACTATAGGGGCATATATATGTGGCACTGTGGGGGCATATATATATATATATATGTGGCACTCTGTGGGCATGGTTGTCACTGTGGGGGCATATATGTGTGGCACTGTGGGGGCATATGTGTGGCACTGTGGGGGCATATTAGTAAACGGCATGAGTTGTGCGGCAGCGGCGTGTGGGGCATAATGTGTAATAGTCATTACTAGAGACAGGATTATATGCATTTGCATATTTGCATATGCAGTTGCATATTTTGTCCATTCTCACTGGTTATTGCATATTTTACCTAAAATCTAGTGATGGAGCATATTTTAGGCCCAACCCTCTTCCCACCCGTGAGTCACAGCACTGCTTTGCACTGCTGCTGCTGGACAGGTAGTGGTAGAGTGTGCAAGCTGGGGCAATATGTGTGCAGTGTGGGGAACCTTGGATATACGCTATGTCTGACACTGCTCTAGGCTGCCAATCCATGTTGATAAAAGTCAGTCGGGCAGATGCCATTATGAAGCTCCTGAACCTTTGCCTGCCCCTGGCCTGGGACTTTACACCAAGAGACTTTTGCAGCAGAGGAGGCGTGCGGAAGGGTTGTGACATCACGCGGCGCGGAGGAAATACCGTGTCACAGTGATTATGCGGTGCAGGGAGGAAGCCTTCCACTGCGCCGTCCTCACACGCTATGCTGACATTTGATCCATCGGCGCTTGAGACGAGGGTCCGTGTAGTTGATGCAAGAAGAGCCTAGGACGCTGCAGTCTGCTGTAGCAGCCAGGAAAAAAAAATCCTGTGTACAGCACTAGACATCTACAGATGTTGTGCGCCTATTTTTGAGGTTTATTTGCTACTAATTGTATGCCAATTTTTAAATAAATAATATATAATTATTATTTAATGTAGCATATTTTAACACTTTTCATGCATATTTTAAGTATTTTTCATGCATATTTGCATGCATATTTCAAGCTTTTTATGTTGCATATAATCCTGTCTCTAGTCATTACGGTGTGTAGAGTATTGTGTAATTGCCATCACAGTGTGGGGTGTAACGGGCATCATAATGTGTAATTGTCATCATGGTGTGCGGATTAATGTGTAATTGTCATCATGGTGTGCGGCGTAATGTGTAATTGTCATCACGGTGTGCGACATAATGTGTAATTATCATCACGGTGTGCGACCATGTGTAATTGGCATCACGGATAAATAGTGTATAATGATTCAAGTAGCCTGTCATTGTTTGTCCATGATCTAGGCGTACTAGGTCACTGTGTGGGCCTTTATATTTTTATGTCACTGTGTGGCCTTCAGCCCGCCAACTAAAGTGCGGGAGTACAATGACAACTCCTGCGGTAACCAATGTCTGGACATGCAGGATGCAAAGGTGAGATGTAAGGTAATTGTTTTCCTGCTAGACCATGCCCTTATATTAAGCCACACCCCTTCTAAAAATAAACCACGCCCCCTATTTCGGCGCGCGCAATTTCTTCTATGTCATGTTAACTTTTTTTTTTTGGGGGGGGGGGGGCGCAATTTTATTCCTTTGCCCTGGGAGCTAAATTGTCTAGAAACGGCCCTGCTGACAGCAGGCTCTGGCAAGGACACTGCAGGCTGGACAAAGCAGGTACTGAGGACTGAGGCAACCAGGGACCAGGAACACGCTGACTGAGGCACAAACAAAGCTGAAACGCAGGACGCTGGATTCAAGGTGCTGGGACCGGGAACACTCTGGAGCAGGAACATTGACAAACAGAACTGCACAAAGAACCAAACAGAACTATAACCAGCAGGGTCTGCATGCTGAGAACCTAACTAAATAACCTTGCATGCAGCCACACCCAAGCAGCAAGGTATGCATTAAACCCAGGGAGCTGGATTCACAAAACCCGGAGTACAGATCCAGGAAAACATACAAACTGCAAACAGAATAAGTAAACTGCACATTTACACCGATCCACTGGAGGCGGATCGTAACACTGAGAAGTGGAATTCATTTAATATTGTTCTAACAATAGATTCCACTGTTGCAGAGGAGGCAAAATACACATTTTTAACATTTGGATTAGCAAAGAACTAAATATGTCTCATGTTTAAAATGTTCTTTTCTGATTATATTTTTCATAAATTATAAAAATCTAATGATAAAGTTCCAGGGATAAATTACTATGGCTTCTAATAGAGATTCCCATTTTGTGAATTGCTTTAGGACAAGTCAATAAAGATTTCTTACATTTGAATTAATATAAATATATAAAAAATAACAAGCAGTGGCTCCATCTATGCCATTTGACGGGAGAGGCACTTACCGGCAATAGTTAGGGTAAGATTATGCCCCTTTCAGACCGCACTTAAAAACCGGTATTTTGCCGATTTTAAACCGTTTTAAAACGGTAATCTGTGCGGTCTGAAAGGTGCAGGACCGCTTTAACATTTTACAAAACCGATTTTGTAAAACGGTTAAAATGGAGGGTCCTACCCGTTTCAGACCCAGTATTTTGGCATCAAAATCGGGTCTGAAACGGTATTTAGGACCCAGCCAATGAGCTGGGTCCTAAATTCAGCGCAGTGAATATTTAATGAGCGCTCATTAAATATTCACAGCACTGGAACCGCCCCCCCGCTGACCCATTTTCCGAAAGTCACTTTTCTTATAAGAAAATACAGAGGTACCGGCTGCACGGGGGGGGGGTTGTTAGCCCTGGGGGGGGGGGGGTTGGTGGTGTTAACCCGCGTGGGGGGGGGGGGGGGGGGGGGGCGCGCGCTGAAGACTATCTTTGACTCTGTATTTGAAAAGTTTCCAAAAACGGGTCTGTTTAAGAGATGCGGTGTGAAAGGAGTTTTGCCTGGCAGACCCGTTTTTGGAAACGTTTCCAAATACAGGGTCAAAGCCAGTTTTGCGGTCTGAAAGCAGCTTCAGAGAGAGTCCTGCAGCACCTGCAAATATTGCACGAGTGCTTAAACATTTGTTGCCTTATTTTGTTATATTATTTGTTTCAATTTATTTATTATGCTTTTTATTTTACCACTTTAATGTTTTTTTATAGTTTGTTTTTTTATTATTTTTTATTTTATCTACACAGTAAAACTCTTTTTATCTTTTACAGTTCTGTACGGTTTTCAACCTTTAATCCCTACCTTACCCCCAAAAATTTGCGCTCTAAAAATCTACCCCTTATCATCGCAAGTGAACAAACCTTCTAAATATAAAAAATAACATCAGCAGCTCACTACGATATGGGGCTCATTCATTTCTTCCCTGTTGTATAAAACACAATCTACTTATAGGAACGTTGAGAATCTGCCATATCGAAAATTGACCTACTGTATATCATGGGAATGGATTGCTCTACTGCAAATCACAATATGCCCAATGTAATACTGCTATTAAATGCCCAATGTAATGCTGCTATATGCCCAATGTAATGCTGCTATTAAATGCCCAATGTAATGCTGCTATATGCCCAATTTTATGATTTTATTTAATAAGTGGAGTGAATATAATTTGACAGTTTGCAGTAAAGGTGCCCATACACGGTACAATTGTTGGGGTGCCGAACGGGGTCCTGACAGTCGGGATCCCGACAGTCATTAACCCGACGCTGGGATTCTGACTGTTAAAACACAGACGGCCGGGTTCCCGACGGCCGTCGGCTATTTTTCCCTCGTGGGGGTCCACGACCCCCATAGAGGGAGAATAGAATAGGTGGCGAGCATAGCTCGCCACCGTGCCCGCAGTGTGGCGAGCGCAGTGTGCCCGCAAGGGGCTTTGTTGTGCTGGCCACGCTGTCTGAGACCAGGCAGTCGGGATCCCGACGTCGGGATAATGACTGTCGGGATCCCGACTGTTGGTGATTCATACCACACCCCAATTGTTGAGTGCAATGAGATGAGCGCTCCATTCACACATCGCATTGCACAGCTCAAAGAGTATGTGCTGCACACAAGGGTGTAACTACCATAGGTGCAAGAGGTGCTGCTGCTATGGGGCCCATCTTTGCTTTCTAAGTAATATGTTTTACATACATTTATCACCATCAGTTGCTAAATAGGGGGCCCTTACAAACTTTTGTTATGGGGCCTACGAATATCTAGGTACGCCTCTGCACATACTTGTTGTACTAGATCTCATCTCATTGCATCTCATTGCATTGCAAAACCTATGCAATGCGATATTGTATAAAATAATTGTACCGTGTATGGCAGGGGTGGGCAATAAGCGGCCCTCCTGCTGTTGATGAACTACACATCCCAGCATGCCTTGCCTTAGTTTTGCTATATGGAAACTGATGCAAGGCATGCTGGGATGTGTAGTTCATCAACAGCTGGAGGGCCGCTTGTTGCCCACCCCTGGTGTATGGGCACCTTTAGTAGTTCTTTCTTGTTCACAGTAATTTTTTTCTCTTATTATAAACAGACGTCCGACATCCTGCAACAAGATTCTTACAAAAGTAGAAGTGTTTAAAATAGACGATGGACTGTGTTATAATCCTGATATATTATCCTTTGTTAATACTCTAAGTTTGGGATCTTCGGTTACTATTGAATGCCCAGACATAGGCAACTTTGTCAACATAAAATGGTTAAAGGTATTTTGTTTTATAAATGTAAATTTTATTTATAAATGCAGAGTGCACATTTTAATGCTGTCTTTTAATGTGTGTGTGCCATCCATGGTCTACTTTCATTTATTTGTAAGGTGGATAAATTGTAGTATACTGTACTGTTACATGTTACATGTTATTAGGAATACAAACCTTTAGCCAATTGCATGATTGCCCCAGGACTTACATCAGCAGTGGGGCATATACAGAGAGCCACAGAGCAGAATGTGAGCATCACATCACAGTGCAATGCTATAGAGAATCCTACATATCACAGTATTGGGGTTTGCAATATAATTATGAATTTCCATATTTTAAGAGACAGCTGCTACTGTACATGAGATGTTACTGTACATCAAATCTAATTTTCTTGTTTTTCTGTCTGACTGTTGAAATAGTTTCTTGGATTAGTGCATTTTAGGGGGATTCTTCTATAAGTTTTTACAGTTATTTAATTTATATATATATATATATATATATATATATATATATATATACAGGTCGAGTATCCCGTATCCGAATATCCGTTATCCGAATTATTCCGAAATACGGACATTCCAGAAAGTGAAAATTTTTTTTTTTTTTGCTAAAAACTCACTGGGGACATATGTAACAGCATCACTGGGGACATGATATGTAACTGGCACTATATATGTGCAAGACAATGATTGCTTGGCATTCAAATTCTGTGCTGAGATAGTACACACATTTTGTTTCACGTTTTGAAACCTTGTTTTTTGAACAATTAAAATATGTTTGTGTGTATTTTATGTGGTAATAAAATATATTTGTGTGTATATTATGTGTTTATACAGCATAAATGCAAGATACTTCAAAATACATCATTGAAATATTAAAATATTCCGAAATACGGAATAATCCGTTATCCAAAATTCTCCTGGTCCCGAGCATTTTGGATACGGGATACTCAACCTGTGTATATATATATATATATATATATATATATATATATATATATATATAAAAAACTATTTCTATACAGGAATGCCAGCCTTTGGATCTAGACAGTAATAAATATTATGTAACAAGGAATTTATTGAATATCAAGAATGTGGAATTGCAAGATAAAGGGAATTACACATGTGTAGCCAGCGTCATGTATAATGGTACAGAATATAATATCTCACGGACCATGAACCCTGAAGGTAATTATGAATGTTTTTTATATAACATTATTCTAAATGAATCAATTATTTGACTAATTTTTTTTTTAAATGAATGATAAATATAAGTAAAATGTGTCGTAAGGCCCGCAAACATTAGACCGACTTGTCCGAAGGATAAGTCAGATCTAATTTACCCTGAGCTCCCCCGGCAGTTGCCCGTGAGAGCTCACTACGATTTGGCAATTGATGTGCCAATTTTTACATGGGATTTATCCCATGTAAAATTCCCGAGGAGCGGACTGCCCTCTCCACTGCTGCACCCACAGCCCCCGGGCTTTTAATGCTGCCTGCCTTTTCACATTAGGTGTGTGCCAACCGTGCTTCACCGCTGGCACAGCGATGTGCAACTGATGCAGCAGGTTCAATCTGTAGTTTCCGACCCGATGCGCACAGGACCGCCCATCGGGTCGGATGGGATGTCAAACACATCTGATTTGGGCTGATTTCTCAGCCCGATCCTTTGAAATCGGGTGAAATCAGCCCAAATCAGATAAGTGTATGGGCACCTTTAGTCATATCAGCCAGCAACTGTGCAGGTACGTCCATGACATCCTCGAGTAACAGCTTTTGGGTTATTGATAAAGCCAGAAAAATATTGAAATAGAATACTCAAGCGTTCCCCAAAATCCACTGCAGCTTCTTTTTTCCCCAATAAACAATTTAACCACTACTACTCACAATGAAATGTCACAAAAAGAAAAACGATGAACAAAATCCACAGCGCTGTGATATAAGTTCTTAGTGCTCCAATCTTATATATTATCCTGAGGATATCTTTAAATATCTTGAAAATAGCTTTAAACTTCCAAACACCGCTGTTCAATAGAAAAGGACTCCCATGCAGAAAAAAACTCCAGTCCTTGCGGACAGAGCTCACCGGACCTTCAGGGTTTCTGTAGTATAGTGTGCCCCAGCGTAATGATTAGAGACAGGATTATATGCATTTGCATATTTGCATATGCAGTTGCATATTTTGTCCATTCTCACTGGTTATTGCATATTTTACCTAAAATCTAGTGATGGAGCATATTTTAGGCCCAACCCTCTTCCCACCCGTGAGTCACAGCACTGCTTTGCACTGCTGCTGCTGGACAGGTAGTGGTAGAGTGTGCAAGCTGGGGCAATATGTGTGCAGTGTGGGGAACCTTGGATATACGCTATGTCTGACACTGCTCTAGGCTGCCAATCCATGTTGATAAAAGTCAGTCGGGCAGATGCCATTATGAAGCTCCTGAACCTTTGCCTGCCCCTGGCCTGGGACTTTACACCAAGAGACTTTTGCAGCAGAGGAGGCGTGCGGAAGGGTTGTGACATCACGCGGCGCGGAGGAAATACCGTGTCACAGTGATTATGCGGTGCAGGGAGGAAGCCTTCCACTGCGCCGTCCTCACACGCTATGCTGACATTTGATCCATCGGCGCTTGAGACGAGGGTCCGTGTAGTTGATGCAAGAAGAGCCTAGGACGCTGCAGTCTGCTGTAGCAGCCAGGAAAAAAAAATCCTGTGTACAGCACTAGACATCTACAGATGTTGTGCGCCTATTTTTGAGGTTTATTTGCTACTAATTGTATGCCAATTTTTAAATAAATAATATATAATTATTATTTAATGTAGCATATTTTAACACTTTTCATGCATATTTTAAGTATTTTTCATGCATATTTGCATGCATATTTCAAGCTTTTTATGTTGCATATAATCCTGTCTCTAGTAATGATGTATTTCCCAGGTTTCACCGCTGATTATATTATGTTATATTTCCTCTATATCTCAGGACTCCGGTGTCCAGTGGAGAGTGGGGCTTGTAGATGGTAATGCAGGGAGGCTTCCCTGCATTACCATCTCTCACCTTCCCCGTGTCTCTTACACAGCCACTGTATTCAAAATCTGTCTGTGACTTCCAACCCCTGCCACTGGTAAGGAAGGTCACTCCAGCCGAAAACACTTTGGCTTGTGAATGCCCGCTTTCCACCCAGGGCCGGTGCTAGGGGGTTCGGCACCCTCCTGCAAACTATAAATTTGCGCCCACCCAAGCTTTACAAAGGGGCAGTACACACGGAAAGAAAAACGTGTGATCTCACAAGGAAGGGGAATGGCCACACAATAGTACTCCCACTCCAAATTACACCACACAGTAGCACAATATTATTCACCTTACACAGCTGTAACTAGCCATTTTGGTGCCATGAGTTAAAAAACAAGGAGCGTGGCTTCACGGGGAAGGGGCGTTGTCACATAAAAATACCAATACAACGTAATCCCCATAACACATTATGCTTCACACCTCAATGTCCATTACACATTATACCACACGCATTAATGCAAATGATACATTATGCCACACATCATGATGCCCCTTACACAATATGCAGCACACCATAATGCCCATTACACATTATGCCACACACCATAATTCCCCTTACACAATATGCAGCACACCATAATGCCCATTACACATTATGCCACACACCATAATTCCCCTTACAAAATATGCCATGCACCATAATGCCCATATGACATTGACACACATTGGCCCTTATTCTGATTCGGTCGGTACGGCCCGCGTGCGGCCGTACCGCCGATGTTTGGACTCTGCACATGCGCAGAGGTCAATCTGCGCATGTGCAGCCCCCTTCGCCGCAGACGTATTTCGTCCGCCGCAAAGGGGGCGTATAGGGGCGTGAGAGGCTTCATGCCCTCATTTCCCTATGTGTACGCCCCGCGTTTCATGGGCGTTCCCATGCAAACGCGGGGCGTATGCATGGTAATGAGGGCATGACGCCCTCATTACCATGACATGGGGGCGGAAAGCTGACGTCGCCGGATGTCAGCTTTCAGCCCCCATACAAGCTACCACACGGACGATTGTCCGTGTGGTCTTAGCTTGCGGGAGCTGCCGCGGCGTGCGGGCCTGCCTTCGATGGTCGACGACCATCGAATGCAGGGGGCAGCTCCCACCATGGTGGAGGCGTAGCCTCCACCATTTTAATGCGGATCGCCAGCCGTCCGTGTACGGACGGCCGTGGCGATCCGTCTGGTGGGCGGCCCTTGGTTTGTGCGGTCGGAGCCCCGTGTGCGGCTCTGACCGCACCAACCAGAATAAGGGCCATGATGCTACACATAATGCCCCAAGTACTCCTGCATATGCCCACATTTGTAGCATTGCTTATTCATAATGCCCACACCAGTTGCTAAAAGTAGTTGCTCTGCTTATACATAGTGCTCACACCAGTTGCCGACATTAGTAGCACTGTGTAACCATATGCCCTCACCAGTTGCCGACAGCAGTAGCGCTGCCTATACACCTTGCCGACAGCAGTAGCGCTGCCTATACACGTGCCCATACCAGTTGCCGTCATTAGTAGCGCTGCCTATACACATACTCACATTAGTTGCCGACATTAGTAGTACTGCCAACACACGTGCCCACACCAGTTGCCGACATTAGTAGCACTACCTATACACATGTCCACATCAGTTGCCGACATAGTACACTCACACTTTAGTATCCTGGCAGCTCATCCTCTCCTGTGTCCACTGTCTTCAGTCTTGATCCCTCATAGCTCCGCCCCTTCTGATCCATGTAGCCCCGCCCCTCCGACCATGTAGCCCCGCCCCTTTTAGTCAGTACTGCTGACCAGTGACCTGATGTTTAGGAGCTTGCCTGGAGGGACTTCTGTGCCTCCGGTGCTGCTGCGTGCCCTGCAGTGTGACAGGTGCAGCAGCAGCCGGCAGCCACAGAGACAGCAGGGGATGCAGAGCAGGGACAGCGCCTGCCCGGCGCCTACCTGCTTTGCATCCTCTGCTGAGCGGGTAGCGCCGGCCCTGTTTCCACCTCCGCCAAAAGCAAGGTGGATGTACTCCAGGGACAAGATCTGCACCTCTGCACTTCTCACTTTTAACGGTGTTTCAGATGTCGGATGTCAGAGTCACGCTGTCAACTCCTGCGTCTGTCTTTACTTAGATGGTCCACATATATTTAAAATTGAGCACCGCCATCCACTTAGCTGCCGACATGTTTCTTCCATCCACGGGACTTTCTGAAGGCGCAGGTGGACTGCAGACTCATACTATTTTATATCTAGTAAATCCGGTATGCTCATTCCGTCCATTATACTGGTTATAGGGTTTTCTTAAAGGTATACTGAATTTAACATTGTATACTGTCTGTTGTGAACAGCGGCTGATCGCCGGAGAGGAGATGAGGGGGAGCGACAGGAGGGGAAAGCAACGGGGGAGGGCTACGCTCTGTGGTGGGATTTGCTGGGGCAGGACAAACCTGCCCTGGTAGGTTTGTCCTGACCCAGCAAAACCCACCACTCAATGGGTTAAAAATGGAGTTTGCCTTTGAAAACCAACCAGGATCCCCCCCCATAGTGAGAGTGGGATACAGTGCACACCAGTCACAGTTCGGGGTATAGTCTGGTTTAGATACAGTGTGGGCTGGACACAGTGCAGGATGGATACAATTGGGGATGGATACAATGCGGATCAGATACAGTGAAGGAAATGGAGCAGGTTGGATACATTTTGGGGAATAGTATGTGATCGCTGCAGTGCAGGTTGGATAAATTACAGGTTGGATACATCAATAGTACACTTACTGTGACGGGGGTGTCAGCAGTGAGAGTGCAGGGGTGCTGTCAGTGTCCTAAGAGCAGGGTGGTATCAGTGCAAGAACACAGGCTGTGTCACTACGATGCCCCATAGAGGGTGTGTGAGTGACAACACCGGGATATACTAAGTAGAAGGGAGGAGAGAGAGCAGGGAAGAGAGTGGGGGGCAGGGTGTTCTTCTGCCGTATCCTATTTATAACGAAAATATATATAAAACCCATTTCTATATTACGTTTGCACTTAATATATCACACTATTTGGTGCTTGTCTCATCTCTCCACCCTTGAATAAGACACACATATAAAGACACGCCTATATATCAAAGAGAAATGACAATAGAGCTTACTTATGTAACATGTAGTGATTCCAAGCAACGTCCTTCACCAACTCAAAGAACCTCTAAAATGAAGGTTCACCATATAAGGTTGACATAAGTTTTAAACCACAGGTGTTTGGTAAAGGGTTGATTCCAATGTTCTGTTAGATCAGCCCAGATGGTCTTTTCCAAGGATAAATTCCACAATCCCCCAAACAGTCTCTTACATAAAGGCCCTTATTCAGATCTGATTGCAGTACAAATTTGTTTGGAAAATGGGCAAAACCCATGTGCACTGCAGGTGGGGCAGATGTAACATGTATAGAGAGAGAGTTAGTGGGAGTTATTTTGTTTCTGTGCAGGGTAAATACTGGCTGCATTATTTCTCCACTGCAATTTAGATTTCAGTTTCAACACCCCCCACACAAATGTAACTCTCTCTATACATGCTACATCTGCCCTACCTGCAGTGCACATGGTTTTGCCCATTTTTGCCCATCAGATCTGAATAAGGGCCAAAGGCCCCTTCTCGTGGACCTATGAATTGCAACCTTTTTCTATGCAGGGTTGGAGACTCATGACATGTGAGTGTGCCCCTGTCTGTTGCCTTCTCTTCTCTGATTAGTGGAACCTGGATGTGCAGTGCTGACATGCTGGCTCTGTCTAATGGATGGCACAGCCCATTGCCCGACTCACAGCCCTGTTACACTGTTGCTTCCATTTCCTCCTCTGCAATCCATTTCCTCCTTACCATTTCTCGCTTTTATTGCAAAGCTACATTTTAACATTTTGCCTAATTGTTTTTTTGAAGATTAGAAAATCAAAGTGTAAGAGATTACTTGGGTAATTTACTAATATTGCTCAATGGTGCTAAATAGGCGTTCTAATGCAAAATAAATTTTTCTTTTTTACTGATTTTTTGGGTGAAGCCAAATATTTCTAAATATAAGGGAGTGGCTGGATAATGCTATGAGTAATTATTTCTCACAAAACGTCCTTTTCATGTTATTATCATCATTCATTTTTTTTTATTTGTAGTTGCATTGCCGCAAAGTGAACCTGCTATAATAATAAATCCAAAGAATAACTACTTACAAGTTGAAATGGGTGAGTTTTGTCCTTTTGCAAAATGGTGATGGATTTTTTACAGCATAGCTGCCGGGTCCATTGTAGTACTGTTCTCTACGCTGCTTTTTCTTTGCTAGGAAATTTGGTACTCTTTACCTAGAACGGCGCCCATCGCGACCATCGCGACCATCGCATGCACTAAAAAACGGGTGCGATGCGATGCCCGCGATGGCCGCGATTTCCCATAGGGATCAATGTTAAAAGTGTGATTGGACGCGATTTTAGTGTTCAATGGCTCAATGGCCGCGATTTTTCCATAGGAAACAATGTTAAATGGGCCACAGAGCCCAAATAGTCACCCTAAAGTCAGAAATGGCCCCCACAATTGTCAACGCCACCCCACGATCAACGTCAACCCGAAGCGTGGCGAGCGCAGCGGTACGCGTCCTCCGACCTTTTCATACCCCCACTATCCACGTCGGCGTGGAGTTGAGAATAGAATAGTGTGGCGAGCGCAGCGAGCCACCGAGCCAATGTGACACCTGTGAAGCCACGGACACCTGTGAAGCCCGCGAGGGGACGCGTTTACCTGTGAAGGTATCCGCGTCCCCTCGCGGGGCTCGCTGCGCTCGCCACGCTTCGGGCTCGGTGGCTCGCTGCGCTCGCCACACTATTCTATTCTCAACTCCACGCCTACGTGGATAGTAGGGCATGAAAAGGTCGGAGGACGCGTACCGCCGCCCCTCGCGGGCTCGCTGCGCTCGCCACGCTTTGGGTTGACGTTGATCGTGGGGTGGCGGTAACAATTGGGGGGGCCATTTCCCAGTCAAGGTTGCCTATTTGGCCTCTGTGGCCCATTTGACATTGTTTCCTATGCCCACATCGGGTCCATTGAGGCATTTAACAGTAAAATCTCGTCGGTCGGGCCATTTAACATTGATTCCTATGGGAAATCGGGTGCATCGCGTCGCGGGCATCGCGGGTACATTTATGGCCGGCCGCGACGCGACCGACGCGATTTCCATGTTTAACATGGGTTTCAATGGGAAATCGCGGGCATCGCGTCGGTCGCGTCGCGGCCAGACATAAATGTACCCGCGATCACCACGACGGGCGCCCTTCTAGGTAAAGAGTACCCCCACTTCTTTTGACTAGCCTATCCCTCCTCCTCCTAACCTCTTTCGCTTCTCCTATCCTGCCTACCCTACCCCTTCATCTGTTCCCATCCGTTCCTACTTATCCTGTTGTTTTTCGTTCCTCCACCCACCTATTTTTAGTATGTTAACTCTTATGAGTAGGGTCCTCCTTCCTCACGTACTCACCCTACCTCTTTACCTCACCTGTGCTCCTGTCCTGTTCTTCCCTTCCTCTACTTCATCTTCAGTCTCCTCGACAATTTTGACACCTACTTCAGAACTGTACACTGTAAACTGTACACTGGACACAGCCATCACACTGGACACAGCCTCTGGACACCGCCCCTGGACACAGCTCCTGTACACTGGACACAGCCGTCACACTGGACACTGCCCCTGGACACTGCCCCTGGACACTGGACACAGTCTCTGGACACCGCCCCTGGACACAGCTCATGTACACTGGACACAGCCGTCACACTGGACACAGCCCCTGGACAATGGACACAGCCTCTGGACACAGCTCCTGTACACTGGACACAGCCATTACACTGGACACAGCCTCTGGACACCGCCCCTGGACACAGCTCCTGTACACTGGACACAGCCGTCACACTGGACACTGCCCCTGGACACTGGACACAGCCCCTGGACAATGGACACAGCCTCTGGACACAGCTCCTGTACACTAGACACAGCCATCACACTGGACACAGCCTCTAGACACCGCCCCTTGACACAGCTCCTGTACACTGGACACAGCTCCTGTACACTGGACACTGCCCCTGGACACTGGGCAAAGCCCCTGGACAATGGACACAGCCCGTCACCCTGGACACAGCCCCTGGACACAGCCTCTGGACAATGGACACAGCCTCTGGATACCCCCCTGGACACAGCTCATGTACACTGTACACAGCCGTCACACTGGACACTGCCCCTGGACCTTGCCCCTGGACACAGCCCATCACCCTGGACACAGCCCCTGGACACAGCCCCTGGACAATGGACACAGCCTCTGGACACTGCCCCGGGACACAGCTCCTGTACACTGGACACAGCCGTCACACTGGACACTGCCCCTGAACACAGCCCCTGGACACAGCTCCTGCACACTGGACACAACCCCTGTACACTGGACACAACCCCTGTACACAGCCCCTGTACACTGGACACAACCCCTGTACACAAACCCTGTACACTGGACACAGCCCCTGTCACACTGGACACAGGCCCTGTCACACTGGACACAACCCCTGTACACAGCCCCTGTACACTGGACACTGCCCCTGGACACAGCCCCTGGACACTGGACACAGCTCCTGTACACAGCTCCTGTACACTGGACACAACCCCTGTATACTGGACACAGCCCCTGTACACAGCCCCTGTACACTGGACACAGCCCCTGTACACAGCCCCTGTACAGTGGACACTGCCCCTGGACACAGCCCCTGGACACTGGACACAGCTCCTGTACACAGCTCCTGTACACTGGACACAACCCCTGTATACTGGACACAGCCCCTGTACACTGGACACAACCCCTGTACACTGGACACAAACCCGGTACACTGGACACAGACCCTGTCACACTGTACACAGGCCCTGTCACACTGGTCACAAGCCCTGTCACACTGAACACAGCCCCTGTACAGCCCCTTGTACACTGGCCACTGCAGCCCCTGTACACTGGACTTGTGTACAGCAGCCCCTGCAGACCCTAATCGAGTGAGCAGCAGCAAAATAATATATTATTATTATAGCACAGCACAGAGCACAACCACCCTCTTCCCTCTCCTATGCTGGAGTAAAGATGGCGGGACGTGCGTGCGTCTTATATAGAATCCAGATCCCGCGAGAATCCGACAGCGCGATGATGACGTTTTGCCTCATTTTCGGTCCGGAATTTAGGCGGGAACTCCCGAGCCGGCTCGGATCCAGACTCGGGTCACGATATTCGGATCTGTCGGAACTCGGAGATCCGGACCCGCTCATCTCTACTAATTACATGTGCTTCTGTTTATCCCCATGATTATCATCTTCCAGGTATAGTATAGTATTCTTGTATCCTAAAAGGCAGCTGCTGTGTCTCATTATCAGTTTATATAAAAAGCTTCCTCAAATAACCTTTATACAGTATGCAATTCAATGTTCAACATGTAATAATTTTGCAGGAGCTGCTATTTCCCTAACATGTGAAGTGATATTTAATGGAATCATTTTATTATATTGGACAGTCAATGATTCTGAAATTCACACATATTCAGATGATGGCCGAGTGGTGCCGGGAGAATTATAGTAAGTATACTGTAAGTTACACATTACTCAAAATATAGTGTCTAGAATGAAGTACTGTAATGCAAAGTTAGATGTTTGTGCTATGCGGCGTATCCATATGTACAGTAACTAACATGCACTCACTGGTCTTGCCACAAATACAAAGGGGGGATGTAATAGATGCAAGCATCTGCACCTTTCAGAACAGTCTGCCCAATGATTTAAATTGATAACATTTTTAAAGGCAAAATAAACTTGGTTTGAAGTCACCAAGTAAAACTGCTTTAGGTGTATGTGAGCGGTGCTGTCTCCCAGGGCACCTGACCAACACTGATGACCAACATCAGTACCTAGACCAGTGATTCCCAAACTTTTTCAGTCCAAGGCACCCTTTGGGTCTCCATGACTTTTTCAAGGCACCCTTAAGCCAAAATATGGGTAAATAGTTGGCCCGTGCAAAAATTTCACATGCGACCAGCGGCCCCCAGCACACACAGCGTGGCCAGGGACAGCAGCGAGCAGGGTACTGCACCCATCTATCTCACTGCACCCACGTAACCCTTTTCCCCAGTGCACCAACCTGCACTGCAACCCCCTACCACACTGCACACACTTAACCCATTGCCCCATTGCACTCACCTAACCCCCTAAATGCACCTGCTCTGCCAGCCCCTGCTACAATGTACCCACCTAACCCATTGCACCCACCTAAACTACTGCGCCACTGCAACCACCCACACTTCCACAAAGCGCTCGCTTAACCCCTGCCAACTGTACCAGCCTAACCCCCTGCCTCCACTGCATACATCTTACCCCTTGCCACACTGCCTCCACCTGCACTGCCATCACCCACCACAATGCACCACCTGCACAACAACACTGCACCCAGCTGCACTTCCACCTCCTGCCACACTGCATCCAGCTGTATTGCCACCTTCTGGCACACTGCAATCAGCTGCAATGCCACTTCCTGGCACACTGCACCACCTGCACCCAAACCTCCTGGTACACTGCACCATCTGCACCCCCACCTCCTGGCACATGGCACCATCTGCACCCCAGCTCCTGGCACACTACACCAGGCAGCCAGAAGTCCTGCTCTCTCCCTTCCTCTCACCACGCACTGACAGACACTCAGCAGCAGTGTCCCTGCCCAGTGTCCTACTACTGCTGCCTCTGGCCATCCTCTTCCCCTCCCGCACTGTGCACGGCTCCTTGCCCGCAGCCTAGTGCTGTCAGTCTGACAGCAGAGTTAGTCGGGTCCCCAGCATGAAGGTCAGGACCAATGTTCCCTCTAATTTTACGAAGTCTGTGTGCAGCAAAAGATTTTGGCTGTGCAACTCAGGAAGGAAATTTACATTTTTGTGCGTCACTTATATATAACTGGAAAATGACGTTCAGCATTTGTGTTAACTTTACTTCAAAATTATATTAATGATATTAAACATTTAATCATTCAAAACACAGCACACAATTAATGTAGTAGTTAATGGGTGAAACACACATTAATTGAGTCCACAACTGCAAAAAAAGGGACAACTGCTGCTTTGTGCGCTCTGTTGTAATGTCTGTGCGCACGCTCCTCGAGTTGTGTGCGCGCGCACTTGCGCACAGCTTAGAGGGAACACTCAGGACTCAGCAGGTTCTCTGCTGTATGCTCTCAGTGCTGGGGACCTGGCTCAATGCGCTGTCAGACTGACAGCTCTGCTAGGCTGCAGGTAAGGAGCTGTGCACAGTGTGGTCGTACATGATGTGGGTGCCGGGGGTGTACAGGTGAGATCACGGGATGTCAGCTGCCCACCCACTTCCTCCCGAATGTGCACACATATGTAAGTGATAGTCACTTTATATATATGTGCACGCATATTCCCCCTAGCCTTGTCGCCCTTCACACGCCTGGGACAAACAAACCTGTGTAAAGGGGGGCTGGCGTACCACCTTTCACAGGGCGGGTGCTGGTTGACTCGCAAGTGTGGATCACCTATTTATGAACTCCATCCATACTTACAATCTCCACGTATACCTGATTCGGCCCAGTCACCTGTTCCTTGCATGATGTGCATACTGTAGTTTGCTAAAATCTGCAAGGCTTCCGCAAACACACTTACTTCCAACTCCAATTTATGCCCAATGTGTACTGAAAACACCATTGACAATGATAATAATTGGCTTATTAGTTGATAGTTAATGAAGCAAGATTGAGAATGGGCCAACCCTAGGACAGACCATATACGTATTAACTGGTTAAGAGTAACCGGTGTCTAAGCATTAATGTGATGTGTGAGAATTATTTAGCTTTATATCTTTCTCTTTTATCCTTTTCTCTTATATTAGCCATAGAGTCACTGCTGATGGGAACTCAGTAATCGGCATTAGCTTAAACTTTTCAAAAGTAAAAGATGAAGACTATGACAGAACATTTTACTGTAATATCTATTCTAATATAAACCCAAAGGCATTTATTATGTTGAGACACCCAGGTATGTATCGAAACCATTCACTAATTGTGTTATTATTTGACCATTTATGTACATGTCCTCATACACCAATGATGGTCTTGAAAACCACCCCACTTGGCATGCCAGGTAGTGTATCTTCAAGCATTGGGCATCTTTTTTGTCAAAAAAGCATCATAGTTGCAACACAGTGTGCAGGAGGAGACCATGGGGGAAATTTACTAAGATGAATTTGCGAAAAAAAAATCGTATTTTCATACGAAAATACGATTTTTTTGGTGTATTTGTATTTATGGCATTTACTATGCCAAAAATGCAAATTTTCGTATTCGTATTGATGGGACATTCGTATTTGTATTTACAAATACAAATGAATACACCATCGAATGAATACGACAGAAATCACCATTCCACAGAATGGTGATTCCTGATTTACTAAGCGGCCGTATTTTCAATATTGGAGTAATTGTAGTAAAACACCCGTGAATGGCCGGCCAAATACGGTAGGAAAATACACTTTATTTTTCTGTCGTATTTGCAGGCTTCAGTGTTAAAAAAAAAAGAAAAAGAAATATATAAATAAATGAAAAAAAAAAAACCGGCGTGGGGTCCCCCCCACAGCCGTTACCAGCACCAGGCTGAAAGAGCCAGGGCTGGTAATAAAAATCAGAAAACCCGGCAAATAGGGGTTCCCCGATTTTTTAAAACCAGCCCCAGGCTCCAGGTCCGCGGCTGGTTCCGAAAATACCGGGGAAAAAATTACTAGGGGTCCCCCGTACTCCAGCCGGTACCCGAGACGGACTGAGGAGAGACGCAGAGATGTTTCATCTTCCGTGCCTCTCCTCCGAATGATTCTATTGGCCGCTTAGCGGCCAATCAGGAGCCGACTTTCTCGGCCAATAGAATCATTCGGAGGAGAGGCGCGGAAGATGAAACATCTCTGCGTCTCTCCTCAGTCCGTCTCGAGTACCGGCCGGAATAGCCGGCGTTTGTTATTTTCTGAAGACCAGGACTACGTCGGACAGAAGAGGACAGATCTTCGCAAGTTGGATTTCCTTCCACAGGTACCCCTATGGATTTCTTCAGATCCTGGACCCCGGACTCTTCAGCCCTGGAGCCCCGGACCCTGGACCAGCCCTGGACCCCGGAACCAAGGCCCTGGACTCTGCAGCCCCAGACCCAGGAACCAAGGCACCGGACCATGGAGCCCCGGACCATGGAGCACCGGACTCCGGACCCTGGACACCCAGACCCAGGAGCACCGGACCCCGGTCCCAGGGACATACCGAAGGGCTCAAGATAGGTAAGTATCAGTATGTGTGGGCTTTGGATGTATTAAAGTTTTATTTTTCATGTGTCTGTGTGTGTGTTTATTTTACTATTTTTCATACTGTGGAACTACAAGTGTCAGCGGGCCCTTTAATGCCCCGCATACTGGGACTTGTGATTCTCCAAGTCCCAGCTTGCAGGGGAGGCTTGCTGGGTCTCCTACAGTAGTTCCACAGTATTAAACAATAGTTTTTTTTTTTTTACACAAGCTCTTCAGCCCGGTGACCACCGCACAGGGTCACCGGGGACAGCACCAGGCTTCAGCCTGGTCAGGTAAGTCCTGGAGGGGGGGACCCCTTTATTGGGGGGGTCCCCACTCCCCCAGGGCCCCTGGCCAGGTTGACTGGTATAATAAGTGTCCCCCAGCTGCGGCATTACCCTGCTGGCTGGTTTGGCCTGGGGCTGGTTCTTAAAATACGGGAGACCCCTAGTCATTTTGTCCCCCATATTTTGGGAACCAGCCCCGGACCTGGAGCCTGGGGCTGGTTTAAAAAAAAAAATCGGGGAACCCCTATTTGCCGGGTTTCCTGATTTTTTTAATACCAGCCCGGCTCTTTCAGCCTGGTGCTGGTTACGGCTGTGGGGGGGGGGACCCCACGCCATTTTTTTTATTTATTTATTTTGCCATTTTTTTTTTACATATTGCAGCCTGCACGGATCTGACTTAACCCGGCAGAGTGCCTGTATGAATTCGTATTAGCAGCCGTATATACGGCCGCTAATACGAATCATTACGCCATCGGAGGGTTAAAAAACAGTCGTATTTGACTGCTTTGTAAATTCACCTCCAGAACACGACATTGCATACGGCTGAAACAGCCATATGCAGTCGTATTCATTCGTACTAAGAATACGAATACGAAATTTCGCCCTACGCTTTTTGTCCCCTGTATTTTTGGAACCAGGTCCACCTTAATGAGCCCGGGGCTGATTATGCTTAGTAGGGGGAACCCCACGCCATTTTTTTGCATTGGTCTGTTCTGTCAAATTCGCCAGTCAGGACCTGGTCTATTTTTTTTTGCAATGTTTACGAAAAACCGCACCTTATTACATTTGCGAGTTTGCCACGGGAAAACTTCTGGATGTGAAGTGCGACCAAAAATCGCCAGTTCAAAAAATGCGCTATTACATGTGCGATTTTCATAAAACCTGCAAATTCGGCTGTTATTCCTGTTAATTTAACAGTGGTGAAAAGAAGGGTAGCCTCGAGATTTATCACCCATGGAGACGGATGGCCAACGACCATTGATAATTCATAATCATCGATGGTTTGTGGCTGCTATTGAATACTTTTGCATCCATGGGGGAAATCCAGATGGTTTCCCTACATTGATTGCACAATAACACTGAATAAAATAGCTCCACCCCTGAAACCTATTAAACGCCACCGCCAGATACTGATTGGCCCATGGCCCAGTCAGTAAAAACAGAGATGTCCATCAGTTGGTGAAACCATTGCCTCTTAGGGGTAAATGTATTAAGATGGGAGTATTACCAAAGATGGTATGTTGCCCATAGCAACCAATCAGATTCTAGTTATTTATTTAGCTCTTTCAAGAAGATATTAGAGTCTGATCGGTTACTATGGGCAACATCCCATCTTCAATCAAATTCTCAATCTTGGTAAATTTACACCTTAGAATCCAGTTTAAGTTCCCCCGGCCAATGAGTTACCTAGTTGCATAGTTACATAGTATTTAAGGCTGAATACAGACTCCCGCCCATCCAGTTCAGTCTTTATTCAGCCTTAAATACTAGTGTATTAGCTTCATCCCGAGTTGTACGTAGTGTATACTGATATGATTTAAGGACAGATTATGATTATTGCTTGTACCCCTGGATGTTTTTAACCAATAGATGTTTGTCTAACCTTATTTTAAATGTATTTATTGTGTCTGCAGACATTACTTTTCCAGGAAGAGAGTTCCATAGTTTGGCTGCCCTTACTGTAAAAAATGTTTTTCTTCTAAGGGAACGAAATCTTCTTTCCTCTAATCTAAACTCATGTCCTTATGTTCTTGAGTCTTTCCTTACAGTAAAAAGGGCTTCTGTTCCTTATATTGGCCCAGTGGCGTAACTTCAAAAATTGCGCCCCCCCCGCCAAAGGTTTCTGGCTTCATTCTGATGATATGAAGAACGGACCATCACAAAATGTCCGCCCCCATACAGCAGACAGTTTCAGAGAACTGTCTGCTATATGGGGCAGACATTTCATGATGGTCCGTTCTTCATATCAGAATGAAGCCAGGACGGGAGCTGGGACCACTGCAGCGCTGACACAGTGACAGGTATCCCAGCTCCCACCCGCACCGCTATTACAATAGCACCGCAGCCCCCCCGGCGCCCGCACTTACATTGCGCCTCCCCGCGACCGCGGGGGCTGCGGTGCTATTGTTACACCACTGTATTGGCCCCTGATATATTTGTACATGTTAAGCATGTCCCCCCTTAAACGTCTCTTTTCTAGTGTAAACAATCCCAAATGTTTCAATCGATCTTCATAGCTTAAATTCTCCATTCCCTTTATTCGTTTTGTTGCTCTTCTTTGGACTTTTTCCAGTTCTATGATGTCCTTTTTATCAGTGCCAGATTAAGGGATAAATGGGCCTGGAGCTGAAAATTATCAAAGGCCTATTATGCACCATAATAGGGGACATGGTCAGCACCTAATAATGTGGGGGCGTGACCAGTGTTCGGGGTGGTCTGCTCATGGGTGTGTCTCTATTTGTGTAAATATTTTATATATAAAATATATATATAATGTGTGTGTGTGTGTGCTGGAAATGGAAGGGGACTGGCATAGGAAAAATGCAAAGGGTTTAGTATAGGGTGGAAATTGGTTGGCATATGCAAGGGCCTGGCACAGAAAAGAGGGAAAATAGAATATACTTACCTTCTAGCGGCGGCTGCAGACTTTGGGCTTCAGTGCCGACCATGTATCGCCAGCACTGAGAGCAATGGATGATATATACTGTATGCACTGTACTTGCAGAGTGAGGCGACATTCCAGTCAAAAAAAAATACTGAAAGCCAAAACTTGGTAGACAACATTTCAGCACCTTTTATGTGGTCTCCTAAATTTACCACACCATATACCCCTTATACAAATCATGCAACACAATAGTAACCCCCTTATGCTGTACTTGCCTCTTACACATTATGCCACATGGAATGAGCCAAATTTCATACCGACTGAGCCAAAATTCACACTATGGCACACGGATTGAGTCAAAAATTACATTATGCCACACAGATTAAAGCAAATTTTTCATTTTGCCACATGGATTGAGCCAAAATACACAAGATAACAAACAGATTGAGCCAAAATTCACAATATGCTTCACAAATAGTGACATTAAAATGTACATTATAATGCCCATTACATGTTAAGCCACACACCATAATTTCCATTATCTATTATGCCAAACACCCTAATGACTATTAAACATTATGCTACCTAAGTGCTGCTTACCTACATGCTCATTGCCAGGGGTTCCATGCTTGTTGCCATGTGGGATTACATGCTCATTGCCAAGGGGGAATACATGCTCGCGGTAATTGTGGGGCAGCCAGCGCCGGGCAGAAGTGACAACCATTGACAGCCGTGCAGAGAGCGGGGGGCTGCCCGGCTGTATTCAGAGCTCTGCAGGTCCTGGCTATTTGAAATAATATCCCTTTCACACCAGAAAATGTAGGGGTTTACCCAGGAATATGGTCCCAGGATCATGCAGGGACATTCCTAGGCTGGCCTCTTGAGTCCCTGCATTTTCAGGTGTGAATTGGAGAGCAGTGCCATATTTCCCATTGGGCACAATGGGCAGTTGCCCAGGGGCCCAAGGATCCTAGGGGCCCACCCCAATGGGAAGAATGGCACTGCCCTGGCGATGGGTGCGTGGTGAACAGGGGCGTGGTGAACCTTGTAGCGCTGTGTGCGGTGCGCTATTTGCCAGGGCCCGGGCAGCAGCCGGGAAGCTGATTTTGAAGAGACTGGCTGGACACTGATTGGCTGAATTCTCTAAGCCAATCAGCGTCTGCCTCATCTTTTAAAAAATTAGCAGCGCTGCCCGCCACCCACAGCATCCCCCCAATGTCTGATGAGGAGAGCGGTGTTCGTGCGGGGCAGCATGGAGGTGCGCTGGCCACCTGCCGCTGCTGCTAGCTAAGTGACATGCAGAGCGGACAGCTGGCTCTCCCGGCAGGAGCCACATCCACGACTCTCTCCGGCACTCCTCCTCCTCCTGCTTCCCGGGCTGGGGAGGCGCTGAGGCGGGTGAAAGCCGCTCTCCGCAGTCAGTGGGAAGAGGACCATCTGGAGAGACTGCAGCTGCTGGGGTAACTATGTGCCACAGCACCCGGGCTCCACTGGGGGTGTGAGGGGGGCGGGGAACGGACGGAAGGTCCACTAATGTTCTGCCCAGGGTCCCCTAACTATGTTAAGATGGCCCCGGGGAAGAGAAAACCACCCCCCCTTTAACCGACTATATTGTTCAACTATATCTTCGGAACCAACTGACCCATTTGCATTAGACCAGTATCACATTGAAGACTACTTTTAAGTGGGCTTCAAATAATTTTGGTCCCATGAAACTGGGCCATTTGATTCCAGAGAAGTCTGCCCTCAAATAACATGAACAGACATTTGAGAAATAAAAAAATCTGTTTATCAGCAATATCTCTGGAACCAAATGACTCATAGCGACGTGGGGCTGGGCTCATTGGAGAGCCCCAGTCCTCATCTACAAAATGGGCCTATTTGGAGAGTGAGTCTGGAGCTGGAGCTCCATCAGGCCCATTGTTAATCTGGCCCTGCTTTTTATAGTGCAGGCCCAGAATTGTACTCCATATTCTAGATCTGGTCTAACCAGTGGTTGGTACAGTGGCATAATTACATTTGATTTTCTAGTGTCCATACCCCTTTTTATGCGTGCTAGCATCCTGTTGGTCTTATTTGGTGCTATATGACATTGAGCACTACACCCCAGCTTGTTATCTATTTGGACTCCTACTCTTCAAAACTTTTCAAGTTCTGAAATACCCAGTGCCTCCCCACTTAAGTTATAGCTAGCACATTGGTTATGTTTTCCAAGATGCATAACCTTGCATTTATCCACATTGAACCTCATTTTCCACTTTTTTGCCCATTTGTCTAATTTATTAAGATCGCTCTGAAGCGAGGAGACATCCTCGGTTGATTTAATTACTCTGCTCAGTTTAATGTCATCAGCAAAGATGGAAACATTGCTGAGTATACCCACCCCAATATCATTAATAAATATATTAAATAAAAGGGGCCCTAGCACCGACCCCTGTTGCACTCCACTTAGTACTGGTATCATATTTGATACTGCGCCGTTTATGACCACTCTCTGTTCTCTATTACCAGCCAGTTCCTTACCCATCTACAATTGCTTTCCCCTAGTCCCAGACTTTCCATTTTATTTATCAACCTCCTATGTGGAACCGTGTCAAAAGCTTTAGCAAAATCTAGGAAGACCACATCTACTGCATTTCCATTATAAAGGTTGTTACTGACATCCTCATAAAAGCCTAGTAAATTTGTTTGGCATGAACGATTCTTCACAAACCCATGTTGGTTAATACTGATTAGCCTGTGAAGTTCTAAATATTTCTGGATACCATCCCTTAAAAATCCCTCAAATTATTTACCCACTATTGATGTTAAGCTCATAGGTCTGTAGTTAGCTGGGTCATCCCTTTTTCCTTTTTTGAATATTGGTACTACCTCCGTTATTCTCCAGTCTTTTGGTACCTTACCAGATGATAATGAGTTCTCAAAAACGTAATACAGTGGTGTTGATAATTCCTTCCTTAATTCCATTAGTACTATAGGATGAATCCCATCTGGGCCTGGGGATTTGTTTGTTTTGATTTTGCTGAGCCGTAATGTTATCTCATCTGTCGTGAAATTGATTGATTTTTTAACATGATAGTGCCACCCAAAAACAGGTAAATCAACAGGAATTAGCTGTTGGGCCTGCTCAGGTACGAAAAGAAATCCCAGTTAAGTGAAGCCTACGTCATAAGAAAATAATATTTTTTTTTTCAAAAGCTAATGTTTATATGATCACTACTGTATTTTTGTTTTCCAATGTCTGATTATGTCTTTATCTTGTACTGTATTTGCAGATCCTAATTTCCAGGGAGTTTTGATTGCTATGTTTGCAATTGTGTCTGTTATTGTCATAGCT
The DNA here is from genome assembly GCF_055691185.1 of Crinia signifera. Classification (NCBI taxonomy): domain Eukaryota; kingdom Metazoa; phylum Chordata; class Amphibia; order Anura; family Myobatrachidae; genus Crinia; species Crinia signifera. The sequence continues at coordinate 259,467,764 of NC_139218.1, forward strand.
GTAATTGCCTTCCAAGTTTTTAAAGTTGATATTGTTCTTTGGTACCGGAGTTCCAGTTTTGCTCATACAGTTCATAAAGGTATGTTTGATGTGTCAATGACAAAGGGCAATGGTTTCAGAAAAATATACTTAATACTATTGGAAATTAAGTCATGTTGTATACATTATTTTTACCAGGGAGTAAACCACTATTTTCAAAATATGTCTTATGTGCATCAAAAACTTTTGTGAACAAATTACAGACAAGAAACTTTAACCCATTGAGTGCCAAGTGCATTTGTCCAAATAGGTGTGAAAATTGCCAAGTAAACATTTTTATTCATCATAATGACCTGTAATGTTTACAATTAATTTTAGACAAAAGAGAGTGCAGTTGTCACACTATTATAATCAAATATAAAATGTATTAATAACACATAGATATAATCTCTATAAAATATAGCATATTATTCAACACTGACATCTGTTGGGCATTGGAGACAATATTTCAAAAAGCATTGGAGACAATATTTCATATATTGCTTTTAGAAACTTATGGGCCCCATACATCAGCAATCACAATTAATGGATTTCCAGATCCAGGGATTTTTGGGCCAGATAAATGGATTCTACAATCTATTTGACTTGCCCACACATTACAGATTTATTTCAGTGATCGGCAGATTTTTCCATCTAAAGATTGCATCTTCATATCTGGAAATTGCCCAATCGATTGCTGTTCATAATGTAAATAGATGAAGACGAATTGGGAATGCCCACACATATAAAAAAGATCTGCAGATAATACCAGATTATTAAACATGTTTAAAAACCTGATTAAGCAATCGATTGGCGATTTTGATTGGGATTGCCAAAAGGGGGAGCCCTCACATCTAAAATTAATTGTGGCAATCATCTCCATATCTGAAAATTGTCACAATTAATTGCTGATGTATGGGGCCCTTAAATAGATGAAGACGAATTGGGAATGCCCACACATATAAAAAAGATCCGCAGATAATACCAGATTATTAAGCATGTTTAAAAATCTGATGAAGCAATCGATTGGTGATCCCTATTAATTTTTGATTGGGATTGCCAAAAGGGGGAGCCCACACATCTAAAATTAATTGTGGCAATCATCTCCAGATCTCAGGATTGTCACAATTAATTGCTGATGTATGGGTCCCATAAGTGTCACTAATAGAGCCAATTCTGACCAGCAATGACCACAGTTTTAGATGTCTCTTGTAGGCTTAATGTCCTGTTCGAATTGGTGCAGAGCAAGACAGCTAATCCGATTTGAAATAAACTCACTATTCACAATGAACACATTACCTTCTTTAATATTACACTCAGGATCAAAGATAATGTATTTACAACTTCCACCTTCAATAAAGAGGTGGACTGCAATAAATATCTTAGTTTTAAGAGCAGTCACCATCGCCCTTGGATCACCAACGTTCCCAAGAGCCAACTATTGAGACTTAAAAGGAACTGTTCAGATCATGGAACCTTTAAACTACAAGCTGCGTCCCTATTAGAGTCATTTCAAGAACAGGGTTATCCCCCTGAGCTACTAAATGAAGCGTTAAAAGATGTAATAGACATAGAAAGAACAACGCTTCTTGAAACAAAAAATCATATAGCTCAGGGTAATGCAGACAATGAATTTAACTACAGCTCTAAATTAATTTCTAAATATAATTCCCACTCTATGCAGATTAAGAAAATTATAAATAATAATTATAGGCTCCTTAGGACTGATAGGTTTCTGGCCTCCACTCTAGAAGAGAAACCAAGAACCATCTTTAAGAGAAAAAACACCTTGAAGAATGCCTTGGCACCAAGCCACGTTGCTCAGGATATTTATTTATTAACAGTTTCTTATATAGCGCATACATATTCCGCAGCACTTTACAGAGTATAGTTGAACATTCACATCAGTCCCTGCTTACAATCTATATTCCTGACCACATGCACACGCACACACAGACATTCTAGAGTTAATTTGTTTGGAACCAATTAGCCTACCAGTATATTTTTGGATTGTGGGAGGAAACCGGAGTACCCGGAGGAAACCCACACAAGTACGGGGAGAATATACAAACTCTACGCAGTTAGAGCCATGGTGGGAATGGAACCCATAACCTCAGTGCTGTGAGGCAGTAATGCTAGCCATTACACCATCCGTACATCCAAAGTCTATCCAAGGTACCCGTAAGTGGGTGCTTTAAATGTGGCAGGGTTAACTGCATTACATGCATATTTCTCATAGATAAAAGTGCACAATTTAACTCGACCTCTAACAAAACCTCTTTTAAAATAAAAAGTTTTATGAATTGCTTATCAAACTATGTGATTTACCTTATTACATTACTGATGTGAATGTTCAACTATACTCTGTAAAGCTTTGCGGAATATGTATGCACTATATAAGAAACTATTAATAAATAAATTAACTGTGATTGCGGCCTTCAGTATGTTGGCCGAACAACCCGTGCATTGATTGTACGATTCCTGGAACTAGTGGCGTAAGTTTGTCCCAGTTGCCCGGAGGCAGGATAAATATTGGTGGCCCCCAAATACCTCAATCAGTAGGGTGTCTGTCACCAGTAAGACAGGTGACGGGTCTAATACAGGGTGTGACACTAGCAAAAATTATGTTTGGAGGGGGAGTCAGCCACAGAAGTGATATCAACAGCTTTCAATTAACTAATTCAAACATTCAGGGCATAAGGGGTGCCCCCTTGGGAGCAGGAGCCCGGCGGCAGATGACTCCATTGCCTCCCAGAGTTACGCCTCTGCCTGGAACATCGGAGGAATGTGATAAATAAGGTACCATCACATAGTATCTCTAGACATGTAAAAACACAGCATTAAGGGAATGTTAAAGGTTTTGAGACTACTGGCATTGGAAAGAATACCAATTTCTGGTAGGGGTGGAAATAAGTTTAATAAATTGTGCAAAAGAGAGGCATTCTGGAAATTCTCATTCAGATCCCTTTTTCCATTAGGATGAACTGAACAATTTGGGTCCCTGAAGTAGAACACCATCTGATCTATAGATACTCTTGTTATATGATGATAGTCGTTTTGGGGGGGTTCTTTCCTGGGGTTATGTTTTATCTGTATATACCTTATATGTGCATCTTGCCTATATACTAAAAATATTGAAAAAAATTATTATTTTCTTTTGTACCATCGCTTTGGGGTCGGCTGGGAGTTGAACCTGTGACTCCACACTTGCTAACCGTGGTGATCTATGGGTGGAGTTTCTAAATGCAATATATGAAATATTGTCTCCAATGCTTTTTTAACCAATGTGCCTAACAGATGTCAGTGTTGAATAATATGCTATATTTTATAGAGATTATATCTATGTGTTATTAATACATTTTATATTTGATTATTATAGTGTGACAACTGCGCTCTCTTTTGTCTAAAATGAATTGTGGTCTTTCTACTTTGAGTGATTCAGAATCACTTCTGAGAGCAGCACCTGCCACACATCTGTTTATAAAAAATTTAGCTGTATAATTACTTTATTATATGCGCCCGATATCACTGTTTCCGGCTGTCGCGCTGTGTGTCTAAATACATCACACCTCAGCGTCAGCAGACTCAGGGTGTGTTTTTTTGTAGACCTGTAATGTTTACCTTATACAGGTTGAGTATCCCGTATCCAAAATGCTTGGGACCAGGAGAATTTTGGATAACGGATTATTCCGTATTTCGGAATATTTTAATATTTCAATGATGTATTTTGAAGTATCTTGCATTTATGCTGTATAAACACATAATATACACACAAATATATTTTATTACCACATAAAATACACACAAACATATTTTAATTGTTCAAAAAACAAGGTTTCAAAACGTGAAACAAAATGTGTGTACTATCTCAGCACTGAATTTGAATGCCAAGCAATCATTGTCTTGCACATATATAGTGCCAGTTACATATCATGTCCCCAGTGATGCTGTTACATATGTCCCCAGTGAGTTTTTAGCAAAAAAAATATTTTTTTTTCACTTTCTGGAATGTCCGTATTTCGGAATAATTCGGATAACGGATATTCGGATACGGGATACTCGACCTGTATTAGGAAATATTTTATATATAAGGAAATATTTTAACACAATTTTTCTTTGAATTTATATAACAAATGCGGGCTCTGGGATCCTCTTCAACAGCATCTCTGGTCCCAAGGGTGGAGATGCCGCTGAAGAGGATCCTGCTAAAGGCCGCCATGGCCGCCAGGCACCATCTGGGCACCACCAGGGAACCAGGTAAGTATGAAAATATATATATATTCCAAAATCCGAAAAAAATCCCTTATCTAAAATGCTCATGGGCCCGAGCATTTCGGATAAGGGATACTTAACCTGTATTGTGCACAACTCTCATAGAGATGGGTTTAAGCTTTACAATTGCATAACTTATTGAACAACTTAAGACACTGTACTGTACATTAGAGCACCAGATTCCCTATTTGCATCCTTAGCTTGTGAAGATAGAACTTATGTGCTAAGGTCTGCTAGGGTGAAAAGTCTGTTCAATATGATAAACGGGTAACTGGTCCAGAATGTATATACAAACACAGGGTTTTCAGAAAAGGTTTTCTAGAGGGGCAGAGCAAAGCACAGAGATGGACACTTAGGTGACCCAGTATATGCCGGGTCAATTAAAGTATTATAGATAGACCAAATGTATATTAATAATAATAATAATTTCCCCCACTCAACATGATTACATGTAGTACATTTTTTACATACTATGCATTTGGGGCCTTAGGACCTTATTCTGGGTTACTCCTTCTGTAAAATGTCCAGAGAGAATTAGATTTGGGTGGTCTATTTTTTTGCTATTTTTTTACACTGCAATATAGATCTCACTTTGAAGTAAAACCCCACCAAATCTAACTCTCTCTGCACACGTTACATCTGCCCCACCTGCAGTACACATGGTTTTGTCCATCTAAGAAGGAATTTGCCAGAAGGAGTGAACCAGAATAAGGCCCTTAATCAGGGCGCAAATTGATTGAAAAATGCAGTTGCAAATCCATTTAGTTCCTTGACATTCCAAAGTAATTCTGAAGGTTTCTTTATTTGTGTAGTATAGTACAAAATCAACTTTTAAAATCTGGTGCATAATTCTTTAGTCTCTATTGTATAAATGGTCATTTTTTAGCATTTGCGACCATCACTTGCAGTCATCATTTACTTTTCCCACATGGTCAGAGCTCATGTTGCACAGACTCTTTTAATCGCACCCTGTGAATGTGTGCGCACTCCTTACACTTACCGTACTTTCACTGAGACTATACAGCCACTGTGAAAGCACTGAGACTATACACCATGGCCAGATGTATCAAGCTTCAAAAAGTGATACAATGGAGTGATAAACAACCAGCCAATCAGCTCCAATCTGCCATGTTAAAAGCTGGGTTTGAAAAATGACAGTTATGAGCTGATTGGCTGGCTGTTTATCACTCTCCACTTTATGAAGTTGTAAAAATCTGGCCTTATCTGTGAAAGCACTGCAACTGACTACACACCCACTGCCTTGGATTGCACCCCAGTTTCCTTGACTAAACACCCATTCCAGCTGGCAGCTTCAGACAGAGACCCCTATTCACAGTCTCCAATCATACATTCTCTATGTTCAGTGCGAAAAATCACAACTAAAGACCAGAATAGAAAAATAGGAGGAATGCCTTCCGCTGGTGCACCTAAGAATTGATTAGACTCATAATACATAACGTTTATTGGGTATACATAAAAAAATGTTTGCGAAATAAAACCAAGACATACAACAATCACACTAATAAAAAAGGGGAGGATGTTCCCCTGACTCAGTGTGACCCCCTGATCACCACAGCCCCTATATGTAAGTGTTTTTGAGTACCATAAGCAACAGAATGAATAAGAGTGAGTATTCTCTTATTTTAAGAGGACTTGCGGTAAGGTCTTTTTTATAATAAGTGTATATCTCTCGCGGAGAGACAAATCTGATAGACCCGGGTGAGGCACGCAGCTATTGAGGGCAATACCCCAGTAGTGCTGCCGTCAGCCCTTGTAGCCGCTCTCGTCTCTTAGTGCTGAGGGCTGGTGAACCGTGTATGAGGTGTGCAGGCTTGCACTTGCCTCGTTCACCCAGCTGGCTCAGGTAACGCTGAGTCTGGCGCCAGACTAGCGTGTCGGTCACGGAGTGGACCGCTCACAATGGTTGTGCAACAGTACAGATCAAAATATCAACATTGTATGTGGGGAGGGGAAGAGGGGGTTTACAACACACTGAGTGTGTTAAGACGGTCAGCGTACGCTTCGCAGTGAACGCTTCCTCAGGAAGGGTCCTGAGGAAGCATTCACTGCGAAGCGTACGCTGACCGTCTTAACACACTCAGTGTGTTGTAAACCCCCTCTTCCCCTCCCCACATACAATGTTGATATTTTGATCTGTACTGTTTCGCAACCATTGTGAGCGGTCCACTCCGTGACCGACACGCTAGTCTGGCGCCAGACTCAGCGTTACCTGAGCCAGCTGGGTGAACGAGGCAAGTGCAAGCCTGCACACCTCATACACGGTTCACCAGCCCTCAGCACTAAGAGACGAGAGCGGCTACAAGGGCTGACGGCAGCACTACTGGGGGATTGCCCTCAATAGCTTCGTGCCTCACCCGGGTCTATCAGATCTGTCTCTCCGCGAGAGATATACACTTATTATAAAAAAGACCTTACCGCAAGTCCTCTTAAAATAAGAGAATACTCACTCTTATTCATTCTGTTGCTTATGGTACTCAAAAACACTTACATATAGGGGCTGTGGTGATCAGGGGGTCACACTGTGTCAGGGGAACATCCTCCCCTTTTTTATTAGTGTGATTGTTGTATGTCTTGGTTTTATTTCGCAAATTTTTTTTTATGTATACCCAATAAACGTTATATATTATGAGTCTAATCAATTCTTAGGTGCACCAGCGGAAGGCATTCCTCCTATTTTTCTATTCTTGTAAATCCCATGCCTATGGTAGCACACCCTCATTTTTCTGCACAAAATTATTATAATTATACTAGTATCTGGGAGGGTCCTTGAATCAATATAAAATGTTACTGACCTGTGCGATTGACATATCTCTTCCCTCGAATTGTGTCACAACTAAAGACCATTCAAAGAGCATAGCATTTCAATTTCATTTTAAATAAAGCCTCTAATGCAATGTTTAATAATCAATAAAAAATTTTTACCACATTAAAACCTGTTATACCATACACTTCTTGGGGTAAATGTTCTGTGACCGAAATAGAAGAAAACAAGATCTACTGTTGATTTAATTTCAAGAAAGAAATAAACACTTTTATGATTTCTAATGTTACCTTGCAGATGGAAAGATGTATGATGCGTACATTATGTATCCCAAAAATGTTATGGGAACGACCTGTCATAATATGGACATATTTGTGCTTAAAGTGTTGCCTGAGGTGCTAGAGAAACAGTGTGATTATCGACTGTTTATAATTGGACGGGATGATCTACCAGGCCAAGGCAAGTACTTCCCATCCTCTGTACAGTATTTACATACCCTCCAACATTTGAAGGGCAGAAATCGGTACACATTTAGGAAGGGGCATGGCCATGGGTAAAGTGGGAGTGGCCTTGAGAAAAGTGGGCGTGTCCCCCTGCCCAGCACCTGATGCAGCTCATGTCACATGGTGGCTTGGTGGGCTGCTGGCATATTAAATAAGTATACTTATTTATTAACTAAGTATATTAAATAATTATTATTTAATAAAGAAGTATTCTTATTTAATATGCCAGCAGCCCACCAAGCCACCATGTGACATGAGCTGCAGGCCTGGTAAACAGGTGCGTCACATGCTGGATAGACAAGAAGACAGAAATGCATTTACAAAGTGCAGCCTGCTGAGCAGAGCCACCTACTTGCTCTGCGCTGTGATGTGTGGCTGAGGCTCTGGACGGTCCGCTCCGGATCTGTGGGATGGATCCCCCCTCACGCGTGCCGCGGCTCAGCTGCCCACCGCACCCCTCTCCCCCACAGAGATTGGCATCCTCACTGTTTTCTCAGGGCTATACATGGATTTGCTTAATGATGCTGTAATGATATTGTAAAGTAGATTCTTGACTGAACTTTGGAAGATAATTTCCTAGGTTCCCTCCATGTTTTCTACACTCGTATGCTGCATGCACATATAGTTAAACAAGGAAATCATAATCGTTCAGAGCATTGTCTCCCAGTAGTTAGTATTTATAATGCACCTAGGTCAGTGATGGTTATGGAGGTGGTCGTTCAGCAACTTCACTTCATCCTCAGTGTGATCTTAGTATAGACAGCAGAAGGATAATGCGATTCAACGTCACTAGGGACTGCACGCACATGGGTGTCACCCTTCAGTGGGGAGACACCAAAAGAGCTGCACAACACCTAACCTGGCAACGTCCGCACCTGCACCTTCATATGCACCTTCATATGTCGCCCCCCCCCCTCGCATCCGCACACGCACATCCAGGAACCAGTCTTGGGCTGTCATTACCCAACCCACAGCAGCAGCAACATTAGGGCGGAGGAAGATAAAGACCTCCTGCGTCTGTGTAGGGATGGCCATCGACCATCGATAATTCTAAATCATAGATGGCTTATGGCCGTTGTCGAATAGTTTTGCCAAGGGGGAGAACCAGATGGTTTGCGTTTTTTTTACAATGTGCCATGACATGAAGCATTGCCCCGCCCCCCGTGATTTAATTGACCCACAGGCCAATCAGCTAAACAATATGGATGACCATCAATAGGTAAAAATATTGATGGTCATCCATTGCATAGTTTAGCACTATCGATGGCCAGTTGCACTATTGCCATCAATGACAACGATGGCCATCCATAGATCTGTGTTAATCTTTTGTGTATGGTATCTGGGGCAGCAGTGAGGAGAAGGCCAGAGAGAAGGACAAGGCTGAGCCAGTGAAGCCATCCATCCCATTCACAGGCTGCGCTGGCGGTCATGCTCTTTAAGACCGGGACACTATAAACTGAAACTAGCATCTCCTGTGGGCTCCCGTTGAGGAGGTAATGCCCCACTGAGGCTGGGGAGTGGGTCTGGGGGCACTTACTACTGGTGACATGGGAACTTCTGTGGGTAACAAGGAGGCACTGTGTGACAGAGGTGCTGGGGGCACCTAATGTGAGTGACAAGGGGGCACTTCTGCGGGTGACAGGTGGGCACTTACTTAGAATGGCAGAATGGTTGGGTGGCACTTACTACCGATGACTTGGGGCACTTACTGCGGGTGACAAGGGGGAAATTACTGTGAGTGACTTACTGCAAGAGACATGGAGGTATTGTATGTATAAGCAGTGAAAAAATGCCACACAAACAGACAAAGTCACTCTTAAGCACCCCCCAAAAAAGTCCTGCTGCTGCTTGTCTGCTGTAATAGTACAACTGTATACTATAGGACAAAGTAAAAAGATCAAAGAGTTTTTTGAAGATCTCTCACAGCGCTGGACCCTTGGAATCAGGATAAACTAGATCTTTATATATATTTGATAGCGATATTTAGATTCAAAAATAGTGCAGTCCACTTCTCTTAAATTCCAACAAAATATTTATTAAAACAAACATGAAAAACTCCACATCTAAAAAATGGCTTCCATATGCAATACAAAGACAAAAAATATTTCCTCACACAGCAAAGTTACTGCACCATCTGGAAACAGGGGATTTTAGATGCAACAAACCAGAAGTTTCCCTATGTCAAAAATAATCTCATGGAAAAAGATGTTCTTCCCGGGTATCTCCTATGAGCATTTAGGCATAGTCTGAAGAGACCTTTTCTAAGGCCTGGAGCAAAATAGAGGAAAGAAGACACTCTCACCCTTCCACTGTAATCACTGGTGGGGACCTTTCTATCCTTTGGTCTGGGGACGTCACGGGCCGACACACTGCCACTGTGGTTTTCCGTGTACCCCTTTTCCTCTGGATATCATCCTTTTTTAGGAGAGTGCTGTTACTCTCAGTGGCCGCACTGCCACTGCAGCTACTGGTCTCTCCTATTTCCCAGTGTTGCTGACTCCTCTGGGGTATTAATCCCTAGATGTCACAATGGGAACGGTGCAGGAGCCAGAGAGACTGCCGGCACATCTCTGACTGGGATGCGCAGATACTGCGCATCTCTCTGGCTCCTGCACAGTTCCCATTGTGACATCTAGGGATTAATACACCAGAGGAGTCTGCATCACTGGGAAATAGGAGAGACCAGTAGCTGCAGTGGCAGTGCGTCCACTGAGAGTAACAGCACTCTCCTAAAAAGGACAATACACGGAACCACACAGTGGCAGTGTGTTGGCCCGTGATGTCCCCAGACCAAAGGATAAAAGGTCCCCACCAGTGATTACAGCAGAAGGGTGAGAGTGTCTTTCCTCTATTTTGCTCCAGGCCTTAGAAAAGGTCGCTTTAGACTATGCCTAAATCCTCATAGGAGATACCCGGGAAGTACATTTTTTTCCATGAGATTATTTTTGACATAGGGATGTTACCCAGAAAAGGTCTGGTTTGTTATATCTAAAATCCCCCGTTTCCAGATGGTGGAGTGACTTTGCTGTGTGAGGAAATATTTTTTGTCTTTGTATTGCATATGGAAGCCATTTTTTAGATGTGGAGTTTTTCATGTTTTTTTTAATAAATATTTTATTGGAATTTTTAAAAGGAGTGGACTGCACTATTTTTTAATCTAAATATCGCTATCAAATATATATATAAACATCTAGTTTATCCTGATTCCAAGGGTCCAGCGCTGTGAGAGATCTTCAAAAAACTCTTTGATGTATAAGCAGCACCACATAGGGCATTATATGCATAATTGACACCACAGGGGGTATTGTATGTATAAGCAGCACCACAGGGGGTATTGTATGTATAAGCGAAACCATGGGGGCCTTGGAGGTATTGTATGCATTAGCAGCACTACAGAGGGCATTATATGTATAAGTGACACCACAGGGGGTATTGTATGTATAAGCAGTACCACAGGGGGTATTGTAGTATAAATGGCACCACAATGGGCATTGTATGTATAAGTGGCACCACAGGGGAATTGTATGTATAAGTAGCACCACAAGGGGCATTTTATGAATAAGTGGCACCACAAGGGACATTGTATGTATAAGTGGCACCACAGGGGGTATTTTGTGTATAAGTGGCACTACTGGCGGCATTATATGTATAAGTGGCACCAAAGGACCTTGTATGTATTAGCGATTACATATTGTCTAATGAGCATGATGGTGTGTTGCAAGGCCATGCCCTTGCAGTCAGGCCACACACTCTTTTTGGAATGGGTATCCTAGAGGTACGTGCAAATTATTTATTTTACATTTGAAATGGGGGGTGGAGGGGCGCCAGAATCTTTTTAGCAGGGGGGGAGCAAAATGTCTAGTTACTCCATTGAGTATAACATAAAATACCAGTATTTATGCTCTGTGTTCTCGATATAATTCTCATTACTAAATTACATTTTGTACAGGCAAATAAATAACACTAGGCAGAGGGATGATTTTTGGGGACTCTGTGGGGAGCAATAACTTGCAAGCTGCATTATGAATATATATTTCTGACAAATAAGCATTTCATCACTGCTAGTGAGCGAAAATACAGATAAGTAGGATAGATTATTTTCTTATCTTTATTATCCTTGAAAGTGTTATTTCAGATACGATTTTCTAGTTGCTTCATGTTCTTTGATACATAGGGGGATTTATTGGTGGAAATGTAAACCTACTTTCTTGTGTGTTCGCAGCCATTGCAGACCTTGTGGATGACGCAATCTCCCAGAGCAGAAGGCTGATTATTGTCTTAGGAGACCTATCAAGCGATAGCAGCCTCGGTGATGATTTTGAACAGAAAATAGCCATGTTTGATGCTCTCATTCGGAATAAAATTAAAGTCATCTTGATTGAGCTAGAAAAGATAACAGATTACACAAACCTGCCAGAGTCCATTCAGTACATCAAACAGAAGCAAGGTGTTGTGCGATGGAAAGGAGAGTTCACAACTAAGAGTTTTCAAAGTAACACAAGGTTCTGGAAAAATATCAGATACCGGATGCCTCCAGCCCAGAATCCTTCTGATCGAGAACTGTACTACATTGGTTCAGAGAACTGACATGGATGTAAAAGTCCTTCAAACACCTTGGTTAGAGGTATTTGAAGGACAGACAAACTGCATTACATATGATCGTGTGGATTTAGCCATAACTATGGATTTGTTGGTCATTGCACTGATATTTATGTCTATGTTGCAAATATAATTGTTAGGGGAGTGTCAGTGGCCCTGCTCTCTAACTCTGTTGCCCTGGCCCAGTGTCCACAGATACGTGCAGGGCTAGTCTTCTCCTGTACCCGTCCCGGCTGTAAGGGCGAATTAGGTCTGCCCAGACTCTGTTACAGGCAGGTTTTACGGTGGGACAACGTATCTGTGGAGACTGACCAGAAGGCAAGAGGATTCTAACTAACCCCAGAAAGAGCAGGCCACTGATCTCCCCAAAGACTGGGGAACCCCAGAAGCTCCAGGGGAGTAACAATACTCAAAGATGATACACAAATGAAATGGGACACACTGGTGAGTAAGATGGGATAACACACAGTGTGGGCGCAACAATGCACATGGGTGACCAATAAAGAAATATTCCAAGCTTACAAGGATACAGCAGGGTAACCCCTGACTTAACTGCAAGCATTTTTGAAGAGAGAAGAAGCGGTTGTAGAGGCAGATGCACAGCAAATGGTACAAGAGCTGTACCTGAAGAAAACGATTGTTTTGTATATATCAAGACAATTATCTTAAAAATGACCCTTATGTTTTTATTTTATTAGTGTGAAACTCGGGGTCATAAAGCGTTTTGAGACATGGTGAAATAGATGTTAAAAATACGTACGGTTACTAACAACATACATTGTGTATAGGGATTATAGTGGTGAAAAAATAGATTTTAAAATGTGGAGTCCTGCTTTGCCGTATTAGGTGACTGACTACTATGAGATAATTCTCACATGTATCTTGGGCTGTATTGCCGTTCTCTTGTGTAGTTATTTGGATGTTGGATCCAATTTTACACTTGGTAGGGGGTGTGAGTATTTAATATATTATTATTATTTCTTAGTATCCTTCGGGTCAAGAGGTTTCTCCCTTTTCGAGAGATGTATCTTGTATAGGCTTTATGTGGATAGGTACAGCTGACACTGTTCCACTGCACTTGTTAGCCTGGTATACAATATTGCAACACTGTGTTCCGTTTATATGGTAACAAGGGTTGGACACTGTGTGTTCCCTTTTAGGAGGATTGCATAATTACACCGTGGTATGCAATATTTAATGGATGATCTGGTTGTGACTGTATCATTTGACCATCCACAGAAAGAAGGGATGGGCTATGGCGGTGCTTGCAGCAGATTGCACTTAGTTAAATTTTCAGTATATTCACAGAAAATGTGGTGCTGACAGTTTATATATACTTTTTACTTTATACCTTTCGCAGTGTATTAGTAGATTATAGTATCACTTGGCATTGGAAACTGAACACTGTGTGTTCCTTTTTAGGAGAATTACAGGGTTACGCAGTGGTATGTAATATTTGTGTTCAGTGGTCTGGTTTATCTTGACCATCCAGGAGGGTGGGTTATGATACTGTTAGTAGCTAATATATGCTTAATTTAATTCACAGTACGTTCATAATATATGGTGCTGGCAGCTTGTGTGTCCTTTATTTCATTTCACCATATATCAATAGGTTGTAATATCACCTCATTAGTATGAAGCTATGGTCTAATGTTAAGATGGTGATTTTGCTTTGGGTGCTTGTCAGTGGTGGTCAGAGGATAATGCCTCTTGATTTATTATCACCACTTTCCCTTTTATCTCTCCTTTGTATAGTCTGGTGGCCAAACATAAGAGACTCGTGCTCCTATCTACTGATAGCCTCTGTCCCTAGGACACGCCCCTTTGCATCAGTCATATTCACATAGAATCAATGTTATACAATAATTGTTACAATAAGGCAAACGTCAGGACTCCACAGAGTCCGACACGTGTTTCTCCCATCTCAAACTGGCTTTTTCAAGGCCGTGGAGTCCTGACGTTTGCCTTAATGTAACAATTATTGTATAACATTGATTCTATGTGTATATGACTGATGCAAAGGGGCGTGTCCTATCCACATAAAGCCTATACAAGATACACCTCTCTAAAAGTGAGAAACCTCTTGACCCGAAGGACACTAAGAAATAATAATAATATATGAAATACTCACACCCCCTACCAAGTGTAAAATTGGATCCAACATCCAAATAACTACACAAGAGAACGGCAATACAGCCCAAGATACATGTGAGAATTAACTCATAGTAGTCAGTCACCTAATACGGCAAAGCCGGACTCCACATTTTAAAATCTATTTTTTCACCACTATAATACCTATACACAATGTATGTTGTTAGTAACCGTACGTATTTTTAACCTCTATTTCACCATGTCTCAAAACGCTTTATGACCCCGAGTTTCACACTAATAAAAAAAAAACATAAGGGTCATTTTTAAGATAATTGTCTTGATATATACAAAAAAATCTTTTTTCTTCAGGTACAGCTCTTGTACCATTTGGTGTGCATCTGCCTCTACAACCGCTTCTTCTCTCTTCAAAAATCCCTGATACATAGGTTGTTCAAAGATAGCACCCCCACCAAACAAAAGTGAATAGGTTGACCCAGATTTCCCAAAACATAGGAAACCAAGCAGCTGTGTGCAGACTCAACCCCCCTCTCTTGACTTAACTGCAAGCAGACTGGAGCACGGTGAGAGGACCTGAGGGTGCAGGACCACTCAGGACTGACAGGCAGGATATCCAGGAACCAGGACAGACTCTGGAGATCAGGTGCTTCCCCAAGCAGGCGAGCTGGAATCAGGCAGGAACCAGAAGCTATGACTTCCAAACATGCAAACAGCACAGGACTATGGGCTCAGACTGTGAGACTTGCACACGGCTGACTGAGGACTATAACTGGCAGGGCTGAGCAGGTGAGGCTGCCTTATGAAGGCCTCAGGTGATTAGAGCAGCTGTGAACTCCAGGCTAGCAGGGTTTAATCAACACACACTAGTGCAGCGGTGGCCAACCCGCGGCTCGCGAGCCGCATGCGGCTCGCCACGCTGAAATTTGTGGCTCCCATCGGGGTTTTGAATTTGGCGCCAATTCGGCTGCCAATTCAAAACGGCGCATCGGTAGCCAATAGGAAACGGCCGTGGCGAGGCAATCAGCGCTCGCCGCGCCGTTTCCACCCCGCCCCCGGCGTCTGACATCAGACGCCAGCGGGAGGGCGAGATGTCTCCATGCCGGCGGAGCGCAGGAGCGCTCCTGAAGAGGCGAGAAGCCGCCGGAGGACGGCGCAGAAGACGGCGGCGGGGAGAACAGTTCCGGCGCCGCTGAAGAGGCCAGAAGACGCCGGGATCAAGACAGAAGATCTCCGGCGCCTTCTGGAAGAACAAAGAAGATGGCTCCCGGAGAGGCCAGCGGGGGTGGGAAGCAAAAGAGCTAACGAAGCTCCCCCCAGCGGCCTCTCCCAACACCAGGTAGGGGCCTTTGGTCTCCTACCCCCCATCCACCCTAGACCACCGGGTGTCAGGCACTAGGCCCGTGGGCACATTCAGGCCCTTCCGGCCTGTGGGCGCATTAGTCGGGCCTTCTTGGCCCGTGGCTCATTTGTTTGTTGGGCCCTCCTGGCCCTCTAGGTGGGGCTTTTAGTTAGGAAGCTGGGCCCTCCAGCATAGGTGTTGCACTGTGGGCAACACCTGTGCTGGAGGGCCCAGCTTCCTAACTGTGGGGGCATATGATGTTTGGCACTGTGGGGGGCATATAATGTTTGGCACTGTGGGGGCATATAATGTTTGGCACTGTGGGGGCATATAATGTTTGGCACTGTGGGGGGCATATAATGTTTGGCACTGTGGGGGGCATATAATGTTTGGCACTGTGGGGGGCATATAATGTTTGGCACTGTGGGGGGCATATAATGTTTGGCACTGTGGGGGGCATATAATGTTTGGCACTGTGGGGGGCATATAATGTTTGGCACTGTGGGGGCATATAATGTTTGGCACTGTGGGGGCATATAATGTTTGGCACTGTGGGGGGCATATAATGTTTGGCACTGTGGGGGGCATATAATGTTTGGCACTGTGGGGGGCATATAATGTTTGGCACTGTGGGGGGCATATAATGTTTGGCACTGTGGGGGGCATATAATGTTTGGCACTGTGGGGGCATATAATGTTTGGCACTGTGGGGGCATATAATGTTTGGCACTGTGGGGGGCATATAATGTTTGGCACTGTGGGGGGCATATGATTGGCACTGTGGGGGGCATATGATGTTTGGCATTGTGGGGGGCATATGATGTTTGTCATTGTGGGGGCATATGATGTTTGGCACTGTGGGGGGCATATGACTGGCACTGTGGGGGGCATATGATGTTTGGCATTCTGGGGGGCATATGATTGGCACTGGGGGGAATATGATGTTTGGCACTGTGGGGGGCATATGATGTTTGGCACTGTGGGGGGCATATGATGTTTGGCACTGTGGGGGGCATATGATGTTTGGCACTGTGGGGGGCATATCTGGCACTAGGGGCATAAAGTTTTGTCATGTGGCCACTCCCCTTGTGTCATATGACCACATCCCTGGCCACTCCCCCGATCACACCCCTTTTTGGCGCGCGCGCCTTCGGCGCGCGCATGATGTTGGCTCTTTGGTTTGACCAACGATATTTTTCGGCTCTTTGCCTCTGACCGGTTGGCCACCCCTGCACTAGTGCATAATTACCACAGAGGACTGAGCTGCTATGGCACAGCCCTACCACTGGAGGCCACCAGAGAGTAAATACAAACACAAGCTGACATAATCCCATTACAGGCAAGGCAGATAGGAGTCATAACTCATGACTCCTAACAATAACCATTTCAACGTCTTGTTTACAACCTCACTTACTATTTGGTTTAGTTTCAATACAAGTGGAAATCTGTTAGTCTAAATTTGAAATGAAAAGTTTTGGTCTACACTTCACTTCAAGATACATTCTGGATTATCAGGGCTAGATTGGATAGGATACATATAGATTAATGATGATCAGGATGCCAGCGGTCAGAATACTGACACCGGCATCCCAAAGGAGGGAAAGTGGACAGGGGTTAGGTAAATATACTTACCTTAACCGTTTCTCCTCTTAACCCTCCCTTACTGTAGTCTAACCCTAACCCC
Source organism: Crinia signifera (assembly GCF_055691185.1). Taxonomy (NCBI): domain Eukaryota; kingdom Metazoa; phylum Chordata; class Amphibia; order Anura; family Myobatrachidae; genus Crinia; species Crinia signifera. The sequence continues at coordinate 259,485,070 of NC_139218.1, forward strand.
CCACCCCCAGCCTGACTTTAACCATTCCCTCTAGTGCCTAATCTTGTCTCCCATACCTAAACCTATCCCCACCTCCAGGTGCCAAACTCTAACCCTCCCTCACTGCAGCCTAACCCTAACCTTCCCCCTCTCCCTTACCTAATCCTAGGTCTCCCTCAGTGCTTAAACCTAACCCCCCACCCCAACCATAATGATAATGCACCCCGATTACTTATCGCATCCCAGCAGTCAGGATTCTGATTTCAACGTTCAAGTTGATGTCAAGGTTATGGTGCCCAGCAGCAGTTGAGATGCCGGCATTGGTGTAGTGTAGGGGTTCTCAAATTATTGTGCTCTGGGACCCCATCAGACAATAAAAAATATTATTATAAAACCCCAGCAAGCTACCACAGAATGGTCCCCACACATGTGTGATCAGCAGTCATGCACGGCAGCATTCTGGTGGCACAAAATGATGGGAGGAGTCTGAAGTACCCCAAAATGAAACAGATTTTTCAGACTCCTTGGATCACTGGCTGAGAGGCTAGGAAAGTCATCAGCCTGATAATCTGCTTCTGAGGAAACCGTCAGATAGTGTGGACTGAGAAACATGTCAAGTTAATCTGCTATCCAGCAACACCAGTTAACCCCAAAGCTGCTCGTTTACAACTGGACCCCTTTATCTCCCCATGGATACCCGCTGTTCTTTGGCCACACCAAGGAGTGACCTGCGGCGATCTCATCTGTGCTGACACCTGGCCGGGTGAGTGCGACGCATCTCTTTGCCATCAGAGAAGGAAGCGAGAGGTGGGGGTGTGTGGATCTGCTCCCGGCACAGGCTCATATTCCATCAGAGCTGCGACGTTTGTAGGGGACTGTCAACATCAAATCACCTCCACTACACAGCCCTAACCTTGCTCACATCCCTACAGCAGACACCATATATATATATATATATATATATATATATATATATATATATATATATATATATATATATATATATATAGGAGACTTTTACTTTCCAAATTGGGATTCCCAAACATTTAAAGGAATACTCCTATATAGCAAACATTAAGGAGCTTGTCCCCTGGTGCCTATCTTGGGCTCCTTTCAAAACTTCGGAGATTAGGACGCTAGAAGCTCCCCACCTAAAGGAGACTGTGATGCTATATAAAGTGGGTAAGAGCCAACCTAAAGTGGATACATTTATAGGTTAACTGTGGATGCTGCTGCATATTTTATGCTTTTATGTTCAACTTGAATATTGATTTTTACTATTATTACTTTTTACCTTTATAATAAATTGGTATCTATGTGTGCAAATATACATGTGAAATGTTAATACATTTTCTTACATACATTAAATAATTATTTAATCAACTCAGTGCGCTCTCTTAATTTATAAATATTTTGTTTTCCTTGTTGATAATCAGCAATCATGCTGATATGGTCGGGACCCACTTTGTAATAGGACCCAAAGTTTGAGAACCACCAGGATGAAATTTCTTTTGCCACCCATCCCCACACATACAAAACTAAACGTATCTCATTTAAAGGATGATACGTGTACATGTGGTAGGGAATATAGATTGTACACTCTACTGGGGCAGGGATTGATGTGAATGTTCAAATATTCTCTGTAAAGAGCTGCGGAATATGTGTGTGCTATATAAGAAACTGTTAATAAATAAATAGATAATACGTGGTGCAAGTCATGGAGCTGGTCAATTGTATTGTACCTTTGACCTTTGTGTTTACCCAGATTGTGTATATTTTTTATTCAATAATAGTTTGCTAATTCACCAAGAGGCTTTATCAATGCATTGATAAAGGCTCTTGGTGAAACGGTCGTTGGCTCGTTAAAAGACCGCTGCTAGTGTGCCACTATATCTATGTGAAACAATGTATTAGTACAGTGTAGAATCAGTATATGTAATGATTATGCATAGATGAGAACGGGCAGATAGATAGCGCAGGGAGAACCCGGCAATAATAGCCGGCTTATAGCCTGCACTAGCCCGCTACAACAGTGATTTAGAAAGATTCATATCAGTGAATGACAGCACGAGCATATTCAGGCAGCAAGCTGGGTAGTGAATAGTCAAAGCCCGCAAAATAAGAACAGCGGGGGATAGATAGATCAAGCAATCTCACTTCATTTACACAGCCGTTTAAAACCTCTGTATTAGCAAAGCGACTGACAACGCGAGTATATACTGGCACAGAAGCTGGCTCGCGGTCAGCTCGCTCTTGTAAGAGGCTGGTCATATGAAAGTATATTTTAGAGCTTTATACTCAGTGCAGCCGCAATATAGACTGTATATCTTGAGACATAATACAAAATACTAAGAGGCTATTTAAGTGAGACTTGCACTGTCTTAAAGAGATAGACAGCAAGAATTTATAATCGGCTACAGACATTCGGCTCATTTAAGTAATCTGATGTAAAAATGTCTAAAGGTGTGTACACACAGCTCGCATCGGGACTCGCATCTCACAGCATGCTAGAGGGGCACAATTTACACTATATAGTGCAGATCTGCACTATACAGTCTTGTCTGCCCTCTCTATCTGGCTGCTGATTTGCTCTCACACGGGAGCACGCATCGGCAGCGCATCGGGCTCGCAAGCCCTAAAAAAGCACGCGATTTGCATGCAATTTGGCTTCTGATGTTCACTATATTGGGTACATCGTAAGCCAAATCTTACCGTCTGTACACACTATAAGTGTATTGACATACATTGTATGGAATAAACTGCCTATTAAGGAAAATTAGAATCTATATCACTGTTCAGGATTAAAACTGTACTATTATTTTCTCGTCTATCCAAATGGAGTATTAAGGGGGGTATTCAATGTCAGGGTCACGGCAGTCGAGCTTGCTCGACCGCCGTGACCCAGTCCCGTTCTCGGTCAGCTCGATTCAATGTCCCGCCTGCCGGGGAGCGAAAAGGGGGCGTGGCCGCGAGTTGCGGCCAGGAAGAGGCGAGCTGCAGCCGGCAGCTCGTCACTTCCCGGCTGTTCTCAGCAGAACGAGCCCAACAGCTAGTGCTGTCGGGCTCGTTCTGCCGAGATACCCTGCTCAATGCTGTCGGGGAAGACAGCATTGAATAGGGCCCGGCGAGCATCTCCCCGATGGGAGGTGCTCGCCGGAGATTGAATATCCCCCTAAGTGTGTAAAAAAAGTGTAATTACACTGAATAAATAAATAAAATATAAAGGGATTATAAAAGGCCTTTGTTATACAAGAAAATACCAAGATACAATAACACTTATGTACCTCATAAATAAAATACTGAATAAAAGTGTAGTATAACAAAAATTATTATTCCTTTGAACACAAGAGTTTAATAACTACACTGAATAGATCTGTAATTGTGTAATGGATACTGTCAAAACATTAATTGCAACATAAGTGTCTAGGAATATTTTTCAGACACTTAGTTGCAACCAAAGGCTAAACATAAAACCAACCTTTTTATGTAACAAGACAGTTGCACAATAATTTAGATACATTGTTGGCACACAGGGACAACTTATCCCCTATAATTGAAAGCATCACAAAGCAGCAGTCTTTATATGTTTTAAATCTTATTATTTCTTTCTTTCATCTTCATTAACTATATTTTTATATTTCACCAATTTTATGTAAGATTATTAAAAGTTATATTTTATGACTTAAATTTGGACTTTAAGTGCACCCACATTTATACTTACTGTGTTCTTTTTGTGTGTAGTAGGGCATATATCCTCATGGTCCATCTGTTTAGGAGTTAATTTTAGCCTGCAAAACTTGCAGTTAATTAACATGGCAGATGCTCCCTCCTCAAGAACAGCAGCATTACACCTTTCTGTCATGATTTATCACAGTGCACTAAGTCGGGCGACTGTACAAAGTCAATATATATCAGTTTACTTATCTGTCTGACCCTCTGTGGTCATTGGAAAAAGTGCTGCGTCAGAAGAAACTGTCACTCTGTCTGCAGGAATAAATCTTTTTCCAGCTCCACACAGTGTGGGAAAAAAAGGACGCCAGGGCAGAGTGAAGGAAGCTTTCAAGTCCCTGCTACAGCGGGGACGGAGGCTCTTTTGGCACCTTTTCCCCATTTAAGCTGCTCCTACTGAGTGTTTCTTCTGGTTTCCAGTGTCTCGTCTCCTATGGGGACCACTTGGAATCACCCAGCTGCACTGAGCTCATTGAGCTGATTCTTCGAAGAATGGCGATTCTTTATATAGGGGTGATTTACAGACCACCAGGTCAGGAAGAGGAACTTGACAAGAGCCTATAGCAGGACATCAATAAAATGGCATTAAAAGGAGAGGTGATAATCATAGGAGACTTTAATCTACCTGATGTAAACTGGGAGCTGCCTGTTGCAAGTTCCACCAGAAGTAGGGACATGCTGAATTCCTTGCAAGGAGCATCCCTCCAGCAATTGGTGAGGGAGCCCACTCATAAGGACGCAATATTAGACTTAATACTTACAAATGGTGACAGAATATCTGACATAAATGTGGGTGAAAACCTGGGATCCAGTGACCATCAAGCAGTTTGGTTCAAAATAAAGACAGAGACTCACTCATTGCACACAAAAACAAAGGTGTTAGATTTTAGGAAGGCTGATTTTGTAGAGATGGGAAACTCTGTACGGGATTCTTTGGAAGAGTGGAGAAACTTGGAAGGAGTGCAGGAGAAGTGGGAAATATTAAAAAGTGCAATTCTAAAAGCAACAGATCTTTGTGACAAAATAGTTAGGAAAAACACAAGAAAAAGGAAGCCATTGTGGTTTGCGAAAGAAGTAGCAAGTATTGTGAAAGCAAAAAAGTTGGCCTTTATGAAATTTAAGCAGATGCAGAACAATGAGGACAAAGAGATCTATCTTGTTAGACAGAAGGAGGCTAAGAAGGTAATCAGATGTGCAAAAGCATAGGCTGAAGAGAAAATGGCCCAGTCAGTGGGTAAAGGGGGGAAAACTTTTTTTTTGGTATATAAGTGAAAGGAGAAAAACAAAAAGTGGAATAATAAGACTAAAGACAGAGAGTGGAAGTTTTCTTGAGGGGGACAATGTAATAGCAGATAATATTAATAATTATTTCTGCTCAGTATTCACTGCTGAAAGAGAGGGGAAGGGGCCACAGTTAAGTTGTAAGTATAGTCAGAAAACTGAGGGAGAAATAAGTACATTTACAGAGAAGAAAGTCCTCCCAGAACTCTCAAAACTGAAAGTGGATAAATCAATGGGGCCAGATGGGATACATCCAAGGATACAAAGGGGGATATTCAATCTCCAGCGAGCACCTCCCATCGGGGAGATGCCCGCCGGGCCCTATTCAATGCTGTCTTCCCCGACAGCATTGAGCAGGGTATCTCGGCAGAATGAGCCCGACATCACTAGCTGTTGGGCTCGTTCTGCCGAGAACAGCCGGGAAGTGATGAGCTGCCGGCTGCAGCTCGCCTCTTCCCAGCCGCAACTCCCCTGCAGGCGGGACATTGAATCCCGCCTGCGTGTTCTCAGTCGAGCTGATTGAGAACGGGACTGGGTCACGGCGGTCGAGCAAGCTCGACTGCCGTGATCCTGACATTGAATACCCCCCTAAAAGACCTTAAAGGGGAGCTGGTAAAACCAATAACAGAATTATTCAACCAGTCACTAGCTACTGGAGTAATCCCAGAGGACTGGAAAACAGCGAATGTAGTCCCACTGCACAAAAGTGGAAGCAAGGAAGAGGTAAGCAACTATCAACCAGTGAGCCTTACATCAGTAGTAGGGAAATTGATGGAAACACTCTTAAAACAAAGAGTTGTAGAATATCTCAAAACCAGCAATTTACAGGCTCCAAAACAGCATGGGTTTACTGGGGGAAGATCATGTTAAACAAATCTTATTGACTTTTTTGACTATGTGACTAAAGTAATAGATCATGGTGGGGCTGTAGATGTAGCTTATTTAGACTTTAGTAAAGCTTTTGACACTGCCCCACATCACATAATGTTAAATAAACTTGAAAGCTTGGGATTGGATTCTAAGATAGTTGAATGGATAAGAGCATGGTTGCAGGACAGAAAACAGAGAGTTGTAGTAAACAGAGTCACAGTCAAAGGAGGGAAAGGTTACAAGTGGAGTACCCCAGGGATCTGTACTTGGACCAGTGCTTTTTATTATCTTTATTGGTGATATTGCAAATGGAATTGAGGGTAAAACGTGCCTTTTTTGCAGATGACTAAAAGATATGCAACAGGGTAGACACACCAGGAGTGGTAAAACAAATGATTGATGATCTAGGTAGATTAGAGGAATGGTCAAGAGCATGGCAACTACAGTTTAATGACAAAAAATGCAAAATCATGCACTTGGGTTGCAAAAATCCAAAGACTAAATCTAGTATAAATAGCACTAGAATGGAAACTACTGAGGAAGAGTGGGATCTAGGTGTCACTATTTCAGGGAACTTAAAGGCAGGTAGGCAATGTAACAAAGCAATGAAGAAGGCAAGTCAGATGCTTGGTTGCATAGGGAGAGGTATCAGCAGTAGAAAGAAAGAAGTAATAATGCCACTGTATAGGTCATTGGTACGACCTCATCTAGAGTATTGTGTTCAGTTCTGAAGGATATAAATACATTAGAGACTGTACAAAGAAGAGCAACTAAAATGGTGCATGGCCTACATCACAAAACGTACCAGGAAAGACTAAAAGATCTTAATATGTATACTTTAGAGCAGAGAAGGGAAAGGGGGAACATGATAGAAACTTTAAAATATATCAAGGGGTTTAACAAGGTACAGGTGGGAGACATTCTTCACAGGAAGAGGAGCAGCAGAACACAAGGACATGCACTGAAACTAGAGGAAGATTCAGGAGAAATTTGAGGAAGAATTGTTTCACAGAAAGAGTAGTAGATAAGTGGAATAGCCTCCCATCAGAGGTGGTAGAGGCAAATACAGTAGTACAATTTAAACATGCTTGGCGTAGGCATATTGATATCCTTACAAAAAAATAAGGATCAAATATGGTTTGAGGTAGCATGTTTAAAAAAGGGGCAGACTAGATGGGCCAAGTGGTTCTTAACTGCCATCAAATTCTATGTTTCTATGTAGCCTGTAAACCCATTCAAGATGGTGTCCATCGCCTTTTATTCCCCCCTATGCAGGGAGCCAGCTCCGGAGTCCTCCAGGGCCCAGGAAACCTCACTGTGATGAGGTTAAAGCGCTGTGCTGAGAGACCAGACAGCTTCTCTCAGCACACAGGGAGCTGACAGGACGCGCTTCTGTCAGCCTCTGCTGCGCTGTCAGTGTGAGGAAACTTCCCCTGGAAGCTTCACACTGTAACCTGCACTAACTAAAGTGAAATATTAATTAAAAAAAACAAACCCCGTAGCTACTCTAACACATGGCTGCTTCAGCAGCCCTTCAGCATAGTACCCACTCCGGTGGCCACCTAAAATGAACTGGTGAATGCTGGGATGCAGAAGGGAGGAGCCTGCCTCTCTGAAAGCTTTAGCATAGGTGCCTGGCTTCTTTGCACCCTTAAATCCCTACGGTTGAGCTGTGTCCCCAGGATGGATGAAAAATAAATTAATGCTACCGTTGGTGGGTGGGACCCGCCGGTATCTGGGATGGTTGCCCACCTTTCCGGGAGCTGGGGCCAGGGATGCCAGAGAGCCGCATTTCCAGTGGGACCGGGAATGGCCACACGCATGCAAGCTCCCCTGGAAAACGGGAGCCTCGCGTATGGGAGGAGGATGAGGGAGGTGGAGACAGATGGCGCAGCATCACTGAGTGTATCAGGCGGCACCACAACTGCAGCTCCCAACATGGTGACTGAGAGTGCAGAGGGTGAAAGAGCACCGAGTGTCTCAGGTGCCGCAGCCCCCGGGTGCTGCAACACAATCCTGGCCATCCAGACTGCCAGCCGTTGCTGTTACACCCAGAGGGATTCCTGGCCTGTGGACACCCTGGCCAAATTGACCTTTGGGGGTGGAAGACCTCAGCTGCCCCCAGCTCCTGGGTCAACCCAGTGGTGCCCCCCCAGAGAAGCCCCAAAGAGGAAGTATGGCTTTAGTATTGGGGGGGCAGTGGTAATGGACCTCGACCCATAGAGGGCCCAACTCCGGCCCCAGGCCCCACCGACTCTCCACTCCTCACTCGGCCTCATTGACTCCCATCCCCCACACGCTGGCTCTCCCTTCAGAGGTGATTTCAACAAGGGCCCCTGACATACCCCCCCCCCAGCCCCACTGCAGGACATCCTCCATGCTGGCTGACTCATGTAGGTGCTGTAGGGGAGAAGGTCTGCTGAGTCCTTCTACTGCTGCCTGTGAGAAGCATGATAAAGATGGCACCGCAAATGGCTGCATAGGAAATGTGCCACTCAGCCAAATGTACCCCCATGTTTCCCCTGTCTCATACACTGCATAGCAACCTAAAACTGTACTGTCTCTGCTTAACTTATCTACCTGATTTTTGCAACGACAAGTGGCGCTGCCTAGGAGCTGTGCAGCTCAGCAAATATATGTTCCCTGTGTGATAAATGTACTGTCTCTGCTTATATTGTTACCACCTACCTGGCTGCTGCAATGACCAGTGGCGCTGCTGATGGCTGTCTAGGCGCTGTGCAGCTCAGCGAATATACAGTATATTCCCTGTGTCTATAATCCCCAGGATACATCTAGTGTATACCTGTATGTGTTATGTATATCTGTACTGTCACTGTTTAACTGTTACCTAACTAGTTGTTACACAGCAAATTCAAATTCAGTTCCTAGTATACGCAAGTATAACACCTGGCCAATAAAGCTGATTCTGATAAATTAAGCAAATGCTGGAAACCAGTGGAACAGTATCAACCATGAAATATTTGCATTTCCTCATACTTTACTTCTCCTTACTGGTATGTGCTATATATGACACCAGAGACTCTTATGCAACCAGTGTGCTACTTCCTTACTGCTTTGTCACTATGTTTAGACAAGTTAGGCAGCACAACAGGAAATTAATAGTCATAAAGTTCCTGGATTTTTAGCAATGAGTTTCTATGTCCCAGCACAAAACAAAGTATGTCCATCCTAACTTTTTCATGATATAACTATTAATAAGTTATCACAAACACAAACTAATATTTTAAGCATGTCTCCAAGAGACATGCTCCTATGCTTGTACCCGCTGGTGTATCTAAAATGGGTGCACGGTGTACACCGGCCCCTGAGTCCCAAGGGGGCCCAGGGCATGCACACTGCACCTATTTTGATAATAAAGAAAAAATGACAGAGCACAAATCTATTTTAAAACTCTCCTGTCGGCTGCTGTCTTTAACTCCACCCCTTGAATTGTAACAAAGAGCAAAGAGAAAAAAAAGACAGCGCTGATTCAGGTAATCACATTAAAAATATTTTAACATTAACAGTACATTTACACAAATCACACACAAATCACTGGGCCGGTAAATAGACAACAAAAACTAATATCACTTTCACTGTAGCTGATACTTTAAGAGATATTACACAAGCAGATTGGTTAGTATAGCATAGCAAAAAAGGCAGTGGTTAGAGAGAGCGAGGCCTGCCTAGGCATGAGGGAATATAAGAGTCGGTGCAGTTTGGGATGGTATGACAAAGATAGAAATCAGAGTGTCACTTACCCATAGAAGTGCAGTGTAGATGGGGTAGCCAATCAGGTGTAGAAGGGGTGGTAGCTTAAGTGGAGGTATATAAGAGGTAGTCAGGTGATCCATCTTCCTCTTGAGTCTGGATTCCCACCCTCCCTCCCTTGTGCTAACCTACCACATGGCCTTTTGTCCGTCACCCAAATTTGGCTCTCATCAATTTTAATTTAATTGGCGGGAGGGCGCTCTCGATCAGCAGTCCAGTTTGAAGTACAGGTGGTCACTGTGAGGTATTGCCACCCTCTGCCAGGAAGGCTGGTGAGTTCTGCCCCCGAGGGGGGACGCAGGACACTTTTAGAACTGTCCTCATTAGGCCCTAGGAGGGGCGGCAAGACAGTCACAGCGCAGGCTGGCTTTGAATTCAATGGGGGCGGTTCCTCGCCCTAGTTACAAGTTGGGGCGTTGTAGTCGCCGCCATTGCTAACTTTATGACTGGCTGGTCTTCAAGCGCTCTCTAGGCCATCCCTTTCAATAGGGTCATACCACAATAAATACCCTTTACCTTTTTAAACTTATGCAGTGGTTGTCCGTGTCGTTATTTCAGGTCACGTGTCCGTGTGAGTTATTTCAGGTCATGTGTCCATGTGATTTACTGCTAGGGGTAATCAAGGTTTAAGTTGAAAGAAAAGGTTCATCTCAATAATGCATTAGACGCCTTATAGATGCTTCCTATGTTATAATTTGGTTAGTCCTGATTATAGCAGCTGGTAAGAATCCATTGATGATGTGCAAAAAGAAGCAATTTAGCAAAAACAATCAGTCAGCTCTCTCACAGCTCTGTTTGTTAAGGATTCAGTTATTAGTAGCATGTATGCTTTTAGAGTTATGCAAAATACTGTTCAGTCAATGGGTAAACACAAGGATTAGTGTCTGAGCTCATATGAGCTTTAACCTGCCAGCCTCCCAACTGTGTGACTTTGTACAAAATCGCGTTCTCCCGGCTGCTGATCCTTGCCAATGCAATGCAGCCCTTCTAGGTTCCTCCATGGGACAGTGAGCGGGGCGGCAGTGGGGTCGGCACTTGTGTGGATATCCTTTAACGCAGTTCTTCGCCTCCAAATCAGCGGCTTCCTCAGGAAGGTATGTATTCCGGTTGTCACCATATCTTGGTTTAAATAGCGCTCCCCTGTAGGTGCGCACATGCGCCGTGCAATGTAATCAAGCCTCCTTCTCATTTGGAATGCACGTGCATGCGTTCCAGCACGTATCCAAGCCTCAATCTCAATTGAGAGGCTCTCATTAGCAATCTCAGGCACGCTTTGTGATTTTTCTAAAATTTTCCACCTCTAATCTATTACTTTATACAAATTCTACTGCTGCAAACAATTTTCAGAATCCATCCACTTGCTAAATTTGGAAAAAGAGCTAAGCCGTGTTTTACATGTTGTGACAAATTGAGAAAAAAAAGCCAAGATGTATGTGGTCACATCTGTATATAGAGCTAGATGTTTATATATTATTTTTATTACATATCTATAGAGTTTGAAAAATATCGCTCAATAACCATACCATTTTCTACACCAATAAGGTGATTTAACATGAAGGGACAAATATCATATTATATAGTTCTACATTGATGTTATCATATATTATTAAGTTTCACACTAACGTTGAGACCTTTGGGCATTAGGGTGGCTAACCGGAAAATCCAGTAAGCCTCTCTCCGGCAAAGGTTACCAAACCGATTCCCACCTCTTACAGTTTTCTTAATTTGTTCAATCACTTTTATTTGAATATGACCAACAATATTATTTTGACAAGATGATATATGTTTTGATAGCAGGTGTGTACGAATACCCCCAAGATGTTTTGCTGATGTTCAAGATATCTAACGTGTAGGCTCCTGGTCGTTCGACCAACATACTGTAATCCACATGCGCAGTCTACTGAATAGACTACAAATGTGGATCTACAATTCAGATGTCCTTTGATCATAAACTTTTATTTAGTTTCATAGGAACTCAACTCCACACTTCTCTTAACTGCCGTTTGGAATGTTAGGCATTTATGATTGCCTTCAGGTAAAGGTGGTAGCCAATTTTTAGTTGTTAATTCCATTGATGGAGTTTCTCTTACAGAGAAATGACTCGATACTAGTCTTGATTTTAGGTTCTCTGAATTGCGGAATATAACTCTCCCACTAGGTTCAATTACATCTTTTAGTAAGTCATCCTGCAACAACAATTTAATGTTCCTATTCACAATTTTCTTAAATACATATGCATAGCTATTATATTGTGTAACGAGCGACACATTCCTCTTGTCATACTGATTTTCTTTTTGGTACTGTTTTTTCCATCTAATACAAGGTCTTTTCTATCGATTTGTTTAACCTCATTGTAGGCTTCTTCTAATAATTGACTTGGATACCCTTGATCTACAAAATAATTAATAAGTCTCTTCGTTTGTTTGTGGAATGTCTGATCCGTTAAGCAGTTGCATCTAATGCGCACCATTTGGCTTTTAGGAATGTTGGTGTTCCACCGTGTAGCATGTGAGATAGTAAATTCTAAATACCTATTTTGATCTACTGGTTTTATGTAGGTCTCTGTGTCTAGTCTGTCTATATTGGCCAAGAGCGCAATGTCCAAGAAGTTAATTTGTGTAGGGTGATAATTACAAGTAAAGTTTAAGTGTTCAAATTTAAACTATTCGTGAAAAAATTCTGTGACTCAGAATCCCCATCCCAAATTATAAAAAACCCATCAATAAAAGAGCGTAGAGGACCAGGCTCGCACCGAACCGCTCACACCACACATGCTCCTCCTCGAAGGCACCCATATATAGAATGGCGAAACTCTGCACGAACCTGGTCCCCATAGCCGTCCACCGTGTCTGTAGGTAATAACGTGTATTAAATAAAAAATGATTGTGTTTGAGAATAAAGTGAATTGAATTAACAATAAGATCACGCAAAGAGTCTGAAATTGAGACATCATTCTCCAGATATTTCTGTATAACTTTTACTCCCAATTCATGGGGAAAGTTCGAGTACGATGCCTCCACTTCACAAGTCACTAATGTATAACTCTTTTTCAATTTTAATGTGTTAAATTAGATTCAAAAATAGTTTTGTATCTCTTATGTATGACTTCAGACTCTCTACGTGACCCTGTAAATAATAATCAACAAATGCGGATAAATTATTTGAGAGGGAACCAACACTGGAAATAATAGTTCTACCAGGGGGTTTGTGCAGGGTTTTGTGAATCTTTGGCAGAAAGTAAAACATGAGAGTGATATGATGTGTATTATACAGAATATAAAAAGTCTCCTTGGAGATGGCGCCCCCGGCCACTGCTTTATCTAGAAGATTGTGCAGGGCTTTTGATATTGGGTGGTGGGGTTGCTACTCATAGACTCATAGAATTCGTTGTTATTTAATTGTCCATACGATTCCTCTATATACAGATGTACCGGGTCTCGTCTTTGCTGGCGATCCGCCAGCAGCATGCTGCTGGCGGATCGCCAGCAACACGGCGCCGCTATCTGACTGAGACGCGTGTGCGTCCCCCACGCACGCGCGTCTCAGTATCCAGGCGGCGGGGCGGCGAGGCGGACGCATTACTGTCCGCCTCCCGCTCGAGGGGCAGGGGGGGGACCCGAGGAGGCTGCGGGGGGGGGTTCGGTCGCCCGGTGTGGGCATCGGGCGACTGAGGGCAGCACCGTCGGAAGGGGACGCACGCGCACCTCGTGTGCGCGCGTCCTCTTCCGGCATACAGATGGCGGCGGGGCAGGGGATGGCGATGGCGACGCCATCGCCATCCCCTGCAAAGATGAGACCTGTTACATCTGTAGTCTATGGTATTGATTGTGACAACCCCACTGCCCTTATCTGCTGGCTTGTTAATGATGCTTTTGTCAGCATATAAACATTTTAGTGCCCTGTGTTCTCCTGGTTTCAAACTATCCTTTGTATTTTGTTTCTCTGCCTTATCACGCAGTTTTTTTAATTGTTCTAAAGATGTCTTATAGAAACATTCTACAAAAGGTCCCTTATATTGCAGGGGATAAAATTCAGATTGACACTTAAAGTTCGGAGCTCTTTTTAGGTCATACATTTTCAACTCACTATTATCAGGCTGTACTATACAGTCCTGTTCCTTTTCTAAGGATTCCAACATTTCAAGTGCTATTTGGTCATCTTTATCCAACAAAACAGGGATACCATCAATCTTTTTTTGCCTCATTATTTTAGCTGCAAACAAAGTTTTCTGCTTATCTATGAAGTGAAGTCTGAGAGCTCTAGTGCTCAGATTCCAGAGCACAGCAGTGTGTCACACATGTGCAGTAGGGTAGTGCTCAGACCCTACTGATCCTGGCAGAGAGAAGGGGGCAGCTGTATAGGCTAAACATGAGCCTCCTCCTCTCTTGAGCGCCGCTGCTTGCACCCTCTGCTTTCTCAATTTCACTTCTCTATTTTTGGCCAGCTATCCCCGATAACAGGCATGGTCAAACTGTGGCCCTCCAGCTGTTTTGAATCTACACAGCGCAACATACCTTGCCATAGTTTTAGCATTCCCTAATAGCAAAACTGTAGCAAGGCATGATGGGACTTGTAGTTTCACAACAGCTGGAGGGCCATAGTTTGGTCATGCCCTACAACATGCTTGGCCAACTTGTGGCTTTCCAGCTGTTGTGAAACTACACACACCAGCATGCACTATCACAGTTTTACTATTATGGAATGCTAGTAGTTTCATGACATCTGGAGAGCCACAGGTGGGCAAGGGCTAGATTTTGTGAGATATTCAGTAAAGTTTTGACTTAACAACTATAGGTCTGTTCAAGTAATCTGTATTAAAATAAGGTACTCCAATTAGTCAGAACAAATGAAAAAGTGTACATGGGGCGAACACTATAATTAGGCAAAACTAAGTAGTTGTGTTTTGTTTTTTGTCGTCCCCTCAACGTTAAAAATGTTTTTTTTTTTTTGTTTTGTTTTAGTAGTGTAACACCGAAATCTGCATTCATAGTTCATATTGGGATGCAGTGTAAATCCCGGCGGTCGAGATCCCGGCGTTCAGAATCCCGACGCTGGAATCCCGATCGCCGAAATCCAGACACTTTCTCCCTCTGGGGTGTCCACGACACCCCCGGAGGGAGAATAAATTAGTGTGCCAAACGTAGCGAGGCACTGGGCCCGCTGCGTGGCGAGCGCAGCGAGCCCGCAAGGGGGGGGGGACGATCCACGTCCCCCCCTTGTCGGGATTTCGGCAATCGGGATTCCAGCGTCGGGATTCTGAACGCCGGGATCCCGACCGCCGGGATTTAATACTGAATCCTTCATATTGTATATCTGAAATGAACAGTGATAAGAAAATGTAAAATAAATGCAGAGTAAAGACTGTGGCAAGAAAGATCAGAAATGTAAAAAAAAAAAATGAATGCATTTCCAGGCTAGTATAAAAGCAGGCTGCATCCACACTTGGGGGTATATTTACTAAAGTGTGAGTTTATGTAACTAGAGATGTTGTCCCCAGCAACCCATCAAATGCTAGCTGTTGACCTCTAGATATTAACTCTGGTATCCAAGCACGATGTACTCTCCCAAGAGGACTGTTCAAGAATTTTCCCTTTTGTTAAGTCATCCTGTAGGTAGGTTTGTGTGTGTGAGTGAGTATGGAGCAACTTGACATGCGTCCGCAAATACACTAGCAGCAACAGCATAAACTAGCAGCAATACACAAGCATTTTTAAGTGTTTCTAGTTCCAATTGAAGCTAAAACCTTAATGGATGATAAATATATTTTACACTTCTGAGTGGTGTGATGTCCATCAGTAACCATTGGTTTAAAACCAGAAATCGACAGTAAACTTACAACATTATGCTAGAGGAGTCTTCTGAAACAGGATACAACTATTGATGCAAAGTGAGACAACATAGATACAATGGATTTGTTCTTCAGCACAAAGCATCGTGGATAATCTGAGTACAGGACTACATCACATCATCCATGAACTTGTGGAGTGAAGTCTGTCAGCGTCACCATTGTAGCCTTCGAGGAAAATATCACTGATTTGTTGATTAAAGGAACTGATGTCACAGATCTTGAGTGTGTTCCTAAGAGTATGTCAACTAGAACATACTTACTTTTTTAATTATATTAAATTGATTATTGCTTTTCTGCATAACACTGTGTTTTCTGGTTATAGGACCAGCTTTGCAAATATTATTGAGTAATGTGTGTTATTCGGTACTCTTTACCTAGTACGGCGCCCGTCGCGGGCATCGCGGGTACATTTATGTGTGGCCGCGACGCGACCGACGCGATGCCCGCGATTTCCCATTGAAACCCATGTTAAACATGGAAATCGTGTCGGTCGCGTCGCGGCCGGCCATAAATGTACCCGCGATGCCCGCGACGCGATGCTCCCGATTTCCCATAGGAATCAATGTTAAAAGGAGCGATGGACCCGATTTTACTGTTAAATGGCTCAATCCACCCGATTTGGCCATAGGAATCAATGTTAAATGGGCCACAGAGCCCATTAACCCTTAAATGCCCCCCCAAATTTTTAACGCCACCCCACGATCCACGCCAACCCGAAGCGTGGCGAGCGCAGCGAGCCCGCGAGGGGCGGCGGTACGCGTCCTCCGACCTTTTCATGCCCTACTATCCACTAGGGCGTGGTGTGAGAATATAATAGTGTGGCGAGCGCAGCGAGCCACCGAGCCCGAAGCGTGGCGAGCGCAGCGAGCCCCGCGAGGGGACGCGGATACCTTCACAGTTATGCGCGTCCCCTCGCGGCCTTCACAGGTGTCCGTGGCGACGCGGACACCTGTGAAGCCCGCGAGGGGACGCGTCTACCTGTGAAGGTATCCGCGTCCCCTCGCGGGGCTCGCTGCGCTCGCCACGCTTCGGGCTCGGTGGCTCGCTGCGCTCGCCACACTATTATATTCTCACACCACGCCCTAGTGGATAGTAGGGCATGAAAAGGTCGGAGGACGCGTACCGCCGCCCCTCGCGGGCTTGCTGCGCTCGCCACGCTTCGGGTTGGCGTGGATCGTGGGGTGGCGTTAAAAATTTGGGGGGGCATTTAAGGGTTAATTTGGCCTATTTGGCCCCAAATCGGGTCCATTGAGGCATTTAACTGTAAAATCGCGGTCAATCTGCCGTTTTAACATTGTTCCCTATGGGAAAATCCCGGTGATCGCGGTGATCGCGGGCATCGCGGTCATCCCGATTTACCCGCGATGCCCGCGATGCCCGCGATCACCGCGATTTTTACCCCCGACGCCCGCGATTTCAATCGCGGGCGCCGTTCTAGGTAAAGAGTACCTGTTATTCTTTGTAAACTGAGACAAACCAGAGCGAGGGTGGTGTTGGGGGTGTTAGAGGGCAGTGTGCAGCAGCGTGGTCTCCTCTCTGTGCATACATTTTGCGCACTAGGACCCAGATGCCGCAATAAGGGGCAATCTCTGACCCAATGGTTTACTGCAAACTGCAGCCATTTTACCATGTAGTGTGATATAATACTTTGCAGATGTCTTTTCAACAATAGAGAATTGGTAAGACGTAACAAATTTTACATGCATCGGTTAATGTCTTGTATTAAAGTACTACACAATTCTTTCCAATATCACATCCACAGTAGTTATTTTCAAAGAGCTAATGGATTTCCTGAACAGTGTTCTGCACAGCATTTAGCTACAGAGTGGATCTTTAGCATACTCCTTTAATTGCGATATAATTAAATGCCAGACTGTTATGTGTATAGGCACAGATACATTAACACTGTAGTAAGATGCTTAGCAGCTCTTTCCCATGGTCCAGGATAACTTCATTATAGAGAAATATCAACAAGTAACAAGCTATCCAAATGATATGCTCATGGCAGGAATCCATAAATGCATCAGGACAAGAATGGCCAGACTGAATTCAACCCACAACAATGTGTTTTAAGAAGACTCTCTATAAGACAGGCATTCCCAACCACTGTCCTCTAGGCACACGAACAGTGCAGGTGTTCTTGATATCCAGGCTTCAGCAGAGATGGATAAATCAAAATAACTCAGATACTAATTAAGTCACCTGTGCTCAAGCCTGGATATCACTAAAATCTGCATTGTTAGTGTGCCTAGAGGACTGAGGGGTAGTTTTATTAAGCTCGGTGAAGTGATAATGTGTCTGGTTTTTATCACCAGCCAATCAGCAATTAACTGTGAAGTTACAGGCTTGGTTTCAAATATGGACACAAAAAAAAGAGAGAGATTCCCGCACCAGTACTTTTTATCACTTAGATGTGATCCTCAAAAGTTAGGGAGATATAATCTTCCCTAAAATTAGTCTGGGGGGTGCTACCCACTACTTATAGTTAGACCTAAACACCCACAAAGAAAAAGAAGTATCTTCAAGGGTGCACTGAGAATCGATTTTTAATTGTTTAATAAAAATTAACTTTTATTGTATTTATTATAAAAAGTCTCCTATTAAAAAGAGACCACGTTACCTTGTCTTGAGTGAAATATTAAAAGATAGATTTGTGAATAAAGAAAGAAAAATAAGTGTAATAATCTTAAAAGAAGAGAAGGATAAATGTATGTGCGTCAGCTTTTTATTTCACCATCTACAGCTTTAATTTGCCTATATTATAAGTCAGGGGTGTCAAACTCAAATTCATCGGGGGCCGCATCAGCAGTTTGGTCACCCTCAAAGGGCCGGTTGTATCTGTAGGACTATGTGTCCACTCTTTATTATCATAAATTATTGTCACTGCATTAAATTATTGTATACTCAGCAGTAGCATTTCCCTCCTGCTATTGCTGTGAACTGCAGAGCATTAGGTCACACGCTGCCTGCACAGGGGGGCAGCACTCAGTCTTAGGGCATATGTCCTGCTTATTATCATGGGACCCAGCAATTAATGATGGGCTGTAATGTGCCAGTGCACACACACACACATAGGCAGAGAGTTTGACACTTACCCGCTCTGATGCGTCCACTCCAGTCTGAGCTGCTCCACCACCAAGGACACAGCTGCGCTCTCACACAGGCGCATTTCCCCCTCCCTCCTGTGAGTAGCGCTCCTCGCACTATCTATCCAGGAGTGGGGGGCAGCGTGCTCCTGGTCACTGTGCAGCGCACACTCAGCAGTAAGTGACCTGGAGCGCACAGCAGCAGCAGCATCATTCACCACGACGGACCTGCTCTTTCCTCTCTCTGGCTCCTATACAGCAGGTGGGAGCGGAGGAGGGGTTGACGACCGACGGCACTGCACTAGAGGGCAGACGTTCTCTGGCTTGTAGGCTGCCACGCATGCGCTGAAGAGGTGGCTTTCTTGTTTAAAAAAAAAAATTCGAGAATAAAAGGTGAAGGCTGGCAGCGGCTGCGCGGGCCACATGAAGAGGTCTGGCGGGCCGGATTTGGCCCGCGGGCCTTGTGTTTGACACCCCTGTTATAAGTTATTACTTGCTGCTACTTCGATGTCTTTATTTATTGGCAGCTTTGTATCCAAAGGGAATCTTAAATTCTTATTGTTACTTCAGGGCTTATACTGTTGCAATTCTTTTGTGGATCTTACAGACAAGGTTACTGTGACCACATCAGTGCCTTTTGATCCATTACAAGGTTACCTCAGCCCTTTGCAAACAACATTCATACCACTTTCACACTGCCTAAACCTTTTAAAAAACGGTATTTTAAAACGGTATTTAAAACGGGTCTGAGCCTTGACATTACAGTAGATTCCCATTTTAAAAACCATTTAAATACATGTTTCAAGGCAGAATGCAGGGGACAGCCTATCACAGGTCTGTAATCTGTTGTTTTTTGCTAGATACCGTTTCAGAGCCATTCTCACTGCATAAAAATCGGCTCTGAAATGTGTAGGACTCTGCTATTTAGACGTTTTGAAATAGCGGTTATCTTTAATCGGTAAATCAACTCTGGCACTTTCCCACTGCAGCCTTAAACGTGTTGAAATGTGGAAAAAAACGGCAATATACCGTTTTACAAGTGCAGTGTGAAAGGGGTATTAGATGCTTGTTAATGTATTATTAAATATTATGTCCATACAATGTGCCTGTGTGTATAGTTTTTATTGGACAGGTTCAGTGATATTCTGATAAGCACGTTTTCCCACACGTAAGACAATTGGTGCTATTCTCCGTTACCGTTGCAGGTGTAAAATAAATGTTTATCTGCGCTATATAATATTAAGGGATATCCTTATGAGTATCCTGTTATTAAGGGGGTGAGTCCTTATCCTATGAACTTCATATCCTGCATACGTCTTATGTCCAGGATTGTGCGGTTTATCCTCCGGACAAAGTGCAGTCAGTGCTTAATGCATATATTATTAGGGCTTCTGAATGTTGTTTGCAAAGGGCTGAGGTAACATTGTAATATATCAAAAGGCACTGATGTGGTCACAGTAACCTTGTCTGTAAGATCCACAAAAGAATTGCAACAGTATAAGCCAGTGGTTCCCAAACTGTGTGCCGTGGCTCCCTGGGGTGCCTCGGGACACATGCAGGGGTGCCGCGGCTTGGTGGTCTAGGACCAACTCAAATTATTAATGGTTGATTATTTATGAGCAAAACCAGTGCTGGTGGCTGCCAATCATAGAATGTGTACAAACAGAAGCAAATACTGCCCTTTACCACATAACTGCCACTAAGAATCACATATAAACCCAATCTAATAAAACATTTTGGGACCTAGGGGTGCCCGTGAAAAAAACTCTGATTCTCTAGGGTGCCGTGAATCAAAAAAGATTGGGAACCCCTGGTATAAGCCCTGAAGTAACAATAAGATTCCCTTTTGATACAAAGCTGCCAGTAAATAAAGACATCGAAGTAGCAGCAAGTAATAACTTATAATATAGGCAAATTAAAGCCGTAGATGGTGAAATAAAAAGATGACGCACATACATTTATCCTTCTCTTCTTTTAAGATTATTACACTTCTATTAAGATTATTACATTTATTTTTTTTCTTTATTCATGAATCTATCTTTTAATATTTCACTCAAGACAAGGTAACGTGGTCTCTTCTTAATAGGAGCAAGCAACTTTTTATAATAAATACAATAAAAGTACATTTTTATTAAACAATTAAAAATCGATTCTCAGTGCACCCTTGAAGATACTTCTTTTTCATTGTGGGTGTTTTAGTTTGAAATATGACATGTAGGAGCTGATTGGCCGGTGATAAAAACGAGACACTTTATCACTTCACCGAGCTTAATAAATCTACCCATAAGTTTGGGAATGCCTGCAATAGGGACTAGACTAGAGCATCCAATCAGTACCAGTCAGTTAGCCAAGCAAGATTACAACTCCAGCTTCAGGATCCAGGAGTCAGAACAAAGCCTAGCACAATAAGACCATAGGGTAGAGTTACTAAAGCTTCTAGAAAAGACAAGCAGTTGTGTTGCTCATTGCAAAATAGGCGAAACTGAGAGGTGGTCTGCGGGTACACCAGATCACCCATTTGCCTGCTCGAACGCTGATTTAAAAAAAAAATGACCCTGGACAAGTGGGTGGGAGGGGAATGGCACTTTAGGGGCCAGGGCCATCTTAACAGCAGTGTGGGCCCCTGGGCAAAGCAATGAACTGGGGCCCTTACCCATTCTCCCCATCCTAGGGGTGGGGGTGCTATCAGCAGCAGCTTTAATATCCCATAGGTGGCAGGGGGTGCTCTGTCTTCCACTCAACATGTAGGACCTGGAGCAGTAACTTCTTCTAATTACTCCTTTACTGCACAGGTGGTGGGAGGGTGAACACTAACGTGTGGAAGGGGGCACTGAGCTGAATGAAGGGTCCCTTGTAAATGACTTCCAGGGAGGTAGGGGGTGTTTTATACGCAGGGGAGGGTTGGATAATGGAGTGGGCTTAATATTCATCATTTTCTGATGGAAGGGCAGCTTGTTTGACTGCAGATATCGCCATTATCTGGAAATAGATTTCTTAGCCTTCAATAGTTTAAAATTCTATCTGTCCCAACTTTCAGGAGGTGCTGGGAACTTGGGGATCAGAGATCAGGAGCCAGAGCAATCCATTGACGAATATATAAAACTGTACACCAGACGTTTGGAGCTGGAGCAGGGACTGGCTGCTGGAAGGCTGATATCTCTGGTTCTGGGCATGATAGAGACAAGCCTCTAGTGTTGACAGAAAGGGGAGAGTACTAACTTTTGGAATATACTCTCAGAAAAACTCTGTCAGAGAGAATCTGAGAAATATGACTGGGAATTGCAATTAACAGGTCAGATGTGCACTGCTGATTTGAAGTTGGATATCTCCAGTTCCCCAGGGCCGATTTTCCAAATTCTGGTATCCCTGGAAAAGGGGATCCTCAGCTATCAGCATAAGGCCCTTATACACCTGGGTCCCCTGGGCAAGTGCCCATTAAGCCCATATGAAAAGACAGCCCTGTTAGGGGCTCACAGTTTCTGTCCATGTACACGCAGAGACCGTCCACCCCAAAAAAGATGGCTGCCGCTTGTTGGAGACAGACGCCTGCTTCTCTAGTGTCTGACTGGGGCGTAGAAAGTGCAGTTTCTGGGAAAGCTGGTGCACACTGCAACCCTGCAACATTATGTAACTCCCCATGGCAGTGAGCATATAAGCCCCCATGGCAACAAGTATGTAATCGTTCCCTGCGGCAAGAGCATGTAACCCGGCAGTAACACAGCAGTTTAGTAAATTTGCCATATTCTCCAGTCATATATTTGGCCAATCCCATTCGTACACGGGAAGGGCCGTATTCGGCAATATTAGTAAATTTCCCCCAACTTATCCTGCAATGTCTCCTGATACCAGTACATGTTAGCTGCATGCATACTGAAAGCAGCAGTACATTACTCTCTTTTTCACACCAGCAGCAACACTTGGCTCGCTCATACATTGTCCTTTGTCCTCACATGATGGTGAGACAGTAGAAGCAGGAGGAGCCAGGGACATTGAACTTTGATTTTCTCTGTATAAAGTCCGCTATTATTGCAAAAACCTGACATTATCATTGTGTAAGAAACTTAAATACCTTAAGAACTTTTTTTTTTAGCATAGAGTTGATAAATATGAATTTTCTGGGCAGCATTTCATCCCATTTTGTTGACAAATTTGCAAAAACAAATCAAGACATGCAACTGTCACCAAGGGATTATCCTAGTTTATCATTTTCATGTTGACAACAATAGAATTGTGTTATTGTGCTTTAGTTGTAACTATTTTTGATATATGCTGACGAGGGAAAATACTTGTCTAATTACCGTACACCTATTGTGAAATGTGCTTATGTTGCAATCATTCTGAATGGACTCATCATAGGATTGGAATACAGGCCCACAGATTAGCTCTTGACACTCTGTAGCCTAGGCCAGAAAAACTTTGTCATAAGAGGCAGACTCCAGCTTCGCCACTCCCAGAAAACATGCCTCCATTTTCTGGAATACTGCCCATTCTTCACACTCAGACTACTGTAGCCCATCAGTCAGGCTGCGGCTTAGGGGGCACCACGCACTCTGTTCTGCACATTTGCAAAGCCAGTCCTGCATAGCTGTTCCACAACTGGATATGTATGCAAACCCTTCCAAATTAAGTGTGTATAGCCCTGCCCTCAACCTGCTGCATCTTCTCTCTAGGCATCTCCCAGAGACAAGAACCGAAAAGTAGACAAGTATGATTTAACATAATTATAAAATTCATCCTCAGTTCTCCTGAGTTGCAAAGTTGGGCCTCATTCAGCATGGATTGCTAATTAGAGAAAAAGTAGTTGACTGCAACCAGGAAGCCGCTGCCCAGACAAAGAAAAAAAGCCAGTGCAAAATTGGGAATGCATTGCAAATCCCCATGCATGCACAGATCCTTCCACAACACTGAAGAGTACGTTCTGTGTGCAAATTGTAAAATTGAGACTTTCACTAATCTGTGGCTGAGACGGGCGGGAAGTGGTCATGGTCTAGCATCTGAGACCCACCACTAAAAATATCTAGGCATGTCTGCGTTTTTTCAAACACACCCAGAAAATGTCTGTTTCCACCCATAAAGCTGGCTTCCTGTCAGTCAAACTCTGACTATGATGCAATTTCTAAGCATTCACATGTTCAGTCACTAACTTTGTTTATGCACATGGGTCCAGATACCTATCCCGCATCATGTATTATCACCTGTAAACTGGAAATTTTTAAGCCAATAAAAAGTCTTATAATTCGATTTTTGGCCGATGGTTATTATTGGGCTATTACTCTTTTTTTCATTTAACAAAAATTATGACATGTAATTGGATACCCCCTTTTATTTATTTATTAGCAGTCTCTTATATAGCACACACAGATTCCACAGCGCTTTACAGAGAATATTTGACCATTCACATCAGTCCCTGCCCCAGTGGAGCTTATAATCTATATTCCCTACCACATGTACATGCACACAGACATTCTAGGGTTAATTTTTTAGGAGCCAATTAACCTACCAGTATATTTTTGGATTTTGGGAGGAAACCATAGTACTGGAGGAAACCCACGCAAGTACGGGGGAGAATATACAAACTCCACACAGTTAGGGCCATGGTGGGTATTCAACCCATGACCTCAGTGCTGTGAGGCAGTAATGCTACCATTACACCATCTGTACTGCCCTTTTTAACCTATTGAGAGAAAAGTGTTCTGCAATTAACATTATCTTTTAAACTTCTCATAACATGTATAATTGTGGGGGCTTTAGTGTTGATTTGCTGGTATGGGGCCCGATTCATGTTGGGTCGCAGATTCACAAAAAATCTTAAACTGAAATTTTAGGAATGTGCGCTTGTGAGGCTGCGAGCTGCGGTCACATTTGTAAAAATGTGACTGCAGTAAACAGCACAATGGGGAGCGGAGACCAGTCGTTCACGGGGTGATGTCCAACCATTTGCTGGGTACGTTCCAGGCAATGTAGGCGTGTCTGGACCGTTCAGTTACAATATCACTTCTTTATTTTTACATTTTCCCATTTATTAATACATATTTTCTTTATAAGAACATTTGGAATAACAAACACTAAGAAGAATATAAATAGTTAAACAGCCCACAGATATCTCTGGTCTCTCAATTAAACATTGCGCATGTAGTGAAAATGCTATGAAGTAAATCTGTCGTGTCCAAACGTGTTTTGGGATGTTGAAATCTGAAGCCTCTGCTCCTCCCTTCTAGGATGTATTTCCAGCAGTGATACCAGCAATCCAGTAATGAGACAGCGCAAGCTGGAGAGAGGTAAGAACTGGATCCATTCTTAAAGTATAGGACAGTATTACAGGCACAGTTCTATGATGATTCCTTCCCATCTCTATAAACAATCATGTTCAAAAGTTTTTTTACTCCAGGCAACCAAAATTGCAAAGTTAATGTGATGGTGAGGAAACATTGCCATACTAAATAGACTGGTATACTGTACTATAATAATAATAATAATAATAATAATAATAATAATAATAATAATAATAATAATAATAATAATAATATAATTGGGATAAATGGAAAGCATGTGGTGTATTATCTTCTGTTCCTTAAATGTGAGCATTCACATTACTTTATTTCATGTTAGGATTTGTGAGTTGTGTAGCGGGAGGTTGTGGCTTCTTGCAAAAGCAGTCTCAGAAATATGAAAGAGCTAAAACAAAACACGTATACAATACCAAATAAACAGGAATTATGAAATATAGTCTTAATTAAAATTAAATTATATATATGCTTATATATTATATAATATATATTATGTTGTATAAAAATACCCTTTAGCTCCTATATACTTGTGTTTTTTTGTAATATTTCCTAGACACTATGTAGATTTACTTTTAGTTGTTTGTTTTATAGTGCTGTGATTGCATTCCATGCTGCAACACATCCAAGCCTTTATATATATAAGCAGTGCTCAAAGTGGAAATTTTAAAGTGGGGGTATGAAAAAATAAAGGATATAGTGGCGCTCCAGAAAAAGGGGTGTGGCCACTGGAAAGGGGGCATGCCTTAAGTGTAGTGTACCACACCACATACCCCTTAAACACGTTATACACCACAATAGTAGGACGCTAGTGGATAACTAGGGGGGTATGTGTGGCAGGAAGTTAGCGATGGACTGGGGGGCAGGTGTGATGGAGATAGCGGGTCACTATGGGGTCAGATGTGACAACAGTGGCGTAAATTCGTCCCAGGCACCCGGAGGCAAAATTTTTGTCAGACTGACAGGTGAAGGAAAGGGGGTACAGACGGGCAGGTGAAGGAGAAGGGGGCACAGACAGACAAGTGGAGAGGAAGGAGGCAGCTGGGTGGAGGGGAAGGGGCAACGGTGCAGGGGAAGGGGGCACAGACAGATGGGTGCAGGGGAAAGGGGCACAGACAGATGGGTGGAGGGGAAGGGGCAAAAACAGGTGGGTGGAGGGAAAGACACATTTGGGACTGGTAGAAAGGTAAAGTTATGGAAACAGGGTAGTCTAGCTGATTGATGTGTAACTTGCTACAGCAACCGGAATCATGCTTATAATGATTTGAAAGACTGTTAAGTATTGTGCAAACAGGTGTCATTATAAGGGTTTTAAATGACTGTGCAGGAACACTAACACTAAAATATAGCTTTTGAACAATTCCTGTACAGCCACTTACTGTAAAAAGTGCAGAGCACTCAGTGCCCGCCGCAGCAGTCCTGGACGCGCAGTGCTTAAAGTGGTCCAAGGGAGGTGGTGGAACTCACCCCTCTACACCCACCCTTGTGGGCCACACCCCTAGCACCTCCCACCTGACTGAAGCCACACCCATAACTCCACCCCTTTAAGTATATTCATTGTTTACCCATTTGCTGTTGGACTTTAAATTATATCCATGCAGTCTCTCAGCCACACCATTATATCCTGCCTATTTCAGGTTCGAACTACTGTGTAACAGTACATGCAAATAAAGTCAAAACCATACTGTATATGGATGATGCAGGTATATAGTGCTATGACAATGGTGTGATACAATTAATAATGCAAAACACACATAATTGATTGATGGGGGCTTATTTTAATGGAAAACAGTTCTAAAAAGCAAAAGTCTTTGGTAAAAGGTATTGCTAGCAGCAATAAGGGTGGTGGGGGGACACAGCATTAGGGGGTGCCTGTGCACCTGTAACACTCCATGAGTACAGGGAAAAAGAATGCCACAATTCAATACACATTAGAGCTTAAATATAAGTAGCGAGGACTTGATCAACCTACTGTACTACTAGGGGCTGGTGGCCAATGATGGTCACTGAGTGTTTGAGTATGGGAGAGGTGTGAGTGCAATGTGTAGAGAAGAGGGCTTAGACAACAGGAGGGAAGAGGACCCTGCTCTGAAAAGCTTACAATCTAGTAGGGGCAACAGACAGATTACATGAGGTGCAAGCAGGTGGCAGGATGTAAGCAGGGGCAGGGGTCAGGTCAGAGTTTGGTGGCAGTGCAGACTTTGTCTTGCAAATTATTTTCTCTTTAAAAAAACATCTGATATCACCCAGTATCCCACACTACCACAAAACTCGGACTTCAATACAGCTTACCCTTTGTGTGGGTGTGCATAGGCATTACACACCCAATATAGCTTTTAAAACACTAGCAGTCACCCACAAATAAATAAAATACACATCACCCATTTAAAACACACTAAGGGCCTAATTAAGGTTCACTCAGAATGTTTGCTGTTAGCTTCAAGGAGGGATGGCCAAACAGGACAGCGGGAACAGGGCTCACCTATGGGAATGCCCTGCGTTTTATGGGCGTCCCCATGAAAACTCTAGGCATTCCAATGGGAACGCAGGCCCTGACTTCTATATGCAAAGGCAGGAGAAATCATTTAATCGTCCATGATCATTAAATAATTTCCCCTGCTAGTGGATGCAGGTGAGGGTATGTGTTCAGGGTAGTTTATCAGGTGCTCAGTAAGCTGTGGTGTTTGCAGCTCACAGAGACAACAGAGAGAGAGAGATATGGGGTAGCCATCGACTATCGATGTTCCCAAGACGTGTGCGCATCCCGTCCCAATGCTCTGCGCATGCGTGGGGAAGCACCCCTTGAATGATTTGGCACACTTAACAGCACCCTTGCAGTAAGAAAAAAAATATTTTTCTTTAAAAAAAAAAAAAGAAAAGCCAGCTCCCCTTGACCGATACGGCACACATGGCGGTGCCCCTGGACTGATACAGCATACATGGAGCACCCCTGGAATTATATAGCACACCTAGCAGCACCACTGAAATGATATAGTACACATTTCAGCACCCTTGAAATTGTACAGCACACATGGCAGCACCCCTTAAATGATATGTGGTGTTCATTCTAGCACCCGCCATATTTGAAAACCCATGCAGTTCCTCTTACCTGTCTGGGGTGTCGCTGTCTGCTGTGGTGTTTCTAGCACAGGAGTGGTTTGCATATCACTGATATACAGACCACACTGTGCTAGAAGCACTACAGCAACACCCCAGGCAGGGAAGAGGAACTGCATGGGTTTTCAAATATGGCGGGTGCTAGAATGAACACTAGATATGGCACACTTAACAGCAAACTTGCAGTAAGAAAAAAATCAAATAAATGATTTTAATAACAAAAAAACAACAAAAAGCCAGCTGCCCTGGACTGAGAAGACACACATGGCGGCACTCCTGGACTGATAAGGCACACATGGCGGCACCCCTGGACTGATAAGGCACACATGGCGGCACCCCTGGACTGATAAGGCACACATGGCGGCACCCCTGGACTGATAAGGCACACATGGCGGCACCCCTGGACTGATAAGGCACACATGGCAGCACCCCTGGACTGATACGGCCCCCCTGGACTAATACGGCACCCATGGCGGCGCCAGTGGAATTATACAGCACACATGGCAGAACCAGTCAGACACAAAGAGAAATATGTTCAGGGATGCCGAAGAGCCAACATCATGCAGATCCATACATTTATACACCACCACCCTCATACATGCATACATTTACACCACCCTTATACATACATTTATACACCGCCTCCCTCATACATGCATACATTTATACTTACACCACCACCCTCATACATTCAGTACATACAGCACCACTCTCACCGATCTATTCCAGACAGTGCCACTGAGAGGATCTGGCGGGCGCCTGTGATAAATGAGGCAGACTCCATCTGTATCATATACACGAAACACCCCCCCCCCCACAGTGAGGTACAGCATGACCCACCCTACCACTCCTCAGCCCTAGTAACATACACTACCCCACCATCCCCCTCAGCAACCAACCTGAGCTACCCAACCACCACCCCCCACCCCCTTCCTGGTCTCAGTGATAGACACTACTTCCAGCCCCATCTATGTAATCTCACTCCCAGCCAGCATCAGAAATACAGTATGCCAAAAAAAATTGGACAAATGAAAGGTTTGAGACTAGTCCCCCAGCCCAGCCCCAGGCATCAATAACACAACATTATACAACATACTGCTGCTCCCCAGGCCCCATATCACTGAGATAACAGCTGCAGTGCAGTCAGTAGTAAGTACACTAACTCACCAACAAAATAGATACACCAGATTGAGGCAGCAGTGTGCAGGTTAGGTAGGTAGGTTATGGTCACAGAGTATGAGGCTGGACTCTGGAGCAGGAGGTGGAGGAGAAGCAGACTGAGTTTGCAGTAAGATAGAAAATGGCGACAGAGAAAAGGCCCGCCAAAACCAGACCGTGGAAGAATACCCCTGCTAACCTTGCCCCCCCCCCACTCTCCCCCACCACCATCCCCTCAGGCCACAGAAGCACAGACTCACTCAGGGTAATAGTTGCTGTCCGACTCCTGGCTGGGCTCCCGGCGGGGGCTACTGGAATTAGTGTCCGGCGGAGGCAGCGAGTGATGAGCTGCGCAGCGTCCGCACTAGCTTGCTGCCAATCTGTCTGAGTGACAGCCTGTGCATAAACCCGGGTCCCTCCTCTGTCCCCTGGGTGGCCAATCCCAACAGCAGGAGGGGGAGGCACTACCAGGCAGTCAGGCCAGTCCCCGCCCGGCACTGTGTACCGCTCGGCGCTCATAGTCACAGCCGCCTGTCACTCAATAGAGTCTCTATTGTGACAGACGACTGTGAGCGCCGAGCGGGGCACATAGACAGTCTCACGGCAGCATCCGCATCGGCACATCAGCGCGTCCCCCCGTCCCCGCATTGAGAGATCCAGATACAGGATTCTCGGCGGCGAGGCAGCAGCAGCAGGCTGGCTGAAGGAGGTGGAACTGAGTTCCGGCTTCAATTGGAACTGCCGGAACTCAGTTCCGGCCCACTTTAACCCCTGTGGACGCGTCAGGCAAACAACGTCTGCCTTACCCAGGAGACTACAGCCAGAAATGCCACATTGAATCCCGGAAGTGCTCTAGGGGTTACATCTGCACGGGGATCAGCAGCAGGCTAGGTATTACAGCCTCGGACGCTCTTCCTTCAGCACACGCTGCACAGTGCTGGCCACATCATCCCCACACAGCTCTGGACGCTGTAAGCGGCTGACAGGGAAGTGGAGCGCAAATCCTAGTAGCTTGCCGGGTGAACGGGAGTTGCAGTGACATGGAGGCAGCCAGTGATTGGGGGCAGGGGGAGCTGCGGACCCTTGATCGGGAAGGGTCCCATTGCAGCTGCACCCCCTGTAGTTACATCACTGCTTAGCAGGTCCCCGCCCCGTGCATATCTACTGAGCGGGGACCCAGCGCAGCATGGGTCTGCTTGTGTTGGGGCCGGGGCAATTCTCCAGAGTCTCCCGCCCTGCTGGCATGGAACATAGGGAGGCAATGGAGCCAGTGCCCCCTTTAAGGCTGGCGCCCGGCAGCAGATGACTCCATTGCCTCCGGGAGTTCCGCCACTGTGTGACAAGCAGACAGCGGATGACTGGGGGGAGCTGGTGTGACAGGGAGCTATAGATAGATATTAGAGAAACTTAAATATGGTACAGATCACAAATAAAATGAAATATATCTATGCACACATATACATATATATCTATGCTCCTCCTGCTTCCCCATCACCTTTCCAAATGACCTCAGAGCAGTGCATGTTGAGGATATGATGTGCTCCTTCCGTGGCTGCTGGTGACCCAGCGACAGACACCTCCACTGGCTTCTCCCCTCCAGATCTGTCACAGCCGCCATTGGCAGTATGCTGTATGGATCCAGGCCTCAGGAAGCTAGCAGGAGGGCAGCTAGTGGGTGGACGGATGCAGCAATGGCAGGTGATTCACCAGACTGATGGTGACTTTGCCTATGGCGGTGGTAGTCCCTGTGTGCGCTCACCCAAACACCACATCACCGCTAAGCAGGTATCCCCTTAAACATCTCTTTTCTAGTGTAAACAATCCCAATTTGTCCAATCTGTCTTTATTTTTTTGATTACGTTTTTATTGGGTTTTCATGAAAATACTAGAAAATTTTTACATGACATCATAACACAAAGTATAACAAGAATCAATACAATCACATAGTCAATAAAAATTAAATGGAGGGAAAAATAAAAGGGAAAGGAAGGGGAATAGTATTACCAGGTGGAATGTACAGTAGGAAGTAATCATATAGGGACCTCATAAGTTCAGACATGATGTTATTTTAAGCCATACAGTTTTCCATCTAACACAAATAGGAGCCTGAGCACCTTCAATAGGGACGACACCTGGTTTACCAACACCCGTATACCATTTCTAATTAACTAAGGGGAAGATGTCGGAGAGCGCAAACTGTCAATTGAAGGAATATGTGTCTGGGACATCAATGAGGAGTCAATGTTTTTGTATAATGACCAATTCCCCCCATTTCAATCTGGTGGGAGGTGAAGGGGAAATGTATGGGCTAGAAGCGGTTTCATAAATAAAATGTTAATGAATTCTGGCTTCTATACTTTGAATACAGGGAATATTTGGTGTTTTCCATTGTTGTGCTATAGTCACTTTAAAGGCAATAAGTATATGGCCAAGGATATAGTTATCGGTATCGCTAACATGTGGGTAAGAGTAATGAAATAGAGCAAGGAGGGGTCTAAGGGGTACATGGTAATTTAGCACCTTTGAGATTAGGACAAAGACTGTTGTCCAGAGTGGCTGGATATGAGGACATGACCAAAATATATGCAGGATGCTCTTAATCTGTCCGCAACCCGTCCAACAATAGATTTTTATTGAAACAAAATGGGGTACAGAAAAGAAAAAGGGAGCTTTCGGGAGGGGGGGTAGGATGAGAACAAATCACAGTAAAAAAAACAATGTTAGTCGCTATGCAAAGCGACTATCTCTGACTTATCAGGCAATACAAGACATTAGGCATATCAAATATCCATACATTTTCGATAGGTGGATTTAAATTAGATGCATAGGTGTACCTAGTCAGTAGGTATTAAAACAGCAGTTTAACAGGTCTATTCATATAGAGGTTTTTATTATTGTTGAACCTCAGGTGGTTCATTCAGGCTAAACTGGTGCGGATCTGTGAGAGAGGTGGGTGGAAAAAATTTAGCTCCCTCACCTTCTGTTACGTTTGCGTGCCAGGGGAGCCAACGTGTATGGGGGAAGGAGGATGTAGACGTGAATGGGATATAGTTTGTCTCCATAAGGAAATGGTGGTTTGTTTTCAAGATAACTTGTAGCAGGGATGGAGGGGAGGGCTGTTTCCATTGCTGGGCTAAATTGGCTCGGGCGGCAATGAGAATATGTCCTAAGATAAATCTCTTCTCAGGGGGGATAGCTTGAGAGGAGACATGGAACAACGCAAGGGAAGGGTCAGGCAAGATATTTATCTCAAGTACAGTGGAAATAAGGCCAAAAACCTCAGACCAGTAGTTCAAAATTTTAAGGCAGGACCAGAAAATATGGTATATATTCCCTATACACCCACATAACCTCCAACATTGATGGGAGCAAGAAGGCCAAAAAGTGCGGAGACGGTCAGGGCTCAGGTATAGTCTATTAATTAATTTGATGTGCATCTCAGTGTGGTTTAGACAATGAGACATTGTGTAAGAGGAGAGAAAAATCTGCCGCCATTGTGTAAGAGTAAATGTTCTACCTATGTCCGTCTCCCATTTCACATGGGAGGTCGTCTTAGAGAAGACAGTGGGAGTTATCAGGGTCCTGTACCAGAAGGATATGTCACCTCTAGTACCTACCATAAAGGGTCGTGCAAGAAATGACTGGGATGTAGCATCTGGAGGGGTGTGGGTAGGAGAATGAGAATGAGATTTCCACCAGTGCACGATTTGGATTTAATGGAAATATTCAGATGCGGGGATGGAAAATTGGCATTGTATGGAAGAGAAGGGGAGTAGGTAGCGTCCCTCAAGTAAGTCTCCTAAAGAGGAAACACTATAGGTCTTCCAGGTATTTAGATTAAGATTAGGGATAAGTTTTGCTACAGTGGTGATGGAGATGTTGGATATAATGCATGCTGGGGTAGGAAGGGTGGATAATAGTTGGCCCCAGGCCTGCAGGGAAGCCTTAGTGGTCGGGATCAGGGAAGGTTGAACAGGTCTGAGGTGTCTAGGGATTCTGAGCAAATCCGCAAAGGGGGGTGGAGGGGATTGAGGCTTGTTCAATAGTTACCCAGCCTGTGAAGGAGTCAGCTTCAGTATAGAATTTAAGAGGGGCTAGGAGGCATGCATTTTGGTAGTGATACAAATCTGGGAGGTCCAGACCTAAAAATGCTCAAGGTAACGTCATCCTAGAACGGGCCATAGTTGGGGGCTTGGACGACCAAACGTATTTAGTTAACATGGATGTGCAGAGTTCTAGAGATTTCGTAGGGAAGGTGTAGGGGATGGTGTGGAACAGATACATCAATTTAGGGAGTAAAGACATTTTAAAAGCCGCCATACGGCCCATCCAGGAGATGTCATACGACAGCCAAGATTTAGATATGTTGGTCAGAGTTGTGAGAAGTGGAGTGACGTTAAGAGTGCAGACATTAGGTGTGTATGGGGGGGATATTTATGCCCAAGTATGTTATTGAGTCTGTTTGCCAGTTGTACTTCGGGAGGGCATCCGTTTTGGTAGTATTCAATTTATAGTATGAAGCTGCACTATATGAAGCTAGTCTATTGTGAAGGAAGGGGAGCGTTCTAATGGGGTTGGTTACAACGAGCAATTTATTGTCAGCGAAGAGGCTTAACTTGTGGTGATGTGGGCCTATCTGTAAACCTGGGAAGTTAGTGTCGTTACGTATAGTAATGCTGCATGGTATTTTTCCAAGTCTGGGTAAGTTATTCCCCCTTTATCTTTTGGGGCAGTAAGTATAGTTCTAGCAAGTTTAGCTCTCTTCCTTCCCCAGATATAATTTGAAAAAATACGGTTAAACTTATTGCAGATGGATTTGGGGAAGGGGCGAGGAATGGTTCTGAAGAGGTACATGAGTTTGGGAAGGAGGATCATCTTGGCTGCAGTCACACGCCCCATCCAAGTAACATCCCTTAGGAGCCATTCCTTGGTCAGGACTTTGAATGTAGAGGGTCAAAATTACAGGTCAGAAGGTCAGGGTCTCTACCTAGATGCACTCCAAGGTATTTAAGGGATTTATTTTGCCAGGCATATTTGAATTGAGTCTTCATGGATTGGATAGAGTCAGTAGAGATATGGAATGGGAGGGCCTCTGTTTTATTAGTGTTTAGCTTGTAGTAGGAGACTTGTGAGTACTGTTCGAGGATAACATGTAACCGGGCAAGGGACGATTCTGGGTTGGTGAGGCAAACCAAAATGTCGTCCGCGAAAAGACACACTTTGCGCTGGATCCCTCCAATCAGAGGACCCGATATCATGGGGTCATTTCTAATATATTCTGCTAATGGCTCTACAGCAAGGACAAATATTAAAGGGTAAAGGGGACAGCCCTGTCTAGTGCCATTGGATATTTTAAAATTTGTGGACAGGCAGCCATTGGCGAATACTTTGGCCTATGTACAGGAGTACAAAGCTAAAATAGCGTCAAGAAATGGGCCAGTAATGCCAAATTTTTGCAGCGTCTGTTGCATACAGTTCCAGTGCAGCCTACCAAATGCTTTTTCAGCATCGAGCGATAGCAAGAGTAGAGGCTGACTGAAACCACGGCAATGTTCAATAATATTCAACACCAGTCTTGTGTTTTCGTATGCCTGTTTGCCAACCTTAAATCCCACTTGATCTGGATTGATAATATTGGGTAATGGGGGGAGAGTCTGTTTGCAATCATTTTTGCAAATAATTTGACATCCACATTTAAGAGAGCAATAGGACGATAATTCTGCACAGCAGTAGGGGGTTTGCCTGGTTTTGGGATTAATATAATTCGGGATTCCTGCATCTCCCTGGGAAATGAGGAGAAGGTAGTAGAGTCTTGGAAGAGGTTCAAAAGAACTGTAGCGAGGGACTTTTTTTAGTGTTTGTAGAAATTGGAGGTGAAGCCATCAGGGCAAGAGGCTTTATTTAAGGGTACAGAGGATATTGGCTAATTCTATTTCTTGGAGGGTCCAGGGAGAATTTAAAAATTTGATATCTTGGGCCGATATAGACCGTAGGGGAAGGCTTTTAAGGAAATTAGATATCTCTTTAGAGTTTGGTTGGGGGAGTATCTAAGTCATTTTTTAGGTTATATAAGCCTAAATAGTATTTTGCAAATGTATCTGCAATATCGAAGGGGTATGATCCTTTATTACCAGAGGTGTTGTAAATAGCCTGAATTCATTCTTTGGCCCTGTGACCTCTTAGTTTGCGTGCAAGCAGTCGTCCGGTTTTGTTATCTAAAGTGTAATACGTTTGATTAAGTCTCTGTATGTTCCGGTGTATTTCTGCTAATGAATAAGAGTTAAGGTTATCTCTAGCAGCCTTAAGGTGTTCCTAAATGATATTGTTTGAGGGATTTTGTTTATGTTCGTTTTCTAGATTGGCTACCACTGATTCGGCTGCGTCCTTTAGTTTTTAAAGTCCCTTTTTAATTTGGAGGCTATTTGTATAGCCAAGCCTCTGATTACTGCTTTTAGGGAAAACCAATGGGTCTGAGGTGAGGTTTGAGAAGGGAGATTGGTTGCAAGGTATAGATCGAGAGAGTTCTGCAACGCTTGGGTACTCTCGGGGTTCTGGAGTAGATGGGGGCTCAATCTCCAGGGACCTGGAGTTTTTTTGCAGGAAAGTATATGCCAAGTAATAGAAAGGGGGGAGTGGTGAGACCAGGACATTGGTTGAATGAGGATTTTGCTTATTGAAGCTAAGGTCCATTTATCTACAATGGCTAAATCTATTCGGGAATATGACTTGTGTACTTGGGAGTAAAATGTATAATCCCGGGTGGCAGGGTGTTTTGTACGCCATGCGTCATATAGGTTGTATTTAGCTAGAAGACCTTTAAATGAGTTAGAAGGAGTTATAGGTCTGGACTTATATGGGGAAAGGAGGGGATTTGATTTGTCGATGGTAGGGTCAGTGGGTAGGTTGGAAATTCCCCAGGATCATAATAGCTCCCTTTGCTTT
This sequence comes from Crinia signifera, assembly GCF_055691185.1. Lineage (NCBI taxonomy): Eukaryota > Metazoa > Chordata > Amphibia > Anura > Myobatrachidae > Crinia > Crinia signifera. The sequence goes on from NC_139218.1 coordinate 259,521,135, forward strand.
ACCTTGTAGAATACGAAGGACTTTCCTTATGAAGGGCATCTGTTTAGAATTGGGCGCATAACAACAGGCCAGGGTGACCTCGAGTTCCTCTAAAACTCCCACTAAAATCAAGTACCTCCCCTCAGGGTCAGTAAATTGGGATATTACTACAAACTGACTATTTTGGGCAAATAGGATAGCAATACCTGCCTTTTTTGCAGGGCCATTTGCTGTAAAACATTGGGGGGTATCTTGAATTGAAGAAGTGAGGGGGGCTCTGTTTTTGGAAATGGGTTTCCTGTACCGCTACAACCTGGGCTTTTTGTTTGTGAAAGTGATTTAAGGCTAGTCTTCTCTTATTAGGGGAATTTAACCCCTTAGCATTGATTGATAGAATGTTAACCATGGGTTAAAGTAGGAAAAGATGCTTACACCAGTATACACACACATATCTACTTCAAGGTTGAAAAAGAACATCTTAAGAGCATCTTAAGAGGTGAAAAAAAGAACTGGATGAGGACAGATACAAAATTCCTACTGCATATGCAAGAAAAAAAGAGAAAGGAGGGGGAGACAATAAAAAAGAGGAAAAAAGAAAAGGAAAGGGTCCAATCTGTCTTTAGACTTTAATTTATCCAACCCTTTTATTAGCTTTGGACTTTTTCCAGTTCTATGATGTCTTTTTTGTAGTGTGGGGCGCAGAATTGTACTCCGTATTCTAGGTGCAGTCTGACCAATGCTTTATAAAGAGGAATAATTAAATTTGAGTCCCTAGTCTCCATACCTCTTCTTATACAGGCTAGTATCCTATTGGCCTTTTGGCTTAGTTTAACTATTCTTTAAAATATTACAGTTTTCCAATTTTTTCTCTACCATGAAACTACCTGTATCGCATCCATCCCCCCTACAATTCAAAGTCCTGTGTATTTTCCAAGTCAGTGCATGTAAGATGTCGAAATTGATCATATAGTATAACAATATAACTAAGTTAATGCCATTAAAGACCTTGGGCTACATTTACTAAGCATCCTTTGTCACTCACTAATTCTTAACAGGTTTGTTCCTGAAATTTAACCTGTAAAAATACTAAATAGAAAACCAGACAAAAATCATCAGGTTACAAACATTGTTGCTTAGTAAATCAAACCACTAGTACATGCTGTATTTTTCTACATTTTCTACTTACATTTTCTACTTACATTTTCTACTTTTTCTCCCAAACTATTATTATAGGTCAATGAAATGGTTACTTCACGCCTTATTTTTAGGCTATATATATTAACTCTGATATATTTACCATCCTATAAGGCAGGTGAGTAAATTTTAATATTCATTGAAAATGACAGTATTACGAGTGTGTGCAATGATGGGGTTGCTGTATAATACAGATGTGTCCTCATCCACTATCTTCATTGATACCAAAGCGCACCAGGTTCTGGAGGAATTAGCTGCGCAAAGTGTATTTTTTGCTCAAATCTGCATCGTAATCCTATGAATAAAACAACTGGGTGTGACAAAACTATTTTTGCTAGATTGCATTGATTAATTTAATGTTTTCAATTTTTGTTTGTGTACAGTATTATTTTTAAAGTCCAGTCAAGTCTGGTAAAACCGTAGAATTCACAGTAGCCCATGTGGATGATATTCCAATCAATCAGTCTTGACGGTCAAAGTCAATTAATTTTCCAGCTGTTTCCACGATCACACCTGTCTGAGCCTAGTCATTTTCTGGGTGGGTTGGTCAGCGGTTTTATAGTGTGTTTCTGATCAATCCCAGGTTTCTATTTTATTCTTTAAATCATCTAAAAAAAATTATTGTATTCAAATATATTTCAAGTATGCATTCTTGGCGGTTATGTAGCAGTTTTGATCTTGGTAAATATGTGAGTTGCATACCACAAAATAGCGTGGATTTAGAACCCATCACTTAATGCCACAAATCAACCTGCCCCAGTAGTGGTCACCTGCATCGTCTCTTCCTGCTTCACCTGGAAAGAAGAAATATTAAGTCAGCTAGCATGCGGTATATATCGAAACAGGGTACTGGAAGCAAAAACTGAAGTAAGCTGATGAAATACAGTTTACTGGAACAGAATGTTGTATATCAATGCAGAACCAGGAACCAAGGTGCTAGGTCCTCTAAGTCAGTGGTTCTCAATCTCTGTCCTTAAGTAAAAATGTATCAGTTAATGCTGATAGTTTGGTTAGATTTTGGCCAATTCAGGGTTTGTTTACTAAAATGGTAATTCTAAGATGGGATGTTGCTATGGGCAACCACTCAGAATTTACTTCTTGTTTGTTTAGTACCTTCTAGAATATAAATGATAGAGGGGAGGATGCACTAAAGGAAAAATGCTCTTATTGCAAGTGCTGCTGTTTGCGATACTTATGTGTGGCGGGATGTTCTGCAACTGCTTGGTACATCCCACCCAGAGAGAGAGAGGCTGGCAAATGCAGAGGAGAGGAAAGGGGAGGCATAGGTAGAGAGAGGCAGCTTATAGAATAACTTCAGGAGGTCACAATTAGGACTACATTGTCCTTCTCTGATTTACATTTGGGATCTATTTGCCTATCTTGCATTCACCAGTTAAAGTGTGTCAGTGTGTCAGGTCAGAAGCAATAAGACAGTACAATATATATCAGTGATGGCTAGCCTTGACACTCCAGCTGTTGTTGAACTACACATCCCAGCATGCCTTACATCAGTTTTAGCATGGCCAAATAGTGAAATTGTAGCATGTCATGCTGGGATGTGTAGTTCAACAACAGCTGGAGTGTCAAGGTTAGCCATCACTGGTGTATGTACTCTTATGCACACATCCTCATATTACTAGCATCTGCACACCATGTGGTGTGGGTTGCCCTGCTGCACATCTGCGACTCTCTGAGAGGTGCAGCGTATACTGTACCACTACTCACGATATCCTAGAGATGCTGGGCTGTGTGTTTAACTACAGTACACTAGAATTAGTTCTAAATGGGTTCATTTCAGATAAAGCACAATGGTAGCACTTCACATAGAGATTACAACACAGATGTACAAATTCCAAACATCAAATTGATTAATGTAATAATAGTTTTGTCACTTCTAGTTGTTTATTTGTGCAAACATGACACACACGCTTGGCGCTGCTGAGTTGCTCAGGACCTGGCACGCTGAGAGCAACAGTGTATGAGGGCACATCTGCAGTATTCTGTTTATGAAAGGACAAAGGGCGAGATGTATCAAAATGAAAATGCTGTAAAACCCCTGTTTTACCGCATATTCATATGTACTATTACCCAGCTGCAGATTTCACCGACCCTTTTCGCCGCCCGCCACCCGCCGCAACCCCGATGCCTTGCTGACCCCCCTCTCCCCCTCCCTTGGGCTTACCTTCTTGCAGGTCCTCCCGGACCTCGGAAGGTAAGCCCTTCCTCCCCCTAGCAATGCAGCCGGACATCCTTCCGGCTGCAGGGGGGAGGAGGAGGCGCCGGGGACAGCCTGCTTTGCTGTCCCCGGCTTGAAGGCAGCAGGAGGGGCAGGGAGGAGACGGAGACCCCCCGCACACCACAGTACATGTATCGTGGGGGGTCTCCGCTACCGCACCGCGATGCCAGCCGCATTTGTTAGTACACATGCGCTGGCATCGCGGTGGGCGGGCGGTGAAGGGCGGCAATGTATATTAATACATCCCGCCCAAAGCCTTTGTCAGTGATTAGTCTCATTAATGCATCGCTCTATACATCTAATGGGGTGCTGACCTCAGAGGCTACTACAACACATTAGATACTGTGAAATGCAATACCAGTAATATCATAGAACAAATGCAGTACGACACAGAATCACCCCGCTCAATGTGTTTCTGGGAGCTATGTTAGCAAATTAGATGCACATGCATGGCGATGGTTTGCGTCAATCACCATGGGAGTCCCACAAGGTGATTGGCGAGGCAACCATGAGCATGGCTACATATGTACATTTCTCAGTGTTATGATGTCCAGTTAGCCAAAATATTACATTATATATATATATATATATATATTTTCTTTTGATTGTCCTTATAAGGGATATAGGACGGGATGCTCTAAAATAAAAATGTGGTAAAAAACAGGTTATTGGGTGAGGATCCCTCCCAGCATGCCCCGCAGCCAGGCCATCACTGAGCGCATGCACATAGGGACTCCCGTGTCTCAGACCCGGAAGAGCTGTTGGTTGCATTAATAATCGCATATGTTAGTGCATATACGATTATTCCAAATGCGGTATACGGCGGAGGGGGGCGATGTAGGGCTGTGGATGTTAAAACATCCCCCTCATGGTCACTAGGTTGACTCAATTAAGGTCGATATACATTGGGTTCACCACTGAAAGTCGACAGGGCATAGCTTGACACCTGAAATAGGTCAACATGGCTAAGGTCGACAGGGTTTGAGGTCGTCACAAGCATTAGGTTGACAATGGGAAGGTCGACATTAATTCTTCATGTTTTTTCTTAGCTGAATTGTGCCGACAGGCGGCATTTAATATCCAACCATCCACTAGGGGGTGGAGAGAGAATATAATAGTGTGGCGAGCGTAGCGAGACAGCGTGCCCAAAGCAGGGGGGTGCAGTGAGCCATGTGAGGGGCCGCAGTACACTCAGGGCTGGATGTATTAATATACATCACCGCCCTTCGCCGGCTGTCCGCCGCGATGCCAGCGCATATGTACTAACATATGCGGCTGGCATCGCGGTGTGGTAACGGAGCCCCCCGCGATACCTGTACTCTGGTCTGCGGGGGGTCTCCGTCTCCTCCCTGCCGCCTCCTGCTGCCTACACGCCGGGGACAGCTAAGCAGGCTGTCCCCGGCGCCTCCTCCTCCCCCCTGCAGCCGGAAGGACGTCCGGCTGCGTTGCTAGGGGGAGGAAGGGCTTACCTTCCGGGGTCCAGGAGGACCTGCAAGAAGGTAAGCCCAAGGGAGGGGGAAAGGGGGGTCGACGCGGCGGGTGGCAAAAAGAAGCCCATAGGCTTCTATAGCGTATCGCCACCCAAAGGTGGCGATACCCTGCCCTGCGATAACGGTGCGGCCGGGTAATAGTACATAGGAAAATGCGGTAAAACGGGGGTTTTACCACATTTTCCCTTTAGTACATCCCGCCCTGAGACTGTATCTATGTTGACTACATCGACATTCGGGATATAAAAACATGAAAAACTCATGTCGACCCTTTGACTGTCGAGCTTCCCATAGTCGACCTAATGCTTGTGTCCACCCTAGCCATGTTGACCTATTTCAGGTGTCGAGCTTAGCCCTATTTACCTTCAGTGGTCGACACAATGTATGTCGACCTTAATTGAGTCAACCCTATGATCCATACCCCTTTAGAATTTGATATTACTTGAAAGCGGATATTTAAAATAAAGGGTCCTTGTGTATTAGCACGGCTCCCACGATTTCCATCTTATGGCATCTTATACAATTTAAAATTGTATACCATTGTATATGGCATACAATGGCATACAATGAGATGAGATGAGATACGATTTTAAATTGTATAAGCACACTAATGGGTGCTTACATTGTTAATTGCCCCCCCTCCCCTATAAGATTTTTAATTGTATAAGCACCCTAATGGGTGCTTACAGTGTTAAATGCACCCCCACGCCACCCCCACTATCAACGCCAACCCGAAGTGTGGCAAGCGCAGCGATCCCGCGAGGGGCGGCGGTACGCATCCTCCGACCTTTTCATACCCCCACTATCCATGTCAGCGTGGTTTTGATTTTATATAGTGTGGCGAGTGCAGCGAGCCACCGAGCCTGAAGCGTGGCACGTTTTACTTTACATGTATTACGCGTCCACTCGCCACGCTTCGGGCTCGGTGGCTCGCTGCACTCGCCACACTATATAAAATCAACTCCACGCCGACATGAATAGTGGGGGTATGAAAAGGTTGGAGGACGCATACCGCCGCCCCTCGCGGGCTTGCTGCGCTCGCCACGCTTCGGGTTGGCGTTGATAGTGGGGGTGGCGTGGGGGTGCATTTAACATTGTAAGCACCCATTAGGGTGCTTATACAATTAAAAATCTTATATGGGGGCCAATTAACATTGAAAGCAACCATTAGTGTGCTCATCTCATCTCATCTCATTGTATACCATATTAAGCCTTATGGTATGCAATGCGATGGGTGCCGTGATAATACACAAGTACCAAATAAAGTATGCAATGTAGTTTATTTCATAAAGCAATTAGACGTCTGCCTGATAAGGGCACCATCCATGTTATATGTACAGCACGTTCTGTGCATAGGTATACACATAATACATTTGCCTGGTTTGCTTTGTAGAGCTGTGTGAAGATGATGGAGTGGAGTATTACATAAAACATGTTGCGGAAGGCCAGCCCATTTCTGTCACCTGTCCACTTGAAAGTGCCTCTTACAAAAGCAATTTCAATGTAACGTGGTTTAGAAATGGCTCCTATACAGAAATCACCCCAGACGTACAAATGAGAGTTCATCAGGATCAAAATAACCTTATGTTTCTCCCTGCAAGGCTGGATGATACAGACTACTACTTATGTGTGCTCAGGTAAGTCTGCCATCTAACAAGTGATCAGCGCCATGTACAGATAGTTCTTGGAATAATAAAAATCAGTTGCAGTACAATATGGATCTGATGCAGTCCTATTAGCAAGGCTGCAAATTGCACATCATTATCAATGTGGTGTGTACACACTAGGCAATATTTTAAACAAAGGGCATTCTGAGCAATATTGTTACATAGTTACATAGTAGGTAAGGCTGAAAAAAGACTTGTATCCATCTAGTTCAACCTGGTATAGATATCCATTGCTGATTTGGTAGGTTCTGGTATTTTACAGACAATTTATATTTCTTATTTGTACCCATGGATGTTTTTCTCCAGTAAATGTTTGTCCAACTTTGCCTTGAACGCATTTAATGAGCCAGCTGTTACCACCTCTCTGGGAAGAGAGTTCCAGAGTTTGACTGTTCTGACCGTAAAGAAATTCTTTCTACTAGCTGAATGAAATCTTTTTTCTTCTAATCTATACTCATGTCCTCGCGTCCTAGATTCCTTTCTAGTAGAAAAGAGGGTGTGTGACAGTTCCTTATATTGGCCCTTGATATACTTGTACATGTTGAGCATGTCCCCCCTTAAACGTCTCTTTTCTAATGTAAATAGTCCCAAATTGCTTAATCTCTCCCCGTAGCTTAAATTCTCCATTCCCCTAATAAGCTTTGTTGCTCGCCTTTGGACTTTTTCTAATTCTATGATGTCCTTTTTATAGTGTGGGGCCCAGAACTGTACTCCGTACTCTAGGTGAGGTCTCACCAATGCTTTATATAGTGGCATAATTACCCTTGAGTCCCTAGTTTCCATTACCCTCTTAATACATGCCAGAATTTTGTTGGCCTTTTTTGTAGCTACATTACAATGGGCACTACATCCTAGTTTGCTGTCTATTTGGACTCCTAGATCCTTTTCAAGTATGGAATTACCCAGTTCCTCTCCACTAAGGTTGTAACTTGCACACTGGTTGTGTCTCCCAAGGTGCATAACCTTACATTTATCTACATTGAACCTCATCTTCCATTTTTTTGCCCACTCATCTAGAATTGCAAGATCATTTTGAAGCATGGTGACATCTTCTGATGATTTGATGACTTTGCTAAGTTTTGTATCGTCCGCAAAGATGGATACATTGCTGAGTAACCCTATCCCAATATCGTTAATAAAAATGTTAAACAAAATGGGCCCCAAAACCGAACCCTGGGGCACTCCGCTTAGTACCGGTATCATATCTGATACGGCACCATTCACAACCACTCTTTGTTTTCTATTACATAGCCAATTCCCTACCCATCTGCAAATATTTTCACCCAATCCTAGGTTCTCCATTTTATTAATCAATCTCTTGTGTGGGACAGTATCAAATGCTTTAGCGAAATCTAGGAAAATCACATCTACAGCATTTCCATTATCGAGGTTTTTGCTAACCTCTTCATAGAACCCTAGTAGATTAGTTTGGCATGAACAATTTTTCACGAACCCATGTTGGTTAGTACTGAGTAGACGTTGATGATCTATATATCACCGTCTACTCAGTACTAATCAACTGGGGCTGGCTGGCAGCACAAGCATGTGGCCCCTCGCCACCGCCATATTTCCTCCCTAGGCACTGTAATGTGCAGTAGAGCTAACATAAATACAGCATATAAACACTTACTGTACAGCCACTTACTGTAGGTCCGCCCAATAGGCAGAGCAGTCAGTGCTAACTGCAGCATCCCCACCACAGCCCTGAACTCATCAGGCAAACAGCAGTTGCCAGGAGACTACAGTCTTCATCCTGTAGAAACTGCTAATCCTGGAAGGGATCACTGCGGCACAGGGATCAGCAGGTGTCACAGCCTCAGTCCGCCTTCCCTCCACATATGCTGCACAGTACCAGCCATGTCACCCCCGCACAGCCCTGGACACTGAAAGTGGGTCCCAGAGTACAACTTCCAGCCTGCAGAAGTGGAGTGCAAATCCCGGAAGCTCGTCAGGGAAGGGGAGATGCGGGACATGGAGGCAGCCAGTGGTTGGGTGCAGGGGGACCCTTGGATCAGCAAGGGCCCCATAGCAGCTGCACCCACTGCACCCTCGATAATTACGCCACTGATGTTGTGTACTGTAATGTCTCCCGGCCATATGTACAAAGCTGGCCCTAGGACACTGAAATTGTATGGCTCGGGGGGCATATGTCACCCTGCCCCCCGGCCCAGCCCGACACTGAGTATAATCACCTAGTGTATGGGGCTTTTATTTTGTTTCTGTGCAGGCAGGGTTTATTATGGCTATATTACATACAAAATATTTATTTGCTGTTAATAAAATCTACAGAAATAGCCCCTATAGCCCTGTACACACATGGTGATCCTGCACTTTTGCTGAGCACCCTGCTTAAGTATGATTGATGAGCGGGGCTTTGCTTATTTTTAATAGTCAAAGCTCCGCAATCTAGGGAAAGCCAGTGCAAGCACTGGCTTTCCCTGCGGGTAATAGCAACCCACAGGGCTGCACATTGCCATCGCTGCAGGGCATACACATGGAGCAATCAGTGCTCCATTTCTAAGCAATCTAGTCAGATCTCTTAAGCTGGGTACACATATGTACAATTTCATTTTTCTTGCGACCGTTCGATCGACCGAATACACGTTCGGCCGTCCAAAACATACGACCGTTCTGCGCGTACACATATGTACAATTTTACTTGCGACGTCCGATGTACTCCCGTCCAAACAATCGCAAGAAGAAGTATATGAGAGACCCTGTAACCCTTTGCCTGCTGTTTTAACTAATGTGTGTTTAATGCCTCACTGCCCAACACTTTAGAGGCATCACTTTAAGACATTAATCAATGTTGAAGTTTTAATAGTGTGTTATGGTGCCCTGCAAAGAGCTTCCAGCACACTCTATTAAAACTTCAACATTGATTAATGTCTTAAAGTGATGCCTCTAAAGTGTTGGGCAGTGAGGCATTAAACACACATTAGTTAAAACAGCAGGCAAAGGGTTACAGGGTCTCTCATAATGCAGCATACCACCGTGCTTTGTCAAACTGTCAAGCATATCGATCGAACGTGCGTACACACTTCACTTTTGTTCCGATATGGAGCCGTCCTGTCGGATGAAATATTAAGCAGCAAAGAACCTTCGACCGACCGACCGTGGACGGCCAAGAGCGTTTTTGGCCGTTTATCGATCGCACAGCAGCAATTGGGACAGCGTACACACCTATACAATCGAACGGCCGTTTGCCCCCAGATTGGAAGAACGGCCCGACGATTGTATATATGTGTACCTAGCTTTAGAAAAGGAGCTGAACTCGCCCCGTGTGGATGCCCCTTAAATATCTGTTAGCAGACAAAGAAAATTGTGGTATTCTTTAAAAAACAAATTTTTTTTTACACACTAAAAGCAAAATGATAAAGTAAATATTGCATACTACTTGATGCCTCAATTATCAATAGCTAATACAATTGTGCTAAATATCATACATTTCTAAACGTAGCCCAACCAAATAATGCTGAGAAGTGGAATTCATTTAATGCTGTTCTAACAACAGACTCCATTGTTGCATTGTTACACATTTTTAACATTTGGATTAGCAAAGAACTAAATATGTCTCATGATTAAAATGTTCTTTTCTGATTATATTTTTCATGAATTATAAAAATCTAATAATACATTTCCAGGGATAAATCACTATGGCTTCTAATAGAGATTCCCATTGTGTGAATTGTTTTAGGACAAGTCAATAAAGATTTCTTACATTTTAATTAATATAAATATAAAATTACAAGCGGCGGCTCCGTCTGTGCCATTTGATGGGAGCGGCAATTACCGGCAATAGTTAGGGTAATATTAGAGAGAGTCCTGCAGGACCTGCAAATACTGCACAAAAGTGCTTAAACATTTGTTGCCTTATTTAGTTATATCTTTTTTTCAATTTATTTGTTATGATTTTATTTATTTTTTATTTTACCGCTTTAATGTTTATGTATAGTTTTTGTTTTTTTATTTTTTATTTTATCTACACAGTAAAACTCTTTTTTTATCTTCTACAGTTCTGTACTGTTTTCAACCTTTAATCCCTACCTTACCCCCAAAAATTAGCGCTCTAAAAATCTTCTACAAAAGTACCAAAAATCAATCAGAGCTGCGCTACCCCTTATCAGTGCAAGTGAACAAACCTTCTAAATATAAAAAATAACATCAGCAGCTCACTACGATATGGGACTCATTAATTTCTTCCCTGTTGTATAAAACACAATATACTTATAGGAATGTTGAGAATCTACCATATCGAAAATTGACCTATATCATGGGAATGGATTGCTCTACTGCAAATCACAATATGCCCAATGTAATGCTGCTATTAAATGCCCAATGTAATATACCCAATGTAATGCTGCTATTAAATGCCCAATGTAATGCTGCTATTAAATGCCCAATAAATGCCCAATGTAATGCTGCTATATGCCCAATGTAATGCTGCTGATAAATGCCCAATGTAATGCTGCTATATGCCCAATTTAATGATTTTTTAAAAATAAGTGTAGTGAATATAATTTGACAGTTTGCAGTAAAGGTGCCCATACACGGTACAATCAGTGGCGTAACTATCGTCCCGCAGCCCCCGCGATTGCGGGGAGGCGCTGAAGGTATGTGGGCGCCGGGGGGGCTGCGGGATGATAGTTGCCTTCTGCCGCCGGACCGGTGGTTTTATTTGCACCACCGGGTCCCAGCTCTCCCGAGTCCCGGCAGCCGCAGCGCTGTTCTAATACAAAAAGGTGACACTTGAAAAATGGCTGCCCCCATACCGCAGACAGTTTTTCGTCTGCAGTATGGGGGCAGCCATTTTCCAAGTGTCACTTTTTCATTAGCAGCAGTAACGGGAGAGCCGCCCGGGACCCGGCGCAGACGGATGCGGCCAGCCGGCCACGCCGGCCAGAGGTAACACACACACATACACACAAACACGTCACACATACATACAAACACACACACACACACACAAACACAACCCCCCCTCCCCACCGCCGTACCACGGGTCCCCTCCGCTCCGTTTTTTTTTTACCGGGGGGGCGCCTCCTGCATTGTCAGCAGGGGGGCGCCGAAAATCTAGTTACGCCGCTGGGTACAATTGTTGGGTGCGAAGAGATGTGCGCTCCCTTCACACATCTAATTGCACAGCTCAAAAAGTATGTGCTGCATTACTTTTTTGTACTAGATCTCATCTCACTGCATTGCAAAACCTTTGCGATGCGATATTGTATACAATAATTGTACCTTGTATGAGCACTTTTAGTATTTTTTTTTTGTTCACAGTAATTTTTTTTCTCTTATTATAAACAGACGTCCGACATCCTGCAACAAGATTCTTACAAAAGTAGAAGTGTTTAAAATAGACGATGGACTGTGTTATAATCGTGATATAGTATACATTGGTGGTACTCAAAATTTGGGATCTCTGGGTACTATTGAATGCCCATACATAGACAACATTGTCCACATAAAATGGTTGAAGGTATTTTGTTTTATAAATGTAAATTTTATTTATAAATGCACAGTGCACATTTTAATGCTTTCTTTTAATGTGTGTGTGTGTGCCATGGTCTACTTTCATTTATTTGTAAGGTGTATAAATTGTAGTATACTGTACTGTTACATGTTACATGTTATTAGGAATACAAACCTTTAGCCAATTGCATGATTGCCCCAGGACTTACATGAGCAGTGGGGCATATACAGGGAGCCACAGAGCAGAATGTGAGCATCACATCACAGTGCAATGCTACAGAGAATCCTACATATCACAGTATTGGGGTTTGCAACATACCATATATACTCGAGTATAAGCCTACTTTTTCAGAACATTTTTTATGCTGAAAAAGCCCCCCCTCGGCTTATACTCGAGTGAGGGTTCCACTTGAGTCAATAAGCTTTCCCAGTTTTTTTGTTGTTGTAAAATTAGGTGTCTCGGCTTATATTCCGATCGACTTTTACTCAAGTATATACGGTAATTATGAATTTCCATCTTTGAAGAGACAGCTGCTACTGTACATGAGATGTTACTGTACATCAAAACTCATTTTCTTGTTTTTCTGTCTGACTGTTGAAATAGTTTCTTGGCTTAGTGCATTTTAGGGGGATTCTTCTATGAGTTTTTGCAGTTATTTAATATATATATATATATATATATATATATATATATATATATATATATATATATATAACTACAGTATTTCTATACAGGAATGCCAGCCTTTGGAACTAGACAGTAATAAATATTCTGTAAAAAGGAATTTATTGTATATCAAGAATGTGGAATTGCAAGATAAAGGAAATTACACATGTGTAGCCAGCGTCATGTATAATGGTACAGAATATAATATCTCACGGACCATTAACACTGAAGGTAATTATGAATTTTTTTTATATAACATTATTCTAAATTAATCAATTATTTGACAATTTTTTTTTGAAAATGAATGATAAATATAAGTAAGATGTGTCGTAAGGCCCCCATACATTAGGCCGACTTGTCCGAAGGATAAGCGCCGGGGGGGCGGTAGGTGCAGCAGCAGAGCAGGCAGTTTGCAGTGTCCGGTACAAAAGATAGGCCAGCTGTTGATTGGCTTAGGTGTTCTCTCTCTCAGCCTACCAGTGGCCGGCTTATCTTTTGAATTTTCAAATTCTGCCACTGCTGTTCACAGTGTCCATTCACTCAGCGCTTCCCAGACACTGCGGTCTGCCCTCTCCGCTGTTGCACCCACAGCCTCCGGGCTTTTCATGCTGCCTGCCCCTTCACATAGGTGTGTGCCAACCGTGCTTCACTGCTGGCACAGCGATGTGCAGCTGATGGGTCAGATCCGACAGATTGAACCTGCAGCAGGTTCAATCTGTAGGGTCCAACCCGATGCGCACAGGACCGCGCATCGGGTCGGATGGCATGTCAAACACATCTGATTTGGGCTGGATTTCTCAGCCCGATCCTTTGGAATCAGGTGAAATCAGCCCAAATCGGATAAGTGTATGGGCACCTTTAGTCATATCAACCAGCAACTGTGCAGGTACATCCATGACATCCTCGATTAACAGCTTTTGGGTTATTGATAAAGCCAGAAAAATATTGAAATAGAATACTCAAGCGTTCCCAAAAATCCACTGCAGCTTCTTTTTTCCCCCAATAAACTACTACTACTACTCACAATGAAATGTCACAAAAAGAAAACCGATTTAAAAAATCCACAGCGCTGTGATATAAGTTCTTAGTGCTCCAATCTTATATATTATCCTGAGGATATCTTTAAATATCTTGAAAATAGCTTTAAACTTCCAAACACTGCTGTTCAATAGAAAAGGACTCCCATGCAGAAAAAAATCCAGTCCTTTAAACATGAAAATGCAGAAAGCATATTCCTTTAAACCCACATGCAAAAAAAAGTATAATAAAATTCAATAAAAAACAATGAAAAAAAATTGCAGACAGAGCTCACGGGCCTTCAGGGTTTCTGTAGTATAGTGTGCCCCAGCGTAATGATGTATTTCCCAGGTTTCACCACTGATTATATTATATTATATTATATTTCCCCTATACCTCAGGTCTCCAGTGTCCAGGGGAGAGTGGGGCTTGTAGATGGTAATGCAGGGAGGCTTCCCTGCATTACCATCTCTCACCTTCCCCGTGTCTCTTACACAGCCGCTGTATTCAAAATCTGTCGGTGACTTCAGACCCCTGCCGCTGGTATGGAAGGTCACTCTAGCCGAAAACACTTTGGCTTGTGAAAGCCCGCTTTCCATCTCCACCAAAAGCAAGGTGGATGTACTCCAGGGACAAGATCTGCACCTCTGCACTTCTTACTTTTAACGGTGTTTCAGATGTCGGATGTCAGAGTCACGCTCTCAACTCCTGCATCTGTCTTTACTTAGATCATAGGTCTTCAACCTGTGGCCCTCCAGATGTTGTGAAACTACATGTTCCAACATGCATTGCCACATTTTTTCCTATAAGAGCATGCCAAAACTGTCAGGGCATGCTGGGACATGTAGTTCCACAACATCTGGAGGGCCACAGGTTGAAGACCTGTGACTTAGATGGTCCACATATATTTAAAATTGAGCACCGCAATCCACCTAGCTGCCGACACGTTTCTTCCATCCACGGGACTTTCTGAAGGCGCAGGTGGACTGCAGGCTCATACTAATTTATACCTAGAAAATCCAGTATGCTCATTCCGTCCATTATACTGGTTATAGGGTTTTCTTAAAGACATAATGAGTATAACATTGTATACCCCATACAGGATTCTAAGATGCTTTTTAACATTTCAAACCAACAAAACAAAAAATTAAACAATCAGAAACACTATTGTGGAAATCATTTAGAGAAACCATTTTATTTCAAATTCTCTGTTTAGACCCTTTGGTACTTATGTATTATCTGGGCTCCCATGTTAAATGCACCCCATTTTTTCATACCCCTACTATCCAAGTACGCATGGAGTTGATTTTATATAGCTTGGCGAGCGCAGCGAGCCACCGTGCCCGAAGCGTGGCGAGGGGACGCGGTCTCATAAGAAAAACGGGAGCCCAGATATTACATAAGTACCGACCCTTTTGTTGTAGGGTGTGTAATTCATATATCCACCACAAATCCCCAGCTACATGACGACTGATCAGGTTGTTTATTGAACATTTATGTTCTTACTTTAAATGTACAGACATGCAGTGAGTGTAGAAACACACTGCATGTCTGGCAGGCGGCAGGCTCGGGTATGTTCGGCGCGGCTCGGGGGGACTAGGGAGTTTGGGTGTCTGAGTCCTCCCGAGCAGCCCCGAACATCCCCAAGCCTGCTACCTGACTTTGGGCAGGATTCTCTAATAACCCCGGCCGCACATCGCGATGTGCAGAGGGTCCTGATCGCTGGAGCAGAGATGAGGGGGAGTGACAGGAGGGGATAGTGATGGGGGAGTGGGGAGGGCTATGCTCTGTGGTGGGTTTTGCTGGGGCAGGACAAACTTGCCCTGACAGTTTTGTCCTGCCCCAGCAAATCCCACCACTCAAGGGGTTAAAGATGGAGTTTGCCTTTGAAAACCAACCAGGATCACACCCATAGTGAGAGTGGGATACAGTGCACACCAGTCACAGTTCGGGGTATAGTCTAGTTTAGATACAGTGTGGGCTGGGCACAGTGCAGGATGGATACAATTGGGGATGGATACAATGCGGAACAGATTCAGTGCAGGAAATGGAGCAGGTTGGATACATTTTGGGAAATAGTATGGGTACGATGCAGTGCAGGTTGGATAAATTGCAGGTTGGATACAACAATAGTACACTTACTGTGATGGGGGTGTCAGCAATGAGAGTGCAGGGGTGCTGTCAGTGTCCTAAGAGCAGGGTGGCAGCAGTGCAAGAACACAGGCTGTGTTAGCAGTACAGGTGTGCCAGTGGTGTACTCAGTTCAAGGGTGGCAGCCGGGACCGGGGCAAATTTTTTTAAGGATACCCCACCATTGACATGACAATGCCCCATAGGGGGTGTGTGATTGGCAATGCCGGGATGTACTAAGTAGAGGGGGGGGGGGGCAGGGGGAGAGAGAGCAGGGAAGAGAGTGGGGGCAGGGTGTTCTTCTGCCGTGTCCTATTTAGAACGAAAATATGTTTAAAATCCATTTCTATATTACGTTTGCACTTAATATATCACACTATTTGGTGCTTGTCTCATCTCTCCACCCTTGAAAAAGACACACATATAAAGACACGCCTTTATATCAAAGAGAAATGACAATAGAGCTTACTTATGTAACATGTAGTGATTCCAATCAACGTCCTTCACCAACTCAGAGAACCTCTAAAATAAGGTTGACATAAGTTTAAACCACAGGTGTTTGGTAAAGGGTTGATTCCAATGTTCTGTTAGATCAGCCCAGATGGTCTTTTCCAAGGATAAATTCCACAATCCCAAACAATCTCTTACATAAAGGCCCTTATTCAGATCTGATTGCAGTAGAAATTTGTTTTCAAAATGGGCAAAACCATGTGCACTGCAGGTGGGGCAGATGTAACATGTGCAAATAGAGTTAGATTTGTGTGAGTTATTTTGTTTCTGTGCAGGGTAAATACCGGCTGCATTATTTCTACACTGCAATTAATATTTCAGTTTCAACACACCCCACACAAATGTAACTCTCTCTATACATGTTACATCTGCCCCACCTGCAGTGCACATGGGTTTGTCCATTTTGAGAACAAATTTGTTCTCCTCCTCTGCAATCCAAAGCTACATTTTAACATTTTGCCTAATTGTTTTTTTTAAGATTAGAAAATCAAAATGTTACGCTAACATTATTGTGTCCAAAAGCCCATTCTTATAACTGGAGGTTCCCCTCATATTTGGCCGAATCCCCTGATTTTAAACTACATTTAGAAAAGAACTTCCTGAACTATTTGGAAGACAACAAACAACATAGTGAGGATATAAACCTGCTGTGGGCGGCTTCTAAACCGGTCATGCGGGGCCATATCATAGCATATGTATCCGCAAAAAAACATCAGATGAATAAAAGATTTAATGAGCTCAGTAAAGAAATTTCAATAGCATACTCTAATATGCTGGGGAACAGGACAATAGAAACGCAGAAGATATACACAGAATTGAAAGCTCTATATGACACACTCTGCACAGAGAAGGCCCAATTTAACATAGACTGCCAAAAAAAATCGTTTTTTTAGGGGAGGGAACAAATCGGGCAAATTGCTGGCCTCTTTAATTAGAAGCAAAAAACCCTGTAACACATATACCCAAACTATATTCAGGGACACAACAACTAAACACGGCTGCAGATATCGCTAAATCTTTCCTAGATTATTACACAAAACTTTACGAAGCACCCTTGGATAATCCCTCTTTGGGGATGGACTTTGTAAAGGGAGCCGGTCTATCTAAACTGACACAGCCAGAGAACACAAATCTGGTAAGGCCCATTACAGACCAGGAAATAAGGGGGGTGATTGGGAGGTTGGCAAGAAGTAAAGCACCAGGCCCGGATGGGCTGAGTGCAGAATACTATAAAATATTAACTCCGCATTTAGTACCACACCTCCAAGCACTCTTCAATCTGGTATTGTTAGGAGAGCCAGTATACACGGATTTTAATAAGGCAAGGGTAATTGTTATACCAAAGGTAGGAAAGGATCCCACCTTAATATCTTCTTATCGCCCAATATCATTACTAAACCAAGATCTTAAAATCCTGACATCTATTATTGCGGATCGATTGCAAATAGTGCTACCCAAACTCCTTCATACCACTCAGACTGGGTTTGTACGCGGGAGATCATCCGTTCACAACATTAGACAAGTAATAGCATCTTTAGTCCAAGCGGAGGCCAATGCAGGGGGAAGATCAATCCTGATAAGTTGTGATGCAGACAAGGCCTTTGACAGAGTGTCATGGCCACATCTGTTAAGGGTGATGCACGCACAAAATCTAGGAGTAGGATTCATCACACTTTTTAGGAAACTATACTCTTCACCCAAGGCCTTTCTGACGGTTAATGGAATGAACACATCAGAATTTACACTATATAGAGGCACGAGGCAGGGCTGTCCACTTTCACCCTTGCTGTTTGATATAGCGATAGACCCCTTAATTAGACAGTTTTATAGAAACACAGAGTGGAAGGGAATACAAGTGGGACAGAATGTACTGAAAGTATCGGCATATGCTGACGACCTGCTACTGTACATTACTAATCCACAAGAGGCAATCCCGGGATTAATTAAAACACTTGTGGATTTTGAACAAATATCAGGATTTAGGATAAACAAGACCAAAACCAACGCCTTAGCATTACATAGAGGGGCAAAGCAAGGGTGGTTGGGAACATTCCCATTTAAGTGGGCAGACACAGTCATTACTTATTTAGGGATTAAAATATCGGCACATCCGAAGGACCTATATAATAATAACATCCAGCCCATGATAACACGTATCCTGGCAGATTTTAAGAGATGGAGATGCCTGCCGCTATCATACATTGGGAGGTGCCACCTGATTAAAATGGTGGCATTCCCACGATTATTATACTACATGCAGATGTTACCGTTACTGATTGGGGAGGCAGATCTGCGAATATTAAACACGGCTATGAGCACCTTTATATGGGCAGGGAAGAAAGCAAGAATATCTTTATACAAATTAAGCCAGAAGACAAGTGTGGGAGGCATAAATCTGCCATGTATACGGAGTTATGGGCTGGCGGCTAATTATAGGTACGCAGTGGACTGGATTAACAACACAGAAAATTTCGCGAATACAGGACTCGAGCAGTCTTTTTGCCATGAAATCCCTCTAAGTAATCTACTACATATGAGAACAGCAAAATTCCCAGATAAAATCATGGGGAACCCACTACTGGTCTCTACTTGTAAAGCATGGAGAACCGCTCGGAATAGGCTAGGACTATCCCCATATAATTCAATATTTGCCTCGGTATATTACAATCTAAAAACTCAGGTACCACTTATACAAAATAAGAAAGATATTTACAAGTGGAAGAAGGAGGGGATTAGGATTGTGTTAGATCTATTAGATCGGAAAGACTTGTCAATGTTGTCTCATGAGAGATTAGCAGAGAAATACCCGGAAGCAAACATCCCTATATTTAGTTACTATCAAATAAGAAGCTACGTATTAAGTATACTAACTAAATTACCAGATAGAGAGTCACTAGGGGGCTTGGATGCGGTGACAGGCAGAACAGCAGCCAGTCAAGTAGCCAGCAGAGGCATCACTACATCCCTACTGTACACACAAATCAGAAAACAATCCCAGGTGGACGACATTCAGACAGGGATGGCAAAGTGGAGTAGAGACCTTCCTGGGATATCCCTACAAACCATACTGTCCGCATTTGTTAGAATAAATAAAAACGGTACTTGTGAGTTATCCGGGCGTCCGATTTTTAAATCGGGTCGGATCGGGACATCGCATCGCATCGCATGCGACCATCGGATGCGATGCGATGCGATGACCCGATTTTTCCATAGGAATCAATGTTAAAATGGACTGAGTCCATTTTAACATGGAATTCAATGGGAAAAAGGGTCCTTTTCATACCCCTACTATCCAAGTGGGCATGGAGTTGGATATAAACCTGTGGCGAGCGTAGCGAGCCACCGAGCCCGAAGCGTGGCGAGCGTAGCGAGCCCCGCGAGGGGACACAGAATACCGTCCCCTCGCGGGGCTCGCTTCGCTCGCCACGCTTCGGGCTCGGTGGCTCGCTACGCTCGCCACAGGTTTATATCCAACTCCATGCCCACTTGGATAGTAGGGGTATGAAAAGGACCCCTTTTTCCATAGGAATCATTTTAACATTGATTCCTATGGAAAAATCGGGTCATCGCATCCGATGGTCGCATGCGATGCGATGCGATGCGATATCGCATCGCATCGCATCTGATTGTATGCCTTAACTTAAGGCATACAATCAAAAAATCGGACGCCCGGATAACTCACAAGTACCATAAAAACTTAGTAACAGCATCATACATGGAGATGCAGTACAAGTTGCTGCATAGGGCATATTATACACCCCAAAAAAAATACCAAATGGGTGTATCTACGGATACAAACTGCTTTAAATGTATAACACCGGGTGCAGATCTGTATCATTGCATGTATGGTTGCCCAGAAGTACAAAGATATTGGAAGACAGTAGTGGCATATATACAAACTACCTACTGCATTGATATAGAACTCACTCCCGAATGGGCCATATGGGACATAATGACGGACAATAAACAGAATAAATTGTCGCGAGGACAACGGAAACTTGTGGCCAAAATAGCGGCGGCTACACGGAAGACGATCCTCTCACAATGGACAGCCTCAAATACACTCTCAATTGCCCTATTAAAACCCAGAATCCTGTACCTATACCAGATGGACTGGACAGAGATGGTTTTAGACAAAGATAAAAGGGTTAAGGGTTTTTTTGATATCTGGTTGCCTCATATTAAAAACCTTTCCTCCCCCGTTAAAGAAATAATAAGAAAAACGATAATAACAACATCCTGGTATAATATTGAAAGGGAGGCTACTGGTTCAGAACCCTTTTGATAGATAGGGAACAAAACCTTATGATAAGACTGAGGAGGGGGGGGCGGGGGGGAGGGGGCACTATGGACATAGGACGGAGGTGTCCTCCGCCCCGGCCCATCTCTTATCGCTTCGCCTTTCTTCTCCTAGCACCTTTCTTTCGAGGATCAGTACACCATTCTATAAGGAATAAGGGGGAGTATACGAGGTAAAAAAGTTAAATGTCTTTATAGGCAGAGGGGGATAATACCAGCATTCGCGGGACAAACAATAAGGATGACATGTAGAAAGGAACATGGAACTTGAAGGTGAATAACTGTGACCGAAACCCGGTGCTGCATAAAGACACCCGCCGGGAAATAATAGGGAAGGGGTGAAACACACCAAAAATTAAAACGGGCATCAATTAGAGATAAAACAACCAATCCCTCACATGGAGGGCTTATAGAGAAAAGCTACACTGACAAATTAAACAAACAAATAAAGAAACAAAGGCAATGCCTGGATAAACTAAGTATTTCACAGAGCACTAGTCTCTTTTGGAAAAGACAAAATTATTTAATAGGCACAGAGCACTTAAAAGCGGTAGTCTTTATTGTGGCACCGGGGACCGGATAATTAAATTAATACCTGGTAAATATACAAACTGGTACACAATCAAAACTCCAAGAAGTATTTTGTAAAGATTCATCCATGTAAACCCTTTTTTTATGCTCTTTTTATGTTTATATGTATATATATATATATATATATGTATGTGAAAGAAATATAATAAAAAGTATTTAAAAAAAGAAAATCAAAATGTAAGAGATTACTTGGGTAATTTACTAATATTGCTCAATGGTGCTAAATAGGCGTTCTAATGCAAAATAAATTTTTCTTGGTGAAGCCAAATATTTCTAAATATAAGGGAGTGTCTGGATAAGGCTGTAATAATAATTTCTCACAAAACTTCTTTTTCATTTTATTATCATCATTACTGTTTTTCTTTATTTGTAGTTGCATTGCCGCAGAGTGAACCTGCTATAATAATAAATCCAAAGAATAACTACTTACAAGTGGAAATGGGTGAGTTTTGTCTGTTCTCTAAGCTGCTTTTTCTTTGCTAGAAAGTTTTATTTTGCAGCTTGCAAACCAGTAGTAGTGTCCTCACCTTTTAAGGCACCCACAGCACATTCAGTACATGGGATGATGCTTGCATGCCATCAAAAAGGTGTGACCAGTGGCTTAACTAGAAATTTTGCACTACCTCGTCCCGAAAAATTGTGATGCCCCCAATACATTTATTAGCATATTTTAAATGCTCATTAACAGGAGTTTCATGCTCATTAACAGAAGTTATATGCTCATTACCAGGAGTTTCATGCTCATTACCAGGAGTTTCATGCTCATTAAAAGAAATTTCATGCTCATTAACAGGGGTTTCATGTTCATTGCCAGGAGTTTCATGCTCGTAGCCAGAGGCCATACAGTATATATATATATATATATATATATATATATATATATATATATATATGCAGCACTCAAAGACGCTTGAAATCAACCAGTCTGCTCCAGGAGCTCTTTCATCAACGTTTCAAACTTTATCGTTATTCGTCAGGATGCCGCCTACCCCACATCCAATTATCACTTTGGTGTAAATGGAGGGCACCGGGCATATCTAATTATCTACACCAGCAAACACACTCCATATATGTATATATGTATTTATAGGACAAGAAGAGGTACCCTTTCAGTGCGCTAGAAGTTGTAGGCGGGCAGCAATTTTGTTAGTATATGTATATATATAATATATATGTATGTGTACATATATATATATATATATATATATATATATATATATATATATATATATATAGCAGGGTTTTCTTATACACATTCATGTACAGGAAGGAGGCGGCACTCAATTGGATTTAGAAAAGTGCTTTTAAGTTTTCAAGTAAGATGCATATGATGACGACGTTTCAAGACATTTACAGTCTTTTCCTCAGGTCATTTCATAATTGCAATAACAGTGCAATGTGCAAAAGCATAAACAGTGTCTTACCTTCTCTTGAGGCAATATATACATGTGTGCAGCGTGAGACAGTGATGCCGGCTTGTCAGGACTTCCGGGAGGCCGGTCTCTCAGGGACGCCCCCTGGGAGTAACCTCGAGTACGTCACCACCCGCCGGGCATCACACTCTGCAAGTACAACGAGTGATAATAAATAACGTGCAGTATTACAAAATCACAAAAAACAGTGTCGATCATAGTGAAAAAACAAAACTTGTACTAGTGCTGAAAATGGAAATATAGAAAAGTTAAAACGCTAGCGGGATCCGTGGTAATATCAGATATATTACTGCCGCGCTGCGCTTCACAGACCCGCTGTGAAGCGTTAGGCTGACGGCGTTATAGGGATCCGGGAGTCATCATGTGTACCATGTCGACTACTTGGAATTACCTTTTTGTCAATTTATATATGGATCCCCGCTGGCTAATGGAGAGCTCCATATATCTGGAGGGGATTCAAGATGGATACTGTGTTGCTAATTACGATACTAATGTATTTATATATACATGTTTTATCAAAGTAAGATAAACGGGTAAATACCACAGATCAGTATTGTATCAGTACATATGCGACATATTAGAACTATTCAACAACTATATGATTCAGAGAAAAATGTTCCAAGTGAATTTATCATTTAGTCCATTGGGGACTAAGGTGTTTAAAGTGTGTATCCACTTGGATTCACACTGTGACAGTTTCTTTTGGCGGTCTCCACCACGGACAGGCTGTGGAACGTGATCTATTACTTTACAACGCAAGCTTGCTAGAGAATGTCCTGCAAGTCGGAAATGTTTAGCGACAGGTTGCTCAATTCCTTTTAGGTCCTTGCCCTCCAGCGATGCCCGAATGGATGATCGATGTTGTGCCATTCTTGTCCGTAGATCGCGAGAAGTTTGGCCCACGTATACTAATGCACACGGACATGTGATGGTGTAAATTATGAACGTGGTGGTACAGGTCAACGTCTGTTTGATCTTATACTTCTCACCAGAGTGAGGGTTCTTCACATATGTACCGGGTTCCATGTAGCTACAGGTAGTACATGTCGGACATCTCACGCAACCGCGGTTTCGGATTGGAATAAATGTTTCTTTTTTGATTGGGGTCAAATTCGTTTTTACCAGAATATCTCTAATGCTTCGGCCCCGGCGATAAGCTGGCATTAAGCGTTTGTCTTGCAGACATGGTAATTCCTTGTCACTGGTCACAATCGGCCAAAGTTTTTTTGTTTGTTGCGACAATGTATCGCATATAGGTGTATATTTTGTGACAAACGGAATTCTGTGGCCGGTAGCTTCCCGTGTCGATTTCTGCAGCAATGATTCCCTGGGTATTTGCATTATCTCGTGTTTCTGTTGGATTAATTCTTTATATGCATACCCACGAGTAACAAACTTGTTGATCATTTCATCCAGGGTAGTTGATAGGCATATATGGTTACTAGAAATGCGGGCTGCTCTTAGCATCTGAGATCTCGGTAGACCACGGATCAGTGCCGGTGGATGGCAACTGGACTTTAACAGGAACGTGTTCCTGTCTGTAGGTTTATTATATACAGACGTGTGGATGCGATTATCTTTCAAGCTGATTAATACATCCAAATAGTTTATGACCTTAAGGTCCATTTGATGGGTCAATTTTATTGGAGTATCTTGCATATTAATAGACGTGATGACGGCCATTAATTGCTCTGTTGTATCAGTCCAAAAGATGATCAAATCATCTATATACCGTGTATATAGGAAAATCTTGTCGGATATTGTCGCATCATCAAAGAAGAATATCTGTTCCTGTTCGAACATATATATGTTCGCCAGTGCCGGAGCCACCGGGGACCCCATTGCACACCCGGTTGTTTGTATGAAGAACTGCCCGTTGTGCATAAAGTAATTGTGGGACAAGGTATACTGTAGTAATTCCATAAAGAGGGGGATAGGAATTGCGTCAAACTTTTTTCTGTATAAAAACGTCTCAACCGCTTTTAACCCACTGGCGTGGGGTATAACTGAATATAAATTTTTCACATCGAGTGTGCACATCACAAGACCGGTTGGAATCGCTGGTAAAGCTCCCAATTTGTTCAATAAATGAGTCGTGTCCTTCAAAAAGGTTTTTTCCTGGATCAATAATGGCTGTAGAAATGTATCTAGCCATTGCGCCACCGGATGAGTGATGGAATCGACGGCTGATATAATCGGGCGGGGGGGTGGATTGAGTTCATCTTTATGGATCTTTGGGATCGTATATATCACCGGGATCTTAGGGAAATCGTTGCTCAGATTTTTCCTGTATCCTGTAATCCGGAGTGCCGAACAAAGCTCACAATCTATATTATTGGGACACTGCAATTGCGTTTCCTATCCGTTGAGGCACCGGAGCCCATTACCCCCTTTTCACTTTTTTGTCACCGATTACTACACCTGCAAAGCGTCATCAGCTATCAGCTGTTTTTTACCTCGTCTAGCAAGGGATCCTACATCGGAACCTGCTGGCAGTATGGAGAAGCTTTCATTTCTGGAGTTAAAGGATCATTTGGGAGAACATCTCTCTTACTCTCAAGAACAAGTAAATTCTATCCTTTTTGAAGCAGATTTAAGCCCCAAACAGGACTCCATCACTCCGGAGGAATTACAGTCCACATTATTGAAACTAACCAACAAAGAAACTGATTATTTTCTTCATGGCACCTCACTATCGGACTATGTCAGATCCAATATGATCCCTCGCGGGTTCCGCATTAGAAATATTCCCACCATCGGCCGCAACAATGCGGACTTTTGCAGAAAGTGGGTGTCCATCCTTAACAAAGCGAGTATGGATATGATGGTGTTAGTCATTTCTGAATCTAGCCGGGTGTTGCAGGAAACGAAAGAAAAAATCTTAGAAATAAAAACGACCAACAAGAAATTGCTGGACGACAAAAAAAACAAGCAACTGTGGGAGAAACTAGAAGCCCTATGTCAAAAACACAAGGATGAACTACTATTGTTTAAAAAGAACAAGTTAACTACAGTAAAATCCGATTATGAGGATTATAAGGTTTATAGATGGCTCAGCGGAACCCAAGCACCTGCAACTCGCCCCTATAACAAAAATCGAACCTCCTGGAAAAACAAGAGGTTTAATAAAAATAGAAATGATTCAGCGTCCAATAGCGACAGTGATTTCCGTGCACCTGATTCAGATGACCCCTCCACCAGCACTGCCGGCCCTTTAGGCGCGATCACCAGAGCAAATACAGGCGATGTTCGCGGAGAGGGGGCCAAAATCAAAGAATCATTAAAGCCTCCTCCAAGGGGCACGAGAAATTAGTTTTCAATTTATCTGCACATACATTAACAGATCCGGAGACTGCAGTCCTGAATAAGGGCTTATCTTTTGTTCCAACAACGGTCCACCAGGACCTACAGTGGAAAATTGACCTCTATGGACTACATCGCACTTTAAAAACGAAGGAATTTTTTCAACATAAAAACGTCACACCTGTAACACAGCATTCAGCACCTAAAAAATTGCACTCAACCACTTTTGACCCTCCTTCATCTAATGCTTCCCTAAAGACTTTTAATAGACTCCTGGATCAAAGCATCACAAAACAACATCTGGACAATAAACACCATCACAATAATTTGTCCAAAGCAGAACGGTCTGCTTTAAAACATCTGGCGCAGGATCAATCAATAATAATTCGCCCCGCCGACAAAGGTGGGGGGATTGTTCTACAAGATCGACATCGGTACATAGCAGATCTGGATACGTTGCTACAGGATACAGCCATCTACAGGCGATTACCGTCTAATCCAACAGACAATTTTATCAAAATCCTAAATAACATCTTGGATGCGGCGCTCATAACACAACAGATTGACGCCAAAACAAGGAAAAATCTGAGCAACGATTTCCCTAAGATCCCGGTGATATATACGATCCCAAAGATCCATAAAGATGAACTCAATCCACCCCCCCGCCCGATTATATCAGCCGTCGATTCCATCACTCATCCGGTGGCGCAATGGCTAGATACATTTCTACAGCCATTATTGATCCAGGAAAAAACCTTTTTGAAGGACACGACTCATTTATTGAACAAATTGGGAGCTTTACCAGCGATTCCAACCGGTCTTGTGATGTGCACACTCGATGTGAAAAATTTATATTCAGTTATACCCCACGCCAGTGGGTTAAAAGCGGTTGAGACGTTTTTATACAGAAAAAAGTTTGACGCAATTCCTATCCCCCTCTTTATGGAATTACTACAGTATACCTTGTCCCACAATTACTTTATGCACAACGGGCAGTTCTTCATACAAACAACCGGGTGTGCAATGGGGTCCCCGGTGGCTCCGGCACTGGCGAACATATATATGTTCGAACAGGAACAGATATTCTTCTTTGATGATGCGACAATATCCGACAAGATTTTCCTATATACACGGTATATAGATGATTTGATCATCTTTTGGACTGATACAACAGAGCAATTAATGGCGGTCATCACGTCTATTAATATGCAAGATACTCCAATAAAATTGACCCATCAAATGGACCTTAAGGTCATAAACTATTTGGATGTATTAATCAGCTTGAAAGATAATCGCATCCACACGTCTGTATATAATAAACCTACAGACAGGAACACGTTCCTGTTAAAGTCCAGTTGCCATCCACCGGCACTGATCCGTGGTCTACCGAGATCTCAGATGCTAAGAGCAGCCCGCATTTCTAGTAACCATATATGCCTATCAACTACCCTGGATGAAATGATCAACAAGTTTGTTACTCGTGGGTATGCATATAAAGAATTAATCCAACAGAAACACGAGATAATGCAAATACCCAGGGAATCATTGCTGCAGAAATCGACACGGGAAGCTACCGGCCACAGAATTCCGTTTGTCACAAAATATACACCTATATGCGATACATTGTCGCAACAAACAAAAAAACTTTGGCCGATTGTGACCAGTGACAAGGAATTACCATGTCTGCAAGACAAACGCTTAATGCCAGCTTATCGCCGGGGCCGAAGCATTAGAGATATTCTGGTAAAAACGAATTTGACCCCAATCAAAAAAGAAACATTTATTCCAATCCGAAACCGCGGTTGCGTGAGATGTCCGACATGTACTACCTGTAGCTACATGGAACCCGGTACATATGTGAAGAACCCTCACTCTGGTGAGAAGTATAAGATCAAACAGACGTTGACCTGTACCACCACGTTCATAATTTACACCATCACATGTCCGTGTGCATTAGTATACGTGGGCCAAACTTCTCGCGATCTACGGACAAGAATGGCACAACATCGATCATCCATTCGGGCATCGCTGGAGGGCAAGGACCTAAAAGGAATTGAGCAACCTGTCGCTAAACATTTCCGACTTGCAGGACATTCTCTAGCAAGCTTGCTTTGTAAAGTAATAGATCACGTTCCACAGCCTGTCCGTGGTGGAGACCGCCAAAAGAAACTGTCACAGTGTGAATCCAAGTGGATACACACTTTAAACACCTTAGTCCCCAATGGACTAAATGATAAATTCACTTGGAACATTTTTCTCTGAATCATATAGTTGTTGAATAGTTCTAAGATGTCGCATATGTACTGATACAATACTGATCTGTGGTATTTACCCGTTTATCTTACTTTGATAAAACATGTATATATAAATACATTAGTATCGTAATTAGCAACACAGTATCCATCTTGAATCCCCTCCAGATATATGGAGCTCTCCATTAGCCAGCGGGGATCCATATATAAATTGACAAAAAGGTAATTCCAAGTAGTCGACATGGTACACATGATGACTCCCGGATCCCTATAACGCCGTCAGCCTGACGCTTCACAGCGGGTCTGTGAAGCGCAGCGCGGCAGTAATATATCTGATATTACCACGGATCCCGCTAGCGTTTTAACTTTTCTATATTTCCATTTTCAGCACTAGTACAAGTTTTGTTTTTTCACTATGATCGACACTGTTTTTTGTGATTTTGTAATACTGCACGTTATTTATTATCACTCGTTGTACTTGCAGAGTGTGATGCCCGGCGGGTGGTGACGTACTCGAGGTTACTCCCAGGGGGCGTCCCTGAGAGACCGGCCTCCCGGAAGTCCTGACAAGCCGGCATCACTGTCTCACGCTGCACACATGTATATATTGCCTCAAGAGAAGGTAAGACACTGTTTATGCTTTTGCACATTGCACTGTTATTGCAATTATGAAATGACCTGAGGAAAAGACTGTAAATGTCTTGTAACGTCGTCATCATATGCATCTTACTTGAAAACTTAAAAGCACTTTTCTAAATCCAATTGAGTGCCGCCTCCTTCCTGTACATGAATGTGTATAAGAAAACCCTGCTATATTAATCCAGTGGATGGCACCGTGGTAATTATCCTGTAATCCGGAGTGCGAACAAAGCTCACAATCTATATATATATATATATATATATATATATATATATATATATATATATATATATATATATATATATATATATATAAAACACAACAACAGTGCGCAAAAATATATAGAAAAAATGCCAGTCTCCAAACGGACAGCAATACCCCTCAACACAATGTCCTTTCACGTGTGAGTCTCTGTAGTGTGCACTCAGGTAATGATAGACCCGGCAGCTCCAAACTCTCTGCCTCTCCAAGGCAATCCTGAATCCACAGGTGTTTTTATCTAGAAAGAAATGAGGAGAGCGAGCGCTCTATAGTGCATGAATCTGTTTTTAAAAGAATTTATTGAGGGTAAAATAGGGTAAACACAGTGAGGGTAATGTACCGGACAAGGCGGTACTCACACCGCAGATGAATTGCATAGACACGCTGTCCAAACAGCAAGTTGTTGGAGAGGTTACACTCAGCGCGTAGTCTCAGCTGCTAACAGCGGTGGTGGTGATGGAATCCACAAGGTACCTACTGACGTTTCGAAGCAGTGCGCCCCTTCTTCAAGGTGTGAGCGCTCACACCTTGAAGAAGGGGCGCACTGCCTCGAAACGTCAGGCTATCTGATGTGACACCTTGTTGTATTACCAATACACCTGTTTTGTGGTTAAACCCGTGAGTGCCGCCTGCTTTGTTCCAGTACTACTATAGCCCGGCCCGGCTCTACCTGCACATGGTGTAAGTCTATATCTTGTTCATTGTCTGTATTATATTTTATCCTGATGACAAACTAAATTTGAAACGTTGATGCAAACTTGACTGGCATACTATTCTTGTTCCTGAGTAAGTGTCGTGAGTGCCACACCACCACTGTCTATATATATATATATATATATATATATATATATATATATATATATATATATATATATATATATAAAGTACAGATAGGGCAGCACATCCAAACACCAAACGATAGTGCTCCGGTGCCAAGCTGGTAGATACCGCGGTATCCAGTGATACAAAGATAGACAAGCGGCACCCGGAGGCTGTTTCAATAAATCAACGCAGTCAGAGCTGGATCAAACGTTTTCGAAGTTTAATTACTTCGTCATCAGGATACAATACAAGAGTAAACGTACATACCTATATCAGGAACACCACACCACGTGAAGTCATCCTGCCGGCCCCGGTCACGAATGACGCGCCCACTGATGACGCAATCATCCACCGCCCGTTGCCCGGACAACCATAAAGCATAAAATCAAAAACCTATAAACAAAGTGCATACAAGAAATAAACATACAAAAGTCATAACCAGTACAGTGGTAATGAGTCATAGTGATCTTCTATGCAAACAACAGCGAAAAAGCTGGAGCGATCTAGAACATGGTCGCAGTTGCAGGGGTAGATGCAAGTGTTTCAAGGGTGCTGAGTACAAATGACCACTGTAAGCGAAAAAAACGCAAAAGTGTCAATACATGCAGGCATAAAGCAGGAGGGCATAAAGCAGGAGATAATGGCAAAGTGCTAGAACACGCAACAATGTAGTGCGGTAGTCCGCAACTATGGTGAGAAATCTGAGTACACATCATAGGAAACAATGTAAACCCGCTGATTCGTTAAGCCCTCGGGGCGCAAGTGTGCCTAGGCTATGGATCCAACGCGCTTCTCTTTGAAGCAGCCTAAGTGATCGATCGCCACCACGTTTGTTAGCAGGTTCGTGGTCAATGATAATGTATTTAAGCTGGCTCATGCTGTGACCGGCTGTCACAAAATGCCGAGCCACTGGCTGGTCACTGTGACCACTAGCATATGCGGCACGTAGGGTCGATTTATGTCCTGCAATCCTCTCCCGCAATGTGCGGTCGGTTTTGCCGACATAGCCTTTCCCACAAGGGCACAATATGAGATATATGATGTATTTCGTCAAACATGTAACCACGTGTCGGATGGGGATGCGTTTACCAGTCAGAGGGTGCGCAAAGTCGGTACCGATCATGAGTGCTCTACACACTACACAATTAAGGCAGCGGTAGCAGCCTGGTCTTTTACTTAAGAAGTTGCTCTGCACAGATTGTGAGGAGTCAAGTCCACTGATGTCTGTCCTCATCACCCAGTCTCTGAGGTTTTTGCCCCGGCTATAGCAGGGCATAAGTTTTTTAGTCCCTAGCTGCAAGTCAGGGTCAGTCTGAACAATGGGCCATAGACTATTAGAAATGGTACGAATGTCGTCACTGGCAGTGTTAAAATGATTAACCCAGGGGAATCGCGACTCCATATCCTTACTTCTGTTGGTGGGTTTAAGAGTCTCGTCCCGTTGACATCTGAGTGCTTTGTCTTTGGCCAACTGTAATTGTTTATCATCATAACCTCTCATGAGGAAGTCCTGGATCATTCTGTCAATGTGCACAGTGGCGGTGGTTCTGTCAGAACAAACCCTAATAGCCCTCAAAAATTGGGAATAGGGTAAGGAGAATTTTAATTTAGGGGGATGGAAGCTGGAAGCATGCAACGTGGTGTTTCTGTCAGTGGGTTTGCGAAACAATTCAGTACAGATTTTATTGTCTCTGATGCTCACCTGAACATCGAGATAATTGACCGTGTCGACACTGATGTTGTACTGGTTATGACTTTTGTATGTTTATTTCTTGTATGCACTTTGTTTATAGGTTTTTGATTTTATGCTTTATGGTTGTCCGGGCAACGGGCGGTGGATGATTGCGTCATCAGTGGGCGCGTCATTCGTGACCGGGGCCGGCAGGATGACTTCACGTGGTGTGGTGTTCCTGATATAGGTATGTACGTTTACTCTTGTATTGTATCCTGATGACGAAGTAATTAAACTTCGAAAACGTTTGATCCAGCTCTGACTGCGTTGATTTATTGAAACAGCCTCCGGGTGCCGCTTGTCTATCTTTGTATATATATATATATATATATATATATATATATATATATAATATATATATTTTTTAAATTAGATGGCACATATGATAGCCACAAATGCTGTGTTTGGCTGGTTGGGTTGGGGGGGGGGGGGGTGTTGGGGGGCACCACTATCTAATCCGCCTCCGGGCACCTCATATGAACTTATGCCACTGGTTCTGCATGTAATGTTTGAGTGTTGCACCCAGCTCCTGTTGGCACATTGGTGTCACACCTAGGTGGGTGACACCTGGGTGTGACCCGCTCACCAATGTTGACACCACTGTACATCAACAACCCTAGGGTGAGTATGTACTACAGTGTATTAGAGCAAGGTCTAGGGATAAAGGGAAGTGGAGGGGTGGAAAGTGATTAATTACATGTGCTTCTGTTTATCCCTGTGCTTATTAACTCCCAGGTATAGTATAGTATTCTTGTATCCTAAAAGGCAGCTGCTGTGTCTCATTATCAGTTTATATAAAAAGCTTCCTCAAATAACCTTTATACAGTATGCAATTCAATGTTCAACATGTAATAATTTTGCAGGAGCTGCTATTTCCCTAACATGTGAAGTGTTATTTAATGGAATCATTTTATTATATTGGACAGTCAATGATTCTGAAATTGTAACATATTCAGATGATGGCCGAGTGGTGCCTGGAGAATTATAGTAAGTATACTGTAAGTTACACATTACTCAAAATATAGTGTCTAGAATGAAGTACTGTAATGCAAAGTTAGATGTTTGTGCTATGCGGCATATCCATATGTACAGTAACTAACATGCACTCACTGGTCTTGCCACAAATACAAAGGGGGGATGTAATAGATGCAAGCATCTGCACCTTTCAGAACAGTCTGCCCAATGATTTAAATTGATAACACATTTTTAAAGGCAAAAGGCCAGATTCTCTAAGCTTCAAAAGTGATAAAATGGAAAGTGATAAACAGCCAGCCAATCAGCTCCTACCTGCCATGTCACAGACTGTGTTTGAAAAATGTCAGACAGGAGCTGATTGGCTGGCTGTGTATCACTCTCCATTTTATCACTTTTGAAGCTTAGAGAATCTGGCCCAAAATCAACTTGGTTTGAAGTCACCAAGTAAAACTGGTAATGGGTGGTCCCAGATCTAGACATAATAGTCGGGGGGACCTTTGCGCGGCGCAGCAAAAAGGGGGCATGGCCGCATGGGGAAGAGGCATGGCATCACAAAAAGGGGTGTGGTATTACACTTTAGACCATACACAATAATGCCCATTACACATTTTAGCAAACTCCGTAATATCCATTACACATAAAGCCACACGCCGTAATGCCAATTACACATAAGGCCACACACCATAATGCCCATTACACATTGTGCCACACATCATGATGCCCATTACATACTATATAACAAACCGTAATGCCCATTACATATTTGCCACATAAGTGCTGCTTACCTATGTGCTCATTGATAGGGGGTTCTTGCTTAATGGCACCATAGTACCCATTACACATGATACCGCACACCATAGTACCCATTACACATGATGCCGCACACCATAGTACCCATTACACATGATGCCGCGCACCATAGTACCCATTACACATGATGCTGCACACATAATGTCCCTTACACATGATGCTGCACACATAATGCCCCTTACACATGATGCTGCACACCGTAATGCCCCTTACACATTAAGCCACACATTATGCGTAATGCCCCCACATACTGTATCACCACTTGTAGCGTCCTTTAAGCAATGCCCCCAAAAGTGCCACTTACTGTAAATTTTTATATGAGTCTTCGCTGCTGCTGCAGGGAGAGGTGGACAGCGGTGTAGCTGCTTCTATGGAAAGAGGAGCAGAACGCAGCGCAGAGCACGCTCCCCCTCCCCACTTGGTGTCCCCTCTAGCCGAGTGGACATTTGAAATATTGTGCGCGCTGCTGTTGTGCGTGACATCGGGGGAGCACGCCAGGCACCACATGATTAAAGGGGGGGGGGCGGGCTGAGGTGAAAGTGGGGAGAAGAATGGGAGCAGAAGCTGCAGGGGTGACAGTCATTGACAGCTGGACAGAGAGCAGGGGGCTGCCCTGCTGTATTCAGAGCACTGCAGGTCACGGCTGTATGAAATAATACCCCTTTCACAACAGAAAATGCAGGGATTTACCCGGGAATATGGTCCCAGGATCATGCATTTCTGGTGTGAGGGGGAGAGACAACCACTCCCCTCTCCCTACCCCCCTTTAACCAACCAGCTATATCTTCGGAACCAACTGACCCATTTACATGAGACCAGTATCATATTGAAGAACTTTTGAGTTGGCTTCGAATGATTTTGGTCCCGTGAAACTGGGCCATTTGGTTCCAGAGAAATCTGCCCTCAAAGAACATAAACAGTCATGAAATTACATTTAAGAAATGAAAAAAAAAAAAAAAACGGTTTAACCTCAATATCCCTGGAACCAATTAACCCAACCCATATGGATCCAGCCTGGTATCAGATTGAAGGCCCAGCGATTTGGGTTAGACTGAGATCAACCTCGAGCTTCAGTGATGCCGAAGGGGGAACTGGCAGCCGTTGAACTGGGTGGGGTTGGAATCAGCGGGTCCCATGTTATCCTATAGGGAAAACTTTCCAGCTTTGCCTGGCAGTATCTCCAGTTCCCAGGGGGCTAGAGATACAGGGCTGGGCTCATTGGAAAGCCCCATCCATCAGCCACCCCTGGACCACCCCCTAGATTCGCCTATGGTGCATGCGGCCATGGAAAACAGACTTTACGCCGGTAGCATGCACCCAACATTGCAGACGGTGGATGGGGGGCGGCGGGCCAGGATACTCACCCATCGTTTCATGAGCGTTCCAATGAAAATGTTGGACATTCCCATAGTAATCACCCGTTGATGTGGTCGCTGGGGGTGGGCAGCTGACATCATCGGATGTCAGCTGCCTGCCGACTTCCTCCCGAAGGTGCACGCATATATACGTGACTTGAGAGTCACTTATATATGCGTGCACGCACCACATCTTTCGATGGTCGGCGACCATCGAAAGATGTGTGAGATTCCCCCTGGCCTGCAATTGGATGTTTATGTATAACATCCATTTGCATGCTGGGCGAACAAACCCGGAGTGCGTACCAGTATTCGCAGGTCTGGTTCTGGTTGACTTGCAAGGGTGCGAATTCGCATCTGAGCGAGTCAACTAGAATAACCTCTATGTGCAAAAGATCTAAATCAGGCATCCCATCTCTCCACGACACTTCAATGACACTCACACCAGACAAAACAGTTGTGTGTGTCTCCATGATTGCCACCTAGTTATTGCCCAGGATCACCTATTTATGAACTTCATCCATACTTACAATCTCCACGTATACCTGATTCGGCCCAGTCACCTGTTCCTTGCATGATGTGCATAGTTTGCTAAAATCTGCAAGGCTTCCGCAAACACACTTACTTCCAACTCCGATTTATGCCCAATGTGTACTGAAAACACCATTGACAATGATAATAATTGGCTTATGAGTTGATAGTTAATGAAGCAAGATTGAGAATGGGCCAACCCTAGGACAGACCATATACGTATTAACTGGTTAAGAGTAACCGGTGTCTAAGCATTAATGTGATGTGTGAGAATTATTTTGCTTTATATCTTTCTCTTTTATCCTTTTCTCTTATATTAGCTATAGAGTCACTGCTGATGGGAACTCAGTAATCGGCATTAGATTAAACTTTTCAAAAGTAAAAGATGAAGACTATGACAGAAAATTTTACTGTAATGTCTATTCTAATATAAACCCAAAGGCATTTATTATGTTGAAACGCCCAGGTACGTATTGAAACCATTCACTAATTGTGTTTTTATTTGACCATTTATTTGGCTCATGGTACGTTATGTACATGTCCTCATACACCAATGCTGCAGTCATGCCCCACTTGGCATGCAAGGTAGTATATTCTTCTAGCATTGGGCACCTTTTTTGCCAAAAGTGCATCATAGTGGCAGTAGGAGACCATATTGATTAATGTGATATATGCGATGTTAGCAGAGTTACACTGGACCTGGACATCTTGTGCTGTATGGCATTTCAACATATTAGGGGAAATTTGTATGTGTGCAGAAGTATACAGTGTACTGTAATCTTTAGACACCGACTGTATGAAAGGTGTTCCGGTGTTCCAAGCTACTGTACTACAAAACCTCCAAAACTGACAAGCCTAACATCAAGAGTTTGTGGAGTTTGAAGATCTTCTTGCCAACAGGAAACCCTTGCTACTATTTACATCAGGCACCAACAGGGAATATACTTTGAAGTATAAACACAACTATCCAAATGCTATCAACAGCAGATAAAAACTAAAGTGAATAAGATTCCATTATACTGACAATGTTTTCTGACCCTGGTAATTAACCATACATAGAAAGACATCTCACTAGTTGGGATGCAGCTGAGGTGTAACTCTGGGAGTCGAAGTCATCTGTCACATGGCTCCTGCTGCCAAGGGGGCACCTCTCCTTCCCTGCCAGTTTGAATCAGTTAACTCAAAGCCACGGTGAGCATGGTATGACTGGGGGACTTTACGTAAAAAGTGTCCCCTGGCTGTGGCATGACACCATGGGCTGTTGGATCCCGGTGCTGGTTTCAAAGCCCTTACTGTAAAGAAATGCATAACCTTGCATTTATCCACATTGAACCTCATTTTCCACTTTTTTGCACATTCATCTAATTTATTAAGATCGATCTGAAGCGAGGAGACACAGAGGCGTAGCAAGGGCGGTGCCACCGGAGCACACGCTCCAGGTGCCGGAAGACAGCAAGGCGCCGGAGCTGTGCCGGCACCGCCAGCTTGCATGCTTCCCCGCCCGCTCCCCTGTTCCGCTGTGTCCTGGAGAAGTGTTACTATGTAAATTCATATCTCCCGCTGGACCGCGCTAGCCAATAGGCGCTTGCGGTCCAGCAGCCAATCAACTGGTGGCTGCTGGACCGCAAGCGCCTATTGGCTAGCGTGGTCCAGCGGGAGATATGAATTTTACATAGTAACACTTCTCCCGGACACAGCGGACGGGGAGCTGGGAGCGGGCAGGCCCGGCGACAGGGGAGGGGGCGCACGCATGCTGCATCTGTCAGCCCCCTGACAGCTCGTGCATTGGGGGGGCTGAGTAAGGTGTACTCCCTCCTACACACTACTGCTCCCACCCTCCCTCCCTCCTGCACACTACTGCTCCCACCCTCCCTCCCTCCTGCACACTACTGCTCCCACCCTCCCTCCCTCCTGCACACTACTGTTCCCACCCTCCTTCACACTACTGCTCCCTCCCTCCTGCACACTACTGCTCCCTCCCTCCTACACACTACTGCTCCCACCCTCCTACACACTACTGCTCCCTCCCTCCTGCATACTACTGCTCCCACCCTCCCTCCCTCCTGCACACTACTGCTCCCACCCTCCCTCCCTCCTGCACACTACTGTTCCCACCCTCCTTCACACTACTGCTCCCTCCCTCCTGCACACTACTGCTCCCTCCCTCCTACACACTACTGCTCCCACCCTCCTACACACTACTGCTCCCTCCCTCCTGCATACTACTGCTCCCACCCTCCCTCCCTCCTGCACACTACTGCTCCCTCCTTCCCTGCTGCAAATTACTACTGGCGGTGCATTGAAAATAGCAGCCGGTAACGGGCTGCTGCACAGTTCTGTCCCCCTTGGCAACTAGCAAATTCAGTCCCCCTTGACATCGAGCATGAAGCCCCTTGGCATCGAGCATGAAGCCCCTGGCATTGAACATGTGGGTAAGTGGCACTTATATGTGAAATATGTAATGGGCATTGCGGAGTGTTATATAGTATGTCATGGGCATTGAGGAGTGTTATATAGTATGTCATGGGCATTGCGGAGTGTTATATAGTATGTTATGGGCATTGCGGAGTGTTATATAGTATGTCATGGGCATTGCGGAGTGTTATATAGTATGTCATGGGCATTGCTTGAGTGTTATATAGTATGTCATGGGCATTGCGGAGTGTTATATAGTATGTCATGGGCATTGCGGAGTGTTATATAGTATGTCATGGGCATTGTGGAGTGTTATATAGTATGCAATGGGCATCATGTGTGGGCGTATGTTTAATTGGAATTACAAAGTTCAATAAAATGTGCAATGGGCATTACGGTGTGTGTGGTATAATGTTGGCCGTGCCCGCTTTTCACTGAGCAGGAGCCTCACCTACTACAAATTGGGGGGGGGGCGCGAAACATGCCCTTGCTCCGGGCGCCGTGGCACCTAGCTACACCACTGAGGAGACATCCTCGGTCGATCTAATTACTCTTCTCAGTTTTGTGTCATCAGCAAAGATGGAAACATTGCTGAGTATACCCACCCCAATATCATTAATAAATATATTAAATAAAAGGGGCTCTAGCACCGACCCCTGTGGCACTCCACTTAGTACAGGTATCATATTTGATGCTGTGCCCTTTACGAACACTCTCTGTTCTCTAGTACTCAGCCAGTTCCTTACCCATCTACAAATGCTTTCCCCTAGTCCCAAATTTTCCATTTCATTTATCAACCTCTTATGTGGAACCGTGTCAAAAGCCTTAGCAAAATCTAGGAAGACCACATCTACTGCATTTCCATTATCAAGGTTGTTATTGACATCCTCATAAAAGCCTAGTAAATTTGTTTGGCATGAACGATTCTTCACAAACCCATGTTGGTTATTACTGATTAGCCTGTGAAGCTCTAAATATTTTTGGATACATCCCTTAAAAATCCCTCAAAATAATTTACCCACTTTTGATGTTAAGCTCACTGGTCTGTTGTTAGCTGACTTATTCCTTTATCCTTTTTTGAATATTGGTACTACCTCCGCTATTCTCCAGTCTTTTGGTACCTTACCAGATGATAATGAGTTCTCAAAAACATAATACAGTGGTGTTGCTAATTTCTCCCTTAATTCCATTAGTACCCTAGGATGAATCCCATCTGGGCCTGGGGATTTGTTTGTTTAGATTTTGCTGAGCCGTAATGTTATCTTTTCTGTCGTGAAATTTATTGATTTTTTAACATGATAGTGGCACCCAAAAACAGGTAAATCAACAGGAATTAGCTCTTGGGCCTGCTCAGACCCGAAAAGAAATCCCAGTTAAGTGAAGCCTGCGTCATAAGAAAATAATATTTTTTTATTTTTCAAAAGCTAATGTTGATATGATCACTACTGTATTTTTGTGTTCAAATGTCTGATTGTGTCTTTATCTTGTACTGTATTTGCAGATACAGGTTGAGTATCCCGTATCCGAGTATCCGTTATCCGAATTATTCCGAAAACCATACATTCCAGAAAGTGAATAAAAAATATTTTTTTTGCTAAAAACTCACTGGGGACATTTGTAACAGCACTACTGGTGACATGATATGTAACTGGCACTATATATGTGCAAGAAAATGATTGCTTGGCATTCAAATTCAATATCTGAGATAGTACACACATTTTGTTTCATGTTTTGAAACCTTGTTTTTTGAACAAATAAAATATATTTGTGTGTATTTTATGTGGTAATAAAATATATTTGTGTGTATTTTATGTGTTTATACAGCATACATGCAAGATACTTCAAAATACATAATTGAAATATTAAAATATTCCGAAATACGTAATAATCCGTTATCCAAAATTCTCCTGGTCCCGAGCATTTTGGATACGGGATACTCAACCTGTACTAATTTCCAGGGAGTTTTGATTGCTATATTGGCAATTGTGTCTGTTATTGTCATAGCTATAATTGCCTTCCAAGTTTTTAAAGTTGATATTGTTCTTTGGTACCGGAGTTCCTGTTTTGCTCATACAGATCATAAAGGTATGTTTGATGTGTCAATGACAAAGGGCAATGGTTTCAGAAAAATGTAATTAATGCTATTGGAAATTAAGTTAAGACATGTTGTATACATTATTTTTACCAGGGAGTAAACCACATTTCAAAATAGGGGCCTTATTCTGGTTGGTGCGGTCCGTTACGAATTCTTTCGGAGCTGACCAAATGCCACGCTGTGCGGACATTGTAAGAACAAACGCCCACAGGTCGTCTGCATTCGGTCGGACTCACTCTCTAAGAAGAGGGTGTGTTTTCAGACAACATCCTAACAGTGCGTGTGCGGTGGGAACACAAAGATTCTGCACGGTCTTACAGCGTCCGAACGGACGGGAAGCTGCCCGTACACACCAATGCGGTGTATTTACGCAAACATCACTACTGTAATCGGAACTCATACATCTGCCACATGACACACTTATGCAATTAGGCAACCTCATACAAAAGGGATTGTTTTTAATTGTAATCAATTAATTCCGAATTTAAACTTAAACACATTACTACCACTTTAGATTAACCCTTACATCATGTTAAGTGGTATTAATTCATTATTGCCCCTTTACCTGTCTTAGTGGTTCCAATTGAACCTGTGAAAAGAGTGTAATTAATCACTAATGAGTAGAGGAGTGGATTGTATTGTGGTCAGCTAAGAGTGCTTCAGGTGCGGGCGTACTAATTGGGCGAACCGAATGCCTAGCGCATGAACAAGTGGTCTCCGCAAAGTGAAACTTGCTTATGAAGACCGCATATTTCAGGCGTGTTGGTTTGTTTGCAGTCGGTGTCTTGTCCGAATGCACGCCTACCACAGTTTGTGCACTCCCTCGTGTACGCCCAGATTTACGCCCAGTTTTGCCCACTTTGAAACCACGCCCTTGTGTAGGGCCGAATGACGCCTATATTACGAACATATTTCCAGAGTCGATTCGGTGCACATTTCTGGACGGTATTAGTGAGAACGAGTACGGAGACCATGCGTGGCACATGCGCATTGCGTTGCCTACGCATGCGCAGACAGCTAAAAAGCGCCCCTCCGAAAGAATTCGGAATGGACCAACCAGAATAAGGCCCTATGTCTTAGGTGCATCAAAAACTTTTGTGAAAAAATTACATACAAGACACTTTAACCCATTGAGTGCCAAGTGATTTGTCAAAATAGGTGTGAAAATTGCCAAGCGAACATTTTTTTTCATCATAATGACCTGTAATGTTTACCTTATATAGAAAAATTATTCATTTTAACACAATTTGTAATTGAATTTATATAACAAATGTGAGCGAAGCTGGCACTTTTAGCAGATACAGGTCAGGTCTCCCTAATTCGTGTATTCCAAGAACCGAGAATATTTCATTTTGTTTTTTTGTTTTTTTTCCCCCCGCCCCTTTTTTCATACTAACCTCAACCTCCGATGTCTACGGCGGTCTCTGTGATCCTCTTCAACGGCATCTCCGGTCCCAAGGGTGGAGATGCCGCTGAAGAGGATCCTGCTGAAGGCCGCCGTGGATGCCAGGGGACCATTTGGGCACCACCAGGGGACCAGGTATTCCAAAATTCGAAAACAATCCCTTATCCAAAATGCTCATGGTCCCGAGCATTTCGGATAATGGATACTCAACCTGTATTGTGCACAAAGAAAAATAAACTTGATTGGTGTTCTACTATCTGCAGCTGGTGCTGGGGTTGTCAATCCCAAATGGGTGTGTACAAAGCAAAAACAGAAGATGTACCAGCGCAGGCTGTAAAAAGAATATTAGATTCGAACGTATCTTTTACAATTAATTTTTATTAATAATCCTTAAGCTGTAATTAAATTATGAAATTATGGAATTCCATATAAAAAAATATATAAAAAATTTGGTACTCTTTACCTATCACGGCGCCCATCGCGGGCATCGCGGGTACATTTATGTCTGGCCGCGACGCGACCGACGCGATGCCCGCGATTTCCCATTGAAACCCATGTTAAACATGGAAATCGCGTCGGTCGCGTCGCGGCCGGCCATAAATGTACCCGCGATGGCCGCGACGCGATGCACCCGATTTCCCATAGCAATCAATGTTAAATGTCCCGACCGACGCGATTTTACTGTTAAATGCCTCAATGGACCCGATGTGGCCATAGGAAACAATGTTAAATGGGCCACAGAGGCCAAATAGGCAACCTTGACTGGGAAATGGCCCCCCCAATTGTTACCGCCACCCCACGATCAACGTCAACCCGAAGCGTGGCGAGCGCAGCGAGCCCGCGAGGGGCGGCGGTACGCGTCCTCCGACCTTTTCATACCCCCACTATCCACGTCGGCGTGGAGTTGAGAATAGAATAGTGTGGCGAGCGCAGCGAGCCACCGAGCCCGAAGCGTGGCGAGCGCAGCGAGCCCCGCGAGGGGACGTGGATACCTTCACAGCTATACGCGTCCCCTCGCGGGCTTCACAGGTGTCCATGGCGACGCGGACACCTGTGAAGCCCGCGAAGGGACGCGTTTACCTGTGAAGGTATCCGCGTCCCCTCGCGGGGCTCACTGCGCTCGCCACGCTTCGGGCTCGGTGGCTCGCTGCGCTCGCCACACTATTCTATTCTCGACTCCACGCCGACGTGGATAGTGGGGGTATGAAAAGGTCGGAGGACGCGTACCGCCGCCCCTCGCGGGCTCGCTGCGCTCGCCACGCTTCGGGTTGACGTTGATCGTGGGTTGGCGTAAACAATTGGGGGGGCCATTTCAGAGTTCAGGGTAACTATTTGGGCTCTAAGGCCCATTTAACATTGTTTCCTATGGTAAAATCGGGTCCATTCAGCCATTTAACATGAAAATCGTGTCCATCGGGCCTTTTAACATTGATTCCTATGGCAAATCGTGGGCATCGCGTCGTGGCCATCGTGTGCACATTTATGGCCGGCCGCGACGCGACCGACGCGATGTCCATGTTTAACATGGTTTTCAATGGGAAATCGTGGACATCGCGTCGGTCGCGTCGCGTCCGGGAATCTTTAGCCCGCATACGACGCGACCGACCGTGGGCGCCGTGCTAGGTAAAGAGTACCAAAAATTTGATAAAATTGTGGACATACAATATTGC
This sequence comes from Crinia signifera, assembly GCF_055691185.1. Lineage (NCBI taxonomy): Eukaryota > Metazoa > Chordata > Amphibia > Anura > Myobatrachidae > Crinia > Crinia signifera. Next base: position 259,564,086 of record NC_139218.1, read on the forward strand.
AATAGATTTGTTAACCAACACTGTACATATGATATATTGTATAGGGCATATTACCATACGGACATGGAAAGTGTATTGTCTCCAATTTAGCAGCAGATGGACACCAGGTGGCCAATGAGTCCCAGAAACAGAGTCCAATGGTGGAATTAGGTTCCTCTGACGGGGTGATGGTAAACCTGGATGACTCGTGCAAGTCTTGAGCTGCCTCGGATTTGCCTTCTGGATATGAAGTGTTATGGAGATTTGTTTACATGAGAATTATTGAAGTGGGTAGCCCTCAATGGTGGTAAATGCAAGTGTCCTTGATAATTAAAATCTCAACGGGTTTCCCTGAGATCAACCTCCCAGCTTCCTCAGGAGCAGAATAAAAGGTGTTTTCCACAGAGGGTCTGAGGTGATTGCATGATAAAATACAGCTGTACATTTGTAAAATAAAATCAAGATACCGTTCAACAAAATATAAAAATAAAATACTTTTTACTGGACTGATCTATATGTCTCTTTATTGTACATTATAAACATCTGAAATTCATATCATAAAGACTCATATACTTTAGATTGAGTTAGTAGGAACAGGTTTGTTCTGTATAATTAGTACCATGTGACTTGTACTCTGGTCACATGATGCTATCATTAAAATGACATACCCGGAAATGGAGGATATAATTATCATATGCACGATCAGTGCTAGGCCCAGATATAATTACTCTCCTACTGCCGCTATAAGGAATGTAAATGTGCTTACCTATAATTAGGGAGATAGTAGCAGCAAGGGAGAGGTTATTTCACATCTCCCTATGGTTATCGGCATTATGGTTGTCATGGAGGTATTTGGGTTCCGGTCACATGTATGCCCATTTTCTAAACAGATATTATAAGTAAATATCAATATAAAATAAATAAAAAATAAATAATGAACCAAATTGAGAGATTAGAAGCATACTTGCCAACCCTCCCGCATTCAGCGGGAGGGTCCCGCTTTTTGGTCCTTTCTCCCGGTCTCCCGGGAATATATAGGATCCTCCCGTTTTTTCAGCTACTTGGCGAAAACCAGTGACTGCGCATGCGCAAGTCACAAAGTGTAGTAGAGGATGACTGACGTTGCGCGGCTGTCCTAATAATGCCGGCGGGGATTCTGTGCTATGGTATCGCTGGCCGCAGCAGCACAGTACGGGGCAGCCTTGGGAGCAGGAGCAGACGAGCAGTAGAAGGCAGCACCACAGAAGAGATGGTGAGTAAGCTAGAGGTTGGCTGCTACGGTGCTGCCTTCTGCTTCTACCACTCAGCTCCCTGGCGTCCCTGCTGTTTTATTTACTAACGTTCCTTAGGCTCTGTCTCCCTCCCCCTTCAGACCTCCACCACGCTGCTGCTGCAGCAGCGCAGCTTCATCAAAATTGTTCCTCTCCCCCCTCCCCACTGCTTTATATCATATTTATGAAGCAATAGGGAGGGGGGAGAGGAATAATGATGAGGGTGCAGGAGGAAAGGAAACAACTATTTTTATAAAGCTGCAGGGAGTAAGCGTCGAGCGAGGAGGAAGGATTTAAAATGTGACTCCAAATGTAATTTGGTTAGCTCCGCCCCTGGCCCCGCCCCATTTACATCACGCTCGATGTCCACGCCCCCTACTTTTTGTAACTTGCTGCAGGCTCTCCCGGAAAGGGCACAAGAGAAGTCGGCAAGTATGGATTAGAAGCAAGCCACGTGCCTATACTTTTCTGTCATCAACCCTATCAAAAACCCTTTGCATGTTTAGCCTTTTTTTTCCCCCCACTCAACATGGTTACATGTAGTACATTTTGTACATTCTATGCATTAGGGCCTTATTCTGGTTCACTTCTTCTATCAAATTCCTTCGTAGATGGACAAAACCATGTGCACTGCACGTGGGGCAGATGTAAAATGTGCAGAGAGAATTATATTTGGGTGAGTTATTTTGTTTCTGTGCAGGGAAAATACTGACTGCTTTTTTTTTTTTACACTGCAGTATAGATCTCACTTTGAAGTAAAACCCCACCCAAATCTAATTCTCTCTGCACAAGTTACATCTGCTCCACCTGCAGTGCACATGCTTTTTTCCATCTAAGAAGGAATTTGCCAGAAGGAGTGAACCAGAATAAGGCCCTTAATCAGGGCGCGAGTCGATTTAAAAATGCAGTTGCAAATCCATTTACTTCTTCGACATTCCTAAGTAATTCTGAAGGTTTCTTTATTTGTGTAGTATAGTACAAAATCAACTTTGAAAATCTGGTCCTGTGCATAACTAGGGCTCGGCAGCCCTAGCGATGACGGGGGAGAGCCGGTGCCTCCGGGGCGCAGGGGCACGCAGCTTTCACTGAGGCTGCCAGGAGTCCTCCTGTGAAAGCCCTGCAGCACTGTAAGGATTAGCAGTTTTTCCACCTCTGGCTGTCTGTATGAGGACGCTCAGTGACCCGCCTAGGGTTGCCACCTCATCCCTTTAAAACTGGAGACATATTAATTACGCAGGTTCTGTGGCTGGATGACTTCAAGACTCAATTTCAACTGTTTTTTTTTTTTTTAAACAGCCATCAGACTTCATTCCAACTGTGTTTTTTTAATCAGCCACAGAACCTGTGTAATTAATATGTCTCCAGTTTTAAAGGGATGTGGTGGCAACTCTAGACCCGCCCCATGAACCGCCCATGGGGCGGGTCACTGAGCGTCCGCACACAGACAGCCAGACATCTTCTCCCCCTTCCACCCTGCCTGCCGCTCCCCTGCCTCACTGCGTGCCTGCAAACATGGCCGCATTATCAATGGGGCGAATGATTGAGCCTAGTAGCCGCGCGGCACAGAGGACCATGGAAGTGGCAGGAGCACTGGTGCGGCAAGTAGCATGCTACAGCCATGGTGTAACCCGGTGTCTGGCGTGTGTGCTGTGTGGCAGCACTGCACGCAATCTGCAGACTGATGCCTGCCTCCCTGACAGCCCATGAGGAGAGAACGCTTGGCTGCTGCTGGTGAGCTGGAGCCTGCCGCCTGCTTGAGACACAACTGTGAGTCAATGAAATCTGTGGTGGATCATAGTTTTGGGGATGAGAATGTGCTGCTATCTATTGTGTGTATAAAGTGTGCTGTCACTGTGTTTATATGTGTCAGGGGAGGGGGTCCATTTGTGTGTAAAGGAGCTCTCACAGACTCTTTTTGGCAGCTATTTTAATCGCACTCTGGGCCTTATTTTGGTTCACTCTTTCTGACAAAATCCTTCTTAGATGGACAAAACCATGTGCACTGCAGGGGAGCATATGCAAAATGTGCAGAGAGAGTTAGATTTGGGTTGGGTTTTACTTCAAAGTGAGATCTATATTGAAGTGTAAAAATAAAGCAGCCAGTATTTTCCCTGCACAGAAACAAAATTACTCACCCAAATCTAATTCTCTCTGCAAATGTTTTACATCTGCCCCCCTGCAGTGCACATGGTTTTGTCCATCTAAGAAGTATTTTGTCAGAAAGAGTGAACCAAAATAAGGCCCTCTGTGAATGTGTGTGCACTTACCCTTATCGTACTTTCACTGAGACTATACAGCCACTGTGAAAGCACTGAGACTATCCACCATGGCCAGATGTATCAAGCTTCAAAAAGTGATAAAATGGAGAGTGATATACAACCAGCCAATCAGCTCCTGTCTGCCATGTTAAAAGCTGGGTTTGCATTCGGACGCTAACCACTGGGGCAAGGCCCCTCTCCCACTGAGACATAGGTTCCTACCGCAACCCCCCTTCATATACAATGCCTAATTTCCTGTCTATGAATGTAAAAGGGCTGAACTCCCCTAACAAAAGACGAATGGCCCTGTCCTACTTTCATAAACAAAAGGCCGATGTGGTGGCTGTTCAGGAGACGCACTTCAGCTCCTCCAACCCCCCAGTATTCAGAGACGCAAACTACCCTACAGCCTACTACGCTAATGGCCCCACTAAACGCAACGGGGTTGCCATACTATTTGGCAAACATACTACTTTTGTATTACAGTCACAGACTCAGGACAAGAGTGGTAGATATATTATATTGTCTGGCCTATTAGATGATACACTGACCACTATCGTATGCTTATATGCACCAAACTATAATCAAATCCCCTTTCTGCGCAAACTATTTCTTCTTATACAAAAATCCGCAAAGGGCCCTGTGATTCTTCTGGGTGACTTTAACCTAGCCCTTGATCCAAAACTAGATAAATCACGTGTACCCTCTACCCCTTCCTCGCAGTCATCAGGCCCGTCCCTAGCTTTTCGCAACCTCCTTTTGGAGTTTGACCTCTATGATATATGGAGAACTAGCTACCCCTCCGGCCGCGAATACACTTTCTACTCCCCAGTCCACAATTCATACTCCAGGATAGATTATATACTATGCGACAAATGGACCCTACAACACACGAAAGATGTGGACATTTTGCCCATCACATGGTCAGATCATGCCCCGGTCACATGGTCTTGGAACACTCACTCCCCCAAAAACCCCTCGAGACCCTGGAGGCTTTTCCCCCATCTACTTAAAGACCCCACCTCTAGATCTACTATACTAACTTCCATAAACGCTTACCTTGCTACCAACTCCCCTCATGACACCTCCATCACAAACCACTGGTGCGCTCTAAAGGCAGTCACCAGGGGAGCCGCAATCCAAGCAGGCGCCTTCCTTAAACGAAGGTCTGCTAAGTCCCAAATGGAACTAGAAGCCAGACTGGGTGTACTCGAAACACAGAATAAAACCACCCCATCCAGAGCCCTCAAAAAAGAGATATCAGGTATACGCAGCCAGATCCAGAAACTCCTTCTTGCCCGCACCCAACTGGCACTGAATAGAATGCGACACAAATTTTATTTGTTTAGTAATAGATCAGGCAGAATGCTAGCTCGAAAACTGAGGGCCCAACAAGCCAGAAACAAAATTAAGCACATTATAACTCCCTCCAAAACCAAGGTCATTAACCCTAAGGATATAGCGAACCAATTCGCCCAATACTATTCCAAATTATACAACTTGTCCTCCGACCCCTCTACCCCCCAGCCCTCTCCAGACTCGATATCTGCATTTCTCGACAAGGTACAATTCCCATCCCTCACCCCAGAACAATTAGCAGCCCTTAATGCCCCCTGGTCACAACTGGAAATACAAGCAGCTATCAAATCCCTACCTCGCAACAAAGCCCCAGGTCCGGACGGATTCATATCTGATTTCTACATCACATTTAAAGACTTAGTAGCTCCATTACTGACGGACCTCTTTAATGAACTATCCACGCTGGGGTCTGCCCCACCAGAACTACTTGAAGCCCGCATAGTGACTATCCCCAAGCCGGGGAAAGACCCATCCCTATGCCAAAATTACCGCCCCATAGCATTGCTAAATTGCGACATTAAATTGTTTGCTAAAGTGATGGCCCTACGTATCAACCAGGTATTGCCGTTGCTGGTGCACCCTGACCAGACCGGGTTTGTCCCGGGAAGACAGGCCTCCGACAACACCAGACGAGTGTTCGATCTTATCGACTCCCTGTCTGGTGAGCAGGACCTCCTCTTACTATCTTTAGACGCAGAAAAAGCGTTCGACAGACTGAACTGGCGCTACATGCAGGAGGTACTCTGTCGATTTGGCTTCAGAGATCGCATCCTCACATCTATAATGACACTCTACAGCTCCCCTTCGGCCCGGGTGCTCAGCAACGGCTTCCTCTCAGATACCTTCAATATCACTAATGGCACTAGGCAGGGCTGCCCTCTTTCACCGCTTATCTTTGTTCTATCAATCGAACCTCTAGCCCTTACCATACGCAATGATAACAAGATAGGCGGTTTAAAGATTGGCCAGAGCCAACATAAACTGAGTCTCTTTGCGGATGATGTTCTGCTTTTCATAACCAACCCTATTACAACTCTCCCTTACCTCCATAATATTTTAGACGCATATAGTTTGGCCTCATATTACAAATTAAACACTACCAAAACAGACGCACTCCCGATCAACCTCGCCTCTTCCATCCCCCTCCTAAAGTCACTATATCAATACAACTGGCAAAAAGAATCAATAAAATATCTCGGGATTAATATCCCCTCCACCACATCTAAGGTCTTTGACATTAACCTTACCCCCCTACTTTCTGCCTTAACTGCCCTATCCAATTCCTGGACTGCATTCGATATTTCCTGGATGGGCCGTATGGCTGCTTTTAAGATGTCCCTCCTCCCAAAATTGATGTATCTGTTTCGAACTATTCCCTACGACTTCCCTCAGAGGCCCCTCCGGCTAGGCTCATCTATTCTGACGAAATATGTGTGGGCCTCCAAGCCCCCAAAGATCGCTTGCGCCAAAATGTGTTTACCCAGAGCATTCGGAGGACTAGATCTCCCGGATTTGTTCTTATATCACTGGGCATCCCTCCTGGCCCCAATTAAAAACTACGCCACATCTGACTCCCCCACGAGCTGGGTTGCTATCGAGCAAGTCCTCTCCCCTCGCATACCCCTGGCCGACCTATTTAGAATACCGCGTCATCTTAGACCGTCCCAGCCTCAACTTCTCCCATCCACCAAAGCAGCCCTACGAGCCTGGGACCAATTACTAGCCACTTTAACTACCACGACTAACAACTTGCCCAATATCTCCATAACGACTGTAGCTAAACTCATCCCAAACCTAAACTTACACTCCTGGAAAGCCCGGGGCATTACCACCCTAAGCGATATCATGGATTCACACTCCCTCCAATCCTTCGCTTCCCTACAGCATAGTTTCCTGATCCCTGCTTCGGAATACCTACACTACACACAAATTGCTCACTGGTGGAGAACCAACATAGCGACTCTACCCCCACCACAGCCCTCCCTCCAAACTATATTTTCCAGACCTTTCACAGCACACACTAAACGTGACATCTCTTTCTGGTATAAGACCCTGATAACCCCCTCTGCTTTCTCGAAAACCTCTGCGCATATGAAATGGGAGGCTGACCTGGGTAGAACGTTTACCCCCGCACAATGGCGCCAAATCTTCCTCACCTCTTATAATATGTCCAACTGCTTGAACCACACAGAGATGCACATCAAGCTCATAAATAGAATCTACATGACTCCTGAGCGTCTGCACACATTCTGGCCATCATCCTCCAACAAATGTTGGAGGCTGTGTGGTCAAGTGGGGGACATATTCCATATCTTTTGGTCCTGCCCCCTAATTCTTAAATATTGGACAGAAGTATTTGATCTAATCTCCTCAGTACTCAAGATCAAAGTCATCCCAGACCCAGCCCTGGCCCTGCTCCATGTCTACCCCCAAGAGATCCCCCCCGTGAAGAGACCAGTCATGGGCCACATACTAATCGCTGCAAGGGCCAACCTAGCTCAGCAGTGGAAACAGGCCACCCCCCCATCCTTATTACAGGTCATCATGAAGATGAACCATCATTTCTTGATGGAGACTGGCTCGATTTCTCCCACCCCCCCACCCTCGCCTTCCTCCCACCGCTGGCTATTATGGCACACATATGTATCAGAGGGTGAGGGAGCCCAGTTCTTCCCCTGCACATCCGCATCAGACCCCCGCCAGTTCAGTCTAAATGAGACCGCGGAGGCCAATGGAGCTGTTGACGCTCCAACCATTCCCCTACGCAAGTAATAACGGTATTGAGTCTGGCAATGCTGGTTCAGCCACTCTGCTGTTTTGTTGCTATACGACTATGTTAGATGTTTTATTCTTTTTTTATTTTTCTTATATTGTATTGTTCGCTCTGCGTAGCGAATTGTCCGATTTATTATGTGCCCTATTCCCCCCCCCCCCTCCTGACAATACCTCCCTTTTCTTCCTTTTGTACCCCATATACTGATTATACCTTAATAAAAATTTATTGATGTTAAAAAAAAAAAAAAAAAAAAAGCTGGGTTTGAAAAATGACAGGTAGGAGCTGATTGGGCTGTTTATCACTCTCCACTTTATCACTTTGAATCACAGATAAATCTGGCCTTATCTGTGAAAGTACTGCAACTGACTACACACCCACTACCTTGGATTGCACCCCAGTTTCCTTGACTAAACACCCATTCCAGCGGCAGCTTAAGACAGACGGCCAGATGTATCAAGCTTCAAAAGTGATAAAATGGAGAGTGATAAACAACCAGCCAATCAGCTCCTACCTGTTATTTTTCAAACCCAGCCTGTAACATGACAGGTATAAGCTGATTGGCTGGCTGTTTATTACTCTCCATTTTATCACTTTTTGAAGCTTGATACATCTGGCCCAGAGACCCCTAGTCACAGTCTCCAATCATACATATGTTCAATGTGAAAAAAATCACAACTAAAGACCATTCAAAGAGCATTTTAAATTGATTTTAAATAAAGCCTCTAATGAAATGTTTAATAATCAATAAAAAGTTTTTACCACATTAAAACCTGTTATACCATACACTTCTTGGGGTAAATGTTCTGTGACAGAAATAGAAGAAGACAAGATCTACTGTTGATATAATTTCAAGAAAGAAATAAACATTTTTATGGTTTCTAATGTTACGTTGCAGATGGAAAGATGTATGATGCCTACATTATGTATCCCAAAAATGTTATGGGAACGACCTGTCATAATATGGCCAAGGCAAGTACTTCCCATCCTCTGTACAGTATTTATTACATTGCTAGAAATGCTGCTTGGCAGAAACATATCTATTCATGTGTAGAGGGGGCCAAATGAATAGCAATGACTGGAATATCCTTGACTGGAGGTGGTATTTGTTGGTTTGTGAAATATTCTGGTTGGTTTATGGGATAAGAAACTTTAGAGGATGCTAAAGAAGGACACCCCAGTTTCCCTAGATCTGGTATTATTAGCAGTGGTAGACTTAGGGGTAGGTATGGTAGTGTGAGTAGCAACCCCTTGTCCAGACATTGCACTCATAATTCCTTGAAAAACCGAAGTCACTGCTTTTACATGGATTTACTTAATGATGATGTAATGATATTGTAATGTAGATTCTTCTTCTACCTCAAATGTACTTAAATGACTGGACTTTGGAAGATAATTTCCTAGGTTCCCTCCATGTTTTCTACACTCGTATGCTGCATGCACATGCAATTAAACAAGGAAATCATAATCGTTCAGAGCACTGTCTCCCAGTAGTTAGTAATAGAATGCACCTAGGTCAGAGATGGTTATGGAGGTGGTTGTTCAGCAACTTCACTTCATCCTCAGTGTGATCTAAGTATAGACAGCAGAAGGATAATGCGATTCAACGTCACTAGGGGCTGCCCGCACCCGGGTGTCACCCTTCAGTGGGGAGACACCAAAAGTGCTGCACAACACCTCACCTGGCAACGTCCGCACCTTCATATGTTGCCCCCCCCTTGCATCCGCACCCGCACATCCAGGAACCAGTCTTGGGTTGTGATCACCCAACCCACAGCAGCAGCAACATTAGGGCGGAGGAAGATAAGGACCTCCTGGGTCTGTGTAGGGATGGCCATCGACCATCAATGATGGTTTATGGCCGATGTTGAATACTTTTGCCATGGATGGGGAGAACCAGATGGTTTCCCTCCATCTATGGCACAGCAAAACCGATGTTTTGCTGTTTTTTTCCAAAGTGCTGTGATATGAATCATTGCTCTGCCCCCGACACCCACAAAGCCCCACCCCGTGTTTTGATTGCCCCACAGGCTGATCAGCTATACAAAATGGATGACCATCGATAGGTAAAAATATTGATGGTGATCCATTGCATAGTTTAGCACTATCGATGGCCAGTTGCCCTATTGCCATCGATGGCAACGATGGCCATCCCTAGATCTGTGTTCATCTTCTGCGTACGATATCTGGGGAAGCAATGAGGAGGAGGCCAGAGAGAAGGACAAGGCTGAGCCAGTGAAGCCATCCATCCCATTCACAGGCTGCGCTGGCGGTCATGCTCTTCAAGACTGGGACACTATAAACTGAAACTAGCATCTCCTGTGGGCTCACATTGAGAAGGTAATGCCCCATTGAGGCTGGGGAGTGGGTCTGGGGGCACTTACTACTGGTGACATGGGAACTCCTGTGGGTGACAAGGAGGCACTGTGAGTGACAGAGGTGCTGGGGGCACCTAATGTGAATGACAAGGGGGCACTACTGCGGGTGCCGTGGGAATACGGTCATTTGGTCTACAGCATGATGGTCGACAGGCATTAGGTCGACATGGGAAAAGGTTGACATGGGTCTAGGTCAACATGGGAAAAGGTCGACATGGTTCTAAGTCAAAAGGTCATTAGTTTGACAGGTCGTTAGTTCGACGGGTCGTTAGTTCGACAGTGTCTAGGTCGACATGGGGTTTTTCACAGTTTTTTTTAGCTGACATGTGCCGACAGGCAGTATTTGATGCCCTACCATCCACTAGGGCAGGGCTGTGCAACACCGGCCCTCCAGATGTTAATGAACTACACATCCCAGGATGCTTTGCATTAGTATTGATATGTGGCCATGCTGAAACTGATGCAAGGCATGCTGGGATGTGTAGTTCATCAACATCTGGAGGGCCGGTGTTGCCCAGCCCTGCACTAGGGCGTGTTGGGAGAACAAAATAGTGTGCCGAGCGTTGCGAGGCACCGTACCCAACGCATTGCGAGCGCAGCGAGGGGATGTGGTGCACTGTGTCCATGTTGACTGTGTCCATGTTGACTGTGTTACAAAACTGTGAAAAACCACGTCAACCTTTTTACTGTCCACCTAGACATTGTAGAACTCAGTGGCGTAAGTTCGTCCCAGTTGCCCGGAGGCAAGATAAATATTGGTGTCCCCCCCAATAGTTCAATCAGTAAGGTGTCTGTCTCCAGTAAGACAGATAATGGGTTCTAATACAGGGTGACACTTGCAAAAATGATGTTGGGAGCTGGAGCCCGGCGGCAGATGACTCCATTGCCTCCCAGAGTCTGTCAAACTAACGACCTGTTGAAGTAATGACCTTTTCGACCTAGAACCATGTCAACCTTTTCCCATGTCGGCCTAGACCCACGTTCACCTTTTTCCATGTCGACCTAATGGTGTTGACCTAATTACTGTCGGCCATCATGCTGTAGACCAAATGATCTCAACCCGGGTGACAGGTGGGCACTTACTTAGAATGACAGAATGGTTGGGGGGCATTTACTACCGATGACTTTGGGCACTTACTGTGGGAGATAAGGGGGCACTTACTGTGAGTGACCGGGAGTCACATACAGTGGGACACTTACTGCAAGAGACACGGAGGTATTGTATGTATAAGCAGCACCACAGAGGGCATTATATAAGTGACAACAAAGGGAGTATTGTATGTATAAGCAGCACCACAGGGGGTATTGTATGTATAAGTGAAACCTTGGGGGCATTGGAGGTATTGTATGTATAAGCAGCACCACAGAGGGCATTATTTATATAAGTGACACCACAGGGGGTATTGTATGTATAAGCAGCACCACAGGGGGTATTGTATGTATAAGCAGGACCACAGAGGGCATTATATGTATAAGTGACACCACAGGGAGCATTGTATGTATAACCAGCACCACAGGGGGTATTGTAGTATAAGTGGCACCACAAGGGGCATTGTATGTATAAGCGGCACCACAGGGGAATTGTATGTATAAGTGGCACCACAAGGGGCATTTTATGAATAAGCGGCACTACTGAGGGCATTATATGTATAAGTGGCACCAAAGAACCTTGTATGCATTAGCAATTACATATTGTCTAATGAGCATTAGGGTGTGTTGCAAGGCCGTGCACTTGCAGTCAGGCCACACACTCTATTTAAAATGGGTGTCCTAGAGGTATGTGCAAATTTTACATTTGAACTGGGGGCGGAGGGGCACCAGAAACTTTTTTAGCAGGGGGGGGAGCAAATTGTCTATTTACGCCATTGAGTATAACATAAAATACCAGTATTTATGCACTGTGTTCTCAATATAATTCTCATTACTTACATTTTGTACAGGCAAATAAATAACACTAGGCAGAGTGATGATGTTGGGGGACTCTGTGGGGATCAATAACTTGAAAGAACTTGGGAAAGATAAGGATGTCCTGTTTTGGTGCACCAACAAGAATATAAAATTTAACTTTTACTGCTTTATTTTAATAACTGCTATAAAATATAAAAAAACTAATATAGACAGACATAGGTGGGGTTCACACATTTAAAACTAAGGTGGCAGGCAGGTGTTGCACTCAATTATGTCAATGTCAGTTGTTTGGTTGTATCAGAGTCAAACAGTGTGTATCTGGCCTAGGCAATAACTTGCAAGTGGCATTATGAATATATATTTCTGACGAATAAGCATTTTACCACTACTAGTAAGAGAGAAAATACAGATAAGTAAGATAGATCATTTTCTTATCTTTATTATCCTTGAAAGTCTAATTTCAGATAAGATTTTCTAGTTGCTTCATGTTCTTTGATACATAGGGGGATTTATTGGTGGAAATGTAAACCTACCTTCTTCTGTGTTCTCAGCCATTGCAGACCCTGTGGATGAAGCAATCTCCCAGAGCAGAAGGCTGATTATTGTCTTAGGAGACCTATCAAGCGAGAGCAGCCTCGGTGATGATTTTGAACAGAAAATAGCCATGTTTGAGGCTCTCATTCGGAATAAAATTAAAGTCATCTTGATTGAGCTGGAAAAGATAACAGATTACACAAACCTGCCAGAGTCCATTCAGTACATCAAACAGAAGCAAGGTGTCGTGCGATGGAAAGGAGAGTTCACAACTGAGAGTCTTCAAAGTAACACAAAGTTCTGGAAAAATATCAGATACCGGATGCCTCCAGTCCAGAATCCTTCTGACAGAGAACTGTACTACATAGGTTCAGAGAACTGACATGGATGGAAAAGTCCTTCAAACACCTTGGTTAGAGGTTTTTGAAGGACAGAGAAACTGGATTACATATGATCATATGGTTTTTAGCCATAACTATGGATATGTTGGTCATTGCACTGATATTTATGTCTATGTTGCAAATATAACCATTTCAACTTCTTGTTTACAACCTCACTTACTATTTGGCTTAGTTTAATACAAGTGGAAATCTGTTACTCTAGATATGAAATGATAAGTTTTGGTCTACACTTCACTTCAAGATACTTTCTGGATTATCAGGGCTAGATTGTATGGGATACATAAAGATTAATAATGATCAGGATGCCAGGGGTCAGAATACTGACACTGGCATCCCAAAGGAGGGAAAGGGGTTAGGTAAGTATACTTACTTTAACCCTTTCTCCTCTTAACCCTCCCTTCCTGTAGTCTAACTCTAACCCCCAGCCTGACTTTAACCATTCCCTCTAGTGCCTAATCTTGTCTCCCATACCTAAACCTATCCCCACCTCCAGGTGCCAAACTCTAACCCTCCCTCACTGCAGCCTAACCCTAACCTTCCACCTCCCCCTTACCTAATCCTAGGTCTCCCCAGTGCTTAAACCTAACCCCCCACCCCAAGAATAATGATAACGCACCCCGATTACTTATCACATCCCAGCAGTCAGGATTCTGATTTCATCATTCAAATTGATGTCAAGATTACGGCGCCCAGCAGCAGTTGAGATGCTGGCATTGGTGTAGTGCATGGGTTCTCAAACTATTTTTCTCTGCGACCCCATCAGACAATAAAAAATCTTATTACAAGACACCAGCAAGTTACCACAGAATGGTCCCCAGACATGTGTGATCAGCAGTCATGCATGGCAGCATTCTAGTGGCACAAAATGATGGGAGGAGTCTTAAGTACCCCAAAATGAAACAGATTTTTCAGACTCCTTGAATCACTGACTGAGAGGCTAAAAAAGAAACCAGCCTGATAATCAGCAATATGGAGTCTTGACCTCATGCTGATATGGTCGGGATCCACTTTGTTATATGACCCAAAGTTTCAGAACCACCAGGATGAAATTTCTTTTGCCGCCCATCTTCACACATACAAAAACTAAACATATCTCAATTGAAGCATGATACGTGTACATGTGGTAGGAAATATAGATTGTAAGCTCCACTGGGGCAGGGACTGATGTGAATGTTGAAATATTCTCTGTAAAGCCCTGCGGAATATGTGTGCGCTATATATAAGAAACTGTTAATAAATAAATAATATGTGGTTCAAGTCATAGAGCTGGTCAATTGTATTGCACCTCTGACCTTTGTGTTTACCCAGATTGTGTACTTTTTTATTCAATAATAGTTTGCTAATTACTTAGGATTAGTATTTTTTCACTGACCTCTATATGCCCTAAACTACATCCCTGACCACTCTATACCCTACACTGCATCACTGACCCCTTTATAGCCTACACTACATTGCTAATCCCTTTATCACCTGTACAACAAAACTGACCCCTCTATACCCTACACAACAACATCACCTATATAAAACATTACATCACTGGCCCCTCATACAACATCACCTCCCTCTCTTCTGCGGGTGAATTTGAGTGTTTTGCATGCCAATGGCCAGTAGATGGTGCCAGATGCAGCAATTCAAGTGTTGTCTTGTTGTCAAGTGTTGTATGTTATATTGTTATTTTCACGGATTAGTAACTAGTTTAAAAATAAACAAACAAAAATAAAAAAAAAAATATTAAAACAATTTAATATTTTACTCATTAAATCAGCTTGTTTCCTGGTCCTACATTTGTGTGTATTTAAATCCAATATTAACATGATATATTAACAGGATATATGTCACAGGAATTAATTTACTAAGCATTGGTTTTGTTTTTTTTGGGTTCTATTTCTTTTCCTTTCTTTTTCCTGCTTTTCTCTTTCTTTTCTTTCTCCGGCTTTGCTCTCTCTTCTCTGTTTGACAAATAACAAGACATTTGTATTTAAATCTAGACTTTTATGTGTCAGATTGTATAAGTTTTATTCTTAATAATTTTTTTTTTTTTATACAGAATGTTGTACAATGTGTATTTACGGTACTTATATGTTAGTTGGGCGCCCACTAAGCTATTTGCGTAGTGGGCCATTCAGCGTAAGGAAATCGCAAAGCATCGCATGTGCATTTGTAGTGTCATACCGTGCGTGCGATGCGATGCGATGCAATAGTAGAAATTAATCAGGTTTTTTTGCCGGTATATTTTTTCCCGCTATTATCGCATTGCATTGTTAACCACACATTGTGTGACCCCAAAACTTGTAATGGGATGCAATGCGATCTTAAGAATTAATGTATTCCCTTCTATTTTAAGTACTATACATACGACCCCATAGTATGCAAACCACCCCATACAGTTGCAAGCGCAGCATATGCCCACTATTCATGTCAACCCGAGGCGTGGCGAGCGGCAGCGGAACACATCCTACCATCCTTTTCATACCCCCACTATCCACGTCGGCGTGGAGTTGATTTCATATAGTGTGACGAGCGATGCGAGCCACTGAGCCCGAAGCGCAGTGAGCGCAGCGAGTCCCGCGAGGGGACGCGGAAAACATATAAAGTAATCCGCGTCCCCTCTCCCCACTTCGGGCTCAGTGGCTCGCTGTGCTCGCCACACTATATAAAATCAACTCCATGCCGACGTGGATAGTGGGGGTATGAAAAAGTTGGGAGGACGCATTCCATCGCTCCTTGCGGGGCTCGCTACACTCGCCACGCTTCGGGTTCACGTTGATACTGGTGTTGTTTTAGGAACACATTTACAGCATCCATACAACACATCTGAGACAGTAATGCAGACACAGGTTAACGTTTAACTGTAAATTTAGTAATAACTGAGTAAGATCATTAAAATGGAATAAGAACAATATAATCAATAGATCAATATCATTAGAAAGAACAATATCATTAGAAAGAACAATATAATCAAAATAACAATATCATTAGAAAGAACAATATAATCAAAAGAACAATATAATCCAAAGAACAATGGGGGTTATTCTTGTCCATTCTTTCTGACAAAATCCTTCTTAGATGGACAAAACCATGTGCACTGCGGGTGGGGCAGATGTAACTTGTGCAGAGAGAATTAGATTTGGGTGGGGTTTTTCTTCAAAGTGAGATCTATATTAAAGTGTAAAATCATGCAGTCAGTATTTTCCCTGCACAGAAACAAAATAACTCACCCAAATCTAATTCTCTCTGCACATGTTAAATCTGCCCCCCTGCAGTGCACATGGTTTTGTCCATCTAAGAAGGATTTTGTCAGAAAGAATGAACCAGAATAAACCCCATATCATTATAAATAACAAGATAAAAAGAAAAGTGCGAAGTGGGCACTGCAGAGCCCTTAGGCAGGAGGCTAAATGCATATAAAATGCGCTCAAACGGCTGGACTTGTGCCACAGATTTCATCCACATGAATTCTTCTAATTAAGAGGGTAAATTGTGCCTTGTAGTGCCACGTTGTTTTTTGTTTTGCCACTTTGCGGCCCCCCCACATATGCTCAATGTTCTGTGTATGTACTCCCGAATTAGGGTCCACAAAGTGATATTTGTGATTGACCCTGGCGTGCTCGTAGCCGGCCGCTACCAACTCAGTTTTATAGGCATGACAGCAGTCACTATAGATGACACTCTCAGGGGCAAAATGTGATGTTATCGCATCCGTCAGGGTTGTGGCGTCTCTGCGTTCCACTGCTTTCATAAAGCAGGCCCCCGTCTCTCGGCACATGCCACCGAACACCCACTGCTGTGGCAGAATCCTCCCACGGAGTACTTTCGCTTAGTGAAGAGGGTCTCGCCCCCTCCACAACAAGTCCCGGTCCTCCGATCTGCTGCTGAGGCTGGGCAAGTACAGATGGAGCCGGGCTGGTCTTTGCAGGGGATGGCGTCAGAATCGCCAGCCGCCATCCCCCGCCAGCCGCCATCTGTATCTGCGAAAGATGCGCGCGCGTCCCTTTCCGATGGCGCTTCCCCCGGGTCCCCGCCGGCTTGTCGGCGGTCACCCGGGGTCCCCACCGCCTCCCCGCACCCCCCCCCCGCCCCTAACCCTGTCCGTCTCCCTGAAGCGGAGACGGACAGGTTCCCGTCGCCCCACCACCCGGAAACTGAGACACGCGTGCGTGTGAGACGCACGCGCGTCTCAGTCAGATGGAGCGCCTCGCTGCTGGCAGATCGCAATCGCGATTTGCCAGCAAGAGGGAGCCCGGCTCCATCTGTAAATCATAAGTACATGCCTCTCTCATTAAAACTACAGTAAAATGTTATGTTCTTTTTGCCACTGTGTAATCTATCTTTTCCTCAGGCCCATTATATCAATAAGGTAATAGTTTTTAATAGTTTTTAAATGTAGGTTACTCTAGGAGAGCCATAACTTACTTTTACCAAATACTAAAAGAACCTCATTATACTGGTCAATTCCAAACAGGTATCAGTAAGGGGCGGACACACTTCCCCAACCAAGACAAAAAGACTATTCTAAAGACCTTATTGTACTCTACAAAAACGATATCTTACAAAGATATGTTTTTTAGAATATTTTATAGGGGATATTTATCTCCTCACCGTTGTAACTTTATGGGCTTAGCCAGGGGCGGACTGGTCTGCCGGGAAACCGGGACGTTTTCCGGTGGGCCGGCACTTTTTATTGTAGAAGAGGCCGCCCATCCTCCCTAACGGGGCCTCCGCGGCATCTCTGTGCAGGGCCGTGGCACTGTGCCCTAAATGGAGATGGCCGCGGCCAGCCTCAAGATTTCATTTAGTTAAAATGTCCGCGGGAGGGCTGGTGCGCATGTGCGGGCGCACGCAGCTGCTCCCGCGGTCAGGATGCTGGGCTGGATCCGATGGACGGTGGCCGCGGCGGCGGAAGAAGCAGGCAGCCAGGCATCATTCAGAAGTAAACCTTTAACACAATCTGATAATCTATTGATACATGCAAAGTTGGCTAAATGTATTCTAGAAAGAGTAAGAGGCAAAAAGAGGGGGAGGGGGATGGGGATGTCGCCCTCATCTTTCCAGTAACTGAATCTATGGATTGATCATCTTCATGGTGACAAAGATGTTTTGTCTGCTGGTGTGACTTTACTTGTTACTTACATGCCGTGCACTTGTCAGATTTCTCCAGTTCTTAAAATGTATACAGTGAGATAGTATAGCCCTGGATTACTGCTTCAGAGAAGATGTAATCTGTGGCATATCTGTTGCTAAATGAAACAGATGTCTGCTGAAATAAATATTACATTCTAATCTGACATTAGAGACCGGAAATGATTGTTCCCAGATTTTCAAATAATTGGAATTGTCTGTTTACGCTGTCTGCCTTATAGTAGGTCAGATCTAGAATTAAAAACAGATCTTCAGATTTCATATTTTACACAGAAAATGTGCAATGGTTGGTTCCTCCACCCCTAGGATAATGATACGCTCCCTGTTGATACTTCTATTGTCATATATTGCAGGCCCCCGTACTTGTGTACCATGTATACTGTACATGTAGGCTAAGGAGCATGTACAGTGCTAAACATGCAAGATCCATACACAGGGGGTTATTCTAGTTCATTCTTTCTGACAAAATCCTTCTTAGATGGACAAAACCATGTGCACTGCGGGTGGGGCAGATGTAACTTGTGCAGAGAGAATTAGATTTGGGTAGGGTTTTTCTTCAAAGTGAGATCTATATTGCAGTGTAAAATCATGCAGTCAGTATTTTCCCTGCACAGAAACAAAAAAACTCACCCAAATCTAATTCTTTCTGCACATGTTACATCTGCCCCCCTGCAGTGCACATGGTTTTGTCCATCTAAGAAGGATTTTGTCAGAAAGAATGAACTAGAATAAACCCCACAGAAAGGACTTGAGTGCAACTCTGCATTAATTAACTGTATGGAGTGTGTATATTCTCCCTGTGCTTGCGTGGGTTTCCTCCGGGTACTCCGGTTTCCTCCCACAATCCTAAAATATACTGGTAGGCTAATTGGCTTCCGACAAAAATTAAGGGAATATAGATTGTAAGCTCCACTGGGGCAGGGACTGAAGTGAGTGTTCAAATATTCTCTGTACAGCGCTGCGGAATATATACTACGCTGCGGAATATGTACTATATACGCTATATACAAAACTGTTAAAAAATAAATAATTCCTATTGGGGTAGATGTATCTAAGATTGGAAAGAGATAAAGTACTATCCAATCATCTGCTAGCTGTCCTCTTTCAAACATAGGGGTCCATCCTATTAGTCCATTCGGGTGCCGTTTTAACGCTCAAAACGGCACCCGAATTAAGCCTAACTCGAACCTTCGCAGGGACGATTTTGCTTAAAAGTGCTCGCACCTCCATAGGGGTGCGAGCACTTTTAAGCTAATTCAGCCCACCGTAAAGTGCACCCGGTGTCGTGATGATTACGCACTCACCATAATTTTTAAAATGACAGAAGCTGATTGGGTAGTACTTTATCTTCTCCACTTTACCTGTGTGTGTGTATATGTATATACGATTTATGTTCTGTGCATCACGTCTGACCTCCGACCCAGTGTGCATGGGAATGCGCATTGGTTCAACTCGGATGTCAGACACATGGGATTTGGCGCAGTTTTACCTGATTTCCTGGCCTGATCCGTTAAAATTCGGTGAAAACAGGCCAAATCGCACTAGTGTATGGGGGCCTGAAGGTCCACTTTGTCTTTTACTGCCCAATCTTGTTTTATTTAGTTTTTGGGTACTTGTTTCCTAGAACGGCCACAACGATTTAGATCGTTGTGGTCGTAAGATAAAAAATCGGATCGATCGCATCGCATGCGATTTGGTCGCATACGATGCGACCGATCCGATCGACCGATTTTTCACCCGATTTTTTTTTTTTTTTCACCAGATTTGTTTAAATTGCCCCCCCAAATGTTAATAAGTGTGCTAGACCCCACGATAGACGTGAACCCGAAGCGTGGCGAGCGCAGCGAGCCCGCGAGGGGCGGCGGTGCGCGTCCTCCGACCTTTTCATTCCCCTACTATCCACTAGGGCGTGGAGTGAGAATATAATAGTGTGGCGAGCGCAGCGAGCCACCGAGCCCGAAGCGTGGCGAGCGCAGCGAGCCCCGCGAGGGGACGCGTCTAACTTCACAGGTATACGCGTCCCCTCGCGGGGCTCGCTGCGCTCGCCACGCTTCGGGCTCGGTGGCTCGCTGCGCTCGCCACACTATTATATTCTCACTCCACGCCCTAGTGGATAGTAGGGGAATGAAAAGGTCGGAGGACGCGCACCGCCGCCCCTCGCGGGCTCGCTGCGCTCGCCACGCTTCGGGTTCACGTCTATCGTGGGGTCATGGCGGGCACATAAAAAATGTGAAATGGGTCATATTGGCCCATTTCACCTTTTTTATCATTTTTCCCTATGTGAGATGGACTTAATCAAGTCCATCTCATCTTGTGCCATTATAATGGCACAAGACCGACCGATTTCAATGTTAAAAGATTTTTTAACATTGAAGTCTATGGAAAAATCGGGTCAATCGGTCGGTCGCATCGCGGCCGATTTTAATTGGTCGCGACCGACCGATTGACCCGATTTCTGTCAATCAAAGTGAAAAAATTGTAAAAAATCGGCCACATCGTGAGGATCGTGTCCCTTAATTAAGAGCCACGATCACTCACGATTGTGGCCGTTCTAGGAAACAAGTACCAGTTTTTGTTCCTAATATATACGTGATCATTAATACTAAATGACGATACTAGTTGAGGCTATGATTGGACCATGTTACAATTTATAATATGTCTGACCTTTACCTGAGTGTTGTGCATCTCTGTGCAGTCTATTATCTCCCATCTAATGCAAACACCCTGCAGTGTGCTTGGGTAGATTTGCTGGCAGCTGCTCCCGCGGTCCGGATGCTAGGATGGCTGTGCCGACGCTGCCCACGTGATCCAGCAGCAGCACGCAGGACTGATTTGCGCCGCTGGGCTGGATCCGATGGACGGCGGCGGCGGAAGAAGCAGGCAGCCAGGCAGCAAAACATACAGTCACAGTCAGCAGATGACGGTCGGAGGTGGCCATTCCAGGAGGGTAATTAAATTGCTGGCAATGGAAGAAATAATGTGTGGCTTCAGCCCTCAGTGAAGTAGACTAGTGTATGTATGTATAATATCTATATCTATATCTATATATATAGTGCAGAGGCTCGGCACTCCCAAAAAACAAATTGTGGCTTGCAGCTGGTGCCTTCACAAAGGGGTATAATATATTTTTCTTCAGGATATACAAAGAACAAAAACTTACATACCTTTATAGATAAGTACATACAGGTTGTTCAGCGTGCTGGGAATGGAACTGTGTATCCGCCCATTCGCCGAGGAGGTGATGACTCAGAGAGCCAGTAGCCATGCCCCCACAGCAGCGTAAATAAGGCATGGCCATGTGAAATAGGCCACGCCCCCTTGTCACCAGGCCACACCCCAAAAAAACAAAACCTCCGCTGGCCCCGTATACGGGCTGCTTCAAGATATTTCCCGGACTGGTTTTCATTCCCAATCCGCCCCTGGGCTTAACCAATTCTTCAACGTGCCCTAAGTGCAGCCATTCTGATGCAAATTTGTATCACTGTTTATGGGAATGTACAACTATCCAAAGATTTTGGTTGGCAGTTCGACAATTTGCAATTGATAAACTGGTGAATGAATTATTGTTAACACCAGAATGGGCCATTTTGGGATTTTTGCCAGCCAATCCAAAGATCTCAGTCGGGTGTAAGAAGCTGTTGTTGTATGTCTCTTCGTTGGCGAGGAAATGTATATTGCAGCAGTGGATATCTGCCACACCTCCCTCACTCTTTATGTTTAAAGAAAAATGTCAAACTACAAAGGAAACCAGTACAAAACTTTTTTCGAGGTGTGGAAAAGCTATATAGACACATTGCCAAGGAAACCAAAAGACAAATACATAAGTGCTTTCACACAACTCTCTGGTATCAGACCAGACTGCTTTTACAAGATCCACCATATTTTCTCTTCATAATCATAAAGCACACAGACACACTATGATTTCTATTTTTACTCTTGTTTATTGAAGATTGTATATGGAACCTATATTTACAAGAAATTATTAATTTATTGAATATCAGACAATTTCCTTGTATGTACATTATTATACATTTATCACTGCTGACAATTCATAATTATTAAAATCCTTTATTATATGAATATTAACTTCATAGAAGTAATCGTTACTGATTACACGGAAAGAGAAAATTGAAAATGTATGCATTATACAATGTTGTTCAATGATAAATTTTGTTGTTGTGCTCCAATTTATGCAATAAAAACAATTTTGAAAAAAAAAATGTTATGTACTTTTATATGTATTTGGAGCCTTGAGTGGTGCACACTGTACCTATCTCCTTTGCAAGCAGCAGCAGTCCATAGGCTGTGTGTCCCTCTGTGTCCCCTGTCCTGGCTAGTGGGAATTCCCCTGTCCCTGCGTGCTGTAATGCTGTGAGTGACAGCGCGACCAGTGTGTTAGTTAGCACGCCCAGTGCCAGATTAAGCCTTCGGGGGCCCGGGGCACTTTAGACAGGGGGGCCCCTTGCACTTGTCATTACGGTACTCTTTACCTAGAACGGCGCCCGCGATCAGAATCGCGGGCGTCGGGGGTAAAAAATCGCGGTCATCGCGGGCATCGCGGGTAAATCGCGGGTACATCAAAATCGTGTACCCGCGATGACCGCGATTTTCCCATAGGGAACAATGTTAAAAAGCCTAATTGACCGCGATTTTAATGTAAAATGCCTCAATGCCCGCGATTTTCCCATAGGAATCAATGTTAAATGGGCTACAGAGCCCAAATAGACCCAATTAACCCTTAAATGTCACCCCAATTTTTTTACGCCACCCCACGATCCACGCCAACCCGAAGCGTGGCGAGCGCAGCGAGCCCGCGAGGGGCGGCGGTACGCGTCCTCCGACCTTTTCATGCCCTACTCAGAGCCGGCCCTAGCCTAAATGATGCCCTAGGCAAGATTTTGGCTGGTGCCCCCTAGCACCGCCACTAGTTCCGCCTCTGACACTGCTCCCCTTTCCCAGCACCATCAACCCTCATCATAGCAGTCATCATTTTGGTGCTCCTACCTGCAATATTTTAAATAGAAACAGTGCACACATTTGGTGCGCAGCCCAAATAGGGGTGCGTTCTTGCTGGGAAGGGGCATGGCCACACAATTTTACCCCAAATTCAAATTATGCCACACAGTAGTGCAACTTTATTCACATTATATCATGTGAGAGTGTCCCTTATTCATGTTACATCACATTGTAGTACCACTTTACCTTATATACATTACTCATGAAATTATACCCTTAGAAAAAAATCCTGAGAAAATATTGTATTTTAACCACCTCCATGGCCACACTGCAACCCAGCACAAAGCAGTGTGTGCTGGGCAGAGGAGAAGAGCTGCAGCTGCTGCTGTCACTTAAGGGGAGGGGGCCCAGGGCCCCCACTGGGCCCTCCCATCAGGCTTTGGCCTGGGTAATTTGTACCCCCTACCCCTTTTTCTCGGCACCCCTGATAATACCACACAGTAATGCCCCTTACACATGACACACATTATTTATGTCCTTATAACCGTAATGCCCCTTACACATTATGCCAACCTTTATTAATGCCCTTCATACACATGACACACATAATGCCCCTTACACATATGTTTCACATTATTAATGCCCTTATACACATGACACACAAAATGCCCATTACACATGTCGCACATTATTAATGCCCTTATACACATGACACACATAATGCTTGTTACACATATGTCGCACATTATTAATGCATTTATACATGACACACATAATGCCCCTTACACATATGCCGAACACTATTGCACAACCAACCCACCCGCAGACCGCACTCGCACAGCCGCTAATACTGTGACCTCTGCCTCTGCTTGGATTCAGATGTTTCCTCATACATCTTGTCTCAATAGGCCATGCAGCTCCTGGCCCTTCTGCTAACGTTGGGTGCCTTTTTTGCTGAAAATTCGTCTTATTTGCATTGTTATGACCAGCACACACAAGGAGCTTCCGATGATTAAAATGATATGCGGCATGCCTATATTTTGTGTGTGACTGTGGCTGTACCTGCATACGGAATGCTATGTTACAGTGATTTCCATGAATACACTATTTCATATGCAGATACAGCCTCACTCACACAGAATATAGGCATGCTGCATATCATTTTAATCAGCAGAGGCTGCTGATGCCCCTAGGAATTCCAAATGCCCTAGGCAATTGCCTAGTGTGCCTATGCCTAAGGCCGGCCCTGGCCCTACTATCCACGTCGGCGTGGAGTTGAGAATAGAATAGTGTGGCGAGCGCAGCGAGCCACCGAGCCCGAAGCGTGGCGAGCGCAGCGAGCCCCGCGAGGGGACGCGGATACCTTCACAGGTAAACGCGTCCCTTCGCGGGCTTCACAGGTGTCGGCGTCGCCACGGACACCTGTGAAGTCCGCGAGGGGACGCGTATAACTGTGAAGGTATCCGCGTCCCCTCGTGGGGCTCGCTGCGCTCGCCACGCTTCGGGCTCGGTGGCTCGCTGCGCTCGCCACACTATTCTATTCTCAACTCCACGCCGACGTGGATAGTAGGGCATGAAAAGGTCGGAGGACGCGTACCGCCGCCCCTCGCGGGCTCGCTGCGCTCGCCACGCTTCGGGTTGGCGTGGATCGTGGGGTGGCGTCAAAAAATTGGGGTGACATTTAAGGGTTAATTGAGCCTATTTGGGCTCTGTAGCCCATTTACTATTGATTCCTATGGTAAAATCGCGGGCATTGAGGCATTGAATGCAAAATCGCGGTCAATCTGGCTTTTTAACATTGTTCCCTATGGGAAAATCGCGGTGATCGCGGGCATCGCGTCGCGGCCGTTTATGTACTGCCCGCGATCCCGCGATCACCCCGATGGGCGCCGTTCTAGGTAAAGAGTACCGTCATTACTGGCCACAAACTGCATGGGAGAACATTACACCTTCAAAACACAGAGTAAAGGCAGTATAAACTTGGTCAATGGGTAACTGCAGGGGATATATATATATATATATATATATATATATATAAAATATAATATATATCTTTCCACACATCTATATATATATATATATATATATATATATATATATGTGTGGAAAGTGGTTCTCCTTTGTGTTACGAATTTCGGGTGTAAACCCACAGCCGGGACTGCTGTTTAGAACAGCCACAGCGGAACCCTATTCTGCCTCTGTTGACCCCCAAAGAGAGGTGACCGGTTTCCGCAGATACTAGGCTTCGCCTGTAGCCGCCACGTTTGAAAGGGCGAGTTAAGCCCGCCCAAGCTCCGGTGCAGCCAGGTGTTATGAGGTGACAGAAAACCGGGGACCCCCTAAGGGTACAGCCAAAAGGAGAACTAACTAAGAGACCTAACTGAAAATTAAGAAAAGGCAACTTGCCAGAAACTGGCTAACGCAGCTAATGCGCCAGCGACCTAGTCGCCAAACACCAGCGACAGCGTCGCATACACAAGGATAAATTACACCACACCAAAAGCACACTACACACTGAACAAACAACACGGAAGGCCTGAGACCGTCTTGATGGGAAAAGAACCCCAACAAGACACGGCGGAACCCCGAAGTAACCTCTGACCCCTCCAGAGGTAAAGAACGCAAAGAGATCTTGCTCAGGAGAGCAACCAGAAGATAAGTAATAAAACAGACTCCCCAAAGGGGAACTTACGGCACCAGGGAGGACTGCCACAGATCCTCCAGGACCGACCCCAGGAACAGGCTGGGAACAGGACTGGGAACAGGTCAGGAACAGGTCAGGAACAGGTCAGGAACAGGTCAGGAACAGGTCAGGAACAGGCTGGGAACCGACCAAAACCAGTAGCAAGCAAGAGGGGCAGGTGAAGGCTAGCAAGACGCTATCACCGGCGTGGACATGAAGGACAGCCTCCCTTAAAAGGGTAGTCCTGTCCAATCAAGAGGCAGGATGCCTGCCCAGCCTCCCATTATGTCTCCCCCCGGCGTGCTGCTCCGTTGCCAGGTTGCCGTGGCAACCGCCGGGCAGAGGAAGTGACGCTGAGCGCCACTCTCCTGCGTCCTCGCTGCCCGGCAGCTACGGGAGCCGCACGCTGCTGCCGCGCCCGACAGCTACCTCCCCCGGCGTCCTTGGTTGCTAAGCAACCAGCCCTAGCGACGCCGGAGAAGGAGGAGTGCACGGCCGGGAGCTGCTGCAGCCCCGGACCTTGCCGTGCACGTCCTCCGCGTGCAACAGTACCCCCCCCTTGAGGAGGGGTTGACAAACCCCTAGACCCGGGCTTGTGTGGAAAGTCCTGAAAGAATTTTCCCTTGAGTCTCGGGGCATGTAAATCTCTGTCAGAGACCCAGGATCTCTCCTCTGGTCCATATCCCTTCCAGTGGACAAGGAAACGAAGTGAGCCACGGGAAATCTTGGAATCCAGAATCCTCTCTACTAGAAACTCGGGTTGCCCATGGATCTCCACTGGAGGTCTGCCTTGAACCATCTTTCGAGGGAATTTCCTCGAAGAAATCACTGGTTTAAGGAGAGAGGAGTGAAATGTATTCGCAATTTTGAGAGACCTGGGAATTTGTAAGCGAAAGGCTACTGGGTTAACCTTTTTTATGATGAAGAATGGCCCAATGAATCTGGGACCAAACTTAGACGAAGGTTGCCGAAGTTTAATGTTACGAGTCGACAACCAGACTTTGTCACCCACCCTGAAATTACAAGGCCTCCTTGACCGATCTGAAAAGACTTTTTCACGAAAAGCAGCCTTTTTGAGGGCCAAATGCACCTCCCTCCAGATGACCCTTAAGCGAGAGGTTGATGAAGATGCCACCACTGGCCCTTCCGGACCAAGTGCATTGGCCTTGGGATGAAATCCGTAGACGGCAAAGAACGGTGACACCTTGGTAGATGAATGGTAAGAATTGTTGTAGGCAAACTCGGCAATGGGCAAAAAATCTGACCAATCATTCTGTGCCTTGGAAACAAAAATACGCAAGTACTGCTTCAGGGACTGGTTAAGCCGTTCTGTTTGACCATTAGACTGAGGATGGTAGGCAGAGGTCAAACTGAGCTTAATTTTCAGGGCGGCACAAAAGAGTCTCCAAAACCGTGCAATGAACTGAGGACCCCGGTCAGACACAATATCCTTGGGTAACCCATGGAGTCTAAAGATGTGTTGAAGAAAAATTTTGGCCAACTCCTTGGCCGACGGCAACTGTGGCAGAGGCACAAAATGAGCCATCTTACTAAAACGGTCTATAACGACCCAAATTACCTGAAAGCCAGAGGACACCGGCAGGTCGACCACAAAGTCCATGGCAATATGGGACCATGGCCTCGACGGTATGGCTAAGGGCAAAAGTAGACCAGTGGGCAGAGACCTTGGGACTTTGTGCCTAGCACAGTCTGGGCATGAAGAGACAAACTCTCTAGTGTCCTTAGAGATGTCAGGCCACCAGACACTACGGGAGAGAAGTTTTAACGTCTTCTCCACTCCAGGATGCCCTGCAATCCTGCTGTCATGAAACTCCGAAAACACCTTCCTTCTTAAGGGTTGCGGAACATAGAGACGACCGGTAGGCACTTGACTAGGAGCCTGATTCTGCACTGGACGGAGAAGCTCTTCCAAGGTCTGGGTGAGACCAGAATGTATGACTGAGGCAGGAAGAATGGGTTCCACAGGTAACTTCACCTCCTGTTTGGGAAGAAAGCAACGGGAAAGTGCATCTGCCCTGACGTTCTTTGACCCCGGCCTGAAGGAAATCAGAAAATTGAACCGGGTGAAAAATAGAGCCCAGCGGGCCTGCCGGGCATTCAGGCGTTTCGCTGACTCAATGTACTGTAAATTTTTGTGGTCAGTTACCACCAACACTTGATGGCGGGCCCCCTCCAGCCAGTGCCTCCATTCCTCGAAGGCCCATTTGATGGCAAGCAACTCCCGGTTGCCGACATCATAATTAACCTCCGCCGAGGAAAATTTCCTGGACATGTAGGCACAGGGGAATAAACACAAGGAAACAGGATCCTTCTGGGACAAGACAGCCCCTGCCCCTACCTCCGAGGCATCTACCTCAACGATAAAGGGCAGCTCAGGATCAGGGTGTCTAAGGATGGGCGCGGAAACAAAGGCCTGTTTGAGTGTTACAAATGCTTGTTCCGCCTGTGGTGACCAACTAGAGGGGTCAGCCCCTTTCTTAGTAAGAGCCACTATGGGCGCCACCAGGTCAGAAAATGAACGAATGAAGCGTCTATAATAATTGGCAAAGCCTAGAAATCTCTGAATGGCTTTCAGATTTGTAGGCTGCACCCAATCCAGAACGGCCTGCAGTTTCTTTGGTTCCATATAAAACCCTTCTGGCGAGATTATGTATCCTAAAAAAGATACCTTAGAAACCTTGAATTCGCATTTCTCTGGTTTGGCGAAAAGATTGTTTTCGCGGAGTTTCTGGAGAATCTGACGAACCTGGAGGCGATGCTCTTCTAGGTTCTCAGAAAAAATCAAAATGTCGTCTAAGTAGACAACCGCGAATCTTCCCAGGAATTCTCTCAATACATCATTTATAAAGTCCTGAAAAACTGCAGGCGCATTAGACAGACCAAATGGCATCACGAGGTATTCGTAATGCCCGGTTTGCGTACTAAAGGCCCTCTTCCACTCATCCCCAGATTTTATGCGGATGAGATTATAGGCCCCTCTGAGATCGATTTTGGAAAATACTTTGGCCGAGCGGAGCTGATCGAACAGCACGGAAATCAACGGTAAAGGATAGCTATTTTTTATAGTAATCTTGTTGAGAGCTCGGAAGTCAATGCACGGTCTGAGTGACCCATCTTTTTTAGAAACAAAGAAAAAACCAGCACTAAGAGGGGACTTGGATGGCCTAATAAACCCCTTTGCCAGGCTTTCTTGCACATAGTCCTGCATAGCCTTGGTCTCGGGGCCAGAGAGTGAATACAGTCGGGCTTTAGGGAGTGGTGCACCAGGAACTAACTCAATGGCACAGTCGTAAGGACGATGGGGTGGCAATACCTCGGCCTTACCCTTTGAAAACACATCCGCATAATCTGAGAAGCTGGGTGGTATGCTTTCTACAGAAACGGCGGCTAACACTACGGGGTTGAGGATACAATGCCCTGAGCACCAAGAACTCCAGCGAGTTATCTCGCCCGACTGCCAATCAATGGACGGATTATGGTTATGCAACCAAGGATGACCCAAAACTAAAGTAACGGCTGTGCAGGAAGTTAGGTAAAAGGAAATATTTTCTGAATGAAAGATACCAATTTGTAACCGTAATGGTGGAGTCTGGTGAGTAATCACACCAGTAGAAAGAGGACTACCATCCAGACCTCGTAACGCAATGACGTTGTCAAGAGGAATTTGAGGAACACCAATCTCTTTGGCAAAAGAAGTGTCCAAAAAATTCCCTGCAGCCCCACTATCAATGAAGGCCGAAAGAGAGGTACCAGTACCATTATAATGAAGCCTAGCCGGGACTAATACCGCATTACGAGAGGAGATCTGCTGCAGACCAAAGTGAACCTCCCCACCATTCACTTGGTCCGAGCATTTCCCGACCGATTGGGACAGTTGCGCAGCACATGGCCTTTGCTACTGCAGTAAAGACAAAGACCCCCACTTATCCTGCGGGCCCTCTCTTCCGGAGAGATTCTGAACACTCCGACTTGCATGGGTTCATCCACCTCCTCAGGGGGAGTGTAGACGCAGGTGGTAGGTCTAAAGGAGGAACCCCTCTCCGACCTCCGTTCCTGGAGACGCCTGTCAATCTTAATAGCCAATTCCATCAATTTATCAAGGGTTTCCGGCACCGGATATTGAATAAGGCTATCCTTAATGGCCTCGGATAACCCAAATCTGAATTGGCTCCGTAAGGCTGAGTCGTTCCACCCACAGTCGTTTGACCATCGGCGAAACTCTGTGCAGTATCCCTCCACAGGATCTCTACCTTGTTTTAAGGCGCGCAAATGACTCTCCGCAGATGCTTCCCTATCGGGATCGTCGTACAACAGTCCAAGTGACTTAAAAAAGGCATCTACCGTAAGGAGCGCGGGTCGTCTGGTTTCAAGCCAAAAGCCCAGGTTTGAGGATCTCCTTGTAACAAGGAAATGATCCACCCCACTTGCTGGGCCTCAGACCCTGATGATCTAGGTTTTAACTGAAAGTATAATTTACAACTCTCCCTGAAATTAAAGAAATCTTTGCGTCTTCCGGAAAACCGGTCTGGGAGATTCATCTTAGGTTCAGGAAGCATCGCAGCCGCTCCCCGAGCAACATCTTCCTGTGACTTGACCCGCAGAGATAAATCCTGAACCATTTGAGTAAGGTTCTGGAGCTGGTTGGCGAATGCCTGAGCGGGACTGGTAGGAGACGGGTTCATATTAAACTGCAGAAGTACACCAAAAATCCAGCAAACTGAAAGCAATCACAGGTACCCAGGAAAAGAAGAAAAATAATCCCCTACTCCTAAATCCTGTGACAAAAAAAAATTATATATATTTTTTTTTTTATGAGGCCGGTGATAATGTTACGAATTTCGGGTGTAAACCCACAGCCGGGACTGCTGTTTAGAACAGCCACAGCGGAACCCTATTCTGCCTCTGTTGACCCCCAAAGAGAGGTGACCGGTTTCCGCAGATACTAGGCTTCGCCTGTAGCCGCCACGTTTGAAAGGGCGAGTTAAGCCCGCCCAAGCTCCGGTGCAGCCAGGTGTTATGAGGTGACAGAAAACCGGGGACCCCCTAAGGGTACAGCCAAAAGGAGAACTAACTAAGAGACCTAACTGAAAATTAAGAAAAGGCAACTTGCCAGAAACTGGCTAACGCAGCTAATGCGCCAGCGACCTAGTCGCCAAACACCAGCGACAGCGTCGCATACACAAGGATAAATTACACCACACCAAAAGCACACTACACACTGAACAAACAACACGGAAGGCCTGAGACCGTCTTGATGGGAAAAGAACCCCAACAAGACACGGCGGAACCCCGAAGTAACCTCTGACCCCTCCAGAGGTAAAGAACGCAAAGAGATCTTGCTCAGGAGAGCAACCAGAAGATAAGTAATAAAACAGA
Source organism: Crinia signifera (assembly GCF_055691185.1). Taxonomy (NCBI): domain Eukaryota; kingdom Metazoa; phylum Chordata; class Amphibia; order Anura; family Myobatrachidae; genus Crinia; species Crinia signifera. Next base: position 259,595,122 of record NC_139218.1, read on the forward strand.
CTCCCCAAAGGGGAACTTACGGCACCAGGGAGGACTGCCACAGATCCTCCAGGACCGACCCCAGGAACAGGCTGGGAACAGGACTGGGAACAGGTCAGGAACAGGTCAGGAACAGGTCAGGAACAGGCTGGGAACCGACCAAAACCAGTAGCAAGCAAGAGGGGCAGGTGAAGGCTAGCAAGACGCTATCACCGGCGTGGACATGAAGGACAGCCTCCCTTAAAAGGGTAGTCCTGTCCAATCAAGAGGCAGGATGCCTGCCCAGCCTCCCATTATGTCTCCCCCCGGCGTGCTGCTCCGTTGCCAGGTTGCCGTGGCAACCGCCGGGCAGAGGAAGTGACGCTGAGCGCCACTCTCCTGCATCCTCGCTGCCCGGCAGCTACGGGAGCCGCACGCTGCTGCCGCGCCCGACAGCTACCTCCCCCGGCGTCCTTGGTTGCTAAGCAACCAGCCCTAGCGACGCCGGAGAAGGAGGAGTGCACGGCCGGGAGCTGCTGCAGCCCCGGACCTTGCCGTGCACGTCCTCCGCGTGCAACACTTTGGACTTCACAAAAATGACTACGCAGGTGCAATCAGCTCCAACATTTCGGATTTTACTCCATTTTCAAGGATAGAACCATTTCTTTGAGTGCAGCACCCGGGCAGTTGTCATGTGTATCTTGGAATCTTGGAGTGCTGGTAACCATGTATATATATATATATATATATATATATATATATATATATATATATATATATATAAAGTATCGTGCGGTCCGGCACTCTCCCTTCAGCAGTTTCGACCTCGGTGCCCTCCACGATGAAGAGGTAAGTAGGGAAGAACAGGCGGCACTCCAAGGGTTTGTATAAATAGTTGTATTAAAGCTGATACGACACCAACGTTTCGGGGCCACAATGCCCCTTTGTCAAGGTGGTGAAAACATACAGTGAATGACATATGGTTACAAAATCTTACCTTAAATAAGGTGAGTGCACCGCCCCTCCTCCTGTGCAGTCGGCACGGGTTCCCGCATCCGTCCATGTCGCAGGAACTCGGAAGTGTCTGCATAGAATGACTACTTCCTTAGAGACGCGTGGGACGCATGCTGCGTCTGTTGGACCGCAAGCTGGTTGTGTTGCCGGAAATGATAGTAGTGTGCAGACATGTCAGGTATACGGGATAGCCGGCCGCTGTAACAAGGAGAGAGCGTTTACAGTGAATATGCGTGATATATTCAAAACAAAAACCTGTGTGAGAACACGGAGACATGATATCAAAAAAATCATGAAAATAGTGCATAAAAACAAACAAGCTGAGAAGAAGAAAATATATTAAGCATATACTAAGGATAATACGGTGGAGGACACATCATACATGGGGTGGTCAGTGAGAACACTATATGTAATGAATAGAATTACATTATGACTATAAATTATTTTATATTCTATATATAAACCAATATATTTGTATATTGGGTTCAACGTCCGCATACGATTCCATCGGATAGAACTGGGGTAGTATAGGGAAAATAAAGAGAATACTCAGTATCTTTAGAGGAAAACTGAATAAGGCAGTTTATCATTGAGTCCAGAGGGTTTCACTGCGTTCAATCGATGAATCCAAGTCGCCTCCAAGCGTAATAATTTGCCATCGCGGTCCCCTCTCCGGATCGAAGGTGGCACGTGGTCAATAGCCATGTGTTTAAGGTCCGAGAGTTTATGATCAGCTTTAATACAACTATTTATACAAACCCTTGGAGTGCCGCCTGTTCTTCCCTACTTATATATATATATATATATATATATATATATATATATATATATATATACAGAGATACTCTGTCTGCTGCTGTATCCAGGTGTTGAAGTCTTGACAAAGGCCCCTGTGGTGGGCCGAAACGTCGACCATATTGATGTCCTGATGAATTGAAAATAAAACTTTGTCTGCTATTTGCACAATTCTCAGTGCTGGTGAGTGCCTACTTCTCTCTGCAAGTATATATATATATATATATATATATATATATATATATATATATATATATATATATATATATAGAGGCGTAACTACTACCTATTGGGCCCCTCTCCACCACAGGAGGAGAGGGTGACAGGTGTGTGTGTGGGGGGGGGGGGGGGAGAGATAGAGAGAGAGATAGAGAGAGATTATATGGAAGGGGCCGAGGTGTAAAGGGGAGGTTGTAGCAGTGTAGAGTGAGAAAAGGAGGAGAGACATGGTGGGGAGGGAGTAAATGAGAGGAGGTGGAGAGAGACATACAGAGAGAGAGAGAGACATACAGAGAGAGAGAGACATACAGAGAAACAGAGAGAGAGACATACAGAGAGAGAGACATACAGAGAGAGAGACATACAGAGACACAGAGAGAGAGAGACATACAGACAGAGAGAGACAGAGAGACATACAGACAGAGAGAGACATACAGACAGACAGAGAGAGAGAGAGAGACATACATACAGAGAAAGAGAGACAGACAGACAGAGAGAGAGAGACAGACAGACAGACAGAGATAGACAGACAGACAGTGAGAGACAGACATACAGAGAGAGACAGACATACAGAGAGAGACAGACATACAGAGAGAGACAGACAGACAGAGAGAGAGAGACAGACAGAGAGAGAGAGACAGACAGAGAGACAGACAGACAGTGAGAGACAGACATACAGAGAGAGACATACAGACAGAGAGAGAGACATACAGACAGAGAGAGACATACATACAGACAGAGAGAGAGAGACATACAGACAGAGAGAGAGAGACATACATACAGAGAGAGAGAGAGACAGACAGAGAGAGAGAGACAGACAGACAGAGAGAGAGAGACAGAGAGAGAGACATACAGACAGAGAGAGAGAGAGCAGGGAAGAAAATGAGGAGGGGGCACCTGCATCGCTTTTTTTTTCTCCTATTCACATCATCTCCCCTCCGACCCACAGCTAACCCTGTCCCCCCCCCTTACCAGTATAATTCATGCTGTCAGTGCCGAGTCTTCCTGCACTGACAGCTCCGTGTCTCCTGTTTCCAGGGCCAGGCAAGCAGCACAGACAGAAGGGAGAGGGGGGGGAAGGCTACAACAGCCGGACCACCACATTCCCCTTCATTATGTAGTGGGGGAGGGGGCAGAGGCACGCACCACCAACACTGCCAAGCGAGCGGCACTAATAAGGAAAAAGGGTGCAGGGGATGCCTGCTGTGCTATGGGGCCCCCCAAGGGCCCGGGCCCCATAGCAGCTGCATCCCCTGCACCCTCCATAGTTACGCCACTGTCTATATTTATATCTATATATATATATAGATATATATATATATATATATATATACACACACATATACTGTACATACATACATATACTGTATACCACATGAAAACCCTGTGCTTGTCCCTCTGCACCTTACTCTGTAGGAGACCTCCCAGTCCCAGCGCTGCCTCTGATTAAAAACCCTCCCATGACTAGGCTGCTGCTGCTGTTCATGGGCCTGAAAAGCATGTAATGAGCTCCACCAATAAGAGCTCAGCACAAACGTCTCAGCCTCTGCCCTCTGGTGCAAAGTGTCATGGGACTTAGTCATCTCCCAGTAATGCACTGCACACTTGTGGAATCAGTGTGCCTTGACTCCCGATGCTCAGCACCATTACTCATTGTCACATTAGCAGATAGGTGAAGCTGCAGCACTACCCCACTCACATGCACAAAACCTTTAGGTAGAAAAAAAAATACATGCCAACCACAGGGGGCCCCTAGCTAGAGGGGGGCCCAGGGGTACTGACCATTTGAGTCCCCATTATAATCCGGCCCCCGAGCATACCCTGTGAGAGAGGAAGCCCATGCTGTGCTATATTTTGCTGAGACCATGCTCTGTGGAGAGACAGGATGCTGCCATTTTCCCCACCAGAGAGCAGGTCCTGACCCTGTCAGTCACCGCCGGGAGAGTTCCTATGCAGTGCTGAGAGCGCTAGCCCCGCTACCCCCACAGACCACAGCTTCAAGACTGCTATAGAGAGACCTCCATCACCCGTCCAGCTACAGGAATGATAAGTACCTGCACTATACATCTGTTGTCAGGGACGGACTGAGACCAGAAATCGGCCCTGGCATTTTGAGCACACAGGCCCACCTGCAGTAGATGGGACCCGTGCGCGGTGAAAAGGGGGTGTGGTCTCATGGAAAGGAGGCGTGGCATCACAAAAAGGAGGCATTACACTACCCATTACACATTATGGAACACACCGGTATGCCCATTACACATTATGACACACACCGTACTGCCCATTACACATTATGCTGCTCATCGTAATGCCCATTACACATTATGCCGCACACCGTAAATGCCCATTACACCTTAAGCTCACACCATAATGCCCATTACACAAAATGCTGAACACCATAATGCCCATTACACAATATGCCGAACACCATATTGCCCATTAAACAAAATGCTGCACACCACAATGCCCATTACACAATATGCTGGACACCGTGATGCCAGATGATTAGGGAATACATAAAATGAGACCTATAACCTTCTCTTCCCCACACCAGTGGGCAATCCTATGATCTATAAATGTGCTACAGACTAGGAGCAGGGAGATAAGCTTGGGTATTACCTGGAACTGGTCCTGGCAGCTCTGCACATTGCACCACCTCGCTATTGGCTCAGGAACCACCTCCCAGTCCTCACAGCATCTCTTCAGAAGATTCACAAAGGTGGATTTCCCGGCGGCTGTGAGAAGAAGAGACCGGTAATGGAGGCGCAACAGCTCACACAAGCCAACATTAAGACGATGGTGCCACAGTGTATATGGCACCACCACACTGCCTGCCAGCCTATAACACGGAGAGCAGCCTTTGGTGCCAGACTATAACGGGTGGGAAGGGGCTGTTGCGTGCGGGCGGTCAGCGAACTGCACCTGGTCGGAAGTTATTATTCGCAGTAGCGGTACCCCTGCCACCAGTGCTGGAGAGTCCAGCACCTGTATGCCAGGTGCCGCCCACACACCAGTCAGGAGGGAGAGGATGGGGTCCCCTACTGTATCTTACCAATATTAAGATACCTCACTATGTTTCTCCTTCCCGGGGACGAGTTAGATGAGGAGGGTAATGGTGGGAGATTAGTGCAGCTTCTCTTCGGTGGGGTGGCCATGGTAGCGGTGCGTTGTGACTTGTGGTGTCCGGACTGGGGGCACAGGGGTGTTGCTGTCACTAGTGTCTCTCCCTCTCGCTGTGTGTTTAAGTTTTCCCACCCACGGTACAGCCGGGTGTCCCTGAATGACGTTGTGTGCTTCAAAACCCGCAAGCTTCGCTAATGGGAGGTCCCTACTGCACGGCCGCTACAGCATGTGGGCTGCACAAAATTGGCCCACAAGGCCGTCGGCCCTTCTGGCATTTGCTAGAAGGGCCAGATGGCCAGTCCGTATATTATTAAGAATATTATTAAGTATATTATGAAATCAGGTATGGTGATAAGGTGCGCTGCTAATTGCTGCTGGTATTAAGGGATTGTCAGTCCCTGAAAATAGAATAAACAAACAAAAGAATATACCAGCGCAGGCTTGTTTCTCAAATAAAAAATGTGACGGTTTCTTATACTTTCAAATATTTTTAATGTAATATATAAAATGATATTGGTAATAATATTAATAAGACACACAATGGGGATTTAAAATACCCTTTTAGACACTTAGTGGACTCCTATATCTAGGATGAGTGCTGGATGGGTGCAGTCTCTTATTGAGCAGCGATAATTTACCAGGTGGCCGTATCCAGATAGATGTTGCGTTGTAAGCAGTTGCTTTCTGGTGGTTGTCCGGTAGACCTGGGTGGAGGTGATTATTTGCTGCAGGTCCAATCCTTTTGAGAGATGTAAACTCGGATGACCAGGTAGAGAACAAAATCCAGTAAACCAGTTGATATATTTGTATCCTCAGGAGTGTGATGGTGTCAAGGGTTTTGGGGTATCAGAAATGCGTTTCTCTGGGAAAGGTCTCCCAGCTTCTTCAGGAGCAGAATAAAAAGAGTCTCTGAGTGTCCATATAAATACCCTAATACCTTAATTGGCAATGGGTAGCAGCTGTGAAGGCTGAGAGTATATTGAAGAAACCGTCATAAAAAATAAACATTAAAATATAGTATGTTACATATATAATACATGTCACAAGGTCTGGATTTTTGCTAACCATTTTGTATTATATAAAGAGAATTGTTCACATAAATAAAGTTTAATCTTGATGACAAATTGAATGTGATAGGTGATAATGAATCATGTGACTCAGCTCCGGACCACGTGACCCGGACATAGGAGCGTCTGAATTAGATTCGGAGGTATTTAGTAGTTTGGCGAATAAACAGAGATATTAGACCATGTGGTCCATATGTTTGCACATTGATGGAGCCTCCTTTCAGAGAGACTGAAAGTGTCAGACGCTCTGATCGTCTCATTTAGACGTGTGCCCGGGTATTAACTTCCGGGTATATGACGCGGTGATTCCGTGGCCGCTGGTTGGTTGTTAATGGTCAAGTGATCGGGAACTTGTTCCCGTGATGTACTGGTCGCCATGGAAATGAATACAATATAGGGGGGTCACATGATCGGAGCTAAGATTAGCATGATGATGTGAAGGTAACAGAAAGGAAACATATAGTTTATGCTATAGGCTCGATTTGATATTAAATAACATATTATATAGATACACAAAATATACAAAAAATACACAATATATAAGGCAGGATATCGTATTATACATTGAGTGATATATTTTGATCAATTAAGAATGGACAGTATAAAAAAATATATAACAATGGTAAAGAAAACAATATTAGGTATACTCTGTGAATAGTATTTATGGGTACAGAAAATAATATGAAAAAAAAAAATATATATATATATATATATATATATATATCTATAAAAGAGTATATATAAAAATGAATATAAATATAAGGCAAATTATCACATGATGCATTTAATTATTGTAGAATCAGCTTTTTAGATTGAAGGGATATCTCAATAGTATAATCAGTTAAGATAAACATATTAATAATAAATATAATATTAATAATAATAAAATGCTATATATCATGGACATAGGAGGAAAACATTTTTAAATAAAATGGAAGGTTCATAAGTTAGGAGATTCTAGCCCCATAAGGCAAAAATATCTGGGATTTTACTTCTACTGTAGATTGGACAATGGATAAGTATGTTGATTCTAATAGGGTTACAGGTATATTTTTCTTCCATGGTGCGTGGTGTGCACTGGTATAATGGAGATAGGCATTGGTGTTGACTGGTTTCACATAATTTTGAGTTATGATTGAGTCACCCTGACATCTGATGGTCAAATCCAAAAATTAACGGTGTGTGGATCAAAAGTGTAAGTGAATGAAAGATTATAGTGGTTATGATTAAGGTGAGAAACAAATTGTGTGGCAGTAGTGATATCCCCATCCCAAATTATAAAGAGATCGTCTATGTAACGGCCATAGAAAACCAGGCTCTACCTCCATCCGCCGCCCCACATAAGGGTCTCCTCCAGCTCACCCCATGTATAGGTTGGCGTAACTGGGGGCGAACCTGGTCCCCATGGCCGTTCCCATCACCTGGAAATAATCAGTGTTAAGAAATAAAAAATAATTGTGTGAAAGAATGAAACGAATGGAATCAACAATAAAGGACCCAAGTGTGCGGCTGAGTGTATCGTCATTGCTGAGTCTTCTTGAGATAACTTCGGAACCTAGATGATGGGGAATGTTGGTATATAGTGCATTCACATCTAATGTTAGGAATGCATAGCTAGGTTTCCACTGAATATTTTGAATTTTTGTAAGAAGATCTGTGGTGTCACGTATATACGATTTCAGCCGCACAACATGGGGTTGTAAAAAGTGATCAACATAATGTGATAGATTGGAGGTGAGGGAATTAATACCTGAAATAATAGGGCGACCTGGTGGGGAAGTGAGGGATTTGTGAATTTTGGGTAAAAAATAAAATGTGGGGGTGACTGGAAATGTGGGTAATAGAAATAAATATTCATCCTTGGATATGACCTCCAGATGTTTGGCAGATTCTAATAAGATTTTTAGCTCAGACAGATATAGCGTAGTTGGATCTTTGGATAACTCGCTATAAAACTGTGTGTCTGATAATTGTCTGAGAGCCTCAATCTCATAATCATTTCTATTCATTACCACTACACCTCCGCCTTTGTCAGCTTCCTTTATAATAATTTCTTGATCTTGAGTAAGATCTTTCAAAGCCTTTCTCTCCGATCCAGACATGTTGGTTGGTTTATAGTTATTTACTGAGCAGAGATCTTTAAAATCTTCCAAAGTTATTTTGTAGAATGATTCGATACTACTGCTTTTAGCTGCAATTAAGAAAAATTCTGATTTTCTTTAAAATGTTGTTGTCTCTCTGGTGATGGCGTATATTTTATCGATTTGAGGTGTTTGGGAGGATTTGGTGTGACTATCAGTCCATAAATCCTCTAGAATGTCTAAAAGTACATTATCTGTGCTATTTAGAACCAATGGTATCGAATCATCCTTGTTTTTTGGCAGTTGTTTTTTGGCAAAAAAACGTTTACGGCAAAGGGTAAGAACAAATCTGTTGAGATCTACGTATAAATCAAAATTATTGGGATTCGACGTTGGTGAAAATTTTTGACCCTTAGCAAATATAGATAATTGGTGTGAATCTAGTTTCTTATTTGAGATGTTAAAAACATTCTTAGTACTTGGAGGTTTGTATTTTATCTGTAGTTTCTTTTTGATGTTTTTGCCCCCCCCCCCCCCACCTTCTGCCTCTAAACTTAATTCTCTTTGTCGTTTTGGAGTTAGTTTTTGGTAGTGACTGGGACAACCCAGAAAATCACTACCAAAAACTAACTCCAAAACAACAAAGAGAATTAAGTCTAGAGACAGAAGGGGGGGCAAAAACATCAAAAAGAAACTACAGTTAAAATACAAACCTCCAAGTACTAAGAATGTTTTTAACATCTCAAATAAGAAATTAGATTCACACCAATTTTCTATCCTTGCTAAGGGTCTAAAATTTTCACCATTATTTACAGGTGATGGGAACGGCCATGGGGACCAGGTTCGCCCCCAGTTATGCCAACCTATACATGGGTGAGCTGGAGGAGACCCTTGTGTGGGGCGGCGGATGGGGGTCGAGCCTGGTTTTCTATGGCCGTTACATAGACGATCTCTTTATAATTTGGGATGGGGATATCACTACTGCCACACAATTTGTTTCTCACCTTAATCATAACCACTATAATCTTTCATTCACTTACACTTTTGATCCACACACCATTAATTTTTGGGATTTGACCATCAGATGTCAGGGCGACTCAATCATAACTCAAAATTATGTGAAACCAGTCAACACCAATGCCTATCTCCATTATACCAGTGCACACCACGCACCATGGAAGAAATATATACCCAATAGCCAATTTATGCGAATCCGCCGAAATTGCTCCGATCTAGACATGTACATAAATCAAGCCACAGATCTTAAACATTCCTTTCTTGATAGGGGATATCCCACAGAAATAGTGGAAAAGGCGTTCATCGAGGTATCCAAAATAAACAGAGTAGATCTACTTGTGAATAATAAATTAAAAGGAAACCAAAACCCCAAAAAGGAAATCGAACCAAAAGAAATGTTTACAGACTTAGCTTTTATATGTAAATATAATAATTGTGCATACCCTATAAGACAAATAATCTCACGGAACTATAGAATCCTCAAACAAGACAAAATTCTGAGTGATATTTTACCAAGCCAACCAAAAGTCATCTATAAGAAAAATAGATCACTAAAAACAATCCTAGCACCCAGTCACCTTAAAACAATAACAACAACAATAAAAAAAACCTCCAAATGATAATAATAATTTTCTGATTAATAGACCAAAAGGATTTTTTCAATGCGGCAAATCGAGATGCACTATGTGCACCCACATACCTAGAAAAATATCGACAGTCATATTACCCAATACAAATGAAAATTTTGAGCTAAGATCATTTACTGCGATACCAACTTCATTATATATTTGCTAAGATGTGGATGCGGATGCAACTACATAGGTCGTACAACAAGATCATTACGAATCCGATTCATGGAACATCGGAGGAATATTATCAAGAAATTAAACACACATAGCATCCCCAGACACTTTAGTACTATACATAATGGAGATCCATCATCTCTTACTATCATAGGATTAGAAAATGTCAAACCCACACAAAGAGGAGGTGACAGGTTTAATAAATTATGCAAGAAAGAAGTATGAAAATGTATGGTTCCGAATGAGACATCTGGACATATAAATATTAGTGTACTTAATGATTACAATAAACACTAACCACTTAGGATTGTTGATCTCATTATCTGATTATCATGGACTTCGGATAGGTCAAAATAATCAGACTATATTCATCAACACCCAATAGCCATATTAAGAGAATTCAACAGTATTAGAATCAATATACTTATCCATTGTCCAATCTCGAAGTAAAATCCCAGATATTTTTGCCTTATCGGGCTAGAATCTCCTAAGTTATGAACCTTCCTTTTTATTTAAATATGTTTTCCCCCTATGTACATGATATATAGCATTTATACCCCATAAATACTATTCACAGAGTATACCTAATATTGTTTTTTTACCATTATTATATATTTTTATACTGTCCATTCTTAATTGATCATAATATATCACTCAATGTATAATACAATATCCTGCCTTATATATTGTGTATTTTTTGTGTATCTATATAATATGTTATTTAATATCAAATCGAGCCTATAGCATAAACTATATGTTTCCTTTCTGTTACCTTCACATCATCATGCTAATTTTAGCTCCAATCATGTGACCCCCCTTTATTGTATTCATTTCCATGGCGACCAGTACATCACGGGAACAAGTTCCCGATCACGTGACCATTAACAACCAACCAGCGGCCACGCAACCACCGCGTCATATACCCGGAAGTTAATACCCGGGCACACGTCTAAATCAGACGATCAGAGTGTCTGACACTTTCAGTCTCTCTGAAAGGAGGCTCCATCAATGTGCAAACATATGGACCACATGGTCTAATATCTTTGTTTATTCGCCAAACGACTAAATACCTCCGAATCTAATTCAGACGCTCCTATTTCCGGGTCACGTGGTCCGGAGCTGGGTCACATGATTCATCATCACCTATCACATTCAATATGTCATCAAGATTAAACTTTATTTATGTGAACAATTCTCTTTATGTAATACAAAATGGTTAGAAAAATCCAGACCTTGTGACATGTATTGTATATGTAACATACTATATTTTAATGTTTATTTTTTATGACGGTTTCTTCAATATACTCTCAGCCTTCACAGCTGCTACCCATTGCCAATTAAGGTATTAAGGTATTTATATGGACACTCAAAGACTCTTTTTTTTTGCTCCTGAAGAAGCTGGGAGACCTTTCCCAGAGAAACGCGTTGAGCTTCTCTGATACCCCAAAAACCTTGACACCATCACACTCCTGAGGATACAAATATATCAACTGGTTTACTGGATTTGGGACTTTTGTTCTCTACCTGGTCATCCGAGTTTACATCTCTCAAAAGGATTGGACCTGCAGCAAATAATCACCTCCACCCAGGTCTACCGGACAACCACCAGAAAGCAACTGCTTACAACGCAACATCCATCTGGATACAGCCACCTGGTAAATTATCGCTGCTCAATAAGAGACTGCACCCATCCAGCACTCATCCTAGATATAGGAGTCCACTAAGTGTCTAAAAGGGTATTTTAATTCCCCATTGTGTGTCTTATTAATATTATTACCAATATAATTTTATATATTACATTAAAAATATTTGAAAGTATAAGAAACCGTCACATTTTTTATTTGAGAAACAAGCCTGCGCTGGTATATTCTTTTGTTTCTTTATATTATGAAATCAGCGGTTTACTTAGCTCTGTATTAAGCAGTTATCCCATAGGTTAGCAATGGCTCCCTGTGTGTCTTATAGTTCCATGTGGGTTCATAGCATACCTCCCAACTGTCCCCCTAAACGCGGGAACGTCCCGATTTTTGGGGACGTTCCCGCAACCCTCCCGCGGCAGGCAGTGTCCTGTTGCGGGGGGGGGGGCAGTTGGGAGTCCCCCCCAATCTCCAAGAATAGACGTTGTGCGTCTATTCGTGGGCGAAAATGAGGACACGGCCTAATTTGCATAAGCCCCACCCTAATTTACATACGCCACGCCCCTTTTCGCAGCGCGAGTGTCCCTATTCTACTCTTATGAAAGTTGGGAGGTATGTCATAGTGCAGTGTGAGCAGAGCAAATCTCACCACTGTCTGAGCGCTGGCTGTGTCTGTAGATGAGACAGGCTGTATCTTACTGGCTGCAACAGGCTCTCTCCCTGTCTTTTATCTGTAAATGCTGCTGCATACATCCCATTCTGGTTCAGGCTGTATCTCACTCCAGCAAGCATCTCTTCTCCATGCTGGCTGACTCTCTCTCTCCCATGCTGTTCCTCTGTCCTCCCAGATCCTGCCCCCAGGTTCCAAGATCATCCAATAGCAGGGCATGCAAGGGCTGGTGATGTCACAGAGGTGATTTTGTTAACCCTTGCAGGGCCTGCAGCTCAGCTGAAGCTGGTCAGTAGAGTCTGGGATGCCACATATCCATCCTAACTTTTTAATGATATAACTATTAACCCCTTGAGTGGTATGCCCGGAAATTTTCCAGGCTCAGCTGCGCTGCCGCAGTGGGCTGTCCCGGAGAATTTCCGGGCATACCACTAATATAGAATAGGTGCGCACCAGTGGTGTCCAGGTGTGCACCACTGGCGCAGCACCTCTAGAGCCCCCGGTCACATCCTTTCAGTCCCCCAGTCCCCCGCATCACCTTTTCTCCGGCGATCGGTGCGCCGGAGCTCCCTGCTCTGACCCACCCACCAGCCATCACTCATTTTACAGTGAAGTCGGCGGCAGGCTCGTATATGGTCAGCACGGCTCGGGGGGACTCAGGAGCGCTCAGGCACCCAAGCCCTCCCGAGCCGCTGCGAACATCCCCCAGCCCGCCGACGACGTCATTGCTGAATGTGACAGCCAGGTGGTTAAGGCTGGCAGCAGGGATAGCGGCTGCAGGGAAGCTCTGGCGTACTAATGCCGGAGCAGAGGTGAGGCTTCCAACTTCATGTGGTGGGTTTTGCTGGGGCAGGACAAACCTGCCCTGGTAGGTTTGTCCTGCCCCAGCAAAACCCACAACCCAAGGGCTTAATAAGTTATCAGAAACACAAACTAATATTTTAAGCATGTCTTCAAGAGATATGCTCCTATGCTTGAACCCACTGGCATATCTAAAATGGGTGCACGGGGTACACCGGCACCTGAGTCCCAAGGGGGCCCAGGGCGCGCACACTGCACCTATTTTGATAATACCCTCCGTAGTCCTGTGGCAGGAGTGTTGCAAGAATACAGCGCTTGGGTTTGTCCTGAAAAATAATTACCTACAATAGGCTATATAAAAACATTTATTACATTCAAAGCAATACATACAACAACATGTAGAGAATTCTCTAGAAAAGAGAAAGGTGGGGGGGGGGGGGGGTGTAAATATAAAAAAAAGGATAAAAATTAGTGGATTAAAAATTAGTCATTGTGTGCAAAGTTGCTCCAGTGTGAGAATTAATAGTTCGTGGGTACCCACGTGGTTATTATAGTTACCAACGATGATGGTCCACGTGGTTATTGTTGTTACCAACGGTGATAATCAGCTAAACGTCTCCTACTGGAGAGATATATTTCATATGGTCCCGGTTGTATGTCCAACTTGTGGATCCAATTTGGCTGGACAGCGGCTGGTGGATATGTATGGAGATGGCTGCCTTAGACCATTTGTTGTTAAACGCTAGGATGTTGGAATCGCATGAAAAGGGAAGGCAGATCCGGGAAGGCTGATACACCGTGGTGCAAGACTGGAGCAAGATGTAGATGAGAGCTCAACGTGTTTCGACGTGTCAACACGTCTTCATCAGGAGCAATGGCATACTCAGACCCTACTGCTCCTGGCAAAGAGGGGTGGGGGGGCAGCTGAAGAGGCTACACATGAGCCTCCTCCTCTCTTGAGTGTCCCTGCTTGCACCCTCTGCTTTCTCAATTTTTCACTTCTCTATTTTTTGGCAAGATATCCCCTATAACAGGCATGGTCAAACTGTGGCCCTCCAGCTGTTGTGAAACTACACATCCCAGCATGCCTTGCCATAGTACATTCCCTAATAGCAAAACTGTAGCAAGGCATGATGGGACTTGTAGTTTCACAACAGCTGGAGGGCCATAGTTTGTCCATGCCCTACAACATGCTTGGCCAACCCGTGGCTTTCCAGCTGTTGTGAAACTACACACCCAGCATGGGGTTTTGCTATTATGGAATTCTAGAACTGTAGTTTCACAACATCTGGAGAGCCACAGGTGGGCTATTCTTCAGTAAAGTGTTGACTTAACAACTGAAGTTCTGTTCAAGTGATATAATTAGGCAAAACTAAGTAGTTGTGGTTTTTTTGGTCCCCCCCCCCAACATTTTTTAAATGTTTTTATTTTTTTATTTTAGTAGTGTAACACCAAAATCTGCATTCCCAGTTTATATATTGTATATCTGAAATGAACTGTGATAAGAAAATGTAAAATAAATGCAGAGTCAAGAAGACTGTGGCCAGAAGTGTAACAAGAAAAAAAAAAGAATGCATTTCCAGGCTAGTGTAAAAGCAGGCTGCATCCACACTTGGGGGTATATTTACTAAAGTGTGAGTTTATGTAATTGGAGATGTTGTCCCCAGCAACCCATCAAATGCTAGCTGTTGTCTTCTAGATATTAACTCCAAGCACGATGTACTCTCCCAAGAGCACTGTTCAAGAATTTTCCCTTTTGTTAAGTCATGCTGTAGGTAGGTGTGTGTGTGTGTTTATGTGTATGGAGCAACTTGACACACTAGCAGCAACAGGAGAGCCGGTGGCCTCAGCACTAGACAAGCATTGTGTTTCCAGTTCCAATTGAAGCTAAAACCTTAATGGATTATAAATACATTTTACACTTCTGAGTGGCTTGATGTCCATCAGTAACCATTGGTTTTGGTTTAAAATCAGAAATCGACAGTAAACGTCCAACATTATGCCAGAGGAGTCTTCTGAAACAAGATACAACTATTGAGGCAAAGTGAGTCAACATAGATACAATGGATTTGTTCTTCAGCACAAAGCATCGTGGATAATCTGAGTACAGGACTAGATCACTTCATCCATGAACTTGTGGAGTAAAGTCTGTCAGCGTCACCATTGTAGCCTTTGAGGAAAATATCACTGATCTGCTGATAATAGGAACTGATGTGACAGATCTTGAGTGTGTTCCTTATGCTGGGTACACACCAGGACGACTAGGGCCCGATTCTGTCAATTTAGATCCAATTCCGACCGGTTGTATGCAGATTGTATGTACTTTTGTGCATCTTTGTCATTTATTTGATCCGATTCCGATCCGATGCGTGTACACGCCACTCGTTTGGTCGCATCTTTGGTCCTACGTGCTGCAGGTAGGATCCGTCAACCCCAGGCCGACCGACCGTCAATCGCATGCAGATCGTGAGTGTTTTTTGCCGCCTCCGTCGGTGTGTCCGTCGTTTGATCCAGCCTATTTGAGTGGCATTTCCTAAACACTCCCCCCGGCGCCATGTTTTTCCACATAGCAAACAGTGCTAGCACAGCAGTTGGACTCTCCTTCTTGTCTCATCTCCCAGAACAACAACCTGGTATGTTTGCACTCCTAATGCTCTCCTATGCATGCCCACTGTTGCCACCAATGTATATAGTGTGTATAGAGCACTGGTTTGTCAACCGTGCACCTGACCATGTCACTGTTTGCTCGGGTGGGCCCCATGTGTGTGTATATATATATAACCATTGTCCACCATTGCAGTATTCCATGCACTCCTCTCTGCTAGTCCCCATTTACCTGTGTGTGTGTTTGTGTGTGTGTATATATATATATATATATATATATATAGAAAAGAGATTTAGAGTGCGCTAAAGACAACTCAACAAATTAAAAATTATACATTTATTTCTTAGTCTTCACAAAGACTTCAAATTTAAAAGGTACAGCAGGTCTGTTACTGGTACAGATGGTGTTGTAGGCCCAACGCGTTTCGTAAATAATGTAGGAGGGGGGAATAGGATGTAAGTGCGCAATCCCTACTGCTAAATAACAATGAACCAGTGACACCTCTCTGGTAAAGAAATGTTCTGCTTTTGGATCCCAGGCTGTACACTTCCGGTTTTACTCCTAAAGGTTCTGAAGTGTCTTAGGAACCATACCTGAATACTGTATGAACAGCTGATGTAGGTCTCAGACCACAATATTGCTTCATTTGCACTCATTTTTGTGACGCTACATGTCCATTACCTATTAAGGCACACTACTGAAATACACCTGACCACTGCGTGAACGACCTATTTAGGTCCAAGACCTCACAGATGTATTAGCAGCTTTCCTGTGGCGTTTATTAATGCCCATCACCTACTCTGGTCTCGCATTGAGTTTTACTCTCCTATATTCTGGACACTGTATGTGATCCTTTAATCTGCAAAAGTGTTTATACGTCTTGCTGACTTATTGTTCGCTAAGCCCCTGATGAAGTCCATTTATTGACGAAACGCGTTGGACCTACAACACCATCTGTACCAGTAACAGACCTGCTGTACCTTTTAAATTTGAAGTCTTTGTGAAGACTAAGAAATAAATGTATAATTTTTAATTTGTTGAGTTGTCTTTAGCGCACTCTAAATCTCTTTTCTATCTCTATTTGCCTATCCGGACCCGGCTAACAGGGGTCCATTAGAGTTGCTGCTCTTATAACTATCTTGGGCGTGGTTGGGGTACCATTTTCTGTGATATATATATATATATATATATATATATACACATATAGATATAACCATTGTCCACCATTACAGTATTCCATGCACTCCTCTCTGCTAGGCCCCATTCACCTGTGTGTGTGTTTGTGTATATATATATATATATATATATATATATATATATATATATATATATATATATAGATATAACCATTGCAGTATTCCATGCACTCCTCTCTGCTAGGCCCCATTCACCTGTTTGTGTGAATAGCAATCTGCACAATAAAATGTATAGTGGTTTTCATAAAAGTTTATTAACATTTTAAATACTTAAAACATATGAACTAGGTAAACTGGTAACTATAACTATAAAAATTTTAATATGAAACAAAACATGGCTATAACTATAATAACTAAAATGGTTTTATCTTTTTACAGTCCCAATGTCCAACGCAAAAGAACAAGAATTTTTAGAAGGGTTTATCGAGAAGTATCGTTCCCATGAATGCCTGTGGCGAACCAAGTCCAAGGAGTATTCAAATAAAATGAAAAGAAACCAAGCCTTGGAGGACTTGTCTCGCTACAGTCTCCCATTTCACCCAGAGGCCAATGTAGAATGGGTGCGGAAACGCATCCAGAATCTGCGCACGGTTTTCTTGAAGGAACACAAGAAGGTGGAGGCTGCAAAGAAGTCTGGTGCTGGAGTCGACGAGATGTATCAAACATCGCTCTGGTACTACGACAGGTTGACGTTCACCCTCAGCCAGGAGTCGATGAGGACAGGAGTAGTCCTGATGGTCGAACATGAAAACCAAGAAGTCACGGCGCATGAGGAGGATAATTCGCAGTCTGCATTGGTGAGTCTACTTTGTTGGCTATCTAATTGATTGCTCCTGCCAATCCACAGCCCCCTCCCCATTAAAGTAGGCCATATACTCTTCCCTCACCTGTTTGGCTCGTGCACTCCCTGTGAAGTGTTGTGTTGGGGTTTGCAAGGAGGATATCTGCACTACCTCCTCTGGCAGATCTTGGTCTTCTTGGAGTGCTGTGCCTGTAGCCCTTTGCTGTGTGGCTTTTCTGCGGAGCAAATTGTGCAGGACACAGCACGCCGTGACAACCCAGTCAATTTTGGCCACCCTCAGGTTAATGGCAGTGTGGAAAATGCGAAACCGGTTAGCCAGGATGCCAAAAGCATTTTCCACAACACGCCGTGCCCTGGATAGCCTGTAGTTGAAGATCCTTTTGTCATGGTTCAGGCCCCTTTGCGCATATGGCTTCATGACATGCTCGTGCAGGCCAAAAGCCTCGTCTGCCACAAACACAAAGTTAAGCCCCTGTTTAGTTTCCTGGATAGACGGCAAGTGAAGGGTGTTCGCTATGAGCCTTTCGTAGAACTTTGTGTCCTTGAAAGTGCCACCATCCGATGCACGGCCATTCCTTCCTACATCCAGGAAGATAAACTCATAGTTCGCATTCACCACAGCCATTAGTACAATGCTAAAATAGCCCTTGTAATTAAAGTAGTAAGAACCACTATTGATAGGCTGGGCTATGCGGACATGTTTGCCATCAATGGCTCCACCGCAATTTGGAAAGTTCCATCGCTGTTCAAACTCCTCTGCGATGACTTTCCATTCATTCACGCTGGTAGGGAACTGAAATTAGAAGTAAATAGAATTGATTAGTAAACATGTTCAATTTTTTTACAGCTTGCTGACTACCCACCTCCAACCCCAGACCTGTCTGTCCTATCAGATAATGCATGTACATCGAGCGAAGCTCCTACTCCGGCATGCACTCTGCCACCCACCCTGGAACCCACTCCACCACTCCCCCGTGCAAAAAATATGCGTGGCAAAGGAAAAAAAAGGAGAAGCAGCAGCACATGAAGAATTTATAAAGCGGGCACAGCGAGTCCTGCAAAGAAACCCGGACAAACATGACAACTACTTCACTTATGTGGCAGAGTGTGTTCGCAACATGGCTCCGGACCAGCAACTTACTTTTGAAAAGTTATGCATGGTGCACCAGAAACACCTCTGTCAATAGAATCACCAGTGCCTACTCCGCCTGCCACCGTACCAGGCCAGTCAAGCACACTTCCAACACATACCCAGTCAACACCTACACAGCCTTCTCAACCCTCCCAGTACCGTCAGTTCTACAGTTCTTTACTGATAGAAGATCCGGAGTCTCCTGTTTTTGAGGATCTGTCTTAAAATATAGGCTATTTTATCATTTACCATCAACATGGTCTCAGCTGCAGGTATGTGATGGCCACTGCTCACATGGCGTATGGCGCACATCAATGGGGCCTGGACCATTGCATCTGCGCCATGCGCCATGTGGGCCGCAGCCTTTACATATCTGCAGCAGACATCCTCTGCCACACAGTACCTTATCCCTACTGTTGTAAGGGCCTGTTTCATAAGTTACCAGAGTGTCTTTTGTCTTGGTTTTCTACGTATATGCTGCTACCTGTGGGATGAGGGGGACCCAAACATTATATTTTTGCACCATAGCATGGATTCCCAGGATGGCAGGGGACAGAGCAGCACTGTGAGATGAGGGACAGAGGTTGGGGCTAGCGGGCTGCTGCTAATACCATGTTACAGACAATGGTATTGGGATTACGGGACCCTCTGTGGTTTGGCGGTCTGGGCTATGGCCCTGCCCGCCTGCCCCTTAAATACATGCACAATTATTTACACACACAAAAACATCAAGCCTCCCCCCTCCAACAACAACACTGATGTATTTTTCCACACACACATATAATAAAGAAAATACCAGCAAACTCCCCCCACACACATTATGTATGCAACAGTCACACATATTTTTACACTCACATGCAGACACATAGTCCACACACACACACACACACATTATGTATGCAAGTTACACATATCTTTTTACACTCACATGCAGACACATAGTACACACACACACACACACACCAAACAAGATAACATCCCACCCCATGTATGAAAGAATGACACCATTTTTTCCACACAGAGTCAGACACACACATTTACCAAAGAAAACAACAGCTCCTGTAATAAACTGGAATTTTATTCTAATGTTTCTCTGCCTTTCTATTTTGCAGGATACTTCTTCTTTCCTCTTCCACTTCCAGGATTATTCCATTGTCGGTAAGTATAAACAGGTTTTTAGTTTATAATGAAGTATTTATTTATGAATACATTTATATATTTGCGAAGTATATAATAGTTCCACTTTAACAGGTTATGCAACAAGAAATTGCAACATAAAACAAATTAAATTAAATTTACCATTTTCTAGCAATACATTAGAATTTTTATAGATCAAATAGCTAATAACAATAGTTAACCCACAGTGAATATGACAAAAATTCACTTGCATACATCTAACGTCTCAATTACAATACACATTTACAACTAATATACTGTAGTCGGCATTGCCACATTAAAACGCATATTTCACTCTTCTGCTAACAGCATAAATTGAGTCCCAAAAGATTTTGTAACAGTCTATCCTATTAACTCGCAAAGTTCTGAGTATACACTGTGCACTGCTCCTCACAACGATTCTCTCCTTAAGGTAGAACTACTCTTGCAACAATGGATTATCTTATCCTCTAATATGTCGAGTTCCTAGTCTTTGTTGGTTACAACAGAAGGAATATTAACCTATTGTTTCCAGCTTGTAATCCCACACTTTGAACAAGACTTTGCTTTACTTTGTCTGACTTTTATTTGCAGAAGCTGAGAAGACCCTGAAGTATAAAACCCTTTTCCTTGCAGGCAAGTATTTTGTCAATCATCACTAAATGCTTTCCTTTATAGGTAGAATAAATATCTAACTGTATAACATCCTTAGCAAAGTTCTTCTTTCTTTATTCCACTGCTTCATCACTTTATCTCTATCTATTTCGCCTCTTTGCAATATTTATGGAACTGTGAACTGTATAACGGTGCTCCTCTCTAGGACTCCAGCCTCTCAACTGTTTAGTGTGACACTTGTAGTTCTGCGACTGGCAATTTATACTTTGCTATGTCCTTATGCAGGGTCTAAAGACTATACGTTTTGCACTATAAATCTTTGGCTACTTTATTTGGAATAGTACTTATACTCCGGCTCTTCTTATGCTGGGCAAATCTCACCAACACCTCACTGTATTGCAATTGCTAACTTCTATAGACAGCTCACTAGCCAGGGGGATGGAGGCAGGGGTAGGGTACAACTGCTCACCGCTGGGTTAACTGATGCTGCTATTCGTCAGCACACCTCCGGGGCTCCACTCCACTGACAGCCATGGGGGCCTAACTGCGTCACAGCACTCTCCTCCCCCTCTCAGCCTCAAGCGCTTACCGTTGGTTTCTTTCTCCAAGGCCTCGCCTCAGTTACCACCCACCTCTAGGGCAATTGGTCTCAGCTACTTGCCGGGATTTCAGCCACATTCCTCCACCGTCTACAGCCCGCCTCCTGCTGTAATGTTTACTCTTGCGCCCCTCAGTGTCACTCCTTACTTTAATGATTCTGGCCGCGATTCCGGGTCCGCTCAGCGAGCGGTGTCACGCCTCCTGGCGGACCAGAGTGCGATAGGCTCCGGCACCCGGTCACCGGATTTCGGGCAGATAAGTATCACCTCTCCAAGTTCTCACCGGCCTTCCTGTCCCAGCAGCCGCTCTCTGCTTCCTCTATACTGCGTTACTCTGCTTTACACAGCAGCTCTCCATTTCAGCTATATTGTGCCGCTCTGCAGTCTCTCTCCTCTCTAACTGGTCAACTGTCACCTCCAAACGGCCCCCTGCCTTTTTTTTATGCCTCTGCATGCGGATTTGTGGCATGAGCTCCCCAACTTTATTAGTACTTCACAGTGGCTGTTCTCAGAGATTTTCTCCCCTATGTGGCAGGAGAAATAGTTCAGTCCGTGATTCCTTCGCATGGACTAAGCAAACAGACTAGTCCAAGATGCCTAAAGTGAAGGGCATTTCAGTTCACCTAACAGTCTCTGATGACACTCACATACTTTTCTGTAAAAAGGTCTCTGGTTTCTAATATTTTATTCCCTCTATGAGGGACCATAGTTCATTAACTTACGGTATTTACTATATATACATGTATAACATTACCACATGTGCTGGTTATTACATACAACCCCCCTAGAAATTTGCGTGTCCCCACGCACTCTTACATAAAATATTACAACTTATCAAACAGATACATATCAATTTTATACAAAGCTACTCTCTATATCGTAAAGGTAAATTACCCTTACTACTTCTCTCTGACCTTCTTAACTCTGGTACAGATGTGTCTATCTTTGACAAAGCAGTGCTATTCATATCATCAATTACAATTTCATGACAACCATAACATGAACTTTGTAAGCTTGGGCAACTAGTCCCCGTAATAACGGGCCCAGTCATAAGCATTAACATTGCCATAGGGTCAGTAAGAGGATCACCCCTTTCTTCTTCAGGGAATCGGATCCCCCTTTCCTTTTCATCTTTCATAGTAGACGGTAACAGTTCAGTTGTACACAGTTTCAATTGATTTCGATGCACCACACTAGTGTATCCATCTGTTTGTCTCTCTATCCGATACGTGAATATGTTGGTGTCTGGGACCCCAACAATTTGATAAGGCTCTTCCTCCCATTTGTCGTCTAACTTTCCAGAACGGTGATTTTTCCTTTTCCACACACGACTTCCCAGTGGTAGGGAGATTGCTCGAGCGTCAACGTTATAATTTTGTTCTTGCCGCTGATGCAGTACTTCCATCTTTTGTGTCACAATATCTCTAGCAATCTTTATCCGATTCTGATGTTCTTGAACCCAATCCGTTTCGGGCTGAAAGGAGTCATTTAATGCGGGTAACAATTCCAAATCTTTAGGGAGTTTGCCCCTTCTGCCAAATAGAAGATAATATGGCGTGAAGCCTGTAGAACAATGTTCGATATTGTTTTATAAATAGGTGAGCTCTGGAAGGATGCTTGGCCATCTGGATCTTTTTTCAACTGGAAGACTTCTGATCATTCCAATCAGGGTCTGATTAACTCTCTCGCACAATCCGTTGGTTTGAGGACGATAAGCAGTTGTCCTTAATTTCTTACACTCATACAGTTGACAGAGTTCTTTGAACAATTGCGACTCAAAGGCAGCACCTTGATCTGTTAAGATGCGGTCTGGATATCCATAAGGGCGAACAAACTTCTTTAGAAAGACCGTTGCTGTGGTCTTTGCGGTCATGTCTTTCACTGGGACAGCCACTATAAACTTGCTGTAATGGTCGGTTATAGTGAGCATGTATTGGTATCCTTGCGAACTCGTATCCAACTTTACGTGATCAAGAGCCACTAGTTCAAGGGGATATTGGCTGGTGATAGGATGTAAATGGGCCTTCTGCGTTGGTCCAGTACCTCTTTTTCGGGAACAGACAGCACAATTCTGGCACCACTTTTCCACGTCTGATTTTAACCCTATCCAGAAATATCTACTTCTCAACACAGCCTCAGTCTTTTGCATCCCAAAATGTCCAGATTCATTATGATATGCTGACAATAAATGTTCGACTTGTGATCTGGGCACGACTATTTGCTGGAGGTTTTGATGTGTTCCTGGATCGACAAGGCTCCTAATCATTACTCCTTTCCTGAAATAGATTCTTTCACGATGCCTCAACAATTTTATTAACTCGGGGTCTGCGGTTTTCCTCTGTTCTTTGGTTAACCAGACGTCATTCTGTATCATACGCTTTACTTCTTGTAAGATGGAGCTTTGATTCTGAACTGCACTCCAATCAATTCCTGGAATCTCCTGATCCTCTTCCATTGTGTTGACTTTAATGACGTTCTGTCTGACTCTAGAATGACTAAATGGGGGAGTCTCTATATCCTCCAATTCATCCTCTTTCTCCATTAACTCATCCGTGGGTAAGCGGGATAAAGCATCTGCAGCGTTGTTGGTTTTACCGCTACCATACTGGATAGTATAATTAAAGTTTGCCAGTCTCAATACCCATCTATGTTCAAGAGCATTCAGGTGGGCTGTTGGAAGATGGGCCAACGGGTTGTTATTGGTGGTTATGATTATTTTGGCCGCGGCTAAATAATTTTTAAACTTTTCCGTGATTGCCCAAACTACAGCGAGGAATTCTAATTTAAAAGTACTATAATTTTCGCTGTTTCTCTCGTTTTTTCTTAAACCTCTGCTGGCGTAGGCAATTACTTTATTATTTCCATTTTCTTTCTGGTACAGGACGTCCCCCAGTCCCTGATGGCTAGCGTCTGTACTGACATAAAAGGGCTGTTCATAGTCTGGGTAAGCCAATAACGGGGCTTTCAGTAATGAAGATTTCAGCTGCTCAAAAGCTTATTGATGCACTTCAACCCATCGCACAGGGATATTGCTTTTCCTATCCGCACCTGACTTTCCACGTAAAAGTTCATGTAGTGGCGTGGCGATTTTGGCAAACCCTTGAATAAATCGTCTGTAATATCCTACAAACCCTAGGAAACTCCTAACTTCTTTAAGGGTTTTAGGAATCGGCCAATCTTCGACAACACAGGTTTTTTCAGGATCTGTTTCAATTCCATCGGCGCTAACTATATGGCCCAGATACTGTACACGAGGCTTTAGCAGATGGCATTTCGCTGGTTTTTACTTGAGTCCGTACTTAGTCAGCTGGGAGAGTACGTCATCGAGATGTTGTAGATGATCTGAATATGATTTAGAAAAAATGATGATGTCATCTAAGTACAAGAGGACAATATCGTAATTCCGGTGTCCAAGACAGTGCTCCATTACGCGTTGGAATGTCGCAGGTGCATTACACAGCCCAAATGGCATTCTGTCCCATTCGAAAAGGCCCATCGGGGTGGTGAATGCTGTCTTTTCTTGATCCTCGATGGCCATTGGGATTTGCCAGTACCCGCTTGTTAAGTCTAAAGTAGAGAAGAATTTGGCAGTCTTTAATGCGGTTTAAGTTTCCTCTATTCGCGGTAAAGGATAGGCATCCTTATGGGTCACCGCATTGAGCTTCCTGTAGTCGACACAACACCGGAGACTTCCATCCTTTTTCTTTACGATCACTAGCGGTGCTGCCCATGGACTACAGCTGTCTCTGATCACTTCGGACTCTTTCATTTCCTCTAACATATTGCGTACTGACTGGTACAAAGCAGGGGGTAAAGGACGATGTCGTTCTTTAATAGGATGAGCCGTTCCAGTGGGTATATGGTGACAAGCTCCCAAAGCTCTGCCGAAGTCGGATGCATGTTTACTAAATGCGGCACTATTTTTTAACACGATTTGTATCACTCCTTGTTTTCGTTCCTCGGAAGTGCCCTCGTCACCAATCTTTACATCTTTCAACCATGAATATTCAGTTGCCTCAGATTCATGCTCCTCGGGGCTTGCCCCCTGTTGAGCTACCGTCAATACTTCTCCTAATACATCTTGGAAAGTCACTTGCAGGATCTTGGCAACAGGACAGTATCGGAACAACCTAACTGGATAGGGTAGAGGGTTCAATATGCGTATAGGTACTCTTCCTTGCCGTATGGAGACTAGAGCACGGGTGACCACAAAAGGGTTCTGACCTTCATTATCGCAGAATTCGATCAATGCTTCATAATCGTGCCCACCTGGCCCCATTCGAGCCTTACACCATATCATAGTTTCGGAATTTGGTTGAAGAACCACAGGACTTCGGTCCGCGATCCGGGCTCTTCCTATTTCCCCAAGCTTATTAGCAAAATTTCTTTGGCCTTGTATAAAACGAATGGTCCGTTGTAAGACTCTTCTTTCATCTGGAGGGACCGAAGAGATCTTGGTCTTTAGGGCGTAAATAATTTCGTCTGGACAGTGGCGTAGCACATTCATCCCAATGATGACAGGTGGGAAATACTCGTTCTAATCAGTGGAAATTATACAGCCTTGCGTGGGTAACTTCGTCTTTCCAACCTCGATTTCTGCTTCCCAATAGCCACTACATGGGATGGGTTGACCGTTACTTGCCACTAAATTCATCCAGTTGGTAGGGGGGGTATTAATTTCTTCTTTCTTCCAGTGTTTTATAAATTCTTCCAATTGGATCGTTGTTACTTGGGAGCCCGTGTCCAATAATGCAGCGATCTTCACCCCATTTATCGAGATCTCCAATGAAAGACACTCTCCCACGTAGTGTGGCCACCATTCTTCTGACGATGGACCTAATGCCTGATCTCCTCCTGAAGGTCGGTCCTCTGCCTCGGGTCCTCCGCGTTTAAAGCTTCCTGTTGACAGTTGCGAGCAATATGTCCACTCCTCTGGCACTTCCTGCAAATGGGCCTACCTTGAGAGTCCAACTGATCCGTAGGTAGCCTTCCTGTAAATCTTGGAACATCCCATCTTCGAGGCGGCATTCTTCGATCTGAACGCCACTCTTGCGGTTTGTTAGGCATCTGGTGTTGCTTAAGTTCTCTCAATTCTTGACAGACCAGGTCAAGGCTCCTGGTAAGCTGTGTCATTTGTCCCTCTAAGACCCCTACTCTGTCGGGTTGAACAGGGGCTTGCACTTGTTGGAGGACAGGAAACTCTTTGGCCTTTGGCAAGTCGGTTTTATATACTGTGTGTTTTTTTTGTGGAACATCTGACTCATACATATCGTCGGACTCAGAACTCTCATCCGGCTGTTCGTCCTCCAAAATTTTCAGTACCGCCTCCTTAAACTCTAAAAACGAAGCACCTGGATTCTGGGATCGATACATCCGGAGTTGTTTTCTCACATCTTTACACCTGGCCCCTTCTACGAATACATTTGTCAATGTCTCATTCTCTTGTTGATTTTCACGAGGGTCCAAAGCCTGTAATGTCTTGAGTGACTTCTGGAGACTCAACGCAAAGTCTCTTAGTGTCTCATTGGGTAATTGCTGTCTTGCGTAAAGCCGTTTCTTCAATGCCGCCACGGTTCGAGATTCAAACATGGCAACTAATTTTTCGAAGATCCCATCGACGGTCTTGATTTGTTGGTCTGGCCATGACTTGACTTCCCTCTTGGCAGCACCCCTTAACTGTCCAATAAGCATTTGGACCTTCTGCTTCTCCTTCAATGGGTGGATGGTAAACATGGCTTGTAACTGGGATTTGAAGTCCTTAAAGGTGGTGGTGCCAGATAGTCGCACTTTGCCTGAATATGTGGGCATCCACGGAGCTCCATAATAGTAAGGCATTGTGATGGGTGAAGTTATTATCATTGGGCCAGCAACATTCTCGTTAAGTATGCCTTCCCCTTGGGCTCCAGAAGCTGACGCTTGTTCCTGAGACAATTTTTTTTCTTTTAGTTTTCCCCTTGCGCACAATTAATTATCCATATCCTGTTCGTGACGCCACGAAAATTCCTTGTAATAAACTGGAATTTTATTCTAATGTTTCTCTGCCTTTCTATTTTGCAGGATACTTCTTCTTTCCTCTTCCACTTCCAGGATTATTCCATTGTCGGTAAGTATAAACAGGTTTTTAGTTTATAATGAAGTATTTATTTATGAATACATTTATATATTTGCGAAGTATATAATAGTTCCACTTCAACAGGTTATGCAACAAGAAATTGCAACATAAAACAAATTAAATTAAATTTACCATTTCCTAGCAATACATTAGAATTTTTATAGATCAAATAGCTAATAACAATAGTTAACCCACAGTGAATATGACAAAAATTCACTTGCATACATCTAACGTCTCAATTACAATACACATTTACAACTAATATACTGTAGTAGGCATTGCCACATTAAAACGCATATTTCATTTTTCTGCTAACAGCATAAATTGAGTCCCAAAAGATTTTGTAACAGTCTATCCTATTAACTCGCAAAGTTCTGAGTATACACTGTGCACTGTTACTCACAACGATTCTCTCCTTAAGGTAGAACTACTCTTGCAACAATGGATTATCTTATCCTATAATATGTCGAGTTCCTAGTCTTTGTTGGTTACAACAGAAGGAATATTAACCTATTGTTTCCAGCCCTCCACGCACACAGGTCGTGCCGCAGTTTTGCAAGAAGGGGAGTGAAGTTAGCTTCAAAAAGCCAAGAAGGGCTTCTGGTGATGACTACTCCTAGATATTTTAATTGAGAGTCATGCCAGGTGAAGGGGAACGCTGCTTTGAGGCCGGAGATTATATTAGGGGGCGTGGAAATATTTAGTGCAATTGACTTTGTGTAGTTGATTTTAAAGTTGGAAAGAGTTCCAAAGAGGCGAAACTCCTCCATTAAGTTAGGGAGGGAGGTAATCGGAGAGGTGAGTGTTGCGAGTAAATCGTCTGCGAATAGGGCCAGTTTATATTCCTGGCCGTGGAGGGTAAAGCCGGAGATATTAGGGTTCGCTCTAATGGAGAGGGCTAGAGCCTCCATGCACAAAACAAATATCAGAGGCGAAAGGGGGCATCCCTGATGGGCGCCATTCCTAATATTAAAGGAAGGGGAGAGAGAGCCGTTGACCCTAACCCTTGCCGATGGACTACGATAAAGGGAGAGAATGTGTTGGGAGAAGGTGGGACCTAGTCCTATGTGTTGGAGAATGCCTGACATGAAGCTCCAGTCTACCCTGTCAAATGCTTTTTCAGCGTCAGTAGAGAGCAGGATCGCTGGTGCTCCCGTTTTGGAGATGTGGTGGACAAGGGCCAGAATTTTGGAGGTATTGTCACGGGCCTCACATCCCCGGGACAAACCCAACCTGGTCGCTATGTATGATGCTAGGGAGGAGCAGTTTCATTCTATTTGCTAAGAGTTTGGCGAAGAGTTTTAAATCCGAATTCAAGAGTGATATAGGGCGGTAACTGGGACATAGGGACGGGTCTTTGCCTTCTTTGGGAATCACTGTAATAATAGCTTCCAGGGATTGGGTAGAGAAGGGTGATGAATCTGAAACCGAATTGAAAGCTTCCAGTAGCATGGGGATCAATCTGTCCTTGAAGGCCTTATAGTAAACAATGGGGAAGCCATCAGGGCCTGGGCTCTTCCCGATGGGAGTCGATTTTATGGCTTCTTCTAATTCGTGTAGCGTGAATGGTTTTTCTAGTTCCTCTATATTGGCTGGGCTAAGCTTCGGGAACCCTACCCTAGTGAGATATTCACCCACCGCGCGTTGCTTTTCCACGACCTCTGGGAAGAAGCCCGTGGGTGGAAGGTTGTAAAGTGAGGAGTAATAGGAGCAGAAGGCTTCCGCTATCTTATCAGTCTCGTGGAGAGTTTGGCCTCCTCCATCCCCAATAGAGGGTATGAAGGAGGTAGCCCTTTTTTCGCGGAGAGCGCGAGCCAGCATTTTGCCAGGTTTGTTGCCCCATTTATAGTATTTGCTTCGGCACTTTCTGTAGGAGAATTTAATCTTATCCAGGAGGATCTTATTTAATTCTGACCGAGCAGCTAGGAGTTCAGAGTAGGTGTCTGGGGAGAGGGAAGTTTTATGGGAAGATTCGAGGCTTTGTATGTCCTTAAGAAGTTTCTCAATCTGGCCATTCCTCTGCTTTTTGAGGAAGGAGCTTAACTGAATGCACTTCCCCCTCAGGACACATTTATGCGTCTCCCATTTTGAGAGTTTGGATACATCTGGGGTCGAGTTATGCTAAATGTAATCCTTGATGGCCTCGTCTAATTGTGATCTGCAGTATGCATCATTAAGCAAGGATTCATTTAAGCACCAGGGTCGGTAGCATGGCGAAGCGGGTCTTAAGGAAAGATCTAGTGAAATTTTGGCGTGGTCAGACCAAGTCACTGGGCCAATTTTAGCATCACAGGCAAACTGGAGGTGGCTATGATCTATCAGTATGTAGTCTATTCTAGAGTAGGATTGGTGAGGGGGGGAAAAGTGTGTGTAGTCTCTTTCCGAGGGGTGCAAGATACGCCAGATGTCGGACAGCTGGTGAGCATGAAGCAAGCGCCTAACCCTGCGTAGCGTCCGCTCAGGGCGGGAGGGCCCAGAGGAGGCATCCAGTCGGGGGTCCAAGGCCCAATTCAGATCCCCACCAATGACCAGAAGGCCGACACGTAGGTTCGATATCTTGTCCAGCATTTTCTCTATGAAGGCCGGCTGGCCCTGGTTGGGGGCATAGATATTAGCTATGGTAATATTGGAGTTGGCTATAGTGCAGGTAACAAGAAGGCATCTCCCCTCCTCCAACTCGTGTACCACAATATTGGTTACTGGCAGGTGCTTAGCAAATAGGATTGCTACTCCCTTAGACTTGGACTGGGCGAAGTTAGAGTAGTAGGCAGTGGGGAAGTAGTGGTTGCTAAGTTTGGGCAGTGTTTCAGACTGACGAAAATGAGTTTCCTGCACCAGGACTATGTCAGCCCTCTCGGCACGGAATGAGCGGAGGGCCTGGGACCTCTTTTCCGGGACGTTTAGCCCTCTGGCATTTATGGAGAGGATCTTAAGGGAAGTAGTCATGTGGGGGGAAAAGGACCGAGATGTATAATGCTAGGATACCGGAAGGGAGGGGAGAGGGGGGAGGGTTGGGGAGAAGGACAGCTGCGGGGGGGGGGGGGGGAGTTAGACATATGTAACCATAGTGGGTAACTGATTGCAACACAACATAATAAAAGACAATTTGAGAACAAAAATAGAGTAGCAGCATCCGGACAAAAAAAAAGGGAACTACCAGAGCCCCTATGTCACGGAAAAAAATGATTGCAGCAGGGGGCACACTGGGGGGCAGTGCCTTATGTCTCCTGGAGTCTTATGTGGGCTGTTCAACAACGATACGAGTGCACAAACCTCCATTCTCCTCCGTGCAAGCAAGAACACGCTAACGTCACAAGCGGTGCGCCGGGATACGCCGCATCAGACAGACTGGCAACTCGGCACACACGCTGTGAGCGGAAAAACTGCACCAGACGCCACATCGGTCCGAACACCCACGGGACCCATCTGGACTCCAAGAGAGCCCAGGACGGCTTCACGTACTTACAGCGAACGGGGTAAGAAGCAAGGTGCGGGACGCCGCTGCTTGCTTTCCATTCTCCTATTCAGGACCTTTGTGCACTCGTATCGTTGTTGAACAGCCCACATACAGATAGCGCAGGCCTTATGCTTGCTGGCGAATCGCCAGCAGCATGCTGCTGGCGATCCGCCAGCAACACGGCGCGCCATCTGACTGAGACGCGCGTGCGTCCCCCACGCGAGGCGGACGCAATACTGTCCGCCTCCCGCTCGAGGGGGGCTGGGGGGACCCGAGGAGGCTGTGGGGGGGTGCGGGCGCCCGGTGTGGGCACCGGGCGACCGAGGGCAGCACCGTCGGAAGGGGACGCGCGCGCACCTCGTGCGCGCGCGTCCCCTTCCGACACACAGATGGCGCGGGAGCAGGGAATGGCGATGGCGACGCCATCGCCATCCCCTGCAAAGATGAGCCCGGCCCCATCTGTAAGACTCCAGGAGACATAAGTCCGCTGGACTTATGGTATAAAGGTACCCGTTGGCACCCTGATTCCCAAGGGACCCCTGACCAACAATACACGCTGTCAACCTTCACATTCACAGAGACTCTACACCCCACTGTATCCCATATAGGAGACATAGGTCCTGTTAGGACATATGGTAAAAGGGAACCTGTTGGCATCCCAATCCCCGCAAGGGCTCCTATAGGGACAGCTAGGTGTCCTCCGACATTCATCGACACCCTATATTGGACTGTGTCGACACCAGCTCCAGTGGAGCACCCATTAATTATTGTTATCTTAAATAAATAAATATTCCATATTTTATCATTTACCATCCTGACTGTTATTTAGAAACTACAGTGACCCATCCAACTTCGTCCCTACCCCCCACACCATAACCTTCTCCCCCCCTCCTATTCCCCCATCCCACAATCCACCTTTCCCCTCCCCCCCCCCTCCCCCAACTGATTCTCACCACAAACAAACCATAGAGTGCGCTATCCATCCATCTAATTAAAACTGTACGTAAAGGGTTCTGGACAATCCTTAGGATAAGCAGCACCACGCACATAAATCAGGTAGAGCGCAATATACCCAAATTCTCATATTAATAGGTAGCAAAACATAGAGTAACACATTTGAAACGCTTCGGGATGCATCAGGAGGGTAAGAGATGGGTGTGGGCAAGAGGGGGGGTCGATGCAGTTCACGGGGGGTCTGAAGTAAAAGGAGGGCCTGCATCTCTGGGCTTTTTCTTGGAGGATTTGACCAGGTCCCAGCGGGGCCTTCTCGGGAGGCTTGGTGTGGGAATGACGGGGAGAGAGAAGGCCTGCCAGTCCGGTAGTTGTATTGGGTCCAGGCCGAGCGTGGAACAGAAGTTCGAGAGACCTGAGGGATCTTTGAGGGTGATGGGTTGGCCCCCCTGCGAAACCTGGAGGGACAGCGGAAATCCCCAGCGGTACTTGATCTCTTTGTGGCGTAGGGCCTCAGTAAGGGGCTTTAGCATCCGTCGTTGTTGCAGGGTTCGCCAGGAAAGGTCTTGGTAGATTTGGATACTAGCTCCTTCAAATTCTATTGCTTCCAAGGCGCGTATCTTGCGGAGAATTTCCTCCTTTTTGGAGAAATATTGGACCCGGCAAATAACATCTCTCAGACGATCCGTTGCCGCTCCTCTCGGACGTAAGGCCCTATGGGCTCGGTCGAATTCGATTAAGTCATTTGGGTCCAGGATCATCCCAAAGATTTTATTGAGAGCGTCCATCAGGCCTGAAGGGGGGATGTCCTCTGGGAGGCCGCGGACCCGCAAGTTGTTCCTACGACCTCGATTGTCCAAATCGTCTAATTTACATTGCGCTGCCCTTAGGTCCATGGATTGTTGGGATAATGATTCCCGTAGATGAAGGAGATGGGCGTGAACTTCGTCTCTATCATCTTCCAGCGCAGAGACGCGTGTGCCTATGTGGGTCACGTCAGTCTGGACCAGCGCAATTTGGGATTGAAGGGACTCGTGAAGTCTTGTTTCAAGGGCCTGCATGTCTTGTTTAGAGGGCAATGATTTAACATGAGATAGGATCTCTGATATTTCGCCTCTTAACTGTGTTATGGTGTCCTGTGAGGGCCCTGGTGGAGAGGTTGCGGCCATATTAGAAGAGGGGGAAGCGGCCTCGTCTGAGGGGACTTCTGGGGGACCCGCGGAGCGGGGGGTGGAAAGAAAGGAGCGCAAGCTATGTTGGTAGGAGCTGGCACAAGGTTTTTGAGGGGTTCGGCTTTGGGATCCCTTCCCCCTCTTGCCCATGTAGGAGAGGTAGCTAGGAGATGGTTACATGTAGATGGAGCACAGTGTGTTGTGTTGTAGGGGACGAAGGTCACATTCCCCCGTTAGTGGGGCGGCATGGCAGATGGTGGGGGTTCACATTTGTTGGCTCCGGGAGGCCACCATGAGAGAGCGTTTACTGTTTGTACGTGTTCGCTGGGTACTGTTTCTTCTCTTCTTTTCCCCTTTTTATTAATTATATGATGCTTGGTAATTCTTTACTCTTTCTTTTATTTTTATTTTTATTTTCCCACCCTTTAACAGGGGCTTCTCAGTAGAAGTGCTGAAAGAGGTTGGGAGTAAGCCACAAGAGGGAGCCCTTAGCCAGGGGATCTGTGTGGTCCAAGAGAGCTTAAAGTAAGAATAGAGGTAATTTGTGGGAGCCAGGGGGGGTTTATTGCCTGCAATTAAGTGGGTTGCTGGGCGTAGGTGTGTGGCATAAAGGTCTTGCCCAGTCCTGCCCTGCAGGGGACAGTGGGCCACAGAAAGGAGGTAGGACTATAAGTCTCAGCAGGCGGCCGCCTGCACGTCTGGTGCTGCTTGGCCGCCCTGGTTCTCCCCACAGGCAGCCCCTGTGCCCGAGGAAACCAGGCGGAACGAGCATCCCCTCACAGCAGGGGGCAGAGGGCCCCGGGCGCTGGGTGTAATGTGCGCGTGTTACCCCACTGATGTCCCTCAGGCAGCCCCAGGTCAGGCGCAGGGGAATGGCGCCCGTCCACTTTCGGGTCCCAGTGCGTCTAATGCGGCGTCTGGTCCGGCAGTGCGGCTTGTGTCACCGGCGGCAAGGGGGGGAGGAGAAGGGTACCTGACAGGAGCCCGGACGGCCGGCAGCTGGATCCTCTTCGCGGCCGAGTCTCCGCAGCACACGGACCGCCTCCGGGTCCGCCACCAAATTTAGTCCCCGGCCTCTTACCGCAGGTAGGCCGCAGTCCGCAGGAGCCTTGAAAAAGGCACCCCGACTCAGCAGCCCAGGGAGACCGGCGTCGGAGGGCACAGGGGAGGGAAGGGCACTGCGTGGGCAGCTTTTCGGGTGGAAGGGTGCCTCCAGGGGCCTGTTTTGTGTCAGAGTCACCGGAGCCCTGTAAAAATGCAGCTTCTGCCGATGGCCGCCAAGCCACGCCCCCGCATCATAGCGTTTTAATACATAACATAAGAGAAAAAATGTCAAAAGAGAAGATGGTGACAGCATGGCTTTTAAACCGTGCGGGATTTCGCCGTCCGGCAGGAGCTGGACAGTTCGAAATAGCCCTTAGGGCAATTACACACACTCCGGCTCCTACCGGATGGCAAAATCCCGCACGGCCAGAAGCCTTGCACAGTAGTTACTAATGGACATGATTGTGTCCATTCAGACAGGACGGCCACGGCCCAGCCGCCCGGTTACAGCCGGATCCCACCACTGGGAGGGATGGCTGCCGGGCTGTGGTCATCCTCTCTATTCTTAACTGCTGTGTGCTGAGTTTTCACAGCCCGGCAGGAGCCAGAGTGTGTGAAAAAGCCCTTAGGTGACCCAGTATATGCAGGGTCAATTAAAGTAATATAGATAGACCACATGTATATAAATAATAATAATAATAATATTAATAAAATATATATATATATATATTTATATATACATACAGGGGCATCAACAGTAGACCCCTGGGCATAGCAATGTATTGGGGCCCCTACCGATTTTCCAGCAGTAGGGGTGGGGGAAGCTTTGATGTCCCGCGGGTGGTAGGGGGTATTATATCAACCGCTCAGTATGTAGGGCCTAGATGAGTAATTTCCACCAATTACCCCTTTACTGCACAGATGGTGGGAGGTGGGGTGGGAGAAGGGGGCATTTGGCTGAATGAAGGGGCCCTGATACATAACTTCCAGGGTGGCAGATGTTAATGGTGATTAAAAATATAACCAGAGTGACGATAAGTGAAAAGCGTTGGTTACGTAATAAGTCCGCAACCAACGTACCCTTTATACCTAACTGCGTGCGAACAAAACGTAGCGCAGCGCAGCGTACAGTCTATTGTATGTTATACACCAAGAACCGATACCTTAATAAGAGATCCTTTCGCAGGACTTTGTCTCCAATTGTGCGAATATACCTTAAAGGACAGAGTCCGCAATGTAAGGACAGAGTCCTTAATGTACCTTATCGCTATTATGCGAATAACTAGACACGACCACTGAATAGGAATAAGGAGATTAGAACTCCGTAAAAGGTTTGTATTTAAGTCCCTAATGGACAGAAGGGGGTTACAGAAATAAGAACAAACAGGTATAACAGGTGATACAATATACTAACAATGAGTACTAAACAGACTCTGCTAAGGGGAGAGAAAACAGATACAAGACACAATCAGCCAACAATAACTACAAGGATAAATACCGTGATAAATGCAACCGTTTACCGTGGTCATCTAGTATGTGAAAAGCAGTCCGGTCAGAGCTCACTATCGTTCAGGAATGAGCGATAGTCCGGTAGGAAGGTCCAGGGAAAGTAGTTGTGCCGAAAAGACCCTGGCTGCTCTGTGTCGCCTATCTTATAGGGTCAGAAGGGGGAGGTCAAAGGCCATTCTCATTGGTCAGAGATCATATGTCCGGTCCACTGTGATTGGAGGTTAGACGCTGTACCTGGTCTGACCAGGTGCAGGGGAGTGAACTTTAAGAGTCCTTTGTTTGGTGGTTTCGGCGTCAGCAAGGATAAGAACCGGTTTGAGCTAGTTTCCTTTGTTAACTACTTACAACAGAAACTGTCTCTGGAATATGGATTATGTCCATATCTCTCGGGCAATGTACATTGCGACATATTCGCAATGACCGGAATACTTCGCATAATGAACTGAGCGGAACGGTACTAAACACGATATAGACAGGTGTGTGCAGGGCTAACTAAGCTATGTGTGGCGTTCTAAACCTTTTAACTATATTTCATTTTGTGTAAGTGTGTTATTATGAATTTATGTGTGATAGTATGTCTACTCTTCTGGTCCACATTGTCACACATACTCGGGTATGGAAACTTTATTTGCGCAACTCTGCGAACCAAAATGGCGGCCATACTATCACAAAATGGCGTGTGTGTACCTAGGCTTCCACAGTCCACCCTTTAACAGTAAATATAAAACTGTTACAATACAAAAACATTTCACACGACAATACAGAAATTCATAATCCTAACAAAGAAATTGGGATCCATGAAATAAACATATAAGGGGAGTAAACCATCTGCTCTCGGCCGATCCAGGATCATGGATAAACGATGGGCCGCATTTATCGAACAATCTACTCAGGGTCACGAAGGATAATGTACAATTTAGGGATAAAAATAAAAACAGGGGTGGTTACAACATATACACATTCACAAATATGGCATCCTTTGGTAGGTATTGTTTGTGACAACAGACCCTTGAACTCTTTGTTGTCTCTCTTTTTGGTATGCTTTTAAGTATGATGGTATTAAAACATCCGATCCTGGGTAAGGTGTCAAGTTTATAGATTCTACCTTAACCTAAGCTGGGACGGGTAACACACTCTCAGAACTCTGTATCGTCCGTCCAATGCCTGGCAGCAGGGCGGCAGCGGTATCCTTGCTTCTGAGGATAAGAACGGATAGTGGGGGGGGAGACAAGAATAGGACCCACAACAATAGAGAAAACTGAGAAAGGAAAAATTTTGTTAGTGATTCTTTCAACCTGTTACCAGTGGGGTGTGTCACAGTCCCTTTTTGTAGCTTGTACAGGTTGCTTGACCTTAACTGCTCTCCAGTCCTCCCGAAATGGTGCCTCTTAGCGATTTCTTTCTTTCGCCCTCGAGTGTAGGGACCTTCCGGTTTTCAGTTCTTTCGGCAGTAGGACGAACGTACCCGAATCTCTCTCTGCGACTTTGTTATTGAGGTAGTGCTGGTCAACAAGATCTGGGGTGGTCCTTTCCAAAGGTCTATCAAGCAACCTGTACATGGCAAAGCAGGGGAAACAACAACAACATCTCCTGGTTCATGGTTATGACAGTTCACAACAGGTGTCAACAAAGTCCTTTTGCTGCAGTTTTCCAGGTGTGGATACATCACTTGCATTTGTGGTCAAGGATCTCCTTGTGGGATTACCATAACCTGTGGCTGCCCGCCAAGCAATGTTTCGATGGGGACCAATGAGGTGGAGTTCTGAGAGTGATTTTACTACTACAAAAAGAGATTATGGGGTGTACCATCAGTCCCTGAAGGTTAACACATGACTTAAACCTTTTATATATTTGCATACTCAAGGGTGTTTCTGGGCTGCCATATCTATACACACAAACGTCAACATATATATATATATATATATATAAGAATAAATAAATAACTTAAATGCTTCTAGAGTGGACTGTACAAAGCCAATTTTGTATTACCTGCAGAGGATCCTGCTGGAGGAGGGATGTGGAGATGGCTCTGTGGGAACAGCCGTTGCAGTTTGTTTCCCCCAGACAAGTAAGGCATGATTCTGTCGTCTTACCTGTCTGTGGGCACACCAGTAATTTTGGACTAATTTTTCCACATACCTTCCCTGTCAAGACAAGTCAGGCCATGGGCTATCTCTGTCCTGACAGTTTGGCATGTTCTTAGAGTCACTGGTTTACCTTGTCCATCTTTCTATTCCTGTCCACATCCCTTCGGCTTCCAGACTGCTTCTCCTGCAGGGGACACAAATCTTGTATTACTATGTGAATATACTGACATTTATAGGGGGAACACAAACATTATCCGCAGAGCGCATGGCTCACCCAGCTGCCTTGCCAGCATGTTCATCATCAAGTGACACTGAATCCTCATTGAAGATGTGGTTTTTACACTTGATAACAGCCACTCTGTCCGGCAGCTGTGTGACTGTCGAGAATCTTTTAAACTTACAACGCTTGCGCCACTGGAGTGCCAGCTACTGAAACAGAACATCTGAGGCGCCATAGGGCCTAAGATCTTTTGTATTACCCCAACAAACATACTTGGAGTCGGCATGAATATTGACTGTTTTTTTTTTTTTTTTTTTTTTTCCTCAGTTCGCAGTACTATTAATGAGACTGCTGCTGCTGAGTGAGATGTCCAATGGGTTCAGCCTCTACTATGCCTTTTCCATCTATTACAGTATAGCCAGTGTACAATTTTCCCTCTCGGTGTTGTGGAAAGAACGAGAAAAAAACAAAAAACAAAAATGAATTACCTCTTCCAATGGGTTGTTACCACCCTTTGGGGGCATGCTGCAAAGGTCTGATTCAAACATGTCCTGCAATCATATTCATCTCGGCTCCCACTAAATTCCACTATTCCAGCAACCTCAGCACCACTCCACCCTTTGTGCCTTAGTGGGCACACCTGGTAAGAGTGTTGCTGGGTTTACAATATTACCCATTTTTCATGGTAACATCAATGCAAGTTCCCATTTAGTGAACTTGGCTGATGAATATTTTTCACATGTTTTGGCAGAATTTTAGGAGTGTCCAGACTATACGAGGAGCATAAACAGTTAAAACACACCCCAACACCACATTCTCAGTTTTGTTTACCAGTAGTGCTATGGCAACTACACTGTGTAGACAAATATGAAGTGCTTAAGTAATAGGGTTTTAATTGTACACTGCAGTACGACATTGGTCAGGCTGGCATCACCAGGTTTCTTACGTCACTATATCTGTCGCCCCCTCAGCAGGTCTAATACTCTAAATCACATGGTCTCTTGTGTCAGTTTTACCCATGGCAAAAAGCTGTAATCAGGCCTGTTTCTCCTTCTTTATTGTCCACATCTGTCTGTGAAGACATGGGTATTGTGATTGCACCTATTTATATGTAAATGCGTTTTACAACCCTTTTCATTCTTTGTAGAAGGGAAATGCTTTGTGTATTACTTGGACTGCTTTTCACAAGATGGTGGCTGTGGTTGCCCTGGGTAACATTAGGAGTAATGCTTACAGTTATTGGGACTTTGTTCAAAATTTACTGAAAAATATCTATATTGTGACTACTTGCTTTACAGGGTACCGCATATTCACAATGGTATTTCTCTGCTGGGGGTGCGACAGATTCTTCGAACTGTTTTTCTATGATTTGTGGGTTTATGGTTACTAATGTGTCCCAGATTTCCCTCCCCCTCCCCCCCTTGTTCGGGCGCAACCGCAATCCGTCCTGAGATACCTTATGTCCTGCCTCAGGAGGATACACCAGAGGTTGTCTATCGCCAACTGCTGGTGCTGTGGATGAGGAAAGGACACAACAATAGATCATTAACCCATTGTATTGGTATTTACCCATTTGTGGGCCGTAAGGACAGTGTGCGATCTTGCAAAACCCGGGGGAGGGGCTTGGTGGCTTTCTGAGGTTTCTGGAACAGAAAAGTAGGGAAAGGAGAAAAATTGGAAAAAGAGAGAGAAAAACTCAAAAAGGGTAGAAAATATTAATGACAGTAATGTGTACATTTATTTTCAACCGAAATTTTTTTTTTTTTCTTTTATTTTGATGACACCAGGATTTAGCACTATGGGGGAATTGGCTCTCAACTATTTGGTTCTTACCCTTTTCAACTCCTGTTCTGATTTGTAAAGCCCTCCCTTTCTTTCTGTTTCCCAGTGTGGTTGTGACTATGGGCTGTGTCTAGGGGTATTTAGCTAAAAGTTCTCTTTTTGGGAACCTTGTTATTTCACTGGGTATTTTTCCAGCTCAACCTCAGGTTTCGAATGGTGAGGCTGTACTTTGGGGCGCTATACTTTCTGTTTTTTTTAACAGGGTTTCTATTGAAGCTATGGTTGCCATTGATCCTGTGTCCTTCCCATCTTTAGTTCAAAGGGAACTCGGTATTTGTGCTGTAGTTTTTAGCTACCTTAGATGGATTTGACTCTATAACAGTGGAATACAACATTAGCCTCTGAGGACTGTCCAGCATATCTTGCACTTCTTGTGTAAGATTTCTAGGAGTGTCCAGAAATACCCCATCAGGGGTGCAATAGATGACACATCCCATTTTACATAGTAAATCTCTACCCAGGAGGTTAGTCGGGCCGCTGCAGCCAACAGAAAAGAGTGTTTGGTATGCAGAGGCCCGCTTGTAACATCTGCTGGTTTCGTCAGTGGGTAATGCTGTATTTTTCCTGTTACCCCAATTGCTGCTACTAATTGCTTGACACAACCTAGACCAGGAGGGAATGTTGTTAACGGGTTAGGTACAAAAAACTTTATATTTAAACTATTCCACTTACCCATATCTGAGGCTCCTCCCTAAGGTATTGAATTAGTCTAACTGGTTGTAGGATGCAGGTATGACCTGCTTCCTATTGTCTGACCTGGGTTGCCCTCAGCACAGTGTCAGTCATTGGATGGGGAGGAGGCATGTTGCGTGACCTGTCTGTCTCCTCCCATTGTCTAGGGGCTGGGTATCTCCGTGTCTCACCTTTGTGAGATTCCCATTCTCGCTTATGTGTCTTGATAACTCCTGGGGTTTCCTGACCTACAATGAGCTGAGTAATGACCTTTCCTATTGCAGTTGTAACAGATAATTGGCTTTCTACCTGTGTCCCTGGTGTTTCGTTGGTAGGCAGCTTTGTTTGGGGCATTAGTAAGGGCTTGGATGCTAACCATCATCAGTTTGTCAGTTTGCAGTTCCCTGTGCTTCTTAATGTTGCGGTCGTGGTCCACAGCAGATTCCCGTAGGGCGTCTACTGTCATTCCACGCCAATTTGGAAAGGAAGTTTGGACCCTGTTCTTCAATTTCTCTCTCAGCCCCTCCACTAACACAGAGACAACCATCTCCCTCAGGTGTGGGTTACCCTTAAGATCGGCGACACCAGTGTGTTTTGATACCGTCATCAAACACCGGTTGAAATATTCGCTAGCTGACTCACTATCTTTTTGTTTGATAGTGAATATCTTGCTATATTCCACTGCTGCAGGAAAATACACTCCCAACTGCAAGTTGATTAGGCGTATATTTTCCTGGTTGATCTCATCATTTATCTCCTTGTCCACCTTCAATCCACTATCCTGAATGAATTTCAGGATATCGATGTGAGTGGGGAGACAGGCCCTCAACATGATTCTCCAATCCTTGTTGGTGGGCTCATCAGAGTTTCCCAGATCCCTTACAAATTTCTGACATAATGTCAGATCTTTCCTAGGATCAGGGAAATCTGAAATGATGGACCGCAGCTCTAACCGTGTCCATAGGTTTAGCATGGTCATCTTTCTGGTAGGTATCACACCCTCTCTGTCTGCCTTACCATAGGGAACTTCCAGTGTGCGCATAGGATATGTTTGTACCACATCCGCATTACTGGGACCTGCTTGGGAGTCGTCTGTGTCTGTGCTGTGTAGTGCATCCTTACCTGAGTCCACTTCTATGCCGTTGGCACCAGCTGCCTCCTCCTCCTGTGCTGGAGCCCCAGCAGTGGGTTGAGCTTTACCCTCAAGCATATTAAGTGCATGGGAGACGGCCAGTGCCAACAGCTGCTCGTTTTCCTCTCGGGTTTCCTTATAAGGGGATAAAACAGGATACAAGTTAGTAACTGTTGCATTATTACTTAGGTCTTTCTTATGAGACATTAACCCCTTCGGCACATATGGGGGTGGGGGAGCTGATTCTATTGCGGCAACGGTTGCATTTTTATTGTGGCTGATTGTGTCCGGTATTGCCAAACATTTGATTCCCCATTGTTCCTGCCCTTCCTTCTGCCACAATTTAAGAATTTCCATGTGCTTCACTCTCTTCTTACGACTGGAGAGTAGACATATTTCATCCTTTACTGCAGATAAGATTTCTGGATCAAAGCTACCAACACTGGGAAATTCTAACTTGCTGCCTTGTGTCATTCTTCTCCATTTATTTTGATAAACAACTGCGAGTTCACCGTGCTTCCTGCACATAATGAAAGCCGCCGACCCTTTGGGTCGACTAGATTCCTCCCTAACTGACTCGGTATCCCTGTGTGAACCGTTATTACCCATAATTACAGGAATAAACGTTCACAGCTAGCAGAAACCGGAGGGCCGTTTATCAGTGAGTCACTCCCAAATCACTCCTTCTCCACAAAATGGCACTATTCCGCAATCAAGCGTGAAGCCCACTATGCGAGGTAATGTACTCAATCACCAAGTCTTTCAACTAGTAGCGAACTGCTAGCCAACTTGCAAGGTGCGGCAGTTTTTCCAGGGCACAGCAAAACTTGTTTTTCCTGTACCCCCAAAAACTGGTATTTCTAAAGTAGCTGATCGGATCACTGGGTTCCGATTTAGCCTCTTGTACCCTCCCAGTGGATCAAAATAGGTAGTTCCACGAAAGGGGCAGTTCCTATGGGCACGTCGTCACGTGAACCCGGTCCTAACTGGACTGTCCTACACTGGACTACACTGTGCTGAGTCGTGCCGTCACACACCCGTTCGCCTCAGTTATTTTTCACACTGGGCGCTAGTTACACCTTGGTCTTATGCTAATTTTTGAAATATTTCTGTACAGAAAATTTTCCCAGGCCGGTAGCTTTTCACTAGATTCTTATGCAGGTATAAATCCCTTATAATAAACTATAGGAATCTATTAAAATAATGCTTGAGTTGCTTGCTTATGAGAAAATGAACAAAAAGAAAAAAAACTTATTTTCTTTTATTAATCACCGCTTCATTCGCAGTATATTACTATACTGTTTAAATAAAGCTAGTGGTTTATTACTGTTCACCTCTTAATTCCTATGTGTGCTGCATGTGCAGTACCAATGAACAGCCACGTGTGTACGTGCGTTGTTCACAGGCCGCCGATGAATCGGCCACCCACGTGTTCTATAGTGTATTTGCAAGGTTGCGCTCGGGTTTCGCTATACGCAGTAATTGCGCCTAAATGTGGAATTAATCCCTTAACTCTGTCCGAGAGTTACGTATCAAGATGCGAAATAAATCCCGTACTTAATCCGTAAACCACGTACAAAGATGCGAAACTTTCCCGATGTGGGCACGTGCGCGCGCACCTTGCGTAATACACAATAGACGCTTTACGTTACTGCAAAAGGCCCAGGACTTGTCGCCACATGGCGGAGTCCCTGTTTTTGCGGTAGCTAACAATAAACAATTATAGTTTTGCACAGAGGGGATCCTCTATGTACTATAATAAACACAGATTCCACGTGTGCGAACCTTATCGCACGTGGTACATATACTATAATAAACAAGCAGCCCAGGACACTATACCCCGTTAAACTACTTGTGGCAGGCAGAAGTACAGTTTGCTAAACACTTAGGTATGATATGCTTTAAAACACGTGGCTTTCACTTATTGTACTCCGGGTTCAGCGCTAGCACTTCCCGAACCCCGCACCGCCGCGGACTCGGCCTATCCAGCAATGGAAACAAATAAATACTTCCACCCTTTTGCTGGTATAGGTCGAGTCGCACGCCTGGTACTGAGTTCTGGACTGTGGAGCGGACGGATGAGCCCTCAATTGTTAATACCGATATTATATGACCAAGGAGACAATAAGTGGAAAGCGCAGGTTACGTAATGTGTCCGTAACCTGCTTACCCTTTATACCTAACTGCGTGCGAACAAAACGTAGCGCAGCGCAGCGTACAGTCTATTGTATGTTATACACCAAGAACCGATACCTTAATAAGAGATCCTTTCGCAGGACTTTGTCTCCAATTGTGCGAATATACCTTAAAGGACAGAGTCCGCAATGTAAGGACAGAGTCCTTAATGTACCTTATCGCTATTATGCGAATAACTAGACACGACCACTGAATAGGAATAAGGAGATTAGAACTCCGTAAAAGGTTTGTATTTAAGTCCCTAATGGACAGAAGGGGGTTACAGAAATAAGAACAAACAGGTATAACAGGTGATACAATATACTAACAATGAGTACTAAACAGACTCTGCTAAGGGGAGAGAAAACAGATACAAGACACAATCAGCCAACAATAACTACAAGGATAAATACCGTGATAAATGCAACCGTTTACCGTGGTCATCTAGTATGTGAAAAGCAGTCCGGTCAGAGCTCACTATCGTTCAGGAATGAGCGATAGTCCGGTAGGAAGGTCCAGGGAAAGTAGTTGTGCCGAAAAG
Organism: Crinia signifera; assembly: GCF_055691185.1. Taxonomy (NCBI): domain Eukaryota; kingdom Metazoa; phylum Chordata; class Amphibia; order Anura; family Myobatrachidae; genus Crinia; species Crinia signifera. The sequence goes on from NC_139218.1 coordinate 259,639,325, forward strand.
ACCCTGGCTGCTCTGTGTCGCCTATCTTATAGGGTCAGAAGGGGGAGGTCAAAGGCCATTCTCATTGGTCAGAGATCATATGTCCGGTCCACTGTGATTGGAGGTTAGACGCTGTACCTGGTCTGACCAGGTGCAGGGGAGTGAACTTTAAGAGTCCTTTGTTTGGTGGTTTCGGCGTCAGCAAGGATAAGAACCGGTTTGAGCTAGTTTCCTTTGTTAACTACTTACAACAGAAACTGTCTCTGGAATATGGATTATGTCCATATCTCTCGGGCAATGTACATTGCGACATATTCGCAATGACCGGAATACTTCGCATAATGAACTGAGCGGAACGGTACTAAACACGATATAGACAGGTGTGTGCAGGGCTAACTAAGCTATGTGTGGCGTTCTAAACCTTTTAACTATATTTCATTTTGTGTAAGTGTGTTATTATGAATTTATGTGTGATAGTATGTCTACTCTTCTGGTCCACATTGTCACACATACTCGGGTATGGAAACTTTATTTGCGCAACTCTGCGAACCAAAATGGCGGCCATACTATCACAAAATGGCGTGTGTGTACCTAGGCTTCCACACAGAGGATGTTTAATATGCAGAGGAGGGGTGTATAGTGGAGTGGGCTTATTCATCATAATTTACTGGTGAGAGGACAGCTTGCTTGACTGCAGATATCTCCAGTTCCCAAAAATAGATTTCTTACATTTTAATGGAATTGAAAACTACCTACCAAATGGTATTGGGGACTAGGGGATCAGAGTTCAGGAGGCAGAGCAATCTTCCAACGAGCATATAAAACTACATTCCAGGTGTGTGGAGCTGGAGCAGTAACCAGCTGCTGGAAGGCTGATATCTCTGGTTCTGGGAACAGTAGAGACAAGCTACTAGTGTCCCTCAAAGGGGGGGGGAGTCCCAGCTTTTGGAATATACCCTTAGAAAAACTCTAAGTCAGACAGAACCTGAAATATCTGACTGGGAAGAGCAATTAACAGGCTTGGATGGGGACCACTGCTTTGAAATCAGATATCTCCGGTTCCCAAGGGCTGATTTTTAAAATTCTTGTACCCATGGAAAAAGGGGACCCTCAGCTTTTATCTTAGTGCCCTTAGACTCCGGGGGGGGGGAGGTTCTGGGTACTCAGAAACCCCCCATGCAAGCACCACTGAGGGAAAAGAGGGTGGAATATGTTCAGGCATCCACTGGAGACAGTCACAAGATAATCTGAACTCTCATATTACATGATCATCAAAACGGAATACACAAACAAAACAGATTAAGCGCTCAATGACTTGTACTTATTGGATTCTTTGAAACAGGGCCGCTGACTGGGGGGTGCTGTGGGTACAGCTGTCCTGGGCCCCGGCCTCTGGAGGGGCACGGGCAGCTGCCCACAGCGGCACTGTGCCACCCCCCCACCCCATGGCCGCCACCACCACCCACCCGGCTGCGCCCCAGCCAGGCACGCACAATACACAGTGCAACCTGCAGAGCGCCGAGCCTAGGACACAGAGGGTCTCGGCGCTCTGCAGGCTGCACTGTGCAGTGTGTGCGCTCCCGAGGAGATGCGCAGCCGCAGCTTGGTAAGTAATGGTACTCGGGGTGGGGGGCGACCATAATGGTACTAGGGGGGTGGGGGGGGCGGACTGAAGGTCTGTCCCGGGTCCTGCGATTCTTAGTGGTGGCGCGCTGTCTGGACCGTTCCGTTACAATATCACATATTTTCTTTATAAGAACATTTGGAATAACCAGTGGCGTAACTAAGGCTCAGCAGCCCAAGCCATTGCGGGGGGGAGCCAGCAATATGTGGGCGCAGTGTCACCGCACAGTACCTGTGAATGCAGGAGCTGGAGGCAGGAGGAGAATGCCGGGGGCTGAGTGTTGGCGGCTCAGCAAGGTATGCAAAGTGCTCCCTTGCTGAGATGAGATGTGGTGCCTGGCTGCTGCAGCCTGCACCCGTCTGTGACTCTGACAGCAGCGTGGCCAGCTTCATATATAACGATCTCCCTCTCCTCCCATCCCTGCCACACTTCACTTGATTTATACAGACTGTGGCAGGCTTTACAATCAACCCAAATCCTCACAGTAAAGCATATTACAGTGAGGCTTTAGATTGATAATAAAGGCTGCCACAGTCAGAGAGTGAGCTGAAAGAAATGACTGAACTTCCCTGTGTCCAGACTCCGGACAGTGACACCTGCTCCTGAAGCCTGCCAGGTCTGAAGTTCTCTAAATTGTACTGTGTGTTTAGTGGGGGAATAGGCAAATAAGGGATAACTTTGATGGGAGGGACAGGAGGCATAATTGTTATGGGTCATAGGAGTGATGATAGAGATGGGGGACAGGAAGTATTATGTATGAAAAAAAATACAATTAATGTATGGGGGGGGGGGGGGGGGCGCAAAAAAAAATTCTGCAGAGGGGCGCAATATTTCTAGTTACGCCACTGGGAATAACAAACACTAAGAAGAATAGAAATAGTTAAACAGCCCACAGATAGCTCTGGTCTGTCAGTGTCAATAAAACATTGCTCATGTAGTGAAAATGCTATGAAGTAAATCTGTTGTGTCCAAACGTGTTTTGGGATGTTGAAATCTGAAGCCTCTGCTCCTCCCTTCTAGGATGTATTTCCAGCAGTGATACCAGCAATCCAGTAATGTGACAGCGCATGCTGGAGAGAGGTAAGAACTGGATCCATTCTTAAAGTATAGGACAGTATTGTAGGCACAGTTCTATGATGATTCCTTCCCATCTCTATAAAGAATCGTATTTTTTTTTTACTTCAGGCAACCAAAATTGCACAGTTAATGTGATTGTGAGGAAACATTGCCATACTAAATAGACTGGTGTACTGTACCTGCCATATTGGTATACATGGAAAGAATGTGGTTTATTATCTTCTATTCCTTAAATGTGATCATTCACTTTGCAATAGTTACTTTACTTCATGTTAGGATTCTGTGAGTTGTGTATCATAAGGTTGTGGCTTCTTACAAAAGCAGTCTCAGAAATATAAAAGAGCTATGCTTTTAAAAGCAAAACCGTATACACATATACAATACAAAAAACAGGAATTATGAAAAAAAGTCATAGTTAAAATGAAAATAATATATATCCTGTAAATATCCTTTAGCTCCTATATACTTGTGCTTTTTGGATTGTATTCCTTTTTGTGTAATATTTCCTAGACACTATGTAGAATTACTATAAGTTGTTTGTTTTATAGTGCTGCCTGTGATTGCATTCCATGCTGCAGCACATCCATACCTATATATATATATATATATATATATATATATATATATATATATAGGTATACAACGGTGTGGCACTCGTAGCCAAAACAAGATACAGTAGTCAAGCCAAGTAGCAACAACGTTTCAATTTATCAATTGTCTTCAGGTTACAAGCAATAAAAATCATAAACATACCTTTATAGAGAAGTTACACCATAGAAGTGAGGCTGAGACGCCGGGGGATGAGGGGAACGCCCATCCGACGCAGAAAGACTGACGTCATACTGCCGGTAGGACGCAGCGTGAGGAAAAAAGGTTGCTGTAGAAACAGCAGCCAAACACACTGTACGAAAAAAAGGGAATTAGAGAAATAACAATTAAACTGTAGAGAATTCATATAAGGAAGCATAAAATAAATAATCATAAACCTAAGAAAAAGGAAACAGCAAAAGATGTAAGCGGCGGCTCAGCGTCACTTCATGAATGGTCCTTAATATTAAGCATTATAAATAATGTACTATCAAAAAATGCAGCATATTATAATATTAAGCTAAAAATGACATTATAAACTATACAGCAAAATAGCAAATTGAAGCTTCAATTTGCTATTTTGCTGTATAGTTTATAATGTCATTTTTAGCTTAATATTATAATATGCTGCATTTTTTGATAGTACATTATTTATAATGCTTAATATTAAGGACCATTCATGAAGTGACGCTGAGCCGCCGCTTACATCTTTTGCTGTTTCCTTTTTCTTAGGTTTATGATTATTTATTTTATGCTTCCTTATATGAATTCTCTACAGTTTAATTGTTATTTCTCTAATTCCCTTTTTTTCGCACAGTGTGTTTGGCTGCTGTTTCCACAGCAACCTTTTTTCCTCACGCTGCGTCCTACCGGCAGTATGACGTCAGTCTTTCTGCGTCGGATGGGCGTTCCCCTCATCCCCCGGCGTCTCAGCCTCACTTCTATGGTGTAACTTCTCTATAAAGGTATGTTTATGATTTTTATTGCTTGTAACCTGAAGACAATTGATAAATTGAAACGTTGTTGCTACTTGGCTTGACTACTGTATCTTGTTTTGGCTACGAGTGCCACACCGTTGTATACCTACATTCCATTTCTAGTGGAGGCACCGGCAGAGTTTTTCCGAGTCACAGGGAGTGCCAAACCTCTGGACTATATATATATATATATATATATATATATATATATATATATATATATATATATATATATATATATATATATATAGACTTCCAAGAATGAAGGCACACGACACAGGATAAACTTTTTCACCGCAAGTGTATTCTGGCTAGTAACATCTAGCGCTTTCAGGGGATACAACCCCCGTCATCAGGATGGTAGCCACACAGGTACAATGGTGTAGTCAGAACCCCGACTCCTCCCCAAACAACATTTATATACAGAACATGTTTGATTACTCACCTGTCCAGTCGCCCAGCTCCCGCGGCCGCACATCGCCATACCGGAAGTGCGTCATCGCACATTCTCCAGGACACAGGAAGCTCACTCCTGGAGCGCACAGCGTGCGTTCCAAGACCCACTTCCGCGTTCCACTGGGTGAAGACGTCTCTCCTCCTTGGTGGGCGGTGCTGCCCCCCGTGGATGCCGGCGCTGAAGGACAGGAAGATGCCTAAACAAAAACAATAATAACAACGATGAGACAGTGAACAAAAAACACATACACAATACATACCCCATTATAAGAGATACATATAGATAGCCAAAAACTACACTAGACATACACATACTATTGTATATACATAACACATAGGTTAATAATTAGGTTATTGATTAAGCTCAACCAACCGGTGGGCAATATCAGGACTCCTCATGCAAGATAAAGAAATCTTAGACTATACGGCATCAATATGGACATAACTTGAATTGCACAGATACATGAATTAAGAACATGAAAGGATAATTAGGTAAGACTATTCCAATTAATCTTGTCATTGAGACCACCTGGTTTGGTGGTCCCAAGTCTCAAGATCCATTGGGTCTCCCTAATAAGCAATCTTTTGGCTCGATCACCTCCCCTGGCACTTAATGGGACCTGATCCAACATAAAGTACTTTAAAGATGATAGAGGGTGTCCCATGCTTTTAAAATGACGTGGGACCGGCTGGTCCACATCCTTCCCCTTCAAACTCAAGTCAATAGATGACCGATGGGCCGCCATCCTCTCTTTAAACATGCGGGTTGTTTGGCCCACATACCATAACCCACAGGGGCAAATAATAGCATATACCACGTGTGAAGAGGAACACGTGAGTACAGATCTAATATCATACCTCTTATTGCAGTGGGGATGCTGAAAGTCCTTGCACTTAATCAAATATTTACATGTAATACAGCTACCACAGCTATAGCACCCAGGGGGTTTCCTATACACATTGGGCGGGGTCACGGAAGAATACTCCGATATATCCGCATGGACCAACCGGTCCCTAAGATTCCTCCCCCGAGTATATGCAAGCAATGGTCTGTGGTCTTTGAGGCCAGGTAGCTCATTGTCCATACGAATGATAGGCCAGAGAGCCCTAGATGCTCTCTGAACGATGGGGCTTGACGACAAGAATTCATGAACCCAAGGGATCATCTTCTCTTTTTTCTTTTGTTTTGGGCACCACAGGGCTTCAGGGTCCATATCCAGAACCTGTTGTTTCTGTATAGCCAACAGGTCCCTATCATAACCTCTGACCAGGAACCTTTCTGTCATGAGATCTAATTCATGCGGTAACCTCTCTCTATCACTGGTCAGCCGTGCCACCCTAAGCATCTGTGAGAGGGGCAGACCCTTTTTCAGGGATGGGGGGTGGTGGCTGGAGGCCCTCAACAAAGTATTCCTGTCGGTGCTTTTCGAAAATCGACTAGTTGTTATAGCTCCATCTTTGATCTCAATGGCTACATCTAGAAAATTGGCCTTACATGTACTGCACTCATAAGTAAATTTGATAAAAGGCCTTTTGGCATTAATATCACTCATCAGGCTGCGGAACCTCTCCTCCCCCCCAGTCCAGATCAGAAACACGTCATCAATGTACCGTAGGTACAGCATGACGTGTCCCCAAATGTCCTGGTCGCTGAAGAAGAGGTCCCGCTCCTGAGCGAACATATACACATTCGCGTAAGAGGGGGCAACGGAAGACCCCATTGCACACCCTCTACGCTGAATGTAATAGGTTCCATCAAATAGAAAGAAATTACGGCACAAGGTCAATTCAAGTAGGGAAAGAAATAAGTCATGGTTAAAAATAGCAGGGTCCAAATACTTGAGAAGGAAGTCCTTCATGGATCGAAGTCCACCCTCGTGGGGTATCGATGTATATAAGCTGCATACATCGAGACAGCATAAGAGTGCACCAGGAGGAATGGCATCAATCTCTTTCAATTTGCAAAGGAAGGTGTTGGTATCCTTGAGGAAGGTTTTTTCACGAGGAAGCAGTGGTTGCAAGATGCTATCAAGCATTTGGGAAACCGGTTGTAGCAGTGAGCCCCGGGCCGAGATGATAGGGCGGCCAGGGGGCTTAACCGGATTCTTGTGGAGCTTTGGCAGTATGTACAGCACTGGGATCACAGGGTATTGGACCTTCAAGATCTGGACCACTTTCTCAGGGAGAAACTTTGCAGTCTTAGCTGCATCTAACACCGAAAAGAGTTCCTTCTGGAAACCTACAGTCGGATCCCTAGAGAGACGGTCATATACCTCGACGTCAGACAATTGCCCCATGATCTCTTGTCTGTAGTCATCCACATTCATCACCACAGTTGCTCCGCCCTTGTCCGCAGGACGGATAATTATGGATTTATCTTTCCCTAAAGCTTGTAAAGCAACGATCTCCTGCTTAGTCATATTGGGTTTAATTTTATACGGCGTCGCTAGGAATCTATTCATTGAATCGTCCATCAGCTTAGTGAATGTCTTAATTGAGCTATTCTGTGAAGGGGGATCAAACTTGGACCTTGATGTTTTGGACATAAAATCATCAAAAATAGAGCCCTGATGAATAACTGGCTTATGTTGGAAGAACTCTTTGCGTCTAAGTTGTCTGGAGAACTTGTGCAGGTTTAATTTCCAATCAAACTCATTGTGTATATTGGTAGGCACAAAACTTAAGCCCCGATTAAGAACTTGGAGCTCAAATGTAGACAGAGTCCTGTTGGACAAATTAAAAATCAAACTTTCAGTTTGGTGGCCGCTATTGACGCCGCCTTCCTTATTTCTCTGACCCTGGCGCCCCCGACGGGTGGCCGTGCGCTTGTGGAACCTCTGTGGTCCCCCTCTCTTATCCCTAAAGGGAGCGCCGTGGCTGCTTGCACTTCGTCTGGGTCCGAGACCATAAAGTCACTGTCACTACTTGACTTATTACGGTCTGGGTGGGGATTTCTCCGTTGCCAGGGTCGTCGTCGGCGTTGCGGCTTTGGGTTGTCCAACCCTTGTCTGTCACCTCCACACAACCAGGGATACACCCTGTTTTCCTCATAGTCCTGATCTACCGCAAACTTCTTGCTGCGTTTGAATTTCAGCAAGTCCTTCTTATAAGCTTCACATTGGCTCTCTAATTTAGACATCCAACTCGCATTGGATTCAGATTCCAGCAAGTCCTTATATTCCGTATGTAAACCCGTAATTTTGTGTCTCGTGATGTTCAACTCACGGTTCGCCTCCTCAATTACCAGCACCATCAAGTCGGTCGCACATTTGTTGAGAATGGCGACCCACCTCCTTACAAATTCCGGATTGAAACGGCCAATGGTCGGCACGTTCTTGACGCGGAATCCGCGTGGAATTTTGTGCTCCTTATAGTAATTGGCCAAAGATGTGCTATGTAATTGAAAGTCCGTTTCACGGCGTCTCATTTTCAATAATCTGTGATAAACATCCTCGATATTATCGATATCGGACAAAGTCTCAGGGGGTTCCTGTGCCAGGATTGAATCAATTTGTTCCTGGGTATAACTGAACAGCTCCCCCACAGGTGTCCCAGCAGTGCCTGATAGGGATGTCCCTTCAGACTGACTTGCAGATAAAGGCTCCATGACAACTCCCACAGGTATAGGGCAAAATCAATAAACGCCAAATAAAGTATGTACAAAGTGTAGTGGCTGCAGCAACTTCACAGTCTCACCAGTCCAATGAGCAGGAATGGATAAATGACCACATATAGATAACAACGGTGTCACGGGTGCCTTGCAACTGGTGTCCTTTGCAGATCCACAAGTAACAATCTTCCATATATGCCGGCACTCCAATTATATTCAGCAGCTTGGTCGGTGCACTCCCAATAAATTTGTAGACTTCCAAGAATGAAGGCACGCGACACAGGATAAACTTTTTCACCGCAAGTGTATTCTGGCTAGTAACATCTAGCGCTTTCAGGGGATACAACCCCCGTCATCAGGATGGTAGCCACACAGGTACAATGGTGTAGTCAGAACCCCGACTCCTCCCCAAACAACATTTATATACAGAACATGTTTGATTACTCACCTGTCCAGTCGCCCAGCTCCCGCGGCCGCACATCGCCATACCGGAAGTGCGTCATCGCACATTCTCCAGGACACAGGAAGCTCACTCCTGGAGCGCACAGCGTGCGTTCCAAGACCCACTTCCGCGTTCCACTGGGTGAAGACGTCTCTCCTCCTTGGTGGGTGGTGCTTCCCCCCGTGGATGCCGGCGCTGAAGGACAGGAAGATGCCTAAACAAAAACAATAATAACAACGATGAGACAGTGAACAAAAAACACATACACAATACATACCCCATTATAAGAGATACATATAGATGAACCGTGAGTTGAACATCACGAGACACAAAATTACGGGTTTACATACGGAATATAAGGACTTGCTGGAATCTGAATCCAATGCGAGTTGGATGTCTAAATTAGAGAGCCAATGTGAAGCTTATAAGAAGGACTTGCTGAAATTCAAACGTAGCAAGAAGTTTGCGGTAGATCAGGACTATGAGGAAAACAGGGTGTATCCCTGGTTGTGTGGAGGTGACAGACAAGGGTTGGACAACCCAAAGCCGCAACGCCGACGACGACCCTGGCAACGGAGAAATCCCCACCCAGACCGTAATAAGTCAAGTAGTGACAGTGACTTTATGGTCTCGGACCCAGACGAAGTGCAAGCAGCCACGGCGCTCCCTTTAGGGATAAGAGAGGGGGACCACAGAGGTTCCACAAGCGCACGGCCACCCGTCGGGGGCGCCAGGGTCAGAGAAATAAGGAAGGCGGCGTCAATAGCGGCCACCAAACTGAAAGTTTGATTTTTAATTTGTCCAACAGGACTCTGTCTACATTTGAGCTCCAAGTTCTTAATCGGGGCTTAAGTTTTGTGCCTACCAATATACACAATGAGTTTGATTGGAAATTAAACCTGCACAAGTTCTCCAGACAACTTAGACGCAAAGAGTTCTTCCAACATAAGCCAGTTATTCATCAGAGCTCTATTTTTGATGATTTTATGTCCAAAACATCAAGGTCCAAGTTTGATCCCCCTTTACAGAATAGCTCAATTAAGACATTCACTAAGCTGATGGACGATTCAATGAATAGATTCCTAGCGACGCCGTATAAAATTAAACCCAATATGACTAAGCAGGAGATCGTTGCTTTACAAGCTTTAGGGAAAGATAAATCCATAATTATCCGTCCTGCGGACAAGGGCGGAGCAACTGTGGTGATGAATGTGGATGACTACAGACAAGAGATCATGGGGCAATTGTCTGACGTCGAGGTATATGACCGTCTCTCTAGGGATCCGACTGTAGGTTTCCAGAAGGAACTCTTTTCGGTGTTAGATGCAGCTAAGACTGCAAAGTTTCTCCCTGAGAAAGTGGTCCAGATCTTGAAGGTCCAATACCCTGTGATCCCAGTGCTGTACACACTGCCAAAGCTCCACAAGAATCCGGTTAAGCCCCCTGGCCGCCCTATCATCTCGGCCCGGGGCTCACTGCTACAACCGGTTTCCCAAATGCTTGATAGCATCTTGCAACCACTGCTTCCTCGTGAAAAAACCTTCCTCAAGGATACCAACACCTTCCTTTGCAAATTGAAAGAGATTGATGCCATTCCTCCTGGTGCACTCTTATGCTGTCTCGATGTATGCAGCTTATATACATCGATACCCCACGAGGGTGGACTTCGATCCATGAAGGACTTCCTTCTTAAGTATTTGGACCCTGCTATTTTTAACCATGACTTATTTCTTTCCCTACTTGAATTGACCTTGTGCCGTAATTTCTTTCTATTTGATGGAACCTATTACATTCAGCGTAGAGGGTGTGCAATGGGGTCTTCCGTTGCCCCCTCTTACGCAAATGTGTATATGTTCGCTCAGGAGCGGGACCTCTTCTTCAGCGACCAGGACATTTGGGGACACGTCATGCTGTACCTACGGTACATTGATGACGTGTTTCTGATCTGGACTGGGGGGGAGGAGAGGTTCCGCAGCCTGATGAGTGATATTAATGCCAAAAGTCCTTTTATCAAATTTACTTATGAGTGCAGTACATGTAAGGCCAATTTTCTAGATGTAGCCATTGAGATCAAAGATGGAGCTATAACACTTAGTCGATTTTCGAAAAGCACCGACAGGAATACTTTGTTGAGGGCCTCCAGCCACCACCCTCCATCCCTGAAAAAGGGTCTGCCCCTCTCACAGATGCTTAGGGTGGCACGGCTGACCAGTGATAGAGAGAGGTTACCGCATGAATTAGATCTCATGACAGAAAGGTTCCTGGTCAGAGGTTATGATAGGGACCTGTTGGCTATACAGAAACAACAGGTTCTGGATATGGACCCTGAAGCCCTGTGGTGCCCAAAACAAAAGAAAAAAGAGAAGATGATCCCTTGGGTTCATGAATTCTTGTCGTCAAGCCCCATCGTTCAGAGAGCATCTAGGGCTCTCTGGCCTATCATTCGTATGGACAATGAGCTACCTGGCCTCAAAGACCACAGACCATTGCTTGCATATACTCGGGGGAGGAATCTTAGGGACCGGTTGGTCCATGCGGATATATCGGAGTATTCTTCCGTGACCCCGCCCAATGTGTATAGGAAACCCCCTGGGTGCTATAGCTGTGGTAGCTGTATTACATGTAAATATTTGATTAAGTGCAAGGACTTTCAACATCCCCACTGCAATAAGAGGTATGATATTAGATCTGTACTCACGTGTTCCTCTTCACACGTGGTATATGCTATCATTTGCCCTTGTGGGTTATGGTATGTGGGCCAAACAACCCGCATGTTTAAAGAGAGGATGGCGGCCCATCGGTCATCTATTGACTTGAGTTTGAAGGGGAAGGATGTGGACCAGCCGGTCCCACGTCATTTTAAAAGCATGGGACACCCTCTATCATCTTTAAAGTACTTTATGTTGGATCAGGTCCCATTAAGTGCCAGGGGAGGTGATCGAGCCAAAAGATTGCTTATTAGGGAGACCCAATGGATCTTGAGACTTGGGACCACCAAACCAGGTGGTCTTAATGACAAGATTAATTAGAATAGTCTTACCTAATTATCCTTTCATGTTCTTAATTCATGTATCTGTGCAATTCAAGTTATGTCCATATTGATGCCGTATAGTCTAAGATTTCTTTATCTTGCATGAGGAGTCCTGATATTGCCCACCGGTTGGTTGAGCTTAATCAATAACCTAATTATTAACCTATGTGTTATGTACAGTATATACAATAGTATGTGTATGTCTAGTGTAGTTTTTGGCTATCTATATGTATCTCTTATAATGGGGTATGTATTGTGTATGTGTTTTTTGTTCACTGTCTCATCGTTGTTATTATTGTTTTTGTTTAGGCATCTTCCTGTCCTTCAGCGCCGGCATCCACGGGGGGCAGCACCGCCCACCAAGGAGGAGAGACGTCTTCACCCAGTGGAACGCGGAAGTGGGTCTTGGAACGCACGCTGTGCGCTCCAGGAGTGAGCTTCCTGTGTCCTGGAGAATGTGCGATGACGCACTTCCGGTATGGCGATGTGCGGCCGCGGGAGCTGGGCGACTGGACAGGTGAGTAATCAAACATGTTCTGTATATAAATGTTGTTTGGGGAGGAGTCGGGGTTCTGACTACACCATTGTACCTGTGTGGCTACCATCCTGATGACGGGGGTTGTATCCCCTGAAAGCGCTAGATGTTACTAGCCAGAATACACTTGCGGTGAAAAAGTTTATCCTGTGTCGTGTGCCTTCATTCTTGGAAGTCTACAAATTTATTGGGAGTGCACGACCAAGCTGCTGAATATAATTGGAGTGCCGGCATATATGGAAGATTATATATATATATATATATATATATATAAGCAGTGCTCAAAGTGGACATTTTAAAGTCAGGGGTATGAAAAAATAAAGACTGTAGTGGCGCTCCAGAAAAGGGGGTGGGGCCAGTGGAAAGGGGGCATGACTTAAAGTGCAGTGTACCACACCACATACCCCTTATACACATTATACACCAAAATAGTAGGACCCTAGTGGGTAACTAGGGGGGGGGGGTATGTGTGACAGGAAGATAGCGATGGACTGGGGGGCAGGTGTGATGGAGATAGCGGGTCACTATGGGGTCAGGTGTGACAAGCAGACAGTGGATATCTAGGGGGAGCTGGTGTGACAGGGAGGTATAGATAGATATTAGAGAAACTTTCATATAGGTACAGATCACAAATAAAGGAAATATATCTATGCACACATATACATATATATCTATGCTCCTCCTCACCTTTCTAAATTACCTAAGAGCAGTGCAGGTGGGGGATATGATGTGCTCCTTCTATGGCTGCCAGTGACCCAGCAACAGACACCTCCGCTGGCTTCTCCGCTCCAGATCTGTCACCAGTGGCGTAACTATGAATTTTGTTCCCCCCCCCCTGCCAAAAAGTAGCGTATGTAGCGCCTCCCCCCTTGGACTCCTCTCCAGCGTGTTTCCCCAGTGTGTGACGTGATGACGTCACACGCATAACGGAGAAGCTGAAGCAGGATAGAGGATGAGAAACCAGCAGACACTGCAGAGCTCCATAATAGTAAGGCATTGTGATGGGTGATGTTATTATCGTTGGGCCAGCAACATTCTCGTTAAGTATGCCTTCCCCTTGGGCTCCAGAAGCTGACGCTTGTTCCTGAGACATTTTTTTTTCTTTTAGTTTTCCCCTTGCGCACAATTAATTATCCATATCCTGTTCGTGACGCCACGAAAATTCCTTGTAATAAACTGGAATTTTATTCTAATGTTTCTCTGCCTTTCTATTTTGCAGGATACTTCTTCTTTCCTCTTCCACTTCCAGGATTATTCCATTGTCGGTAAGTATAAACAGGTTTTTAGTTTATAATGAAGTATTTATTTATGAATACATTTATATATTTGCGAAGTATATAATAGTTCCACTTCAACAGGTTATGCAACAAGAAATTGCAACATAAAACAAATTAAATTAAATTTACCATTTCCTAGCAATACATTAGAATTTTTATAGATCAAATAGCTAATAACAATAGTTAACCCACAGTGAATATGACAAAAATTCACTTGCATACATCTAACGTCTCAATTACAATACACATTTACAACTAATATACTGTAGTCGGCATTGCCACATTAAAACGCATATTTCACTCTTCTGCTAACAGCATAAATTGAGTCCCAAAAGATTTTGTAACAGTCTATCCTATTAACTCCCAAAGTTCTGAGTATACACTGTGCACTGCTCCTCACAACGATTCTCTCCTTAAGGTAGAACTACTCTTGCAACAATGGATTATCTTATCCTATAATATGTCGAGTTCCTAGTCTTTGTTGGTTACAACAGAAGGAATATTAACCTATTGTTTCCAGCTTGTAATCCCACACTTTGAACAAGACTTTGCTTTACTTTGTCTGACTTTTATTTGCAGAAGCTGAGAAGACCCTGAAGTATAAAACCCTTTTCCTTGCAGGCAAGTGTTTTGTCAATCATCACTAAATGCTTTCCTTTATAGGTAGAATAAATATCTAACTGTATAACATCCTTAGCAAAGTTCGTCTTTCTTTATTCCACTGCTTCATCACTTTATCTCTATCTATTTCGCCTCTTTGCAATATTTATGGAACTGTGAACTGTATAACGGTGCTCCTCTCTAGGACTCCAGCCTCTCAACTGTTTAGTGTGACACTTGTAGTTCTGCGACTGGCAATTTATACTTTGCTATCTCCTTATGCAGGGTCTCAAGACTATACGTTTTGCACTATAAATCTTTGGCTACTTTATTTGGAATAGTACTTATACTCCGGCTCTTCTTATGCTGGGCAAATCTCACCAACACCTCACTGTATTGCAATTGCTAACTTCTATAGACAGCTCACTAGCCAGGGGGATGGAGGCAGGGGTAGGGGTACAACTGCTCACCGCTGGGTTAACTGATGATGCTATTCGTCAGCACACCTCCGGGGCTCCACTCCACTGACAGCCATGGGGGCCTAACTGCGTCACAGCACTCTCCTCCCCCTCTCAGCCTCAAACGCTTACCCTTGGTTTCTTTCTCCAAGGCCTCGCCTCAGTTACCACCCACCTCTAGGGCAATTGGTCTCAGCTACTTGCCTGGATTTCAGCCACATTCCTCCACCGTCTACAGCCCGCCTCCTGCTGTAATGTTTACTCTTGCGCCCCTCAGTGTCACTCCTTACTTTAATGATTCTGCCCGCGATTCCGAGTCCGCTCAGCGAGTGGTGTCACGCCTCCTGGCGGACCAGAGTGCGATAGGCTCCGGCACCCGGTCACCGGATTTCGGGCAGATAAGTATCACCTCTCCAAGTTCTCTCCGGCCTTCCTGTCCCAGCAGCCGCTCTCTGCTTCCTCTATACTGCGTTACTCTGCTTTACACAGCAGCTCTCCATTTCAGCTATATTGTGCCGCTCTGCAGTCTCTCTCCTCTCTAACTGGTCAACTGTCACCTCCAAACGGCCCCCTGCCTTTTTTTTATGCCTCTGCATGCGGATTTGTGGCATGAGCTCCCCAACTTTATTAGTACTTCACAGTGGCTGTTCTCAGAGATTTTCTCCCCTATGTGGCAGGAGAAATAGTTCAGTCCGTGATTCCTTCGCATGGACTAAGCAAACAGACTAGTCCAAGATGCCTAAAGTGAGGGGCATTTCAGTTCACCTAACAGTCTCTGATGACACTCACATACTTTTCTGTAAAAAAGTCTCTGGTTTCTAATATTTTATTCCCTCTATGAGGGACCATAGTTCATTAACTTACGGTATTTACTATATATACATGTATAACATTACCACATGTGCTGGTTATTACACTCCCACTCACATAACCCTACACACATAGGCGAATCTAGAATTATGGTAATGGGTGGTCCTAGATCCAGACATAATAGTAGGTGGAGCTTTGCGCGGCGTAGCCGCGCTCGAAAAAGGGGGAGTGGCCTAATGGGAAGGAGGCGTGGCATCACAAAAAGGGGTGTGGTATTACACTTTAGACCATGCACAGTAATGCCCATTACACATTTTAGCAAACTCCGTAATACCCATTACACATAAAGCCACACGCCGTAATGCCAATTACACATTGTGCCACACATCATGATGCCCATTACAAATTGTGCCACACATCATGATGCCCATTACATATTATATAACAAACCAGAATGCACATTACAGATTTGCCACGTAAGTGCTGCTTACCTACGTGCTCATTGCTAGGGGGTTCTTGCTTGATGGCACCATAGTACCCATTACACATGATGCCGCGCACCATAGTACCCATTACACATGATGCCGCACACCATAGTACCCATTACACATGATGCCGCACACCATAGTACCCATTACACATGATGCCGCACACCTTAGTACCCATTACACATGATGCCGCGCACCATAGTACCCATTACACATGATGCTGCACACATAATGTCCCTTACACATGATGCTGCACACATAATGTCCCTTACACATGATGCTGCACACATAATGCCGCTTACACATGATGCTGCACACCGTAATGCCCCTTACACATTAAGCCACACATTATGCGTAATGCCCCCACATACCGCCACTTGTAGCATTCCTTAAGCAATGCCCCCAAAAGTGCCACTTACTGCAAATTTTTATATAAGCATTCGCTGCTGCTGCAGGGAGAGATGGAGAGCGGTGCAGCTCCTTCTATGGGGAGAGGAGCAGAGCGCAGCGCAGAGCACGCTCCCACTCCCCTCCTGGTGTCCCCTTTGAAATATTGTGCGCGCTGTTGTTGTGCATGACGTCGGGGGGGGAGCACGCCGGGCGCCGGCACCATGTGATTAAAGGGGGGGCGGGCTGAGGTGAAAAGTGGAGAAGAATTAGTGCGGAAGCTGCAGGGGTGTCAGTCATTGACAGCTGGGCAGAGAGCAGGGGGCTGCCCGGCTGTATTCAGAGCACTGCAGGTCACGGCTGTTTGAAATAATACCCCTTTCACAACAGAAAATGCAGGGATTTACCTGGGAATATGGTCCCAGGATCATGCAGGGACATTCCCAGGCTGACCCCTTATACACCAGCCTAGTCCCTGCATTTTCTGGTGTTAGGGGGAGAGACAACCACTCCCCTCTCCCTACCCCCCTTTAACCAACCAGCTATATCTTCGGAACCAACTGACCCATTTACATGAGACCAGTATCATATTGAAGAACTTTTGAGTTGGCTTCGAATGATTTTGGTCCCGTGAAACTGGGCTGTTTGGTTACAGAGAAATCTGCCCTCAAAAAACATAAACAGTCATGAAATTACATTTAAGAAATGAAAAAAAAAAAAAAACGGTTTAACCTCAATATCCCTGGAACCAATTAACCCATATGGATCCAGCCTGGTATCAGATTGAAGGACCAGCGATTTGGGTTCGACTGAGATCAACGTCGAGCTTCAGTGATGCCAAAGGGGGAACTGGCAGCCGTTGAACTGGGTGGGGGTTGGAATTAGCGGGTCCCATGTTATCCTATAGGGAAAACGTTCCAGGTTTGCTTGGCCGTATCTCTGGTTCCCAGGGGGCTAGAGACACGGGGCTGGGCTCGTTGGAAAGCCCCATCCCTCAGCTACATAATGGGCTAATGGGTGGTCCTGTGCACCCCCGGACCACCCCCTACATTCGCCTATGCCTACACATGACTCTTTCTAACCAAAGAACTCACCTAGGAAGGCAGCAGCTTCTGTACAGGGTGGAGAAGGGAGGGAGCAGGATTCATTTCATGCTGCCCGGGAGGAGAGAAGAGTAGGAGGTCGAGACACAGAAGGGGAGGGGCCAGCCTGTATGGGAGCTTTGCTCATTGGTGGCTGGTCCCAGGAGAGGGGCTGGCCCTAGTAGTAATCAAGTATTGCAGCTGTTTAAGCTCCGTCCTGGCTGCGCTGTGACTTGTCCCTGAACAACAGACTGCACCAGCCCTGAACGGCTGTCAGTGCAGCGAGGAGCACAGGCTGCAATGTCTCCCGGCCACATGAATGTGCAAGCGCAGCACACACCTGCGGCCCCAAACAGGTACAGTGTGCTGGCCTGGGGGGCAACTGGCACCCTGCCCCCCTGCCCAGCCCGCCACTGCATGGAGATTGGTTGGATCTTACAGAACTAACCTGACTATGATCTGTGCTTATTACAGATATTACCACTATATACTGCTGTAACCCAGTGTTTCAATGCACTGCTTGGTACTTGTTTCCTAGCACGGCGCCCACGATTTCAATTGTATTCCATCAGGTCTGAAAAATCGGTCGCATCGCATGACCCGATTTTTACATTGTACTCAATGTTAAATGCCCCCCAGACCCCAAATTTAATTGTATAGCCACCCTGATGGGTCAAATAACCCCCCCCCCCCCATTGTTAACGCCACCCCACGATCAACGCCAACCCGAAGCGTGGTGAGCGCAGTGAGGTCGCGTGGGGCGGTGGTACGTAAACTACGTAAGTTACGTATTTGAAGCATAATGTTTCATATCCCCACTATCCACGTCATACCTCCACTATCCACGTGGGCGTGGAGTTAATTTTATAAAGCGCGGCGAGCGCTCACCACACTTTGAGCTCAGTGGCTCGCTGCGCTTGCAACACTTTATAAAATTAACTACACGCCCACGTCGATAGTGGAGGTATGATGTGGATAGTGGGGATATGACGTGGATAATGGGAAAATGCTCTCCGTGAGTCCGCCATGACAGTCCCAGCGCTTAGGGATGTTAACAAAACATTGATGGTTTATGGCCAATGTCTAATAGTTTTGACATCGATGGGGGAGAACCAGATGGTTTCCCACCATCGATGTCACCATCCCTGGATGACCATCTATGTGTAAAAACATCGATGGTCATCCATTGCATACTTATACACCATCAATGGTCAGTTTCACTTTGGCCATCGATGGCAACCATCGATGGCAAAGGCAACGATAACCATCCCTGGATGACCATTGATGTGTAAAAACTTTGATGGTCATCCATTGCACTTATACACTATCGATGGTCAGTTGCACTTTTGCCATCGATGGCAACCATCGATAGCAAAGGCAATGATGCCCATCCCTGGATGACCATCGTTGTGAAAAAACATCGATGGTCATCAATTGCATACTTATACACCATCGATGGTCAGTTGCACTTTTGCCATTGATGGCAACCATCGATGGCAAAGGTGGCTGGGGGACCATCGATGGCAAAGGTGACTAGCTAGTGCCGCTGGGGGAGCCGGGAAAACATGTGATGCTCCCCCAGCGGCCGCATAGCGTCACCGCCACCCGCCCACCCTTCCCGCTCGCGTCACCGCCACCCACCCACCGTCCCCCGTCACCGCCGCCTCACCATCCGCCCCCTCCTGCCCGCAGCCTCACCACCCGCCCGCTGCTTAGCCGGCCACCTGGCAATGGCTACGCTGACAACGTAGCCAAAGCTACGTTGTCAACGTAGCGTAGCCGGGCGCCCGGCTAACATATAAAGTACCCAAATTTGCTGTATAAATCAAGACATGCAATTGTCATCCAAGGGATTATCCTAGTTTATCATAATACATTTTCATGTTGATAACAATAACAGATTTTTTTATTGTGCTTTTGTTGTAACTATTTTTGATATATGCTGACGTGAAAAATACTTGTCTAATTACTGTACACAGATGTTGAAATGTGCTTATGTTGCAATCATTTCTGAATGGACTCATCATAGGATTGGAATACAGGCCCACAGATTAGCTCTTGACATTCTGTAGCCTAGGCCAGAAGTCTTTGTCATGAGAGGCATCCAGACTCCAGCCTCGCCACTCCCAGAAAACTGGAGTAACAAGCCTCCATTTTCTAGAATACTGCCCACTTTACACTCTCAAACTACTGCAGCCTATTAGTCAGGCTGCAGCTTAGGGAGCACCACATGCTCTTACATAGTTACATAGTAGGTAAGGCTGAAAAAAGACTTGCGTCCATCTAGTTCAACCTGCTCTGTTCTGCATATTTGCAATGCCAATCCTGCATAGGTGTTCCACAACTGGATATGTATGCAAACCCTTCCAAATTAGGGTCCTAGTGTAAAGGCCCATACACACTGGGCAACTTTGAGCTGAAAGTCGCTCAAAACACCCAGTTTGAGAGGCTTTTAACTCAAAGCCGCCCAGTGTGTATGCTCCAGCGATGAGCGCTGCTGCGTGCTCCTGCATCATCGCCAGGAAAGCCGTTCATCTGCTGGTTATACCAGCAGATGAGCGGCTTTCAGGGCGGCTTTGCATAACACTGAGCTATGCACCACCGTCCTCCCCCCCTCCGTCGGCGCAGGGTAGGGGGAAAGCCGCTCATTGTGTATGCACTGAGCGGCTTTCCCCACAGCGATGATTGGCATCATCGCTTTCCATACACGCTGGGCATAGTCGCCCAGTGTGTATGGACCTTTAGAGACCACCTTCAAAATACCTTAGCACCCAGCATTTTTTCAAATACAACCAGAAAACGCCATGTTTACGCCCTCAAATGCCGGCTTCCTGTCAGTAGAACTGCTACTGCTTAGTGATCGCATAGAATCAAAATCGACATTTACACAACAAAAATATACATAACATAATGCATCATAGATTTTTAATACATAACATAAGAGAAAAAATGTCAAAAGAGAAGATGGTGACGGCATGGCTTTTAAACCGTGCGGGATTTCGCCGTCCGGCAGGAGCCGGACAGTTCGAAATAGCCCTTAGGGCTATTACACACACTCCGGCTCCTACCGGATGGCAAAATCCCGCACGGCCAGAAGCCTTGCACAGTAGTTACTAATGGACATGATTGTGTCCATTCAGACAGGACGGCCACGGCCCAGCCGCCCGGTTACAGCCGGATCCCACCACTGGGAGGGACGGCTGCCGGGCTGTGGTCATCCTCTCTATTCTTAACTGCTGTGTGCTTGGTTTTCATAGCCCGGCAGGAGCCAGAGTGTGTGAAAAAGCCCTTAGGTGACCCAGTATATGCCGGGTCAGTTAAAGTATTATAGATAGACCACATGTATATAAATAATAATAATAATAATAAAAAAATATATATATATTTATATATACATACAGGGGCATCCACAGCAGTAGACCCCTGGGCATAGCAATGTATTGGGGGCCCTACCGATCCTCCAGCAGTAGGGGTGGGGGAAGCTTTGATGTCCCGCGGGTGGTAGGGGGTATTATATCAACCGCTCAGCATGTAGGGCCTAGATGAGTAATTTCCACCAATTACCCCTTTACTGCACAGATGGTGGGAGATGGGGTGGGAGATGGGGTGGGAGAAGGGGGCATTTGGCTGAATGAAGGGGCCCTGATACATAACTTCCAGGGTGGTAGAGGATGTTTAATATGCAGAGGAGGGGTGTATAGTGGAGTGGGCTTATTCATCATAATTTACTGGTGAGAGGACAGCTTGCTTGACTGCAGATATCTCCAGTTCCCAAAAATAGATTTCTTACATTTTAATGGAATTGAAAACTACCTACCAAATGGTATTGGGGACTAGGGGATCAGAGTTCAGGAGGCAGAGCAATCTGCCAACGAGCATATAAAAGTACATACCAGGTGTGTGGAGCTGGAGCAGTAACCAGCTGCTGGAAGGCTGATATCTCTGGTTCTGGGAACAGTAGAGACAAGCTACTAGTGTCCCTCAAAGGGGGGGGGGGGGGGGGGGGGGGGAGTCCCAGCTTTTAGAATATACCCTTAGAAAAACTCTAAGTCAGACAGAACCTGAAATATCTGACTGGGAAGAGCAATTAACAGGCTTGGATGGGGACCACTGCTTTGAAATCAGATATCTCCGGTTCCCAGGGGCTGATTTTTAAAATTCTTGTACCCATGGAAAGAGGAGACCCTCAGCTTTCAGCTTAGGGCCCTTAGACTCCTGGGGGGGATTCTGGGTACTCAGAAACCCCCCATGCGTGCACCACTGAGGGAAAAGAGGGTGGAATATGTTCAGGCATCCACTGGAGACAGTCACAAGATAATCTGAACTCTCATATTACATGATCATCAAAACGGAATACACAAACAAAACAGATTAAGCGCTCAATGACTTGTACTTATTGGATTCTTTGAAACAGGGCCGCTGACTGGGGGGTGCTGTGGGTACAGCTGTCCTGGGCCCCGGCCTCTGGAGGGGCACGGGCAGCTGCCCACAGCGGCACTGTGACACCCCCCCACCCCATAGCCGCACACCACCACCCACCCGGCTGCGCCCCAGCCAGGCACGCACAATACACAGTGCAACCGGCAGAGCGCCGAGCCTAGGACACAGAGGGTCTCGGCGCTCTGCAGGCTGCACTGTGCAGTGTGTGCGCTCCCGAGGAGATGCGCAGCCGCAGCTTGGTAAGTAATGGTACTCGGGGTGGGGGGCGGCCATAACGGTACTAGGGGGGTGGGGGGGAGCGGACTGAAGGTCTGTCCCGGGTCCTGCGATTCTTAGTGGTGGCGCGCTGTCTGGACCGTTCCGTTACAATATCACATATTTTCTTTATAAGAACATTTAGAATAACAAACACTAAGAAGAATAGAAATAGTTAAACAGCCCACAGATAGCTCTGGTCTGTCAATAAAACATTGCTCATGTAGTGAAAATGCTATGAAGTAAATCATAGCACGTCCTGTCCAAACGTGTTTTGGGATGTTGAAATCTGAAGCCTCTGCTCCTCCCTTCTAGGATGTATTTCCAGCAGTGATACCAGCAATCCAGCAATGAGACAGCGCATGCTGGAGAGAGGTAAGACCTGGATCCATTCTTAAAGTATAGGACAGTATTGTATTGTAGGCACAGTTCTATGATGATTCCTTCCCATCTCTATAAAGAATCGTATTTGTTTTGACTGCAGGCAACCAAAATTGCACAGTTAATGTGATTGTGAGGAAACATTACCTTACTGAATAGACTGGTGTACTGTACCTGCCAAATTGGTATACATGGAAAGCATGTGGTTTTTTATCTTCTATTCCTTAAATGTGATCATTCACTTTGCAATAGTTACTTTGGGGGAAATTTACTAAAGGAAATTTGTAAAAAAATAGGTGTATTTGTATCCAGAAATACACTTATTTTTGATATTTACTATCCCGAAAATACGGCAATTCGTATTCGTATTGATGTGCTATCAATACGAATACGAATTGCCGTATTTTCGGGATAGTAAATGTAAAAAAAAAGTGTATTTCTGGATACAAATACACCTAATTTTTACAAATTTCCTTTAGTAAATTTCCCCCTTTACTTCATGTTAGGATTTGTGAGTTGTGTATCATAAGGTTGTGGCTTCTTGCAAAAGCAGTCTCAGAAATATAAAAGAGCTATGCTTTTAAAAGCAAAACCGTATACACATATACAATACAAAAAACAGGAATTATGAAAAAAAGTCATAGTTAAAATTAGAGATGAGTGGGTCTGGATCCCCGAGATCCGACAGATCCGAATATCGGGGATCCGGGCCAGATCCGAGCCGGCTCGGGAGTTCCCGTCTGAATTCCAGACCAATAACGAGGCCGAACGTCATCATCGCGCTGTCGGATTCTCGCGGGAGCGGGATCTTATAAAAGACGCACGCGCGCCCCGCCATCTTCACTCCAATCTTGGAGAGGGAAGAGGGTGGTTGGGAAGCTCCGTGTGTGCTCTGTGCCATGTGCTCCGTGCTGTGCTCCGTGACCTGCCCTGTGCCCTCACTGCCCTGTGCTGTGCTCCGTGCCATGTGCTCCATGCTGTGCTGTGCTCCGTGACCTGCCCTGTGCCCTCACTGCCCTGTGCTGTGCTCCGTGACCTGCCCTGTGCCCTCACTGCCCTGTGCTGTGCTCCGTGACCTGCTCTGTGCCCTCACTGCCCTGTGCTGTGCTCCGTGACCTGCCCTGTGCACTCACTGCCCTGTGCTGTGCTGTGCTCCGTGACCTGCCCTGTGCCCTCACTGCCCTGTGTTGTAGACTTGAGAGTCAGTGACTGTTTATAGGCCTGAGCCCTGTAGTGTGATTTAACTAACTAGGTGCTGCAGTGCTCACACGCAGGGGCTGCAGTGTCCACTGTCCAGGGGCTGTCCTGTGGCCCGTGCCCTGTTGTGATTTATTTAGCCCTAAGCCCTGTGTTGTGATTTATTTAGCCCTGAACCCTGTGTTTTTTGTGATTTAACTAACTAACTCAGTGCTGCAGTGCTCACACGCAGGGGCTGCAGTGCTGCTGAGTAGTACACTGTGTACAGGGGCTGCAGTAATACAACAGGGTTGCCGACCCTCCCGGAATTTGCGGGAGTCTCCCGAAAATCGGGTCCCCCCTCCCGGCCCCCGGAAGGGTGGGCAACCCTCCCGGAATCAGGGGGACCCCCACTGAGCCCCCCCGATTGCGGCAATCCGCGGGTCTCAGAGGAGGGGGCGGAGCTAAAATGGCACAATCGTGTCATTTTAGCCCCGCCCCCTCCACGGAGATCAGATATTTCGGCTATTTGCCGTAATGGGGGCGGGGCTTAATGACATCACCGTTAAGCCCCGCCCCCGAACTTGTAATGAAATATTCCTCTCCGGGCTTCTCCCGGAGAGGATCTTGTGCAAGTCGGCAACCCTGTATTACAAGGGTCTGTGTCCAGTGTGACGGCCTATATCTTATCCATTGTCCAGTGTCACGAGTCACTCACGACATATATCCTGTGTCCTGTCCTGTGTGACGACTGACGACATATCCTGTGTCCAGTGTGACGACATATATCCTGTGTCCAGTGTGACGACATATATCCAGTGGCCAGTGTGACGACAATAGATCCTGTGTCCAGTGTCACAAGTCACAACATATATCCTGTGTCCAGTGTGACATGTAATGTGTGCCGGCATATATCCTGTGTCCAGCGTGACATATATCCATTGTCCAGTGTGACGACATATATCCAGTGTCCAGTGTGACGACATATATCCAGTGTCCAGTGTGACGACATATATCCAGTGTCCAGTGTGACGACATATATCCTGTGTCCAGTGTGACGACATATATCCTGTGTCCACTGTGACGACATATATCCAGTGTCCAGGGTGACGACATATATCCAGTGTCCAGTGTGACGACATATATCCTGTGTCCAGTGTGACGACATATATCCATTGGCCAGTGTGACATCTAACCATTGTGTGACGGCATATATCCAGTGTCCAGCGTGACATATATCCATTGTCCAGTGTACAGGAGCTGTGTCCAGGGGCGGTGTTCAGAGGCTGTGTCCAGTGTGACGGCTGTGTCCATTGTCCAGGGGCTGTGTCCAGTGTGACGGCTGTGTCCAGTGTACAGGAGCTGTGTCCAGAGGCTGTGTTGTGTCCATTGTCCAGGGGCTGTGTCCAGGGTGACAGGCTGTGTCCAGTGTCCAGGGGCTGTGTCCAGGGGCTGTGTCCAGGGGCAGTGTCCAGTGTCCAAGGGGCTGTGTCCAGTGTGACAGGCTGTGTCCAGTGTAAAGTAAGAAAAATAAATAAAAGTAATAAATAAAATAAAAACACATTTTTGGAGGATGATGGAGGAGGAAATAGTGGGAGATCAGCAACCTGATAGAAGTGCTGAAGCTGCTACCACCAGTAATGACAAGGCCGATACCTCTTTGTATTTGCTGTTTGGAGCATTTCTCTTTTTTTGGGATAGTTTATTAAACTGCCACCCTGTCTGCCCCTGCAGTGCCGCTCTGCCAGGTTGGAAGTGTAAGGTCCACATGTATGTGATGCCGACTGCTGTTGCTTAGCTTAGTCATCCAGCTACCTCGGTATACCCTTTTGGCCCAACTACAGTAAATTAAAACAATTTTGTAAGCTGTGAAGTGATCAAAATTTACTAGAAATGAGTGGAAACTAATGTTATTGAGGTTAATAATACTTTAGGGGCAAAAACAGGCCCAAATTCTGTTATTTTAGCCATTTTTAGCATTTTTTCATAAATATCCAGATCCAAAACCAAAACCAAAACCCACAAGGGTGGTTTTGCCAAAACCAATCCAGATCCAAAACACGAAGGGAGATCCAGATCCAAAACCAAAACCAAAACCCGAAAAAGTGGCCGCCGCACATCTCTAGTTAAAATCAAAATAATATATATCCTGTAAATACAGTATCCTTTAGCTCCTATATACTTGTGCTTTTTGGATTGTATTCCTTTTTGTGTAATATTTCCTAGACACTATGTAGAATTACTATAAGTTGTTTGTTTTATAGTGCTGCCTGTGATTGCATTCCATGTTGCAGCACATCCATACATATATATATATATATATATATATATATACACATATATATATATATATATATATATATATATATATATATCTCTTATATATTTAGCCAGATCCGTCACTCACAATTAGTCTAGCAAACGGTGGGCGGGCTTCCACGGGTGATTGACAGGCCCATAGTCACTGTCAGCCACAATGCAAAACATGCCAACTTCCGTAATACACAACCCTCCGCTCTCCACAGCTATCCGCCCCCTCCTCGCCCGCCACTCCCCATCGCCGCCCAGCCACACAACAAGCCCGCCCCACGGCTACACGCCATGCCCCCCCCCCCTCAGCCTCCAGCTTGCACACCTATCCGCCCCCTCCTCGCCCGCCACTCCCCATCGCCGCCCAGCCACACAACAAGCCCGCCCCACGGCTACACGCCATGCCCCCCCCCCCTCAGCCTCCAGCTTGCACACCTATCCGCCCCCTCCTCGCACGCCACTCCCCATCGCCGCCCAGCCACACAACAAGCCCGCCCCCCCAACCTCGCACCAGCTGCAGTACGCACAGTCCTGCGCACAACCCCCCACACCCGCACGGACAGTGGCGGAACTATGGAGGGTGCAGGGGGTGCAATTGCTATGGGGCCCGGGCCTTTGGGGGGCCCGAGGGCTCTGCAGGCACCCCCTGCACCTATTTATTCTATTTGAGCAATGCCGCACGGGTAGTGTCAGCGGCGCTGTCCCAGACACCTTTCCCTGTCAGCGGCGGCCAGTGCGTGATCCAGCCCGCCCTCCCCTATGATGGTGCCGGGGCTCAATGTCACTATTTTAGTGACCAGCCCCGGCGTTAATCGTGCAGGACCCATGCTGCTGCCAGTGCCAGGACCCCTGGCGCTGTCCCGGACAGGACACCCTTCCCTGTCAGCGGCACTGTGTGTGACTGACTGTGAAGGGACGGAGGGAGAAGTGGTGATCCAGCCCCCTCCCCTCTGACCTCATATCGGGACTCGATGTCACTATTTAGTGACTAGCCCCGGCAGAATCATGCAGGAGGACCCATGCTGCTGCCCAGACGAATGAAAGACCCGGCGCCGACAGGGAGACCTTCCCTCAATGCTGGAGGTAAACTTCAGCACTTATTTTTAAGGGTGAGGTCGTAGATGGGGACTTGGAAGGAGCAAGGGGGGGAGGGGGGTGTCTAACCTCTCTCATGTTTCTGTCTCTCTCTCTCTCTCCTGCTCTGTCTAACCCCCCTCCTGTCCTTTATATTTCTTTATATCCTGCACTCTCTCTCTCCTCTGGTCTAATCTCTCTCTCCCCTGCACTCTCCCCCATTTTGTTCTATCTGTTACTCTATTTCTCTGCTGCACTTTCTACCCCCACCTCTCACTCCCTCTCCATCTAACCTCTCTTCTCTTTCTTCCTCTCCTCTGTTCTCCCCTGTGCCTCACATCCATCTAGATTCTAAACGCTCTCCCTCCCTAACCACCCCTCTCTCTCTCCGCGATACCCTCTTTGGCTCTTAAATCCTTTTCTCTTCTGCCACCCCGAGGGGCATTTTAGTGACAGGTGGGGGGCCCCTTTCCGGATTTTGCTATGGGGCCCAGAAGATGATAGTTACGCCCCTGCGCACGGAGCAGCAGCAAACACCCAGAAGACGCTGCCTACCAACCCCAGCTGCCACTCCCCTGCCCACCGTCACCGTCCAGCAGAGCCTACACGCCGCACCCCCCACCCCCCTGCCTCGCTCCCTGGACACATTAGACCAGGTTAGTATGCCCCGTTCAGCGCACAACCCCCCACAGGACACTGCCTGCCACACCAGCTGAAACTCCTGTGGCCACTTTCACCCTGTAGCAGAGCCTACACGCTGCACCCCCCCCCCCCCCCAGCCACGCTCCCTGGACACATTACACACCGGGAGACGCTGGCTGACGCCCCCAGCTGCCACTCCCGTGCCCACCTTGACCCTCTAGCACAGCCTACACGCCGCACCCCCCCCCCCAACCTTGCTCCCTGGACACATTACACACCGGGAGACGCTGCCTGACGACCCCAACTGCCACTCCCGTGCCCACCTTCACCCTCTAGCAGAGCGTACACGCCGCACCCCCCCCCCCAGCCTCGCTCCCTGGACACATTGCACCAGGTTAGTATGTTTGCCCACTGACACACATCCATACTTCCAATACACAAAACAAACACACCCCTCCATTCCTCCAATCATCACAACCACACACACACACATACACACACATCCATGCCTCCAATACTCACAACTACAAACACACAACCATCCATCACTCCAATAATCACTACGAAACACACATATACACACACAAACACACACACACACACACACACCAATCCATGCTCACAACTACCCACACACACACACAAACATCCAAGTACACACACCCACCCACTCCAGCATCCAATACTCACAACTACACACACACACACCCACCCATCCATGCCACCAATACTCACAACTACACACACACACATCCATGCTTCCCATAATCACAACAAAACACACACACACACACACAGCTATGGCTACAATCATAATACACACACACACCTATCCATGACTCCAATACTCACAACGACCCCATACCACTACACTACCAACACCTCTTCTAACACACTATTTTGTGTACCTTCCCATCTCAGGTCGGTACATGCTACATTTTGGACTTTAGCACACCTCATTCAACTTTAGCACACCTCATTATGTCTTATAACCCACAACAGCCCATACCACAAAACCACCAACGCCTCTCCTCCCTTCAACATTTAGTCTCACACTATATTGTGTGCCTTTCCATCTCAAGTCACAAGCTAACGCCTTTACAACTTTAACACACTCAATTTTAGGTTTTATTACACACAACACCACACACACACATCCATGCCTCCAACAACTACACACACCCATCCATGCCTCCTATACTCACAACTACACACACACATCCTTGCCTCCCATACTCACAACCACACACACACACCTCCTTACCTGCAATACTCACAACTACACAAACACCATCCATGCCTCCAATACTCACAAATACACACACACACACACACACACACACACACACACACAGATATCCATGACTCCAATACTCACAACTACACACACACATATCCATGCCTCCAATACTCACAACACACACACACATACACACACACACACATCCCTGCCTGTAATACACACACAACCACCCATTGCACACACACACACACACATCTATGCCTCCAATACTTACAAGTACACACATCCATGCTTTCAATACTCACAACTACACAAACACACACACCCATCCATCCACACCTCCAATACTCACAAGTACACACACACACACATCCATTCCTCCAATGCTAACAACTACACACACCCATGCATGCCTCCTATACTCACAACTACACACACATCCTTGCCTCCCATACTCACAACTACACACACACCTCCTTACCTGCAATACTCACAACTACACAAATACCATCCATGCCGCAAATACTCACAACTACACACACACACACATGCCTCTAATACTCACAACTACAGATGCGCACGCACATACTCAAACACATCCATCCCTAAAATACTCTCAAGTACACACACACAAACAATGCCTGTAATACACACACCCAGCCATACCACACACACACACACATCTATGCCTCCAATACCCACAAGTACACACTCACATCCATGCTTTCAATACTCACAACTACACACACACACCCACACACACACATCCATGCCTACAATACTCACAACTACACACACACATCCATCCATGCCTCCAATGCTCACAACTACACACACCCATCTATGCCTCCTATACTCACAACTACACACACACCCATCCATGCCTCCTATACTCACAACTACACACACACCCATCCATGCCTCCTATACTCACAACGACACATACACACACACCCATGCCTCCTATACTCACAACGACACATACACACACACCCATGCCTCCTATACTCACAACGACACATACACACACATCCATGCCTCCTATACTCACAATGACACATACACACACATCCATGCCTCCTATACTCACAACGACACATACACACACACCCATCCATGCCTCCTATACTCACAACGACACATACACACACACCCATCCATGCTTCTCACGGCCATAGCTGCAGGGTTTAGGACTTAAGCACACTTAATTTTATCTATTATAATTTTTGCTTTCACTTTAAGGTCCCTTCAAACATCACGGTGTGCCACTGTACACTTTACTATGTTTGCTAACGCACCAACATCATTTTCAAACACACACACACATCCATACTTCCAATACTCACACAAAACAAACACACCACTCCATGCCAATCATGACAACTACACACACACACACACACACACACATCCATGCCTCCGATACTCACACAAAACAAACACACCACTCCATGCCAATCATTACAACTACACACACACACTCACACATCCATGCCTCCAATACTCACACAAAACAAACACACCACTCCATGCCAATCATGACAACTACACACATACACACACCCATGCCTCCAATACTCACACTAAACAAACACACCACTCCATTCCAATCATGACAACTACACACACACACACATCCATGCCTCCAATACTTACAACTACACACACACACAACCATCCATCCCTCCAATACTCACAACTAAACACACCCACACAAACACACACCCATCCATAGCTCTAATACTCACAACCACACACAAACATCCAAGTACACACACCCAGCCAACCATCCCAGCATCACAACTACACACACACACATCCTTGCCTACCATACTCACAACCACACACACACACACCTCCTTACCTGCAATACTCACAACTACACAAACACCATCCATGCCTCCAATACTCACAAATACACACACACACACACACATATCCATGACTCCAATACTCACAACTACACACACACACATATCCATGACTCCAATACTCACAACTACACACACACATATCCATGCCGACAATACTCGCAACTACACACACACATCCATACCTGTAATACACACACAACCACCCATTGCACACACACACATTTATGCCTCCAATACTTACAAGTACACACATCCATGCTTTCAATACTCACAACTACACACACACCCATGCCTCCAATACTCACAAGTACACACACACACATCCATTCCTCCAATACTCACAACTACACATACCCATGCATGCCTCCAATACTCACAAACACACACACACACACATCCTTGCCTCCAATACTCACAACCACACACACACACACACATCCTTGCCTCCAATATGTGACTTTACTAATCTTATTTATATCAAAGCACTTTCCTAACTTTTTACAATAAAAAGCATCACAATGTTCAACCTCTTTTCAAAATCTTATAAAATATTTCTATTCAAATACATATTTCCTACATCTAGATTAGGTAACATTTAAACAACATAAAAATTCATCATAACACTATCACACACTACACCCCCTTTGCAATTATATGCACTTTCTTTTGTAAACATTTATGCTCTCACTCAAATTAACTTTACCCACATTATTCACCATATTACACTACATCTCACACTCACATATATTTCTACTTCTAATGGGGCGAAGCCCCTCACGACGGTGTGAAGAGCGCCCGGAGGGCGCGATGAATCACCTAGTATATATATATATATATATATATATATATATATAAGCAGTGCTCAAAGTGGACATTTTAAAGTGGGGGGTATGAAAAAATAAAGGCTGTAGTGGCGCTCCAGAAAAGGGGGTGTGGCCAGTGGAAAGGGGGCATGCCTTAAAGTGCAGTGTACCACACCACAACATACCCCTTATACACATTATACACCAAAATAGTAGGACCCTAGTGGGTAACTGGGGGGGGGGGTATGTGTGACAGGAAGATAGCGATGGACTGGGGGGCAGGTGTGATGGAGATAGCGGGTCACTATGGGGTCAGGTGTGACAAGCAGACAGTGGATATCTAGGGGGAGCAGGTGTGACAGGGAGGTATAGATAGATATTAGAGAAACTTACATATATGTACAGATCACAAATAAAGGAAATATATCTATGCACACATATACATATATATCTATGCTCCTCCTCACCTTTCTAAATTACCTAAGAGCAGTGCAGGTGGGGGATATGATGCGCTCCTTCCATGGCTGCCGGTGACCCAGCGACAGACACCTCTGCTGGCTTCTCCACTCCATGTTTCCCCAGTGTGTGAAGTGATGACATCACACGCATAATGGAGAAGCTGAAGCAGGATAGAGGATGAGAAACCAGCAGACACTGCTACTTCCCTTGGCTCCGACGCATCCCAGGCCACCCGCCCATCCTGTACACAGTAGCCAATAGCCGGCTCTGTGTACAGTCAATTGAATCAGTGGGAGGATTTGTCATCTCTGCCATGGCCGCACCCGCACTGCAGCTAACTCGTCTCCGGTGGTCAGTCAGTGGGCAGCGGCATGCTCCCCGCAACAGTGAATAATACATTGCTTGCACAACTATAGCAGCTCCTGCCTGCGCAGCCATAATGTTTTGGCTTGCAGAAAGTGCATGTGACTTCACGTAATTGCGGCAAACCGCCCTGAAAACGGTCCAGACATGCTTCCATTGTCCGGACTGCACTCGCCCAACACCACATCACCGCCGACTTAATGGCATGATGCCACCTCTCCTATGTCACTCAGACTGCGGTTGCATTTTCCAGAATGCGACCGCTGTCATCTATTGGGAATGTTTACTATTCAGAGATCAATGCTGAATACGGCTTATTGTACAAATATTCAACAAATATATATAACATTTTCAGGCTGCATGTGACTGTAGCGCCTAGATCCCCTTCAAGCAATATAGCCTCTGATGTCATCAGACCATTTGTGCTTTTACAAGATTACACTTTTAAATAAATACCATAATCTCATTCTGTACAACTAACAAATCTTAACATGAAATAACACAACTATTGCAAAAAGAGGTGGTGCAAGGGATTTGGGCTCCACTCTGCTGCCACTTCCCAAGGGTGGCTCATGCTCACTGACAGGGGCCGGATGCTGCACTCTAGCATTATGTGCAGCATCTGGCTCCTGTCATTGTGTAGAAGCTGGCACTGCAGTCAAGGCAGTCTCTGGGGGCGTTCGCATCTCCCTAAAATAAGGCTGCCCAAGGTGCTGCAAGCAGAGAGAGTCCCCAAGGCTATATCATTGCACTTGTGGTGGTCATGCTGCAGGAAACAAAAAACATGTGAACCTTTGTCATGTCAACTAATCCTACTTCCAACCTTTGTACATGTTGACCTAATGCATGTTGAGTATTTGTTGTTATCTTATACATTTTACATTGTCCCTCCAATGATCCACACTTGTGTATTGGGCTGCTTCATCAGAAGACATGTACTTGCATTTTTTTCATGAGCATATTTTGCATCTGTGAATATGGACATACATTTGTGTGAAATCATCATCAGACCCTAGAATTGCCTAGAATATGTGCTAGGGAGCTAGGATTGCTGAATGTGCTTGTATCAGGGCGTAAAGTGGTCCTGGAGAGGTGGTGGCACTCATATCCCTCTGCCACCTAGTTCCTCCCCTTCCCTTCCCTCCATTAGACAGAGCGATAGGGTATTGGATATCCCCTTGCAAATTCCATTACTGAGGCAATATTCACCAACTTTATGTTTTACTTTGAGACACGAACACATGAAAAATATTTTACAATATGTATTTCACATAATCTTGCTTAAACTATATAGTTACATAGTAGTCAGGGCCGGACTGGGACCAGAAATCAGCCCTGGCATTTTGAGCACACAGGCCCACCTGCAGCATGTGGGACCCTTGCGCGGCGAAAAGGGGGCGTGGTCTCATGGAAAGCATCAGAAAAAGGAACAGAAAACATTATGAAACACATTGTAAACACCATTACACATTTATAATAACAGGAAACCACAGGCTGCCCCCTGCACAATAACAGAACACCACAGGCTGCCCCCCCTGCACAATAACTGGACACCACAAGCTGCTCCCCTGCACAATAACAGAACACCAGAGGCTGCTCCCCCTGCACAATAACAGAACACCATAGGCTGTTCCCCCTACACAATAACTGGACACCACAGGCTGCCCCCCCCCCTGCACAATAACTGGACACCACAGGCTGCCCCCCTGCACAATAACTGGACACCACAGGCTGCTCCCCCTGCACAATAACAGGACTCAGGAGTCAGGACACCACAGGCTTCTCTCAGAGAAGTTCTCTGGGAGAAGCCTGTGGTGTCCTGACTCCTCAGTCCTGTTCTCCCCCTGTACAAATGCTATTTACCTGAGGCTGTGAAGCTGATTGAGGATGGACACCGAGGCTGCCTGCAGCACCAGCAGGGGGAAGTAATGTACATGCACAAGCCGGACAGAAGTAGGAAGTATCATGGTGCCTTCACTGCCTTGTGAGGATCCTCCTGACCCTCGTCCCAAATCTCGCCCGATGCCCTGCCCTCTGTAGCGGCCTCTTGCACTGTCTAGGCAGGTCCACAGTGCAGGAGGCCGGCGGCCATTTTCCCGAAGCCGCGGCTATATCCTCCTGCACTGAGACAGGTCCTCAGTGCAGAAAGCCGGCTGCTATTTTCCCGAAGCCGCGGCCATATCCTTTAAGCTGCGGCCAGCGCCGCTGAGCACAGGAGAGTCCCAGCCGCTGCCAGCGGCAAGCGGGACTCAAATTCGGCCCACCTGGCCATAGTCCCTTCTGGCATTTGCCAGAAGTGCCAGATTGCCAGTCCGGCCCTGATAGTAGTTAAGGCTGAATAAAGACATGCGCCCATCAAGTTCAACCTTTGGTTCGAGTGCATTATCTATTTGCTACATCCCTTATATAAACTGAAATCTGTTTTCATTAAATACAGATTATGATTGTTGTTTGTACCCCTGGATGTTTTTGCCCAATAGATGTTTGTCCAACCTTATCTCCAGGAAGAGAGTTCCACAATTTAACTGCCCTGACCGTAAAAAAGTTTTTTTCTTTTAAGGGTACGAAATCTTCTCTCCTCTAGTCTAAACTCATGCCCACGTGTCCTAGAGTCCTTCCTCAAAGCGAAAAGGTTGCCTAACAGTTCATTATATTGGCCCCTGATATATTTGTAAATGTTAACCATGTCTCCCCTTAAATGTCTCATTTCTAGCGTAAACAATCCCAATTTGTCCAATTTAATTACTCCAACCATTTTATTAGCTTTGTTGCTCTTCTTTGGAATTTTTCCAGTTCTGTGATGTTTTTTTTCTTGTAGTGTGGGGCCCAGAATTGTACTCCATATTCTAGGTGCAGTCTGACCAATGCTTTATAACGAGGAATAATAACATTTGAGTCCCTAGTCTCCATACCTCTTCTTATATAGGCTAGTATCCTATTGGTCTTTTTAAACTGTGTTGGCTCAGTTTAACTATTCTATCAAATATTTATTATATTAAGTTATAATACAGTTCCAATTTTGTTCTCTACCATGAAACTACCTGTATCGCATCCATCCCCCTACAATTCAATCTCCGATGTATTTTCCGTCAGTGCATGTAAGATGTCGAAAGTGATCATATTACTTTCAAACGAAGTTAATGCCATTAAAGACCTTGGGCTACATTTACTAAGCATTGTCACTCACTAATTCTTAACAGGTTTGTTCCTGAAATTTAATCTGTAGAAATACTAAATAGAAAAACAGACAAAAATCATCAAAAATTGTTGCTTAGTAAATCTAACCACTAGTACAGGTTGTATTTTTATAACTGTTTCATTGCCCTAATTTCTACTTTTTCTCCCAAACTATTACTATTTATTATAGGTCCATGAAATGGTTACTTCACGCCTTATTTTTATGCTATATATATTAACTCTGATATATTTACCATCATATAAGGCAGGTAAGTAAATTTTAATATTCATTGAAAATGACAGTATTACAAGTGTGTGCAATAATGGGGTTGCTATATAAATACAGATCAGGGCCGGCGCCACCACTAGGCAGGACTAGGCATTTGCCTAGGGCGCCGGCCACTGGAGGGCGGAAATGAGCCGCCGAGGAGAGGTACCATAGAAAGCGGGGAGCAGGTAAGACAGAGGGCTTCCCTCTTCCCCCACCCCCCATCCCACCTCTGAATCAACGCTGCCCTCCCCCCCTGGACGTGGGGGCTGCTGCGGCAGCAGTATTGCCCGTATCACAACCACCCCCCCCACCCCCCTGGAGTGTGGGCGGCTGCTGCAGTATCACCCGCAAAAATCCCCCCCCCCCCCCGAAGCACGGGGGGGTGCATCGGGCGGCGGGCGGAGGATTTGCCTGGGGCGGAGGGGAGGCTTGCACCGGCCCTGATACAGATGTGTCCTCATCCACTATCTTCATTGATACCAAAGTGCACCAGTTTCTGGAGGAATCAGCTGCACAAAGTGTATTTTTTGCTCAAAACTGAATCGTAATCCTATGAACAAAACAACTGTATGTGACAAAACTATTTTGCTAGATTGCATTGATGGTTTACATTTTTGTTTGTGTACAGTATTATTATTATTTTTTTAACATCAATATTTTTATTGAAAACAGTTCAATAACTTTTAGAGGGGAGGGGGTTACAGAAAGAAGAAAGGGGAGGCAGGGAAAGGGGTACACATGGGGCAGTTAGACTGCTGCAAGATACAAGGAAAAAAAAGAAACAAATGTCTAAACAGAATAATTATGTCGAGCACATATTGTACAGTATGGGATATATAGGCGTAAATGGTAACAATGTATAATTACACATAGGCCTAGAATATAATATTAATAGAGTCTCAGGATATTTATGAAATGCATGTGGAACATTAAGGCTGAATTGACGAGGGTCGCTATGGGAGGCTTTAGGGAAATGGTGTGAACCCTCCCCGTCGGTGAATGGTCACACCAATATGACCAGCATACTAGTGGGGATGTAGACGAATAAGAATAAGGAATATACTTCGTTTCCATGGTGTAATTGAAGTGGATTTTTTGAATAACTTTTGCTAGTTGAGGAGGTGTAGGTTGTTTCCAGCACTGAGCCAGAGCTGAGCGGGCTGCGATGAGGATATGCCCTAAGACATATCGCTTGCAGGAGGGAATAGAGTCCGGAAATATGTTAAATAATGCCACCGAGGGGGAAGGGGTTAGAGTAATATGTAGGACTTGATTAATTAAGTTGAATACATCTTTCCAATAATCAGTAATGAGTGGGCAGGTCCAAAAAATGTGGTAAATGTGTCCTTTTTCTCTGCATTGCCTTCAAAATTTGGAGCAGGTGGGCCAAAATGAGTTCAGTCTATCTGGGGTGAGATACAACCTGTGGATCAGTTTCACATGCATTTCAGTATGATTCAAACTGCGCGACAAGGAGTGGGAGGAAAGAAATATTTTGCTCCATTGGGCCTCCCAGTGTCAGACACAGGACAGTTTCCCACTTCTTCTGTGTGTTAGATTTAAAAATAACAGGCATGTCTAGAAGTGTTTTGTACCAGAATGTGATGTCCTCTCTAGAGTGCAGTGGAGTGAGGCGAAAGTAGATTTGCAGAGTGGGAGCGCTAAGTGGTGCAGTCTGGCGGGGGATACCATTCCACCAATGATTTATTTGGAGGTAATGAAAAAGTTCAGACCCTGGGAGGGGGTATTTAAGTTGAATCTGGGGGAACTTTAATAGACATTGGCCGACAAAGAGTCCCATACTGAGAGGAAAACTTCGGTAGAGGGAAGGAGATTATGTGATTTGGGCCTGAGGGATGTAGGTATCCTAAAGAGGTCCTCCACCGGAAATGGGACACAGTACCTTTCCGGGCATACAGTATTATTTTTAAAGTCAAGTCTGGTAAGACCTTAGAATTCACAATAGCTTAGGTGGATGATATTCAATTTAATCATTCTTTATTGTCAAAATCAATTCATTTACCTGTTGTTTCTGCAATCACACCTGTGTGGCAAAACCTCATTCTCTGGGTGGGTTTGTCAGCGGTTTTATAGTGTGTTTGATCAGTCCCAGGTTTCTATTTTATTCTTTTAATCATCTACAAAAAAAAAATGATTGTGCTTGGATATTCAATTCTATTTTAAGTATGCATTCTTGGCGGTTATGTAGCAGTTTTGATCTTGGTACATTGGAGTTGCAAAACCACAAATTAGCTGGGATTTAGAACCCACCACTTAATGCCACGAATCAACCTGCCCCAGTAGTGGTCAGCTTCATCTTCTCTTCCTGCTTCTCCTGGAAAGAAGAAATATTAAATCAGCTAGCATGAGGTATATATCGAAACAGTGTACGGTTTCGATATATACAGAATGTTGTTTATCAAGAACCAGGAGCCAAGGTGCTAGGTCCTCCAAGTCAGTGATTCTCAATCTCTGTCCTTAAGACCCCAAACAATTCCCAGCATGTATACAGGTGTATTACCAGCTGACACATTTTAAAGATCCGCAGGTGACCTTTTACAAATAACATGACCTGATTGATTAGTTCTGGCAATACAATGTCAACAATTCCTGGATTACATAGTGCGTACTAAGCACCGATAAGCTGAGAAGAACATGCAACTAGAGTTGCTAAGAGCTGGTTTGCAGAGCAGGTCATGTGACATGGGGCATGATTCAGCCCTGACTGCAGAGCTGTGAATTCGATTACAGGGAAACCACTCATGCGCACGGTCCACAATTCACATGTGCAAGTCGCCCGTACTAACAAAGCCAGCAATGGCTAGCCATCGCTGGCCATTTGTAAGTCAAGTGACAGGCTCAGGGCATTTGGGGGTGGCACGTTGGTGTTTTCTGGGAGTGCCCTGGAAAACGCAGGTGTTGCCCAGCCGTTGGGAGTAAGGGGTGCTGACATCAGCAGCGGCCTCCTCTCAGCGGCCATTGCACTGCTGAGAAAGTCTAGACCAGTAATGGCTAACCTTGAAACTCCATCTGTTGTTGAACTACACATCCCAGAATGTCCTGCTACAGTTTTACTATTTGGCCATGCTAAAACTGATGCAGGGCATGCTTGGATGTGTAGGTGAACACGCTGGAGTGTCAAGGTTAGCCATAACTGGTGTAGACCTGCAAATGTTTTTCCCCTGTGTGCAGGGCTGCAAACCTATATGCACAGGTGCGGGTAGCCACTCTGGCTGGGCGCCGTTTACCTGATCACTGGGTTCCGAAGATTTGCAGCCCAGCGATCAGGTCTGAATCAGGTCCAATGTCCAACTTGGCCGTACCCATAGTTCAGACCAGGAGAAGAAATCAAGTCAGATTTCTAATAAATGACTCGTCCGGACGCACAGGAACCACCCCCCATTTTTGGGCACCCTCCCAGCCTTTCCATGAGAGAAGGCAAGTATGACATTTTATGCAGCTCTCATTACCTGCTTTTAGCTGTAGCTGTGAGCATGTATGTGTAATGTGCTGACCATTTCCTGCCAAAGTGTTTATTTCACCACAGTACTATGTGAAGCTTATGGATAAAACAAATACATTTCTCCTTAATCATATTTTCAGTTTAAAATAAAAGCACTGGCAGCAATTGTGTGAATTACATACATTAGATTAATACAGCCTCCTATTTATTCAAATGTTGCAATAAAACAGATTCTCTATATCACTTTACAGCCATATATATATATATATATATATATATATATATATATATATATACACACACAGATGGAGCTTGCCCAGCTTGCGGGGTTGAGTTTTAATTCAGTATGTCTTGAAAATGAGAAATAGTTTCAATACTATTACTGGATAACAGGAGGAATTGGATATATCCAGTTTGGGATGTTTTTGCCAGTAGCAGTAATAACTTTCAGAAACTGTTTGACTCTCCTGAAAATCTGCTGACTCCCAGGGAACCCTTCCAGAATGAATCATAATAAAGTGAAAGGAAGAAAAACACACTGTTTCCCCCAGCACCTACATACAGCGCTAGGGATCCCCAATAAACCTTGACGAGGCTTGGGGGCTTATTCATACATTTGCGCAATTATATGTAACCCAGATGGCTGAATTCTGTTACTATATAGGATACAGGTATCTTGTTACTGTATCAATCAGGGTGCTGGGGGAAACTGTGCTTGTCTCAATCAAAATTACCCTTCCCTTGTGAGCACCTGAGTGATATCACTAAACTAAATGAGCTTCTGCCAGTATATATATATAGATATATATATCTATATGTCTAAATATATATATATATATATATATATATATATATATATATATATATATATATATATATATATATATATATATATATATATATATATATATATATATAGACACAGTATTGGCCAGCACACCTCAGCGGGATTCAACTTGTGTGGTGCCTTCCCTGGTTTCCCTGCCGGGATTCCAAATCCAGATACCTTCTTGGGATGGCACTCACTTCTTCAAGAAAACTCGGACACAAGCAGTAGTTGAAAATCTACGTTTCGGAGCTTTTAATCACACTCCGTCATCAGGATCCTGATGACGGAGTGTGATTAAAAGCTCCGAAACGTAGATTTTCAACTACTCCTTGTGTCCGAGTTTTCTTCTAGGAAAATAAACAAGAGCACTCCATAGTGCAATATAAAAGGTGATATTTATTTTTTTCTAAAAAGTTTTTTCGCATAGGCAGGTTTAAAATAACGTACCACAGTGGGCGGTTCAACCACCGCAGGACAACAGCATAGACACTTGTGTCGCAGACACAGTTTTAAGTCGGAGCGGTTACACTCATGGATGTCACGCTTCCAGACACATCAGATGGGCATGCCAGGCCGCGCTCCAACGCGTTTCGTAATCACGTACTTCGT
This sequence comes from Crinia signifera, assembly GCF_055691185.1. Taxonomy (NCBI): domain Eukaryota; kingdom Metazoa; phylum Chordata; class Amphibia; order Anura; family Myobatrachidae; genus Crinia; species Crinia signifera. Next base: position 259,680,115 of record NC_139218.1, read on the forward strand.
CAGTAGGGCAATTCTACAATACCAGGGAAGTCCAGGAACAGAGCATTTTCTCCCGCATAGAGAGGGTCAGGTAGGCAAGTATGATATATATATATATATATCTCTGAGGTGAAAGGAATGCAGTAAACAAAACTAAATTTGTTGTGACATTTAACTGCAGGCCAAACCTCTTATTACTGGGCATTCCCTGAGACAATTATATACATCAGTAATGTGTACATGACATGTAGGGCAATCAGGAATCAGGGGAGGATAATAAGTTCATAGTAAAACTCTACTGAATTTAAACAAAACATGACCTAGTTTGGCAGCATGATTGGAGTTTATAATGTTAGGATATTATATATATATATATATATATATATATATATATAAATAAAGTAATTCTGTTAGCCCCTCTGAAGCGATCAGAAGTCCTATTGGAGATTTGTTTGCATATTTTTATTGGATGAAGGATCATCATCCGCATTTTAGGTGAACCCTTTAAAGCTCCGTTAATGAGGAGGCTGACAGGAACACTAAGACCTGTTAAGCTATAGGCCACAATAATTGCCAAACCTGAACTGAAGTTATTGTTTATTCCTAATATAGATCCAAGGAACATTATGTCCTTATATTAAAAAACCCTAGAAAACATCTCTATATAATACAAAAAAGGGAAATGTTCTACAGATCCGAATAATTTACGATCACAATATATCACAATTATATTTCCCTGATGAAGTCTCTATGAGACGAAACGCGTTGGATTTTCTACAAGCGTTTTTACCTTGACAACCCTGTGAAGAAAAATAAACAATTATTGGGAAAACATCTCCTACTTACTTCACTGGATGTGGAACTTGCAAGAGTGCATTTGGACTTTGGTTTAGGCGCCATACCACTATTGGGTAAAAGTATTGGGCTTTGTTTGTTCCCTATCCCTCAGGGAACTTAGTGGCGAGGCTGCCAAGCATCTAATTGCAACATATTGTATACATATTTTGTGAAAGAGGCTATAGTGCGAATTGGAATATTGGGGATCTACTGTATATATATATATATATATATATATATATATATATAAAATCCTGTCCAAGTTTGGGCTGCCACTCTAAGGGCCATATTCAATAAACCTAATCGCGATGTGCAGCGAATCATGTTTAGGATTCGCTGCACATTCGCCATGTTCCGTAGGGCTGGAGCCCTCGCTGCCAGCCCTCGCTGACACAGTATTCAACGAGGCAGGGGCTCGCTGCCCCTGATGGCGAATGTGAACCCCCGCGGCGGACGACGCAGGGAGCCCGTGGACGATGGCAGGCAGGGAGATGGAAGTCTCCCTGCCTGCCCCAGAATGTATGTGGGGGGGAAGTGGGCTCCCCGGGAGCCAGGCAGCACAAGCTGCCCCCCGGGAGAGCCAGCAGGGGACCAAATATGCACTGCTCCCAATCGAGCATATGTAATGATCGGGAGCAGTGAATATATGAATATGTAATGAGCGGCTCTCTGCTCCCGGCCCCCTGCTGGCTGCTATGTGTAAAAGAAATATATATATTTTTAAATTAAATATATATTCATGTGCTGTAAGCAAATGAATAAAAATAGTATGCCCCTTCACAGAATAAAATTCCTGATTTTTTTACACCAAATTTTAAAAAACAACAACATTATTTTAATAGTTCACATTCCACTTCACCATGAAAATATGGCGATTGCTACACGGTGACACACGGCGAAATCACTTAGAAAGCAATTCGCCATCTTCTCATTGAATACACTCACGGCGAATCACATTGAAAAACCCATTGAAAAACCACAGCGTGTTGCGGAAAGCATCAGACGGTGAATTGTCCCTCATTCACTGTTCACCGTCGGCGAAAAGTGCACGTTGAATAGGGTGATTCACTTTCTGACACAAAAAATCCCCTTCCAAAGTGAAAATAACACAAATTCGCCATGAAACATGGCGAATTGGCCTCATTGAATACTGCCCTAATAATCACGACTGTATCTTTTAGCTTTTTTTACATTAAGCGCTTCTCAACAACATATATATTTGTTTGTGTGTGCATCTCTCAATCCCTCCTTCCCTGCACCTCTTTATCCACCTCAACTGTGCGCCTCTCACTTTCCCTTTCTCTGCACCTCTCTGCCACACTTGCACCTCTCACTTCCTCCTTCCCTGCATCTCTCCGTCGTAGTCACCTCTCATTCCCTTCTTCCCTTCATCTCTCTGTCCCAGTTACCTCACATTTCCTCCTTCCCTGCATCTCTCCATCCCAGTCACCTATCATTCCCCCCCTCCCTGCTGTCCCCGTCTCCACTGCACTTCTCCATCATGTCACCTCTCACTTCTTCCTTATATCCACCTCTCCGTCCTCCTGTTACACCTGCATGTCTCATTTCCTCCTTTTCTGTACCTCTCCATCCCCCTTGAACCTCTTCGTCCCCTGTCCTACCTGCACTGCTCTGCCCCCAATCCCCCCTACACTTCTCAGTTTTCCTGTGCACCTCTCCATCCCCTGTCCTACTGCACCTCTCCATCCCCCTGCAGCTCTCTGTCCTCCCCTGCACCAATATATCCCTCTGTCTCCTCTGCACCTTTCCACCCCCTTGCACCTCTCCATACTCCTGTCCCCCCTGCACCTCTGTCCCTCCTTCATCTCTCCATCTCCCTGTAGTCCCTTCACCTCTCTGTCTCCCTGTCCACCCTGCACCACTCTGTGCTCCCTTTACCTCTCCACCCCCCTGTCCCCCTTCATTTCTCTATCCCTGTGCTCCCCCTGCATCTCTCTGTCCCTCTGTTCTACCTGCACCTCTGTATGTTACTCTCAAATAAAATAGACATAAAAATTACTCATCAAAATATCTGCTATTCACCTAACTTATGGCAGACAGCAGGTGGAGGATGGGGCAGGTGGCAGCCGGAGGATGGGGCAGGCCGCAGGCAGCAGATGGGCAGTGGGGCGGTCAGAGGAGGTAAAGCCATGGCTGGGTCCCCATCTCATCCATTGCAGCCTGCGCCCGAGGCAAGCCACTCCCACTCTGGGGGAGCAGTGCAGTGGGCTGCTAGTAACTGGCTGGGATAGGCTCCCCTCCTTGCCTCTCTAGTGTCAGGCATACCTGGCCTGCAGAATTCGGGTAAGGATGCCCACGCTATGTTCTGGTTAAGCAGGTGGAAGCTTCCTCTGACTGCACGCACTTCAGCTGCTGCTGGCTCTCAACATCTCCCCAGCACTTAAACAGGCAGCAGCAGAGCAGCTCCTGGCCTGTTAGCACAGAAGCTCTGACCACTCCCTGCAGACCCCACTGGCGTTGGCTCCCCCAAGCCACCGCGGGGGCTGCAGGACCGTAGTTATGCCACTGTTTCAGATAAAGCACAATAAAACTTAACATGTGAAAATGCTTTGGATGGTGCATGGTAGCACTTCATATAGAGATTACTGTACAACACAGATGTACAAATTCCACACATCAAATTGATTAATGTAATCTGTCACTTCCAGTTGTTTTATTTGTGCAAATATGACACACACTTGGTGCTGCTGAGTTGCTCAGGACCTGATAGCAACAGTGTATGAGGACACATCTGCAGTATTCTGTTTAGGAAAGGGCAAAGCCTTTGTCAGTGATTAGTCTAATTAATTCATCGCTCTATAAATCTAATGGGGTGCTGACCCCAGAGGCTACTACAACACATTAGATACTGTGAAATGCAATAACAGTAATATCATAGAACAAATGCAGTAAAGATGTAGCTGTGCTCATCCTTGCCAGATCGCCATTGCTCATTCCCGTGTGATGCGCTAAATTTGCACCCACGACACAGAATCACCCCGCTCAATGTGTTTCTGGGAGCTATATTAGCAAATTAGATGCAAATACATGGCGATGGTTTGCGTCAATCAACATGGGATTCCCACATGGCGATTGGCAAGGAAACCATGAGCATGGCTACATATGTACATTTCTCAGTGTTATGATGTCCAGTTATCCAAAATATTACATTATTTATATATATTTTCTTTTGATTGTCCTTATAAGGGATATGGAACGGGATGCTCTAAAATAAAAATGTGGTAAAAACCCGGGTTTTTAATGCATTTTCATATGCTCTAATGCCCCTCCATCTTGGCAGCGCTGTGGAGGGTTTCGCCAGGGTATCGATACCCTATGGAAGCCTATGGAGTGAGGGATCCATCACGGATCCCTCCCAGCATGCCCCGCAGCCAGGCCATCACTGTGCGCATGCACATAGGGACTCCTGTGTCTCAGACCCGGAAGAGCTGTCCGTTGCACTAATAATCGCAAATGTTAGTGCATATACGATTATTCCAAATGCGGTACCCGGCGGAGGGGGGCGATGTAGGGCTGTGGATGTTAGAACATCCCCCTCATGGTCACTGGGTTGACTCAATTAAGGTCGATATACATTGAGTCGACCACTGAAGGTCGACAGGGCATAGCTTGACACCTGAAATAGGTCAACATGGCTAAGGTCGACAGGGTTTGAGGGTCATCACAGGCATTAGGTTGACAATGGGACGGTCGACTTGTGCCGACAGGCGGTATTTCATATCCTACCATCCACTAGGGCGTGTAGGGAGAATATAATATTGTGCCCGAAGCATGGGGGGTGCAGTGAGCCATGTGGGGGGCCGCAGTACACTTAGACCGTATCTATGTTGACTACATCGACATTTGGGACATAAAAACATGAAAAACTCATGTCGATCCTTTGACTGTCGAGCTTCCCATAGTCCACCTAATGCTTGTGTCCACCCTAGCCATGTCGACCTATTTCAGGTGTCGACCTAAGCCCTATTGATCTTCAGTGGTCGACACAATGTATGTCGACCTTAATTGAGTCAACCCTATGATCCATACCCCTTTATAATTTGATATTACTTGAAAGCAGATATTTTAAATAAAGTATGCAATGTAGTTTATTTCATAAAGCAATAAGACGTCTGCCTGATAAGGGCACCATCCATGTTATATGTACAGCACGTTCTGTGCATAGGTACACACATAATACATTTGCCTGGTTTGCTTTGTAGAGCTGTGTGAAGATGATGGAGTGGAGAATTACATAGAATATGTTGCGGAAGGCCAGCCCATTTCTGTCACCTGTCCACTTGAAAGTTCCTCTTACAAAAGCAATTTCAATGTAACGTGGTTTAGAAATGGCTCCTATACAGAAATCACCTCAGACGTACAAATGAGAGTTCATCAGGATCAAAATGACCTTATGTTTCTCCCTGCAAGGCTGGATGATACAGACTACTACTTATGTGTGCTCAGGTAAGTCTGTCATCTCACAAGTGATCAGCGCCATGTACAGATAGTTCTTGGAATAATAAAAATCAGTTGCAGAACATTATGGGCCTGATTCAGTCCTGTTAGCAAGGCTGCAAATTGCACATCATTATCAATGTGGTGTGTACACACTAGGCAATATTGTAAACAAAGGGCTTTCTGAGCAATATTGTGAATATCTGGGGCTGGCTGGCAGCACAAGCATGGCCCCTCCTTAGGCACTGTAATGTGCAGTAGAGCTAACATAAATACAGCAGATAAACACTTACTGTACAGCCACTTACTGTAGGTCCGCCCAATAAGGGCAGAGCAGTCAGTGCTAACTGCAGCATCCCCACCACGGCCCTGAACTCATCAGGCAAACAGCAGTTGCCGGGAGACTACAGTCTTCATCCTGTAGAAACTGCTAATCCTGGAAGGGGTCACTGCGGCACAGAGATCAGCAGGCGTCACAGCCTCAGACCGTCTTCGCTCCACATATGCTGCACAGTGCCGGCCATGTCACCCCCGCACAGCCCTGGATGCTGAAAGTGGGTCCCAGAGTACAACTTCCAGCCTGCAGAAGTGGAGTGCAAATCCCTGAAGCTCTTCGGGGAAGTGGAGATGTGGGACATGGAGGCAGCCAGTGATTGGATCAGCAAGGGGCCCATAGTAGCTGCACCCACTGCACCCTCGATAATTACACCACTGATGCTGTGTACTGTATGTCTCCCGACCATGCGTACAAAGCTGGCCCTAGGACACTGATATTGTACTGTCTCGGGGGCATATGGCACCCTGCCCCCCGGCCCAACCCGACACTGTGAGTAATATCACCTAGTGTATGGGGCTTTTATTTTGTTTCTGTGCAGGGTTTATTATGGCTATATTACATACAAAATATTGCTTTACTGTTAATAGAATCTCCAGAAATAGCCCCTAAAGCCCTGTACACACGTGGTGATCCTGCACTTTTGCTGAGTGCCGTGCTTAAGTATGATTGCTCTGCACACATCGCAGGTGTACCACGATGCACCACCAATACTTTGTGCTGAGTGAACGTGCTGAGCGGGGCTTTGCTTATTTTTAATAGTCAAAGCTCCGTAATCTGGGGAAAGCCAGCGCAAGCACTGGCTTTCCCTGCGGGTCATAGCAACGCACAGGGCAACACATTGCCATCGCTGCAGGGCATACACATGGAGCAATCAGTGCTCCATTTCTAAGCAATCTAGTCAGATCTCTTAGAAAAGGAGCTGAACTCGCCCTGTGTGGATGCCCCTTAAATATCTGTTAGCAGACAAAGAAAATTGTGGAATTCTTTAAAAGATAAAGTCAAAATATTTTTTTTTCACATATTTTTTTTTTTCACACACTAAATGCAAAATGGATAAAGTAAATATTGCATACAACATGATGCCTCAATTATCAATAGCTAATCAAATTGTGCTAAAAATCATACATTTCTAAACATAGTCCAACCAAATAATGCGGAGAAGTGGAATTACTTTAATGTTGTTCTAACAACAGACTAAATTGTTGCAGTGTAGGCAAAATACACATTTTTAACATTTGAATTAGCAAAGAACTAAATATGTCTCATGATTAAAATGTTCGGTACTTGTTTCCTAGCACGGCGCCACCGATTTTAATTGTATGCAATCGGGTTGCAAAAATCGGGTCAATCGCATTGCATGCAACCAAATTGCATGCGATGCGATTGACCTGACCGACCCGATTTTACATTGGCCCCAAAGTTAAATGCCCCCAGACCCCATTTTTCATTGTATGCCCCCCCATTGTTAACGCCACGCCACGATCAACGTGAACCCGAAGTGTGGCTAGCGCAGCAAGCCCGCGAGTGGTGGCGGTGTGTGTCCTCCGACCTTTTCATACCCCCACTATCCACGTCGCCGTGGAGGTGATTTTATATAGTGTGGCGAGCGCAGCGAGCCACCAAGCCCAAAGCGTGGCGAGCGCAGTGTGAGGGGACGCGCATTACTTTAGACTCATTACAATAAAAAAACGCATTGCATCGCATGCATCGTATGCCGCTATATGGTATGCAATGCGATGAGATGCCCTACGATGCACATTGTGGGCGCCGTGATAATACACAAGTACCATCTACTTATAGGAATGTTGAGAATCTACCATATCGAAAATTTACCTATATCATGGGAATGGTTTGCTCTACTGCAAATCACAATATGCCCAATGTAATGCTGCTATTAAATGCCCAATGTAATATACCCAATGTAATGCTGCTAATTTATGCCCAATTTAATGATTTGGTACTTATGTATTAGCAGGGCGCCCAATTAGCATACGTATGCTAGCATAGGGAAATCGCATAACATTGGCCTTTTTAGTGGCATGCGATTTTCCTATGTAATTTATTCACTGCTCTGTTGGCCCACTGCTCTGTTGGCATCGCATCGCACCTCCCGCAAAATTGCATGCGATTTTATAGGGTGCGATGCCATTACATTAGCTATACACTTGTATGACATGCAATGAGGTTTTAGGCACCCCCCCACTATCCACACCACCCCGAAGCATGGGGAGCACAGCGGAATACGTCCTCCCGACCTTTTCATATCCCCACTATCCACATCGATTTTATATAGCGTGTCGAGCGAAGCGAGCCACCGAGCCCAAAGCGTGGCGAGCGGACGCGGATTACTTTACATGTATTCCACGTCCGCTCGCCACGCTTCGGACTCGGTGGCTTGCTGTGCTCACCACCCTATATCAAGTCAATTCCACGCCGACGTGGATAGTGGGGTATGAAAAGGTCGGGAAGACGCATTCCGCCAACCCTCGCAGGGCTCGGTGTACTCGCTACACTTCGGGGTGGCGTGGATAGTGGGGGGGGGGCGAAAACCTCATTGCATGTTATACAATTGTATAGCTAATGTACCCATGCGATTTTGCGGGAGGTGTCATGCCCTGCGATGCGATCCATGCAATGCGATCCGCCAGGGCCAAGAGAGCAGTGAATAAATTACATAGGAAAATCGCATCGCACGGCACTAAAATGGCCCATGCGATGCGATTTTCTTACGCAGAATCGGCAATGAGCAATTTGCTTAGTGGGCGTCCTGCTAATACATAAGTACCAATGATTTTATTTAATAAGTGGAGTGAATATAATTTGACAGTTTGCAGTAAAGGTGCCCATACACGGTACAATTGTTGGGTGTGATGAGATGCGTGCTCCAGTCATGCATCTCATCATGTAAAACCTCACCGACACTAGGTATGCATAACTGCAGTCACTGTGTATAGTGCATCACACTTACTTTCCTCCGGCTGATCATGGGTAAGGCACAGGTATGTGACAATGATTAATGGTGCTGAGTATCGGGAGCCAAGGCACACTGATTGCACGAGTGTGCTGAGCATTACTGGGAGTTGACTAAGTCCCATGACACTTTGCACCAGAGGGCAGAGGCTGATAGGCTTGTGCTGAGCTCTGATTGGTGGAGCTCATTACATGCTTCTCAGGCCCATGGAGAACAGCAGCAGCAGCAGCTTAGTCATGGGGGGGTTTTAATCAGAGGCAGCACTAGGACTGTGAAGTCTCCTACAGAGTAAGGTGCAAAGGGACAAACACAGGCTTTTCATGTGGTAAGTATGTGTGTGTGTGTGTGTGTGTGTGTATATGTGTATATATGTATATATGTATATATATATATATATATATATCCCCTGCAGTTACCCATTGACCAAGTTTATTCTTCCTTTACTCTGTGTTTTGACAGTGTAATATTCTCCCATGCAGTTTGCAGCCAGTAATGACAAGTGCAAGGGGGCCCCCCTGTCTAAAGTACCCCGGGCCCCCCGAAGGCTTAATCTGGTACTGTATAGCAGAGATAACTTCTTGAACACTCTCCTCCAGCACAAAGCATAAAGGTTACATCAGGTCACTTATCACACCATCTCCTCATCTCCTACACATTCATTGCATCGGTTACATCAAGGCACCTCCTCCAGCACATCAGTTAATTACAGAGGCATAAATATGGCGAACAGCAGTACATACCAGAGCTTTCTGGGACCAGTAGTGCTACACATCTCACAGGTTACTGTCTCTCTCATACATAACAAGGCTCTTGTCAATTGGGGGCTACTAATCATGCCGCGTGGCTTTGACCACTCACCCAGATACATCCTCTCCAGAGACTCACACCTGGCACTCTTCTAGGGCACCTCTACAGGTGGGTATCACCCTCTCACTGGACTCTGAGCACTGCTGCTCTCACACTGTGATCTCTCTCTCTGTCAGGCTCCTTGCTGGGACTGGCAGCACTCCCCAGATGTGCTGTGAGGCGGGGGCAGAACTCTGGGAGGCAATTAAGTAATCTGCCGCCAGGCTCCTGTTCCCAAGGGGGCACCTCTCCTTCCCTTTGAGTTTAAATCAGTTCATTGAAAGCAGTTGATATTGCTAATGTGGCTTACTCCCCCTTCTAACATCATTTTTGCAAGTGTCACACCCTGTATTAGACCCATGACCTTACTGGAGACAGACACTTTACTGAATGAGCTATTTGGGGGGGCACCAGTACTTACCTTGCCTCTGGGCAACTGGGATGAACTTACACCACAGCTGTGAGGGGCTCTCACTGAGGTTGCATTCACCTCTATGCAGAAATGGGCTCTATTCACAGCAACCCACATGTGCTGCTGCTCTCTCCATAGAAGCGATGCAACTCATGGCTGCTGGGGACCATGGAAATGATGGCTAGCCATTCCATGGTCCCAGCAACATGCATGCACCTTCTCCTTCACTCCAGACGTATGCTGAATCTGCTGCTTTCTAACTTAAGGTGCGCACACACGGGGGCGATATTGGCTGAAATTGCTGGCAATATGGTCGCTGAGCAACCATATTGCCAGTGACTTGGAGTGCTGTTGGCGATAAATCGCCAGCTGTGCACTCCCGTGTGTACTTCCTAGTGATCGCCGGTTGCAGGAACATGCTTCTGTGACCAGCGGCTTCCCCCAGCGCTGAGCAGGAGGTCAGCGCCGGACAGGCACCCATCCCCTGGCAGAGATCAGCGCTGCTCCACCCTCCTCCCCGTCACAACCCGGAAGCTGCAGCGCCACTTACCTGACTGTGCGGCTGCCTCTGACTAGCAGTGAGTACAGGGAGGTGGCGTCTCCCCCCCTTCCCGGTGACAGCAGCAGCGTCTGCTGCTCCCTCCTCCATTCAGGTCTCTCTCCATCCCCGCCCCGTGACAGCAGCAGTGTCTACTTTTCATCGCTGATAAAAAGGAGACACTGAGCAATATGATTGCTGGCGATATATTGCTAGCAATAAATCGCCAGCAATCATATCACCCCGTGTGTACACACCATTACACTTCCTGTCTTCCCCCTCTGCAGGAGGCTTGCATGTGAACACTGCCTGATCTCCAAACTTCTCCCAATCAATGCACAGGAAATAGCCCTAGCTATGCATGATACAACTAAATAGTTATTAACTCTTGTAGTACCAGGGTATTACAATCGCACAGCTCAAAATGTATGTGCTGCACTGTCTACACATAGTAGTTAGTAGTTATTTTTTATTCACAGTATTTTTTTTTCTCTTATTAAAAACAGACGTCCGACATCCTGCAACAAGATTCTTACAAAAGTAGAAGTGTTTAAAATAGACGATGGACTGTGTTATAATCGTGATATATTATACTCTAGTGGTAATCTAATTTTGGGATCTTCGGTTACTATTGAATGCCCAGACATAGACAACATTGTCAAGATAAAATGGTTCAAGGTATTTTGCACAGTGCACATTTTAATGCTGTTATTGTCTTTTAATGTGTGTGCCATGGTCATGTACTGTTGTATGTTACAAGTTATTAGCAGGGCCGGTGCTAGGTACCGGAGCGCCCCAGGCGGGAGGGGTGCCACCGGCGCTCAACTGCTCCATGGGAGGGGGTGGGGGGGTCGATGTGGCCGCCGTGCTGCTGGGGGGGGGGTGCGACCCTCCAGTGGCCAGCAACCTAGGCAAATGCCTAAACCTGCCTAGTGGTGGTGCCGGCTATGGTTATTAGGAATTCAAACCTTCAGCCAATTGCATGATTGCCCCAGGACTTACATAAGCAGTGGGGCATATACAGGGAGCCAAAGAGCAGAATGTGAGCATCACATCACAGTGCAATGCTACAGAGAAACCAACATATCACAGTATTAAGGTTTAGAAGATTATTATGAATTTCCATCGGTACTTGTGTAGTTTCACGACGCCAGCATGGTGCCGTGCGTCTGAGTCCCCTTGCGGGGTTCGCTTCGCTCGCCCACGCTGCGGGCTCGGTGGCTCGCTACGCTCGCCACACTATTTAAAATCAACTCCATGCCAACATGGATAGTGGAGGTATGAACTATCCATGTTGGCATGGAGTTAAGTTACTTTTTTTAACATAGTTTGTGGCGACCGTAGAACCCGGAAGTAGCACGGCGCCATGATGGCGCCGTCAAACTACACAAGTATCTTTCCATCTTTTAAGAGACAGCTGCTACATGAGATTCTTTTTTTCTGTCTGACTGTTGAAATAGTTTCTTGGCTTAGTGCATTTTAGGGGGATTCTTTTATGAGATTATATACTTTTTACAGTTATTTAAAATACGTATAAAACTATTTCTACACAGGAATGCCAGCCTTTGGATCTAGACAGTAATAAATATTATGTAACAAGGAAATTATTGAATATCAAGAATGTGGAATTGCAAGACAAAGGGAATTACACATGTGTAGCCAGCGTCATGTATAATGGTACAGAATATAATATCTCACGGACCATTACCCTTTCCACTGAAGGTAATTATGAAAATATTTTATATAATAAAAATTTTAATTAATCAATTATTTGACAAATAATTATTTTTTTATTTATTTTTTATCTATTTATTAACAGATCCTTATAGAGTCCACACATATTTCGCAGCATTTTACAGAGAATAGTTGAACATTCACATCAGTCCCTGCCCCAGCGGAGCTTACAATCTGTATTCCCTATCACATGTACACACACACACAGACATTCTAGGGTTAATTTGTTGGGAGCCAATTAGCCTACCAGTATATTTTTGGATTGTGGGAGGAAACCGGAGTACCCGGAGGAAACCCACGCAAGCACGGGGAGAATATACAAACACCGCACAATTAGGGCCATGGTGGAAATCAAACCCATGACCTCATCACTGTTAGGCAGTAATGCTAACCATTACACCATCCATACTGCCCCCCTGAATGAATGATAAATATAAATAAGATGTTAAGGCCTCCCATACATAAGGCCGACTTGTCCTTTGGACAAGTCAGACCTAATTTCTCCTGAGCTCCCCGGCAGCTGCCCGGGAGGGCTCACTACGATTATCCCATGTAAAACTCCTGGGGAGCTGCAGGGCAGGAGAAAAAAAAAACATATATGAGTAGAGTGGGGTTTGGGCTGCATGAAGTGCCTGGGGGCTGTGGGTGCAGTGGCGGAGTGGAAAGTCTGCAGTGTACGGGAAGCGCTGATTGAATGGGCACTGCGGAAAGTGGCAGCAGAATTTGAAAATTAAAAGATAGTGCTCTCTCTCTCTCAGCCAATCAGCGGCTGGCCTATCTTTTGAATTTTCAAATTGTGACAACGCTTTCTGCATTGTCCACTCACTCAGAGCTTCCTGGACACTGTGGACTACACGCTCTGCTGCTGCACCCACAGCCCCCGCTTAAAAGCATCCACGATGTGCAGCTGATGGGTTCCGATGTGACAGATTGAACCTGCAGCAGGTTCAATCTGTAGGGTCCGACCCGATGCGCACAGGACCGTGGATTGGGTCAGATGGGATGTCAAACACATCCAATTTACTGGCTGTCTGCTGCCTTCTCTTCTCTAATTACTGGAACCCTGGATGTGCATTGCTGAGATGCTGGCTCTGTCTGATGGATGGGTCAGCCCATTGCCCGGCTCCCAGCTGTTACACTGTTGCTTCCATTTTCTCCTCTGCAATCAATTTCCTCCTTACCATTGCAGAGGAGGAAATGGAAGCAACAGTGTAACAGGCAGTGGCGTAAATATCATTTAATTATTATGCTCCAACATAGATTTCCCATCCATAACACTATAATTTCTATTACGCCCCGCCAGATGAGCAACCTCATATATATTTATATACCTACTAGCTCTCCGTTCTGAAATTACACCAAAGCAAGGCTTGACAAGCAAACGTCATTCCTAATACTGCCAGAACGAGGCGTGCGACGCACGCCAGCCATCGCCATTTCCGGGTATATTCAGATTCATACATAGTAACATCATGTGACCGGACAGTCCAGCCCAATGATTGGACGGTTTGCCGGCTGCCATGGGAACAATACACCAACTCTTTGCTAATTTTATGCTGCTTCCAGCCGATTGGCTGCACCTCTTTCTCCTGCCAGACTAATAAATGTCTGAACCACTATTTAGAAACACTTGTTTTTATACCTACACTACTGCATTAACTGTCTAATAACTAGTGATGTCATTTGCCTTCCTATTTTTATATGTATATCAAATACCTGCAATGTTAACACAGGTGCTAATTGTTAATCATTGATGTATGGGTATATATACCCCATGGTGAACAGTACCTACTCCACCTTTGATAACGCTGCATCTTCCTAAGCAGCGAAACGCGCCAGAGGTTTACCCTGGACCGGACTTGCTCATTCACATTTATTGGACCCTTGAGTGACTGCGGTCGCCCACTCCTCCTATTCCGAGGAAATTTCCTCCAACACCTCCATTACCACCAGCTACCAGCCCACCATTCTGTTGGCTCCTACCACTAGCAGGAATCAAGGTTGGACATCCTTGTTCTTCAATACTGAACATTTGGTCCCACAGACCCCGCCAACCTTGAGGACACCTGCCCAATAATCCCCGGAGATTATAACCTCTAGCGACGCAAGACACCCGTGGCTCCACCAAGTTCCAGCCTACAACATCAAGGGGCCCCACTCAAAGTGGGCTTAGAGTCGCATCTATCTCCATAAACAACTACCCTTGGGATTGGACATTCCTAAAATACAAGTGGTAACTATCAGCCCAGTGGGCACCCGCACTATATTTACCAGCCATACCCTTTATTTCATCATCATATATCATCCATTGGTCCTACCTATTTCAGCCTCCGGTCCAGTCATTTTCTTAAATCACCTTTTTTATATATTTTTTCATTTATTATTGTGTCATGTATGTCATGTTTTAAACTGTTATTAAATATTGTTCGACTTTTTATCAAAACAGCGCCACTTTTCTTTTCTTCTTTTTTACCAGTGGCGTAAATATCATACTGCAGACCCCAACGTGGCTTGGGGGAGCCAGTGCCGGTGGGGTCTGTGCTGAGATTTCCAGAAAGTGCGGCACACATAAGGAAGGCTGATACAGGTGCTCAGGTGCGGATACAGGCCCCTCATGCTGGCTGCCCTCTTGTACAACACCTGGGGCTGGGTGGTAGGAGGCTGGGCACGATGGTGGGTTCCCCAGGCAAGAGCTGGGGATCACTGTGCTGCTGCTACGGTGATGTCCACATAGGGGGGTGGCGTTTACCTAGCAATCATCACCCGGCAGGCTTCTGGCTCCCTCCCTGGTGAAGCATCGCTTGGGAGCAGGTGCGGGTGCGTGGTGACGGTGCCTGCTGATTACTGCATGCAGGGGGATCTCTGGAGCTCCTTCTGCTAGTATCGATTCGGGGCCAGTGGGCGGGCATATGGTTGTGTCCGTTCCCAGCTTTTACTGCCTCTTCCGCCATCTTCAGGCTGCTGTTCTACTCCTGCCGCAAGTCTCCACCCGGCCCTCTAGGTACTGGATCTGCAGCAGATAGTACTCCTTGCTTCTTGGCGCTACCCTTCACCTTCTTCTTCTTGGGCGACATTGTAAGCTACTCCATGCCCAGGACTTTCAGGCATCTTAACCTTTGATAAAGCTGCAGGACGCAGTGAAACGCATTAGGTGACAGAACCCAGCCTCTGGATATTGTGGTGGAGTCTCCACTTTTTGCGGACATTGCTCATCTCCAAACCCACTTCCCCGTTCAAGCATCTCCAGGTCATCATTATGGATGCCACATATCACCTACACCAGTGAGAATTTCAATTGTGCACGGATGCCTGATTTCTATTTCTCTGCTGTAACACCAACTGGGTGTATCGCTCCAAGAATTCCTCCGGTGATTCAAGCTACCATCTATTTCTCACCCCAATAAGAGGACTGAAAAAATTCAAGTGAGCGACTATACCTCCAGCGGCAATCCATTTAGCCGCAAACATTGTGAGGACACCAGCCTTGTTACATTCAGAAAAAATCTGAACTCATCAATTGGTAACGTGCACTTACCTGTTCCCACAAGTGATCACTACCAATCATTTTTTCCACACATATCCACTGAGGCATGGCTATTGTTTTAACCATTTATTCCAGTTTACTTTTAATTCCCCACCCTACCATGTTATATTGTTTTATGTACTATTGTAATTTCATATGATTTTATTGAGTAAAATTGTTATACTTTTCCAATCATCTGGTATTGTCAATCATTACAAGCGCTGCTCGACTCGCCTTGTGCTTGTCTTCTTTTTCCTTGTCTTCCAGTGGGGAGTGACTACCCCCACATTTGAGCAGCTGCTTTCTTGGGGACACAGTCTCTGTTAAAGCCAGTGCTGCAAGTAGAAAAAATGTCTTAGTGGTACTGTGTTGCGCGCCGAAGGCGCGCGGCAAAAACTGGGCGTGGTTAGGGGCGTGGTCATATGACACGAGTGGGAGTGGCTACATGACAAAACTTTAGAACACGATGACATTTCTGTTTGGGATTGTGCATTGCATCCTGAACACAAAATGTAGGGCCAGGATCAAATTGTAGGAGCCAGACAAACCATAAATATGCCTATTACATGTCACACACACAATACATATTACCCATGCCATAATGCCCGTTACACATTATGTCACACATCGTAATGCCCATTACACATGCCACACACCGTGATACCTATTACAAATAATACCACACACCATAATGCCCATTACACGTTATATACCAAACACCATTATGCCACGCACTGTAATGCCCATTACATATAATAACACACGCTGTAATGCTCACTACATAATATGCCACAGTGCCGCTTCCTACATGCTCAATGCCAGGGGTTTCAATGTTTCATGCTTACACCCCTGCATATTACCCATGCCATTACGCCGTACCACCATACTTGCACCACTGTCTAAAGCAGGCATGTCCAACCTGCGGCCCTCCAGCTGTTGTGAAACGACACATCCCAGGATGCCCTACCATGGTATTGCTAATAGGGGATGCTAAAACTATGGCAAGGCATGCTGGGATGTGTAGTTTCACAACAGCTGGAGGGCCGCAGGTTGGACATGCCTGGTCTAAAGGGTCTGGAATTCTATGGGACTGTTTTAAATGGAGACAGATATATCTGAAAAATGCTATGTGCAGTAAATATAACAAAAATGCCCCAATCTGCAAAACTGCTTCCAGTTTCCCCGCCCTGGGGCTTTATTATTGCCTCAGACACGTGGGTACTTGTGTAGTTTCGCGGCGCCGTGCATCTGTGTCCACCTGCGGGGCTGTAAACTCCATGTCAACGTATGACCCCACTTACCTACCCGCCCGCATGCTGACCCTAATGCTCTCTTCTACTGCCAACCCCTAAACCCCACATCACACAGCCTAAACCTAATCCCCCACTAGTGCTTAAATCTAACTTCCCAATCTCGGCCCGCTCGCTTCCCCCATACTCACCAATCGGGAAGCCTGACGTCTGTATTCCAGCGTTGACATCCTGCAGTTTGCGCAGATCTGGCACCGAACTACTAAAGGCAGTCACTAAATGCCGCAATCCCTATTTATATACACATACCACACACACACACACTTAAAGAAGCCAGCGTCTACCCAGCAAACACACAAATATATATAATGCACTAAACGGTCACATGAAAACAAAACAAATATTTATGAATCATAAATAAAACATTTATTTTATCATATAAAACAATAAAAGCCCTAATATGTCATATATGTAAATTCAGCAGCAATTATAGGTATACTAATCAGTTAACATAATAATTTCTATAGATTAGTAAAAAAAAACCTCAGTATTTATGAAGGGCTATGTAAAAAAACAAAACATCAGAACAGTGGGGTCCCAAGAGCTCACCCGCTGGAGTCAAGTCCTTGCACTTTTTCTCAGAACATCAGATCGAAGTAGAACTGTATGCTGGTAGTAAATCCAGAGGTGACAGGCAGCCAGCAGATAACAGCAGAGCTCCGGAGCTCGTGTCTGCTGTTTTTCACACTTTCACTTTGAAGAGGGCTGTTAACCCTATATGCAGGCTCTCTGTCCCAGCACACCTGCGGGTGGCCTGAGGATACTTTAGAGCCGTAGACAAGGCTGCCAGACAGTACTTTAGTGCCCCTCAGGATCCCTCATTCTGCCGTCGGGTGCAGTTAATCTAGGCGGCTGCTGCATTCTGCTCCCAGTGCAGGAGCAGCCAGTTTAGTGAGTGCGGGACCACAACAAGCGTGAGCCAGCCGTGGGACTACGGGACCAGCCTGCCGAGTGAGCTATAGGACCGGCCCCAGCAGGGGCGGATTGGGAATTAAAACCAGCCCGGGAAATATCTTGAAGCAGCCCTAAAGGGGGGGGGGGGGGTTGCTGCGCGCCGTAGGCGCGCCACTTTTTTGGGGGGTGTGGCCTATCAATATGGGGGTGTGGTCTATTACAATGAGGCCACACCCTTTTTTTCTGCTGTGGAGGCATGGCTAGTGGCTCTCTGAGCTGCTGGCTATGTCCCCAGCCCCTCAGGCTGCAGAATAGGCGCATGCGTACAGGGTCTATTCTGCAGCCTGTGGGGCTGGGGAGATAGAGACAGGAGGGGGGGGGGGGGTCTCCCCAACTGTCCATCCCGTCCCCACCCTGTGGGACTTTGAGTATGGGCCACCACCCTTGAACACATTATGCACCATAAGAAGAGGGCTATTTTTTCTATCGAAAAACCTGTACACCTTATGCCACACAGTATGAGCCAATATTCACATTATGACACATGGAAAAATCCAAAATTCACAAAATGCCACACAGAATGAGTTAAAAAAAAAAAGCTAAAGTTCACATCATGCAACAGAATGAGAAGACACAGGGTGAGAGGGGGTTGGTGCAGGGTGAGAAGGGTTGGTAATGAAGGGTGAGAAGGGGGTGACTAGGGGTGAAAGTAGAGTGGCAGGGTGGAAGAGGATGCAGGGAGGGAGGGGTCGGAGGGTGGCGTAGAATGCTGGGAGGGGAGATGCAGGGTGGCTGAGAACGAAGGGATGGAGGACTTACACAGGGTGGCACAGGACGCAGAGTGTGAGGGGGGCATGGTGGCACAGGATGCAGGGTAGGAGGGGGAATGCAGAGTGGCAGAGGATGCAAGCAGGGGAGTCACAAAGTGGTGGAGGATGCAGGGAGGGGAGACAGTGATTCCCATTATACATATGCCACACACTGTGATGCCCATTATACATATGCCACACAACGTGATGCCCATTATACATATGCCACAGACCATGATGCCCATTATACATATGTCACAGACCGTGATGCCCATTATACATATGCCACACACCATGATGCCCATTATACATATGCCACACACCATGATGCCCATTATACATATGCCACACACCATGATGCCAATTATACATATACCGCACACACCAAGATACCCATTAAGGGGGTGGGGACACCTTCATCCCAGGCAGCAACTTCCATGCACTGGGAGCATTGCCTGGCAACCCAAGATGCCGGGAGCGCTGCCCAGCAACCTAAGGCGCTGGGAGAGTTTCCCCACATGACGCATCACACCGGTAGTGATGTCAGACGCCGCCTGCCCACCCCAGTACCGGGAGCTCCTGCACGCACCTAAGCACTGTTATATAAGGTATGTTTGATTTGTCTTATTATACAATACAATACAATACACAAAAGACATATATATACACACCACAAAAATCCCGCCCACCCTCCGGTTAACCCTGTACCTGACAGAAAGTCCGTGCATGCAGATCTCCGTCCGCCATTGAAAAAACCGGCAGTCAGCCTCACTGTTAACGCAGACACAGGCGGAAGTCGCTCTCACCTGACCTCCGCTCAGCGCCGCCCCTCTCCCAGCAGGCTTTCTCCAGAAGACGAGTCACAGGAAATGCATCACAGTTCTGATCAGAATGCAGGAGTCCGGTTACTATGGAGATGAAAAAAAATAAATATATATATATTGAGGCCACAAATTATTAATTCTGCCAGCACCAGTGCACCAGTGCACCAGTGCCTTGTTTTTACCCTCCTCCTGTGGCCGCCTGTCAGACAGTCCCCGGCTGCTGTTTATTTTGGGTCTAGGTCAACATGGCAGAAGGTCGACATGAGTCTAGGTCGACAGGGGACATGGTCGACAGGTGTCTAGGTCGACGTGACTAAGGTCAACATGGTGTTTTTCACTGTTTTTTTTTTTACCCGAATGTCGACACAGTCGACACGGACACTGTTTTAAGTGCACCGCGTCCCGTCAAATGGCTCGCTGCACTCGCCATGCTTTGGTCACTGTGTTTTTTATTCACCCACCACGCCCTGGTGGATGGTAGGGCATGAAATACCACCTGTCGGCACATGTCAGCTCAAAAAACTGTGAAAAACCCCATGTAGACCTAACCCATGTCGACCTAACGCATTTGTCAACCTAGACAGCTGTCGACCTTGTCCCCTGTCAAACTAGACTCATGACGACCTTCTGCCATGTTGACCTAGACACCTGTCGACCTTCTAGCATGTCGACCCAATAGTGTCGACCTAATGACTGTCGACCAATGACCTAATGACTGTCGCTGCTCTGCCGCGTATGGGAGAAGCCGGGGAGTGCCTGAGCGTGTGCTCAGACGCTGCCCGGCATTAGACTGCGCATTTGGGGGCCAAATCCCGGGATCCCGATAAATAAATATATATATATATATATATATATATATATAAAATATATATGAAATATATATGTGTGTATATATATATATATATACATATATATACATATATATATATATAAAGTATATATATATATATATATATATATATATATATATATATATATAGTATATATATATATATATATATATATATATATAAATTCTTCCAGTGCCACATCACTAATAGCTTGTTTTTAACCTGGGACCTGGCTGCTCCTCCACTGCGTGCGCTGGGTACTGTGCTGCTAGCTGCTGCCGCCTGCCGCTGCCGCCCATCGGATCCAGCCCAGCAGCAATCCTGCGCGCTGCTGGGATGGCTGGATCACGTGGGCAGAGCCAGAGCAGGAAGCCTGGCTCTGTCTAGACCGCGGGAGTAGCTGCGTGCGCGCGCATGCGCACCAGCCCTCCCGCGGCCATTTTGACTGTGGAACACTATGAGGCCGGCCGCGGCCATCTTTAAACAGGGCAAAATGCACGGAGATGCCGCGGCCGGCCCTGTTAAGGAGGCAGGGCAGCCCTTTACCCTAAAAATATGCCGGCCCACCGGGAAACAGCCCGGTTTCCCGGTGGGCCAATCCGCCCCTGGGCCCCAGTGTGCTGCACTGACAGGGGGAGTTCACTGCCGGTGCCGGCTGGGTAGAAGCGCGCAAATTAGCCACCTGAGATCCACGCAGCGCGAACCTGCGCATGCGCACTAAGCGCTTTCCAAGTCTATGTTATGGCGGTACGGGGTACCGGCACAAAATGTTTTAGCGGTACGCCGTACCACCCCGTACCGCCACACTTGCACCACTGGTTAAAGCGCCTGATTATTCCTAGTGAATATTCTGTTCTTTCAGGCATCTTGTTAAGCACTTGGTGAAGGGCTAGGAGGAGGCTCCCAGAGCCCTGGAGCATGATCAATGCAGTACAACTTCACGGAGACCGCCCTGCTCATCATGTTCAAGGTACCTTGTCAGGCTGGCAGAGGGAGTGTGCTAGGCTGCAGCAGGGGGGCTGGGGGGTCCACTATGGTTATGGTGGATCACAAGAGAGGAGTCACTATGGTTATGGGGGAATCACAGGAGAGGAGTTCATTATTGTTACGGGAGGTTATAGGAGAGGGGTCACTATGGTTATGGGGGGGGGGGTCACAGTAAAGGGGTTACTATAGTTAAGGGGGGTCACAGGAGTGGGTTTATTATACAATACAGGTGTCAGGACTTTAGGCTGCAATGGCTGCTGCATCTCTCCCAGCTGGGCAATGTTTAAGGGGCACTACTGGGGGAAATTATGTGTAAGTGACATTAAATGTAATGGGCATTATGTTTGTAAAACAATGTGTAAGGGCATTATGGTGTGTGGCATAATAACAAGTCGCTGCCAGCACTGCCACTGTGAGAGGAGGCGGAGCAGATAGGCTGCTGTATACAGAACTGCCAAAGTTCTCTCCGTCCCTCCATGTGCCTGTCTGCAGGTCTACATGGTGCATGCGGATGCAGCCAGATGCAGGAGAGTGGGACTATGGTACCATGGAGATGTTTTATGCAGCAGCATTGGCAGCAAACTGCAAGTAACTTCAAACAGAGCTGCCTATCCAGCATGAAGGGCAAACTGTCACTGGTGGAAGGGTGATCTTTTTTGGCCATCACCGGGTGCAAGGGGATGGGTGTGTGTCATCGAAAGGAGACACTTGGTGAGAGGGGAGTAGTTCTGTTATAATGTAGCTGTCACCTGGGTGGGGAGATTTGGGTTCTCTATAGGCTGTCACATGGTGGGGAATTGTTGTAAGCTTTTACCATGTGTATGCCCCTCTGTAACCCAGTGTGTATGTGCCACTATCCCTCTATGGGCATTATGGGGGGGGGGGGGGGGGTGCGCACAATTTATAGTTATGCCACTGGTGACAAGGCTGTGAGCCGGGCAATGGGCTGACCCATCCATTAGACAGAGCCAGCATCTCAGCACTGCACATCCAGGTTCCACTAATCAGAAATGAGAAGGCAACAGACAGCCAACTGTCCAAGGGATGAGGAGCAGCTGGAAGTAGTCACGTACTGAAAAACGACACCGAGAACCACAGGATACCCTTTGTTTGGAGAGGTTTATCTATGCAGGACCACCAGTGTCCAAATAACGCTGCTGAAATATTTGGATCCATGTGAGTGCATATATTGGCCATGGTCCAAACCATCTGTACTGTGGTTGTTTTCTGTTTGAGTTTCCAGGAAAAACTTCAGGACTCATGAATATCATATAGAGAAAAAGAATTCCCATATAAGAAGGGTTTTCTTTCTCCATAGCTATATTGTGGTATTGCAAGGTGTGACCAATTTCTATGTACATTACTTTGTTTTAAACTTGGTGAAGGTTTTCTATTGTGTCACTCTAGCTTGAAACCACAGGTAGCGCTGCAAGAGGGTTAAAACTGTTTGTACACCTGTAGACATCTTGAAATTGTAATCTTCATAACTGCACAATAAATGTACAGCTGATTGGACTACATGCCCATAGAAAGTAATGTAAGTGAAAGGGTTTACCCGCTTTTATAGCAAAGCTACATTTTAACATTTTGCCTCATAGGGCCTACACACATACCGATTTTGGCCAGTGATATAGCATGCCAGATTTAGCATAGCAGATTTCCTTTGAGCACAAAATCATCTATATTGCTTAGAATGTGCAAAATGTGTCAGCGAAATGCCTCAGCGATTCTGCTTAGCGATTTAAGCATGCCAGATTCTTCTCAAGCAAGGGAAAAAGAAAAAATAAACTCATTTAAATAAAAATGGGCAGTTCAAAGGGCTGGGGGAGTTCCTTTTTGTCTTTATATAGCGGTGGCCATTTTTTAAAAACATTACTGCATTTACAGAGCTTGGAGTGCTGTTATTTTGTTTGGTCCTGACTTTACAAAGCTGTTCTTTGTGAACATGGATCACTGCATGATGAGGATGAGGTTCTTTTGCTGTACTGCCAGGGGCTTGCTGTTCTGGATATGGAGCAGAAAGCGCGTCGGTGCAGCAGGGAGCGCAGACTTGCTCGATCCTGCTGGGTGAAGCATTGGCTACAGCATAGGGAGACCCGGTCTCACACACTGCTTTTGCAAGAGATTCGGGAGAATAATCCGCAGGACTACAGGAATTACCTGAGGATGAATGAGGAGATGTTCCAGGAGCTTCTGCAGCTTGTCTCTCCCCATATAGAGCGGAAAGTCACTCATATGCGCAAGCCCATCTCTGCGCATGACCGGCTGGTGGCGACGCTGCGGTATTTGGCGACTGGCAGATTTCTGGAGGACATCAAATTCACCACGCTCATTTCACCACAGGCGCTGGGTCTGATCATTCCAGAGACGTGTCGGGCATTATACATTGTTCTACGCAACGAGTACTTGAAGGTAAAGATTAAAGATACTTTGTGACCTTTATCAAGCACATGTTGTGGGCAATGAGGGGGTCAATTCAGTTTGCACAATGTAACTGCAGCTGAAATGAAATGTTTAAATATGTTTATCAACAGAAGATATCCCATACAGTCACAGTTCAATTGTCAACAAGAAACCTCTGAGCCATGCTTTTCCATGATATGGGGGTGGGATGGCAGCCATATTGAGTTCTGCCATGTGGGTTGGTGTTATTAGTAAGGGGTGTAGCATTCATTGTAATTTGCCCCTTTCACACTATACCTTCTGTAGTTTAATTTTTTGTAAACATTTTCTACACAGCTAAATCTGCTTATTAATGCAATGATTAAAAATGGTTTGCTTTCCTTCTAGTTCCCTACAACTACAGTTGAATGGAAAGAGATTGCACGTGGTTTTGAAGAACGGTGGAATTTCCCAAATTGCGGGGGTGCAATTGATGGCAAGCTTGTCCGCATCACTGCTCCTGCTAAAAGTGGATCCTTGTATTTCAACTACAAGGGATATTTCAGTATAGTTCTTATGGCCATAGTTAATGCGAACTATGAGTTTATATTTGTGGACGTTGGGAAGAATGGTCGGGCATCAGACGGGGGTTCCATAAAAGACACTCCATTTTATCAAAGGCTGATGAGTAATCAGTTGAACCTACCTGAAGCAGAAGAATGCACACATGGCCTAAATTTAGTCTTTGTGGCCGACGAGGCTTTTGCTCTTCATGAGCATATCATGAAGCCCTTCCCCCATCGAAACCTCTCTTATGAGAAACGTATTTTTAACTATCGGCTATCAAGAGCCCGCCGCATAGTTGAAAATGCGTTTGGGATCATGTGTGGGAGGTTTCGCATCTTCCACACCGCTATCAATCTCAGGGTGGATAAAATTCAGTGGGTTGTGTTGGCATGCTGTTCTTTGCACAATAACCTGCGAAGAACCATGACACAGAGAGGCCTGCAAAGTAATGCAGCAATTGAGGAGGCAGATTTCAATGCTGCCAGGTTGTCTGGACTGGAGAGATTAGTACCGGGCAATCCTCTATCCAGGGCCAAGCAGGTACGAGACCAGTACATGGCATATTTTAATGGAGTGGGTGCTGTGGGTTGGCAAGACTCTGCAATTTGACTTGTGTTGATTGTCTGTTTCAGTTAAATAAATCCTTTTTTGTTTTTAAAAGCCTTCACAACAGTATGTTCTTTTGTGGTTTTTTAAAAAAAATACATCTTACCAGAGTGTTTGCAGCACTTTCTCTACACTCCTCACTCCTTGAAAAAGATTATTTTTCAAGGGGAGAGGAGTCAAGAGAAGTATTCCAAAGAGGAACCATACCTGTACATAATAGAACTTAAAATTAACAATAAATAACATATTGAAATGAAATGAGACCATACCGTGTTTTTTGAAATTTACTGAAAAAACTGTATACTAATATAATAAAAGTATAAAAGTTAACACCACTGGATTCATCAACAATATCAGGCCAAGAAATGCCTCTGGGGCAAAGAATTTTCAAACCAAAAAAAGGGATCCATGGAGGAAGCTGTGGAAGGAAACCATACTCACCTGTCCCAGGGCGACGTAGTCCAAGGGGGTCTTGGAAAAAAAAAAACCGAGAAGCCGAACCAGACGAACAGCTGAGCCGCACGGTGCTGTGTGTACATCGTGCGGCTCCGCCCC
Source organism: Crinia signifera (assembly GCF_055691185.1). Classification (NCBI taxonomy): domain Eukaryota; kingdom Metazoa; phylum Chordata; class Amphibia; order Anura; family Myobatrachidae; genus Crinia; species Crinia signifera. Next base: position 259,705,514 of record NC_139218.1, read on the forward strand.
CGAATGCCGCTATTGGCCGCCTTGCGGCCTAGCGGCCAATCAAGGTGGCCAATTGGCGAGGGTCCGCAAGATGCGTAATGCATCGGGTCGCGCATTAATTTCAGGTCATCAGGAATGTTTTTATCCTGGGTCCGAATTATTGCATCGTACACGATGCATTTGAATTTTTGACGGGTGTCGTCATCCATTGAACGCATCTCCGAGTCTACCGTATTTGAAAACTGCCGAATTGAATAAATAGGCTTATTAAGCCTTGCCTCTGCAAATTGAAAAAATTGCTCAGAGCTACCGGCTACAGATCTTTTGGCTGTCTTCTTCCTCTGCCTGGGTGGTGGCGTTGGCAGGGGGGTGGAGGTTGAGGTTTCTACTTCCTCACACTCAAGATCTGCAGCCTCTGTAGTCTCGGACGTCTCCACAAACAGCTCTGGAGTAGCATCCTGTAAAATAAAATAAAAAACGTTAGGACCATGAATAATGATGACATGTCGCATATCTATATGTGTTCAAACTTACCAGATCCTGGCTCTCCTCCTCTTGCCTAATTGGAGGCACAGGATCCATGTTATTCTGTCCATGCGTTTTCGAATCTTTCTCCAGCAGGAAGTGCATCTGGTCGTAGTACCATAACGTCGGCTTGTATACGTCATCGGCACCGGCTCCAGAACTCTGAGATTCAGTCACTTTCGTGCTCCTTCACAAAAGACGGTCCTCAAATTCGCTATCTTCTTTTCACACATTCCATGGTGGCATCACTTCTGTTGGCTTTAGCATAGGTCAGCAAAGCATTGTAGGCCTGATCCCTTTTCTGCTTGTTTGAAAAGTCTTTTCTGGTAATTTGCCACAGGCATTCATGGGCCCAATAGATGTCAATGAACCCAGTGGTGAATTTTTTAGACGAATTTTGCTTTGCCATTTCTGTGTGAATAATATGGTATAAAATGTAAAAACATAATTAACATATATGCATCCACCATTATGTACATAAACAGTCCAAACTAGGTCAGCTTACAATCTATTGTCACTACCACATGTACATGCACACACATTCACTGTTGTTGTTTTTTTATGGGTTTGGAAAGACAATTTACCCCATCATAGACATGCAAGTAAACAACACATGACTAGCTTTTGCAATGTGCCATCACCCCAGAGCATGCAAGTAAACAACACATGACTGGCTTTTGCAATGTGCCATCACCCCAGAGCATGCAAGTAAACAACACATGACTGGCTTTTGCAATGTGCCATCACCCCAGAGCATGCATGTAAACAACACATGACTGGCTTTTGCAATGTGCCATCACCCCAGAGTATGCAAGTAAACAACACATGACTGGATTTTGCAATGTGCCATCACCCCAGAGCATGCAAGTAAACAACACATGACTAGCTTTTGCAATGTGCCATCACCCCAGAGCATGCAAGTAAACAACACATGACTGGCTTTTGCAATGTGCCATCACCCCAGAGCATGCATGTAAACAACACATGACTGGCTTTTGCAATGTGCCATGACCCCAGAGCATGCAAGTAAACAACACATGACTAGCTTTTGCAATGTGCCATGACCCCAGAGCATGCAAGTAAACAACACATGACTAGCTTTTGCAATGTGCCATCACCCCAGAGCATGCGAGTAAACAACACGACTGGCTTTTGCAATGTGCCATCACCCCAGAGCATGCAAGTAAACAACACATGACTAGCTTTTGCAATGTGCCATCACCCAGGGCCGGCGCCACCACTAGGCAGCTTTAGGCATTTGCCTAGGGCGCCGGCCACTGGAGGGCGGGAGTTGCAGGAAAGAACATACTGAAGCCACTCATCACTGTGAAGAGCAGGAAAGCAACTGGCAGTGCAGGCGCTAGCCACTGCTATTGCTCGCGCCTGTCAACCTGAATGACAGCGCAGCGCACACTTTAGCTTGAACAGCGGCCTCCCCCTCTCTGTCACTGCTCTCCCCTCTCCACCCAGGGTCTACAGTCCTGTGAGCAGCAGTCTCTCTCTCCTACATAGCGCCGTGTGGCTGCGGTCAGTTTCTTTCCCCGCAGCTCAGCTCAGCACTGTGCTATTGGAGTTTGAGCTGAGCCAGAGAAGAGAGAGTGGCTCTGCTCTGCATGGCAGCGCGGAGGATTGGTGACATGAGACACAGCGGGATGAGCATAGCGGCTGTACAGTAAAGGCTCAGGCTCCTGCTCACCATGTACCGGGTGCAGTTGCAGGCAGGGCCGGGGTAGGAGTGCCAGGGGCGGTAAAGACAGTGCTTCCGTCTGGGGCTGAAGGTGCACTGTGGCAGCACACATCTTGCGGCCGGGAGGAATCCTGACTACGCGCCAGCTGCTTTGGTCCTCTGACCCCTGATCCCCTGGCAGAGCAGCTTGTGCCCCTGGCCTTTATACAATGCTATTAATGAATGCTGGCTTGCCCTTTCCCTGGGACCACCCACCAAAAAGCTGGACCTCCTCTCCTACCTCTCAGACGTCAGATGAGTGCCTGGAGGTGAGGGAAGTTTTTTGTTCCTTTAATACAGATAACAGTTATATACTAATCTATTTATACATTTTATTTATTTACTGCAGCAGAAGTGTCAGAAGGACGTTTCTGGGGGGGGGGGGGGGGGCAGTATCGTGTAGCTTTGCCTAGGGCGTCAAGATGCCTTGCACCGGCCCTGCCATCACCCCAGAGCATGCAAGTAAATAACACATGACTGGCTTTTGCAATGTGCCATCACCAAACTTACGCATCACATGACACCCTCACCCAGAAGCATGCTTTATTTTATAACATTGGTGGCACAGTGGTCGCCTCACATCCCCTCAAAGAACCTCCAACCCATATTCTTGCGCTGGGGGGTCTGGGGTGCGGCGGTTGGCACATGACACCCTCACCCATAGAGTTTACATTGGTGGCACAATGGACCCCTCTCATTACCAACCCACCCCACCTGTAATCATGCGTTGGTGGTGCATAGTGGATAGCATAGTACTTACCAGCTCCGGAGGGTTCACAGCGCGTGGTCTCTGGCAGCATCAGCATGTGCAGAATGGAGAGGAGGGCTCAGGGAGTGTCCAGATGAGGGAAATCGCTGGTCACTTGAGCACAAAAAAAAGACACCACACAAAAGGCGCCCAATATCCAGGGTCTTGCTAAGCGATTTTACTAGATTGATGGGACATGCTCATTCTTCTTCCTATTGCGATACAGACGCGCGGGGCCGCGCATCTATATAGCTATAGCCTCCACACACACACCGATGTATGCTTAGTTTCTAAGCGACCTAGCTAAATCGCTTAGAAAATGGCTCAAAATCGGCATGTGTGTAGGCCCCATAATTGTTTTTTTTAAGATTAGAAATTCAAAATGTAAGAGATTACTTGGGTAGTTTACTAATATTGCTCAATGGTGCTAAATAGGGGTTCTAATGCAAAAAAAGTTTTTCTTTTCTAAATATAAGGGAGTGGCTGGATAATGCTATGAGTAATCATTTCTCACAAAACGTCCTTTTCATTTTATTATCATCATTAGTTTTTTTTTTATTTGTAGTTGCATTGCTGCAAAGTGAACCTGCTATAATAAATCCAACGAATAACTACTTACAAGTGGAAATGGGTGAGTTTTGTCCTTTTGCAAAAGGGTGATGGATTTTTGACAGCATAGCTGCCGGGTCCATTGTAGTACTGTTCTCTACGCTGCTTTTTCTTTGCTAGGAAATCTTATCCTGCAGCTTGCAAACCAGTAGTAGCGTCCTCCCATTTTTAGGCACCCACAGCACATTCAGTACATGGGTTGATGCTTGCATGCCATCAAAACCAGTGACGAGAAATTTTGCGCTACCTCGGCCAAAAAAATTCTGATACATTTATTATAATTTTTTTTTTACATAAATGCCCGTTGCCAGGAGTTTCATGCTCATCAACAGGAGTTACATGCTCATTACCAGGGATTTCATGTTCATTGCCAGGAGTTTCATGCTCGTAGCCAGGGGCCATATATATATATTTTCCAGGGACAATATAAATATATATATATATATATATGTCTATATCTTGCTACCTGAGATCTGTAACTTCTGGGTACGCTACCCAGTAGAACCTCTAGCATCTATTCATCTGTCCAGTAGGATCTCTAACATCTGTCTTCTACAAGGTGGCAGCCATTTTTAGAGGGAAATTTTCAGCAGATGGACAGACCTATTGGAATTTGCAGAGCCCATGCACCCCCACAGCGCCAGCTCGCTCAGTCCACTGATTGGGCTGCAGTGCTATTGTTACACCACTGGATATGACCTCATGGGACAGGGCGTGATAATCGGTGAGGCCACATGGGCTGAACCCCTGTTTTCACCACTGCGGAGGAGCGGGAGATGCAGGCTGTCCTTGGACAGTGCGTTTACTGCAGAGCCGGCACTATGATTGGAGCCGGGTTCTGCACGTAATGTTTGAGTGCTGCACCCAGCTCCTATTGGCACATTGGTGTCACACCTAGGAGGGTGACACCTGGGTGTTACCCGCTCACCCCTGTTGACACCACTGTACATCAACAACCCTAGGTTGTGTATTTACTACAGTGTATTAGAGCAAGGTCTAGGGATAAAGGGAAGTGGAGGGGTGGAAAGTGACTAATTACATGTGCTCCTGTTTATCCCCATGCTTATTAACTCCCAGGTATAGTATAGGTATAGTATCTTGTATCCTAAAAGGCAGCTGCTGTGTCTCATTATCAGTTTATATAAAAAGCTTCCTCAAATAACCTTTCTACAGTATAAAATTCAATGTTCAACATGTAATAATTTTGCAGGAGCTGCTATTTCCCTAACATGTGAAGTGTTATTTAATGGAAACATTGTTTTATATTGGACAGTCAATGATTCTGAAATTCACACATATTCAGATGATGGCCGAGTGGTGCCGGGAGAAATATAGTAAGTATACTGTAAGTTACACATTACACAAAATATAGTGTCTAGAATGAAGTACTGTAATGCAAAGTTAGATGTTTGTGCTATGCGGCGTATCCATATGTACAGTAACTAACATGCACTCACTGGTCTTGCCACACATACAAAGGGGGTGTTTAATAGATGCAAGCATCTGCACCTTTCAGAACAGTCTGCCCAATGATTTAAATGATTTATGAACTCCATCCATACTTACAATCTCCACATATACCTGATTCGGCCCAGTCACCTGTTCCTTGCATGATGTGCATAGTTCGCTAAAATCTTTAAGTCTTCCGCAAACACACTTACTTCCAACTCCAATTTATGCCCAATGTGTACTGAAAACACCATTGACAATCATAATAATTGGCTTATTAGTTGATAGTTAATGAAGCAAGATTGAGAATGGGCCAACCCTAGGACAGACCATATACGTATTAACTGGTTAAGAGTAACCGGTGTCTAAGCATTAATGTGATGTGTGAGAATTATTTAGCTTTATATCTTTCTCTTTTATCCTTTTCTCTTATATTAGCCATAGAGTCACTGCTGATGGGAACTCAGTAATCGGCATTAGCTTAAACTTTTCAAAAGTAAAAGATGAAGACTATGACAGAAAATTTTACTGTAATATCTATTCTAATATAAACGAAATGGCATTTATTATGTTGAAACGCCCAGGTATGTATCGAAACCATTCACTAATTGTGTTATTATTTGACCATTTATTTGTCTCATGGTACGTTATGTACATGTCCTCATACACCAATGCTGCAGTCATGTAAACCGCCCCACTTGGCATGCCAGGTAGTGTATCTTCTAGCATTGGGCACCTTTTTGCCAAAAGTGCATCATAGTTGCAAGACAGTGTGCAGGAGGAGACCATATTGGTTAATGTGATATATGCGATGTTAGCAGAGTTGCACTGGACTTGGACATCTTGTGCTGTATGGCATTTCAATATATTAGGGGAAATATGTATATGTGCAGAAGTATACAGTGTACTTTAACTTTAGACACCTACTGTATGAAAGGTGTTCCGGTGTTCCAAGCTACTACAAAACCTTGAAAACGGACAAGTCTATGGCGGGTATTCAATGTCAGGGGCACGGCTGTCAAGCTAGCGTGACAGCCGTGCCCCTGTCCCGTTCTCGATTTTGCTAGCCTGGAGCTCGGCAGTCAGGATTCAATGTCCCGGCCGCCGAGCGGCGAGAAGGGGGCGTGGCCGCGAGCTAAGGCCTGAAATAGACGAGCTCCGGCTAGGAGCTCGCCTACTGTATTTCCAGCTTTTCTCGGCAGAACGAGCCCAACAGCTTGTGATGTCGGGCTCGTTCTGCCGAGAACCCCTGTTCAATGCTGTCGGGGAAGACAGCATTGAATAGGGCCCCGCAGCCGTGTCCCCCATCGGGAGATGGCTGCGGGAGGTCGACCAGGAATGAATACCCCCCTAAAAGTGCCCACACACTAGAACGATTTTTTTGCCGATTGGCCGATTTCCGATATCGGTCCGATGCGCACTCCAGTGGATTTTTTGCTAAATCTCCTGATCTTACATGCTGCACGAAGAGATCCATAGGAACGCACATGGGATCTTAAGAAAAATCTTTGGTGAAGATGTGCGCTTGCCTGAAATCTTTTGTCCAGGACAGACAAAAGATTTCAAGGCTAATTTATGCGCACATCTTAAGATCACAGATCTTTATAGTGTGTGGGCACCTTTAGAGTTTGAGGAGTTTGAAGATCTTCTTGCCAATAGGAAACCCTTGCTGCTGAATTACAATACTGTTTACATCAGGCACCAACAGGCATAGGTGTGCGCACATTGAGTATTAGGGGTGCAAAGGTACCCCAATTGCTTTGCCCACTCTTATGAACAACTCCCTGCCGCTAGCAATACCAGCAATATCTTTTACCAAAGATTTTTGCTTTTTAGACCTGTATTCAATTAAAAGAAGCGCCCATCAATCAATTGTGTGTTTTGCATTGTTGTACTAACTAGACCATTGTCATATCACTACATACCTGCATCATCCATATATGTTTTTGACTTTTTTTGCATGTACTGTTACACACAGTAATAAAAAGATTAAAACTGAAATAGGCCGGATGTTATGGTGTGGCTGAGAGACGTTTTATATTGTAGCGAGTACCAATAGATGATGGTAAACATGCATGATTGGTGGTGTTAGACACACCCAATGGGCAATGCTAGACATGCCCAATAGGTGGTGCTAGACACACCCCTTTGACAGTGCACCCCCTAATGAAATGGGCTATGCCAACAGGGAATATACTTTGAAGTATAAACACAACTATCCAAATAAAAACGTGAATAAGATTCCATTATACTTACGTTTTCTGAGCCTGGTAATTAACCATACATAGAAAGACATCTCACTAGATGGGATGCAGCTGAGGCCTAACCTGGGAGTCGAAGTCATCTGCCACATGGCTCCTGCTGCCAAGGGGGCACCTCTCCTCCCGCCAGTTTAAATCAGTTAATTCAAAGCCACAGTGAGCATGCTATGGCCGGGGGACCTTACGTAAAAATGTCCCCGGCTGTGGCATGACACCGTGGGCTGTTGGATCCCGGTGCTGGTTTTACAATACGGGGACCTTCAGTTTTTTTGTCCCCCGTATTTTTGGTTCAGGACCGGTCCAAGAGTCTGGGGCTGGTTTTAGAAATATGGGGGATTCCTATGCTTTTTGTCCCCTGTATTTTTGGAACCAGCTCCAGCTTAATGAGCCCGGGGCTGATTATGCTCAGGAGGGGGGACCCCACGCAACATTTTTTAAGACAGAACCATGCAAAGATTACATTGGTCTGCGCATGGTTCTGTCAAATTCGCCTGTCAGAACCTGGTCTATGTTTTTGCAATTTTGTTAAATATTGCAACATTTATCAAAAACCGCACCTTACTACATTTGCGAGTTGTATACGTTTTAACGGGAAAACATCTGGATGCGAATTGAAGTGTGACCAGAAATCGCCAGTTCAAAATGTGCGCTATTACATGTGCGGTTTTCAAAAAAATCGCACATGTCTAAAAAATCGCAACGTATTATATTTCACAAATCCACATAAATCGGATATGATTTAACATTTGTAGGTAGACATGGGGAAAAATCAGTTATCTCTATTAATTTAACAGTGGTGAAAAGAAGGGTAGCCTCGAGATTTATCACCCAGGGAAACAGATGGCCAACGACCATTGATAATTCATAATCATTGATGGTTTGTGGCTGATATTGAATACTTTTGCATCCATCGGGGAGATCCAGATGGTTTCCCTCCATGGATTGCACAATATCACTGAATACAATAGCTCCACTTTTGAAACCTATTAAGCGCCAACGCTAGATACTGATTGGCCCATGGCCCAGTCAGTAAAAACAGAGATGTCCATCAGTTGGTGAAATCATTGATGGTTATCCATTGCATAGTTTGTAATCATCGATGGCCACTTACATAGTTACATAGTATTTAAGGCTGAATAAAGACTCGCGTCCATCCAGTTCAACCTTGGTGTATTAGCAGTTGCGTAACAATAGTGCCGCAGACCTACTAATCTGCGTCCTGGCACTCCTCTTGACTCCTTAGGACAAAATGTCCATCACAAAATGGCCGCCCCCTTAGAGCAGACAGTTTTTAAGATGCTAGAGGAGGCAGCGGAGTTAAATTTACGGGGGGGGGCGCCAAAATTTTCCCGACGGGGGGGGGGGGCGCAAAACTTGGCGCTATGCCACTGTGTATTAGCTTCATCCCTTGATATACTTAGTGTAGACTGATAAGGTTTAAGGACAGATTATGATTATTGTTTGTACCCCTGGATGATTTTAACCAATAGATGTTTGTCCAACCTTATTTTAAATGTATTTATTGTGTCTGCCGACACCACATCTCCAGGAAGAGAGTTCCATAGTCTGAAATATTTGTACATGTTAAGAATGTCCCCCCTTAAATGTCTCTTTTCTAGCGTAAACAATCCCAATTTGTTCAATCTATCTTCATAGCTTAAATTCTCCATTCCCTTTATTAGCTTTGTTGCTCTTCTCTGGATTTTTTCCAGTTCTATGATGTCCTTTTTATAGTGCGGGGCCCAGAATTGTACTCCATATTGTAGGTGTGGTCTAAGCAATGCTTTGTACAGTGGCATAATTACCTTTGAGTTCCTAGTCTCCATGCCCCTTTTTATGCATGCTAGTATCCTGTTCGCCTTATTTGTTGCTATATGACATCATACCTCCCAACTGTCACGCTTACCACGGGAACGTCCCGATATTCGGGTACGTTCCCGCGTCCCGCCCGGGGCCGCCATTGTCCCGCGGTGGGGGGGACAGTTGGGAGCCCCCCCAGCTTGCCAAGAATAGACGGTCTATTCAGCGCCGATGAGCGGCGAAAACGGGGGCGTCACCCCGTGAGGCCACGCCCCCTTTTCTCGAGGCCGCGCGAACGTCCCGACCTCCCAACTTCAAAAGTTGGGAGGTATGTGACATTGAGCACTACACCTCAGCTTCTTATCTATTTGGACTCCTACTGTAGGTCCTTTTCAAGTTCCGAAATACCCAGTGCCTCCTCGCTTAGGTTATAGCTAGCACATTGGTTATGTTTCCCAAGATGCATAACCTTGCATTTATCCACATCAAACCTAATTTTCAACTTTTTTTGCCCATTTGTCTAATTTATTAAGATCGCTCTGAAGCGAGGAGACATCCTCGGTTGATCTAATTACTCTGCTCAGTTTTGTGTCATCAGCAAAGATGGAAACATTGCTGAGTATACCCACCCAAATATCATTAATAAATATATTAAATAAAAGGGGCCCTAGCACTGAACCCTGTGGCACTCCACTTAGTACTGGTATCATATTTGAAACTGTGCCCTTTAAACAGTCTCTGTTCTTTATTACGCAGCCAGTTCCTTACCCATCTACAATTGCTTTCCCCTAGTCCCAGATTTTCCATTTTATTTATCAACCTCCTATGTGGAACCGTGTCAAAGGCCTTAGTAAAATCTAGGAAGACCACATCTACTGCATTTCCATTATCAAGGTTGTTACTGACATCCTCATAAAATCCTAGTAAATTTGTTTGGCATGAACGATTCTTCACAAACCCATGTTGGTTATTACTGATTAGCCTGTGAAGCTCTAAATATTTTTGGATACCATCCCTTAAAAATCCCTCAAATAATTTACCCACTATTGATATTAAGCTCAGAGTTCTGTAGTTAGCCGGGTCATCCCTTTTTCCTTTTTTGAATATTGGTACTACCTCCGTTATTCTCCAGTCTTTTGGTACCTTACCAGATGATAATGAGTTCTCAAAAACGTAATACAGTGGTGTTGATAATTCCTCCCTTAATTCCATTAGTACCCTAGGATGAATCCCATCTGGGCCTGGGGATTTGTTTGTTTTGATTTTGTTGAGCCGTAATGTTATCTCATCTGTCATGAAATTGATTGATTTTTTAACATGATAGTGCCACCCAAAAACAGGTAAATCAACAGCAATTAGCTCTTGGGCCTGCTCAGACCCAAAAAAGAAATCCCAGTTAAGTGAAGCCTGCGTCATAAGAAAATAATATTTTTTTTTATTTTTCAAAAGGTAATGTTTATATGATCACTACTGTATTTTTGCTTTCCAATGTCTGATTGTGTCTTTATCTTGTACTGTATTTGCAGATCCTAATTTCCAGGGAGTTTTGATTGCTATATTTGCAATTGTGTCTGTTATTGTCATAGCTATAATTGCCTTCCAAGTTTTTAAAGTTGATATTGTTCTTTGGTACCGGAGTTCCTGTTTTGCTCATACAGATCATAAAGGTATGTTTGATGTGTTAATGACAAAGGACAATGGTTTCAGAAAAATGTAATTAATGCTATTGGAAATTAAGTTAAGACATGTTGTATACATTATTTTTACCAGGGAGTAAACCACTATTTTCAAAATAGGTCTTAGGTGCATCAAAAACTTTTGTGAACAAATTACAGACAAGAGACTTTAACCCATTGAGTGCCAAGTGAATTTGTCAAAATAGGTGTGAAAATTGCCAAGCACCAGATTCCCTGCTTGCAGCCTTAGCTTGTGAAGATAGAACTTATGTGCTAATGGCTGTTGGGGTGAAAAGTCTGTTCACAATGCTAATTGGGTAAATGGTCCAGAATGTATATACAAACAGATGCAATGAACTATGCCTAAACTCAAAGGTCAGCTATCCTAGCTCTGATCCGCATATTACATAATGTAACTACATAAGTGGCAGATTGAGTTTCAAAGTGTATGAGCTAGCGAATTGAGTTTGAGTGGCTACTCCATCATCTAAATTTCCTTATTATATAACAGTCATTACTGTATATCAACAGTGCAGAAATGAAAACTAGAATTCCGGCAGTAGACTTCAACAAACAGACTGCCATTAGTGTCTGTTCTGTGTTACTGGGCATGGGAGTTAGCATTTGTTTCTGTAGAGAGAAAGTGCAGCTTGTATACATTTTAGTCGTCACTGTCTCTATATACAAACAAAATGAGAGATTAGAAGCAAGCCACGTCCAGTGGTGTAGCTAGGTGCCACGGTGCCCGGAGCAAGGGCATGTTTCGCAATCCCCCCCTCCCCCTGGCAACCTAGGCAAGTGGTCAGCACAAACCCCCCCCACACACACACACAGTGGGTGCCACCCACAACCCAGAAAGGACTCGCCACAGCCGGAGTGTATATGGTGATGGAGGGACCGCAGGCTACTCTGCTGATTGTAAATAACTGCTCACTCTGTGACTTGCAGCGCTGAAGGGAGGCTGTGGTCTCAAAGTCACCTGCTGTGTGCCGGTTGGGCTTAGGGCTACTGCAGCGGCAGGAGACAGGAAACAGCCAGTCAACATAAGCGTTTTGACCGGCACCTCCTGCAGGAAGTAAGAGGGACCCGGGGGATGGGGAGATGCTTGGTGCAGGTGACATGTGAAGGGGTGGGGGGTGGTGATGCGGCAGCCGCTGAGTCGCTCGGGCAGGGGGGGTTGGGGGGGGGATCGCCTCTCACCTCCATCCAGGGGGTGTCCCTGCTCCCACCTACCTCTCTCCAGTGGCCCTGCACACACACATACATATATATTACACAGTGGCGTAACTATAAATTTTGCTCCCCCCAGCCAAAATATTTTCTGGCGCCCTACCCCCCCCCCCCCCCCCCCCCATACTGTCCCTTATACATTATGCAACACATCTTAATGACACTCACACTATACAACACACAACATAATGTACCTTACACTATGCACCAGTTATAGGCTGCGGGGTGTACGTGTATGGTTAGGGTTATAGGCTGCGGGGTGTACGGGTATGGTTAGGGTTATAGGCTGCGGGGTGTATGTGTATGGTTAGGGTTATAGGCTGCAGGGTGTGTGTGGTTAGCCGGGTGTATGTGTATGGTTAGGGTTATAGGCTGCGGGGTGTATGTGTATAGTTAGGTTATAGGCTGCGGGGTGTATGTGTATGGTTAGGGTTATAGGCTGCGGGGTGTACGTGTATGGTTAGGGTTATAGGCTGCGGGGTGTGTGTGTGGTTAGCCGGGTGTATGTGTATGGTTAGGTTATAGGCTGCGGGGTGTATGTGTATGGTTAATGTTATAGGCTGCGGGGTTATAGGCTGCGGGGTGTACGTGTATGGTTAATGTTATAGGCTGCGGGGTGTATGTGTATGGTTAGGGTTATAGGCTGCAGGGTGTGTGTGGTTAGCCAGGTGTATGTGTATGGTTAGGGTTATAGGCTGCGGGGTGTATGTGTATAGTTAGGTTATAGGCTGCGGGGTGTACGTGTATGGTTAGGGTTATAGGCTGCGGGGTGTACGTGTATGGTTAGGGTTATAGGCTGCGGGGTGTGTGTGTGGTTAGCCGGGTGTATGTGTATGGTTAGGTTATAGGCTGCGGGGTGTACGTGTATGGTTAATGTTATAGGCTGCGGGGTTATAGGCTGTGGGGTGTACGTGTATGGTTAATGTTATAGGCTGCGGGGTGTACGTGTATGGTTAGGGTTATAGGCTGCGGGGTGTGTGTGTGGTTAGCCGGGTGTATGTGTATGGTTAGGTTATAGGCTGCGGGGTGTACGTGTATGGTTAATGTTATAGGCTGCGGGGTGTACGTGTATGGTTAGGGTTATAGGCTGCGGGGTGTGTGTGTGGTTAGCCGGGTGTATGTGTATGGTTAGGGTTATAGGCTGCGGGGTGTATGTGTATGGTTAGGTTATAGGCTGCGGGGTGTGTATGGTTAGGGTTATAGGCTGCGGGGTGTACGTGTATGGTTAGGGTTATAGGCTGTGGGGTGTGTGTGTGGTTAGCGGGGTGTATGTGTATAGTTAGAGTTATAGGCTGCGGGGTGTGTGTGTGGTTAGCGGGGTGTATGTGTATAGTTAGGGTTATAGGCTGTGGTGTGTGTGTGTGTGGTTAGCGGGGTGTATGTGTATAGTTAGGGTTATAGGCTGTGGTGTGTGTGTGTGTGGTTAGCGGGGTGTATGTGTATAGTTAGGGTTATAGGCTGTGGTGTGTGTGTGTGTGGTTAGTGGGGTGTATGTGTATAGTTAGGGTTATAGGCTGCGGGGTGTGTGTGTGTGGTTAGCGGGGTGTATGTGTATAGTTAGGGTTATAGGCTGCGGGGTGTGTGTGGGGTGTATGTGTATGCTTAGGGTTATAGGCTGCAGGCGGGAGGTGGATGGTTGGGCAGTGGGGGATATATAGTTAGGGTTGAGCTACAGGGGGGTGTAAAATTAAGGTCAGGCTACGGGGTTAGGCTAAAGGGATGGGGGTGTAGTTAGTTAGTCTGTGGGAGTGGGGGGTGTATAGTTAGGGTTAGGCTAGTTGGGTGTATGCACAACGGAAAACCCAGAGGGAGGCAGAGAGACTAGTAGACTGCTGCTGCTTCCCCTCCGTCCAAGCTCGTCTGCCCATCCTGTATACACGGTGTCCAATAGGAAAAGACAGTACAGGTATTACCCCCCACACACACACACACACACACACACACACACACACAATGGACAGACAGTACAGGCATCATCATTCTCTTCCCCTACCCAAATAGACAGCACAGGCATCACCACCCCCTCCCCAAATAGACAGCACAGACATCATCATACCCCCCCCCCCCAATAGACAGCACAGGCATCATCATCCCCTCCCCAAATAGACAGACATCACAGGCATCATCATCATACCCCCCTCCCCAAATAGTCCCCCTCACTAAATAGACAGGCATCATCATACTCCCCCTCCCCAAATAGACAGACAGCACAGGGATAACCCCTTCCCACCCTTCCCAAAAAGACAGACGACACAGGCATTATCATACACCCCTCTCCACAACCCCACACTCATGCAATACAGTAGCTCCCTCCGCTGCAGTGGACAGAAGTGTGCCAGTATCGAGGGGATTAACACTGCTCTCTGAAGTCCAGCTCCTGCTCCACCATGTGTAAGGCCATGACGAGCAGCCTGAGAGGAGCTGCTCCCTCTACAGGCCCTGCCTATTAGTACGCTGCAGCTGCGCAGGAAGTTCACACTGCTGCTGAACTCTCCTCCTGTGTCCTCTCCGGCAGCAGCAGGAGCAAGGGCTAATGTAACTGTGCCGGGCGGGTGCCAGAGCCCACACAGTCCCATACCTCCCAACAGTCCCGATTTTATCGGGACAGTCCCGATTGTCAGGGCCTGTCCCGCTGTCCCACCCGCGGGCGGCAGTGTCCCGCGGTGTGGGGGGCTGATGGGAGTCCCCCTATCAGATGCTAAGCAGCGGGGAATAAACACTGTGCGCATGCGCACATCGTCTATTCCCGCAGCCAGGGGGCATGGCTAGAGGCTCACAGAGCCTCTGGGTCATGCCCCCATAGCGGCAAAATGGGGGCATGGCCTCGCGGGAGAGCTCTCCCGCGAGTATAGGCCACGCCCCAAAATTAGGCCACGCCCCCGAAAATTTCGGCGCGCAGCAGCGTCCCGCCTGCTTACCGGCCAAAGTTGGGAGGTATGCAGTCCCCACTGGCGCTTGCTCCCCCAAGCGGCAGCGGGGGCTGCCTTATTGTAGCTACGCCCCTGATATTACACATACACACATATAACACATACACACACACTCCATTTTGTTTGCAGGAGGTGAAATTAATAGTAACAGATAATACTGTCTGTATAAGCTGCCAATTTAATTATCTACAAGACACATTACAGGATCTTTACCCTCAGTGACGAATCCCACATTGTGAATGGAGGGTCCTCTTCCTGATGCTGCTGCTGCTACTTAGATAAACGCAGGGCAGGTAGTGGGAGGGAGAGAACTGCAGAGCTGTCTCCCTCCTGAACAGCCTTATCATTGTAAATGCACTCTGTCTGACGACTCTGCAGGCATGTCACCAGAAGATAACCTGTGTGAGTGTCAGACTTCCTGCTCGGGGCAAAGTATGGCCTCATGGGATTTGTAGTTTAATTGTTAACTGCTCAGTCTGAGCAGTAACATAAAAACTACAATTCCCATAATACCAATGTCCCTGCTTCTCCATCCTGCCGGGTGCCTCTGACTGCTGAATCCCTCCACACTGAACTACTAGCACTGTAAGCGCCGCAGCCAGGCGGGGGAGGGAGCAAAGGAGCAAATGAGCAGGGCAGGGGAGCCGGCGGCACAGTTTGCACAGCTCCGGCGCCACTTGATCTCTCGGTGCCCGGAGCTTGTGCTTTGCCCTCCCTATGCCCCTGCACGTGCCTATACTTTTCTGTCAATCAAAAACCCTTTGCAAGTTTAGCCTTTTTCCCCCCACTCAACATGGTTACATGTAGTACATTTTTTACATTCTATGCATGTGGGGCCTTAGGGCCTTATTCTGGTTCACTCCTTCTGGCAAATTTCTTCTTAGATGGACAAAACCATGTGCACTGCAGGTGGGGCAGATGTAAAATGTGCAGAGAATTAGATTTGGATGAGTTATTTTGTTTCTGTGCAGGGAAAATACTGACTTCTTTATTTTTACACTGCAATATAGATCTCACTTTGAAGTAAACCCCACCCAAATCTAACTCTCTGCACAAGTTACATCTACCCCACTTGTAACCCACCAGAATAAGGCCCTTAATCAGGGCGCAAGTCGATTGAAATATGCAGTTGCAGATCCAGTTAGTTCCTTGACATTCCTAAGTAATTCTGAAGGTTTCTTTATTTGTGTAGTATAGTACAAAATCAACTTTTAAAATCTGTTGCATAAGTCTCTCTTGTATAAATGGTCATTTTTTAGCATTTGCGACCATCACTTGCAGTCATCATTTACTTTTCCCACATGGTCAGAGCTCATGTTGCACAGACTCTTTTTGGCAGCCATTTTAATCACACTCTGTGAATGTGTGCGCACTCCTTACCCTTACCGTACTTTCACTGAGACTATACAGCCACTATGAAAGCACTGAGACTATACACCATGGCCAGATGTATCAAACTTAAAAGCTGGGTTTGAAAAATGACAGGTAGGAGCTGATTGGCTGGCTGTTTATCACTCTCCACTTTATCACTTTGATAAATCTGGCCTTATCTGTGAAAGCACTGCAACTGACTACACACCCACTGCCTTGGATTGCACCCCAGTTTCCTTGACTAAACACCCATTCCAGGCCAGCTGGCAGCTTCAGACAGAGACCCTAATGGTGTGTACACACGGTGAGATTCCCTTGCTATTTGACTTAAGATTCGAGTGCTATACAATATTTGCTATCTCTGTACTTTTAACATACAATTCATACAATCAGCATTAGATTTGCACTATATAGTCATTGCTGTCCTGTCTATCTGTGTTTCGATTTGTGCTGTCACGGGAGCGCACATCGGGATCGCAAGGTAAAAAACATGTGAGATCTGCTTACGATCTGCATGTGATTTTGACTATATAGTCAAAATCGAATGTCAAATCTCACCATGTGTACATAGCATTAGTCACAGTCTCCAATCATACATTCTCTATGTTCAATGTGAAAAATCACAACTAAAGACCATTCAAAGAGCATAGCATTTCAATTTGATTTTAAATAAAGCCTCTAATGAAATGTTTAATAATCAATAAAAAGTTTTTACCACATTAAAACCTGTTATACCATACACTTATTGGGGTGAATGTTACGTGACAGAAATAGAAGAAAACAAGATCTACTGTTGATTTAATTTAAAGAAAGAAATAAACATTTTTATGATTTCTAATGTTACGTTGCAGATGGAAAGATGTATGATGCCTACATTATGTATCCCAAAAATGTTATGGGAACGACCTGTCATAATATGGACATATTTGTGCTTAAAGTGTTGCCTGAGGTGCTTGAGAAACAGTGTGATTATCGACTGTTTATAATTGGACGGGATGATCTACCAGGCCAAGGCAAGTACTTCCCATCCTCTGTATTTAGTGCATTGCTAGAAATGCTGGTTGGCAAAAACATAAGTATTCATGTGTAGAAGGGGGCAAATGAATAGCAATGACTGGCATATCCTTGACTGGAGATGGAATGTGTTGGCTTGTGGAACATTCTGGTTTATGGGAAAAGAAACTTTAGAGGAAGCTAAAGAGGGACACCCCAGTTTCACTAGATCTGGTATTAGCAGAGTTAGGGGTAGGTCTGGTAGTGTGAGTAGCAACCCCTTGTCCAGACATTGCACTAATAATAATTATTTTCCATACTCTGAGGAAAATGTTTTAGACAGTTTTGTATAGGTCAGAAACTGAAGTAAAAGTTTGTTTATACATTTACTCAACTATATGTGCTCATGATGAGAGACATTCCTTGAACAATCGTAGTCACTGCTTTTAATTGGTCCAGTCATTTCTCTAGGGCTATACATGGATTTACTTAATGATGCTGTAATGATATTGTAAAGTAGATTCTACTTGTACCTCAAATGTACTTAAATGACTGGACTTTGCAAGATAATTTCCTAGGTTCCCTCCATGTTTTCTACACTCGTATGCTGCATGCACATATAGTTAAACCAGGAAATCATAATCGTTCAGAGCATTGTCTCCCAGTAGTAGTATTTAGAATGCACCTAGGTCAGAGATGGTTATGGAGGTGGTGGTTCAGCAACTTCACTTCATCCTCAGTGTGATCTAAATATAGACAGCAGAAGGATAATGCGATTCAGGACCTCTTGAATAGGACATGATACATGACTGTTGAGATAGCCATGAACCCGGTATCTTAAGGGGTGTGGCTAATTCTTGGATTTATGTCCATGCCTTCTGTGGGAACAAACAAGTAACATAGTTTATGCAGAATTAGGTAATGCCAATAGGTGTATCTGTCCCCCTTAGCTGCTGACAAAAGCACAGTGGATCCCTGCCAACAATCCTGGATAATTAGTACCTGCTTCCCCCTTATGGTGCCCTTGCTAGAAAGTTGGTGGGTTGCAAAAGTTCCACCCACTCTTTTAGGGATCCAGGCGGTCTAACTGAAAAAAATTTGAGTTTACAGGATATTCTGAAAAATCAGTATAACCAGTGGCGTAACAAAGGGTCCGCAGACCGGCGGAGTCTGCGGGGAACGTCAGGTATGGGATGCTTGCTGTGCTGACAGGCAGGAGCAGCAGAAACCCGGACCAGCATTACAGCGCCTCCTTCCCTCACAAGTGCAGCATGTTCCTCCTCCCTTACCGAGTGCAGTGTAGCAGCATCACTAGGGGGTGCTGCCCGTGACACCAAAAGAGCCGCACAACACCCCACCTGGAAATGACCACACCCGCACCTTCATACATAGCTCCCCCCCCCCTCGTGTCTGCAGGAACCATTGTTTGGGCTGCTGTCACCCAACCCACAACAGCAACACTGGGGCTGAGGAGGATAAGGATCTCCTGGGCCTGTGTAGGGAGGGTCATCGACGATCGATGATCATGACACCAATAGATTTGTGTTAATCTTCCCCGCAGCTGGGGAAGCAGTGAGGAGGAGGCCAGAGAGAAGGACAAGGTGGAGCCAGTGAAGCCATCCATCCTGTTCACAGGCTACACTGACAGTCATGCTCTTCGAGACTGGGGCCTAGCACTATAAACTAGCCGAGACTAGCAGCTTCTGTGGGCTCCCTTGAGGAGGTAATGCCCCACTGAGGCTGCGGAGGGGGCCTAGGGGCACTTACTACTGGTGACATGGGAACATATAGTTAATGCAGAATTAGGTAATGCCAATAGGGGTATAAGAATTAGGTAATGCTAATGTCCCCCTTAGCTGCTGACAGAGGCACAGGGGGCACTACTGCAGGTGACAGGTGGGCACTTACTTAGAATGACAGAAGGGTTGGCGCGCACTCACTACTGGTGACATGGGGCACTTACTGTCAGTGACCGGGAGTCACTTACAGTGGGACACTTACTGCAGGAGACACGGGGGTATTGTATGTATAAGCAGCACCACAGGGGGTATTGTATGTATAAGCAGCACCACAGGGGTATTGTATGTATAAGCGGAACCATGGGGGCATTGTAGGCATTTTATGTATGTATGTATGTATGTATGTTTAAGCAGCACCACAGGGGGTGTTGTAGTATAAGTGGCACCACAAGGGGCATTGTATGTATAAGCGGCACCGCAAGGAGTATTGTGTGTTAAGTCCTTTTCTGTATTCTGTTTTCACTTGGGATTGTAAACCAGTTCATTCATCCAATACTATAATTAAGTTTGCAGATGACACAACACTAATAGGTCTCATTAGCAGGGCTGCCACTAGAAATTGTGGGGCCCGGGACTGATTTCTAGTCTGGGTCCCCACACCCCCCCCCCACACACACACACACACACACACACACACAAAACACACTGCATAGCTACATACAAAACATACACCGCATACATTCATATACACACACACTACACAGTATACAGCATACCGTACACACTGGCCTCCTCCTCTGATCTGCGCTGCGGTCCCGGTCCCCGTGCTGGGTCTCCTTCCCGCAATCCTCTGCCGGGAGGCTTCCTTCTGGTCCCCGGATCATCTCCCTGCCAGGAGTCCTCCTTCCGGTCCCCACATCATCTCCCCTCGATCCCCTGCCAGGAGTCCTCCTTCTGGTCCCTGCTTCATCTCCCCACGATACCCTGCTGGGAGTCCACAAGTCTTCTCCCCACAATCCCCCGTAAGGCCTCCTACTCTGATCTGCACTGCGGGCGCAGGGCTCCTCCACCTCCAGGTCCCCAAGCCGGGTCTCTTCCCTGCGATCCCCGGCACTGGCAGGGCTGCTGCATCCACTGCCTGTGCAGTGTGCAGGAGTATTCCGCTGACCCCCGGGCCCCCATGTCTGCCGGGGCCCAGGACTCCATACCCCACAGTCCCCCCCTGTCGGCGGCCCTGCTCATTAGCAATAATGATGAAAGGGCTTATAGGGAGGAGATACAATTTCTTGCTGTTTGGTGCGGTGACAATAATCTGTTGCTTAATACTAGTAAAACAAAGGAAATTATTGTTTATTTTAGGAAGCAGAAAGTCAAGCAGGTTACTACTATTCAGATAAATGGGATGGAGGTAGAATGGGTCCCGAGTTTTAAGTTTTTAGGTACCTACATTTAGGAGGACCTTTCTTGGTCAGTTAACATCAAGGGCTTAGTGAAGAAGGCCCATCAACGCCTTTTCTTTCTAAGGGTGCTAAAAAGACATAAGTTGTCAACAAGTATATTGATAAATTTCTACCGCTGTACGATAGAAAGTATCCTTACCAATTGTGTTACAGTTTGGTATGGGAATTGTACAATACAGGAACGTAAAATGCTGCAGAGAGTAGTTAAAATGGCAGAGTGGATTGTAGGGATTACACTACCATCAGTGGAAGCTATCCAGCGGAAGCGCTGTATGCGTTGTGCACATAATATTGTCAGGGATCCGACGCATCCAGCACAGGGTTTATTTGCACTTTTGCCATCTGGCAAGTGTTTTAGATGTTTTAAAAACAGGACTAGCAGATTGAGGAATAGTTTCTTTCCTTCAGCTGTTTTAGCATTAAATACTGGTTAGTGTTTACTGTAACAGTTTTTTAGGTACTGTATAGTTTTTTTTATGTATTGTGTTTAACCCCTTCCCGACATATGACGTACATTTACGTCATATGTCGGGTGCGGGGGAATCAAGCCAGCTCACGGAGTGAGCTGGCTTGACAGAGAGCAGGTAATGGCTGTATATTACAGCCAGGTCCCTGCTCTCACGGCCACGAGCGGCGAGTTCGCCGATCGTGGCCGTTTAACCCTTTAAGCACCGCGGGCAAAGCGACCGCAGTGCTTAAATAGCTGATCGGAGGGGGGGCGCCCCCCTCCGGCGCCGATCGGGGCCCCCCGCAGCGAGATCGGAGGGTGCCGATCGGTTGCCATGGTAGCCAGGGGTCTAATGTAGACCCCTGTGCTGGCCGTGTATGCATACCTATTACATCCTGCCTCAGGCAGGATGTAATAGGAAGTGCATAAAATCACTACGTTCAGCCATAGAGCTCTATGGCTGAACCTAGTACAGGCGATCGCGCCCCCTAGTGGTCAAGTACACTAGGGGGCCTTGTAGTAAAAGTAAAAAAAAAAAAAAATAAAGTTTAAAAATAAAAAAAAAATAAAAAAATATTAAAAGTTCAAATCACCCCCCTTTCCCCATTTCACAAATAAAAATAAATAAAAAATAAAAAAAAAAAACATATTTGGTATCGCCGCGTTCCTAAAAGTCCGATCTATTAAAATATAACATTAGTTATCCCGCACGGTTAAAGGCGTAAACGGAAAATAATTCCAAACGCCAAAACTACGTTTTTTGGTCGCATCGCGTACCCAAAAAAAAATAACTAAAAGAGATCAGAAAGTCGCCCATATCCCATCATTAAATTAATTAAAAAGTACACTTCAGCCCGCAAAAAATGAGCCCTCACCCAGGTCCGTAGGTGGAAAAATAAAAAAGTTATAAGCCGCAGAACATGGCGACGCAACGCAAATTAGAAAAACCGTAAAAGTTGCGATTTTTTTTTTTAGTGGTAAAACATAACGAAAACTATATAAGTTTGGTATCACCGGAATCGTAACGACCCATAGAATAAAGATAACCCATCATTTTAAACGAACTATGAACTCCAAAAAAAACGTAACCAGCGCAAAATTGTGGAATGGCGTTTTTTTTTTTTTTTACCCCACATTGAATTATTTCCTGATTCCCCAGAATATTATACGGTATAGTAAATGGTACCATTACAAAGTACAACTTGTCCCGCAAAAAAAAAGCCCTCATGTGTCTATATAGCCGGAAAATTAAAAAAGTTACGCTTATTTGAACGCAAGGAGGAAAAAAAAAAAAAAATTAGCATAAAAGGCAATGTCGGGAAGGGGTTAAGTGTTTGTTGATGTATACTGGATTACGTACAGATGGTAAAACTTAATTTTGTTGTACTATCATGGGGCAATGACAATAAATGAATCAGAATCTGAATAAGCAGCACCACAAGGCGCATAGTATGAATAAGCGGCACCACAAGGGGCATTTTATGTATAAGCAGCACCACAAGGGACATTGTATGTATAAGCGGTACCAAAGGGCAGTGGTCAAAGTGGACATTTTAAAGTAGGGGTATGGAAAAGTGAAGGCGCGCGCCCCAGAAAAAGTGCAGCACATACTTTTTGGGGGGCCGCTCATCGCCTCACAAAACAGGATCCCTCTGTGTATGGGCACCTTTATTCCAAAATTAAAGTGCCAAAATTCACGTCATGCTACCTGGATTGAGCCAAAATTCACATCCTGGTACCCAGACTGAGACAAAATTTACATCCTGGTACCCGGATTGAGCCAAAATTCACATCATGCCAATCGGACTGGGCCAAAATTCACATCATGCCACCCGTACTGAGCAAAAATTTACATCATGCCACCCGGTCTGAGCAAAAATTCACATCATCCCACCTGGACTGAGCAAAAATTCACATCATGCCACACTGTAAAAGCAATAATTCACGTTATGCCACACATATTGAGCCAAAATTCACATCATGCAATGCAGTTTGATCCAAAATTCATGTCATGCCACCCAGATTGAGAAAAAAAAATCACGTTATGCCACCCAGATTGAGACAAAATTCATGTTATGCCACCCAGATTGAGGAAAAAAATCATGTTTTGACACTCGGTTGAGCCAAACATAATGTCACACAGATTGAGCAAAAATTTGGGGATGCAGGGACATGGACTGTGGGGAGGCAGGGGCATGGGCACAGACAGGCAGGGACAGAGGCATGCATGGGCACAGATGGGGAGGGAAAGAGGCACATATGGGCAGGGGCACACAGGGGCAGGGACAGAGAAACACATTGGCAGGGGCACACTTGGCAGGGATAGAGGTACACATGGGCAGGGGCATACATGGCAGGGACAGAGGCTCACATGGGCAGGGGCACACCCTATCAGGGTCAGAGGAACACGTGGGTAGGGACACACTTGGCTGGGACACTGGCATACATGGGCAGGGGCACACATGGCAGAGACAGAGGTACACACAGGTAGGGGCCCAATCCTCCTCCCCTGCAGCAATCCCCACCAGAGAAGACTGACGAGGAATCAAACAAATAAATAAATATTCACATAACAACACTGACCTAGCATAGAGAGGGGCTGCCTGCTGAATGCAGCTGCCAGGAGTTGTTGCTGCCCGCCACAGCCATCGGGTGGGGAATTCCAGGTGAATGCAGCGCTGGGTGGGGAGGTGAAGGGGCCATCCACCTGCACTTTGGCAGCTGGGATGGGAGTGTGGTGTGGAGGCGCTGCCCATACTGAAGCCGTCGGGTGGCGAGGGGCTGCCCGTTGATTTAAATCGAAGGGTGGGAAGGGAGGAGATGCGGGCTGTCCGCCCTATGCCGCGGAAGGATGGGGGGGGGAGTCATGCCTGTCTGTCAGATACAGAATGCTGATGCTAAAGTAAAAATAAAATAGTTGTATACCGGCCCACTTCAAGCACTGCCACAGAGCCATTGTGTGTATAAATGGCACCACAGGGGACATTTTTGTATAAGCTGCACTACTGGGGGCATTATAGGTATAAGTGGCACCACAGGACATTGTATGTATTAGCGACATCGTATTGCCTAATGAGCATTAGGGTGTGTTGCGAGGCCATACCCTTGCAGTCAGACCACACACTCTTTTTGAAATGGGTGTCCTAGAGGAACGTGCAAATTATTTATTTTACATTCAAAATGGGGGCAGAGGGGCACCAGAAACTTTTTTTGGCAGGGGGAGCAAAATTTCTAGTTACTAGTAGAACATAAAATACCAGTATTTATGCTCTGTGTTCTCCATATAATTCTCAGTACTTAATTACATTTTGTACAGGCAAATAAATAACACTGGGATGATTTTGGGGGACTCTGTGGGGGGCAATAACTTGCATGTTGCATTGTGAATATATATTACTGACACATAAGCATTTTACGACTGCTAGTGAGAGAAGAAAATGATCTATCCTACTTATCTGTATTTTCTATCTTTATTATCCTTGAAAGTGTTATTTCAGATCCATTTTTCTAGTTGCTTCATATTCTTTGATACATAGGGGGACTTATTGGTGGAAATGTAAACCTACCTTCTTGTGTGTTCTCAGCCATTGCAGATCTTGTGGATGAAGCAATCTCCCAGAGCAAAAGGCTGATTATTGTCTTAGGAGACCTATCAAGCGAGAGCAGCCTCGGTGATGATTTTGAACAGAAAATAGCCATGTTTGATGCTCTCATTCGGAATAAAATTAAAGTAATCTTGATTGAGCTGGAAAAGATAACAGATTACACAAACCTGCCAGAGTCCATTCAGTACATCAAACAGAAGCAAGGTGTCGTGCGATGGAAAGGAGAGTTCACAACTGAGAGTCTTCAAAGTAACACAAGGTTCTGGAAAAATATCAGATACCGGATGCCTCCAGCCCAGCATCCTTCTGATCGAGAACTGTACTACATAGGTTCAGAGAACTGACATGGATGGAAAAGTCCTTGGTTAGAGGTGTTTGAAGGACAGACAAACTGCATTACATATGATCATGTGGGATTTAGCCATAACTATGGATATGTTGGTCATAGCACTGATATTTTTGTCTATGTTGCAAATATAACCATTTCAACTTCTTGTTTACAACCTCACTTACTATTTGGCTTAGTTTCATACAAGTGGAAATCTGTTACTCTAAATTTGAAATGAAAAGTTTTGGTCTACACGTCACATCAAGATGGATTATCAGGGTTAGATTGGATGGGATACATATAGATTAATGATGATCAGGATTAGAGATGTGCGGGCTCGGGTTTCCCAGATCCGAGCCTGCACAAACGTCATCAATCCCAGTAGCGCACGCAGGGGGGGTTTCTGAGTACCCAGAAACCCCCCCAGGAGTCTAAGTGCACTAGTCTGAAAGCTGAGGGTCCTCTCTTTCCAGAGGTGCAAGAATTTTGAAAATCAGCTCTTGGGAACCAGAGATATCTGACTTCAAAGCAATGGTCCCCATCCAAGCCTGTTAATTGCTCTTCCCAGTCAGATATTTCAGGTTTTGTCTGACTAGAGGTGGCCATACACACGCAGATTTATCTGCAGATCTGTTTGGTTGGAACAAAAACCTGGTTATGGATAAGAGCAAATGACAGTTGACCATTTGTTTGGAAATGCTGGAAAACCGACAAACTGTCACTCATCCATAACCATGTTTTTGTTCCAACCAGCCAGATCTGAAGATAAATCTTACTAGTGTATGGGCACCTTTAGAGTTTTTCTGAGGGTATATTCCAAAAGCTGTGACTCTTCCCCTTTGATGGACACTAGTAGCTTGTCTCTACTGTTCCCAGAACCAGAGATATCAGCCTTCCAGCAGCTGGTTACTGCTCCAGCTCCACACACCTGGTATGTAGTTTTATATACTCGTTGGCAGATTGCTCTGCCTCCTGAATTCTGATCCCCTAGTCCCCAATACTATTTGGTAGGTGGGATTCTCTAGTTTTTAATTCCATTAAAATCTAAGAAATTTATTTCTGGGAACTGGAGATATCTGCAGTCAAGCAAGCTGTCCTCCCACCAGAAAATTATGAATAATAAGCCCACTCCACTATACACTCCTCCTCTGCATATAAAACATCCTCTACCACCCTGGAAGTTGTGTATCAGGGCCCCTTCATTCAGCCCGATGCCCCCTTCTCCCACCCCATCTCCCACCATCTGTGCAGTTAAGGGGTAATTAGTGGAAATTACTGATCCAGGCCCTACATGCTGAGCGGTTGATACAATACCTCCTACCACTCGCGGGACACCAAAGCTTCCTCCACCCCTACCGCTGGAGGATCGGTAGGGGCCCCAATACATTGCTATGCCCAGGGGTCTACACTGCTGTTGACGCCCCTGTATGTATATATATATATATATATAAATAGATATATATGTATGTGTATATGTATATATATATATATATATATATATATATATACACAGTATATTTTTTATTATTATTATTTATGTACATTTGGTCTATCTATAATACTTTAACTGACCCGGCATATACTGGGTCACCTAAGTGTCCATCTCCGTGCTTTGCTCCGCCCCTCTGGAAACCCCTTTCTGAAAATCCTGCGTTTGCCACTGAATCCGAGCTCGGAGCTTCTCGCCTGACTCAGATCCGGGCGCGGGCAAAACGTCATTGCCTGGCGCTGGATTCTCGTGAGATCCAGATCGCTATATATATAATATTATAATAATATCTCTCTGCTGGTGCATCTACTGCCATATATACTTGCACTGCATTGGTGCTGTCCTGTGGTGTAATATATTGCATAATTCCACAAAAATAATGGAGATCCAAAATATGGAGAATCAAATAGGGAAAGATGAAGGGCCACTTCATCTTCTGAATCTGCTGCAAATGCAAGTAGTAATGATGACATAAACGATGATATGCCATTAACGTCATCTGCCAAGGCCGATGTCCAGTGTCAAAGTAAGGGGCATGTAAAATCCAAAAAGCCAAAGTTGAGTAAAAGGAGGACCAAAAAAAAATTGGAGAAGAAACGTAAAATTGGCAATGTGCCGTTTACAACATGGAGTGGCAAGTAACGGTTAAGGCCCTGGCCTGTATTCATGACTGGTGGTTCAACTACACATGACCATGCAAGCCCTCCTACTCCCCCCTTTAGAAATTTGAAGAGATTTCAGCTGTCATCAAAAACACAGCAAACATCTCTGCCTACTAAAGAAGACATGTTATCACAAACCCCCAAGGAGAGTCAAGGGATGTTGGTGGTTGCGATGCCTGACCTTCCCATGGTTGTATGGGAAGAGGTGGCTCCTTCCACCATTTTCAGCACTCCCACTGCATATGCTGGAAGGATCACCCACAGTGCAGTTCCTGATTTAGATAATGAAGGTGTCAATGTTGTAGACCAAGAGAAGGATATTGATGTAGCTGGCGCTGAGGAGGAAGTTGGCGAGGAGGATGCTGAGGTGGTTTGCTTAAATGAGGCACCAGGGTGGGAAACAGTTGTTGTCCATGGGATGAAAAAGCCCATCGTCATGCCTGGGCAGAGGACCAATAATTCCACCTCTACGGTCTGGAAATTTTTTTATCCAAATCTGGACAACAAATGTATTGCCATATGTAGCTTATGTAAAGCTCCAATAGGCTGGGGTAAGGATCTTGCCCACCTAGGGACATCCTGCCTTATACATCACCTGAAGACCCTTCATAAATCAGTGTTTATTTCAGGAACTGTGGCTAGCAGTCCAGGGACACCTAAATCCCTTGGTCCTCCTGTTGGATCTGGATCGGGAGCAGTCCTGCAGGCCATGTCACCAGCATGACTGACTCCTCTTCTATCCAGGATTCCTCTGGAGGATCCTGCAGCGCTACGCTTACTACTGCCGCTGCTGCTGTTGCTGCATCCTCCCAAAGGGGAAGTCGTAAGACCGCTACATCTTTTACTAAGCAATTGACCGTCCAACAGTTGTTTGCCATGAGGACGAAATACAACAGCAGTCATCCTATGGCAAAGCGGATAACTGCGGCCTTGACAGCTATGTTGGTGGTAGACGTGGGTCCGGTGTCCGCCGTCTGGAGTGGTATTTAGACGGTTGTTTCCCTGGTACCAAATCCCATCTAGATTCCACTTCATGAGGCAGGCGATACCCGGGATGTACAGGGATGTCAGAAAAAGTGTCCTCAGTGCCCTGAAAAATGCGGCTGTACCCACTGTCCACTTGACTACGGACATATGGACAAGTGGATCAGGGAAAACTAAGGACTATATGACTGTGACAGCCCACTGGGTAGATGCATTGCCTTCCGCAGCAGCATCTTCTGCACGCCAGCTCCTTCCAAGGCAGGCTACGCTGTGTATCACCGGTTTCAGGAAGAGGCACAACGCCAACAACCTCTTAGAGAAACTGAGGGAAATCATCTCCCAGTGGCTTACCCCCCTTAGACTCTCCTGGGGATTTGTGGTGTCGGACAATGCAGCAACATTGTGCCGGCATTACACATGGGCAATAAACACAATGAATATGGTGGTGCAGCATTTCATCAGAAGAGACAGGAGTGTGCAGGAGATGCTTGCGGTGGCCCACGAAATTTGTGGACAATTTCGGCATTCTGCCAATGCATGCCGAAGGTTAGAGCGGCAGCAAAATCTCCTCAAACTGCCCTGCCATCAGCTGAAACAAGAGGTGGTGAAGCACTGGAACTCCACCCTCTATATGCTGCAGAGGATGGAGGAGCAGCAAAAGGCCATTCAAGCCTACACAGCCACCTACAACATAGGCAGAGGAGCGGGGCTGCACCTGACTCAAGTGCAGTTTTTGAGGCTGATTTCTGTGTTGTGCAAGGTTCTCCAGTCATTTGAACTTGCCACACGTGAAGTCAGTTCCAACACTGCCAGCTTGAGTCAGGTGATTCCCCTGATCAGGCTGTTGCAGAAGCAGCGGGAGAAATTGAAGGATGAGCTAAAGCGTTGTGATTCCGCAAAGCATGTAGCTCTTGTGGATGAAGCCCTCCATACGCTTTGCCAGGATACGAGGGTGGTCAGTCTGTTAAAGTCAGAGGAATACATTCTGGCCACCGTGCTCGATCCTCGGTTTAAAAAGACCTGCTGGTCAGGAGATTGTCATCTGAAGGGGACCCTGACACGGCCACAGCTCCTCCTTCATTTTCTCCCACACCTGTGGCCAGAGGAAACAGCTGCGATTTCCCACACAACCCACTGGCGGGGATGCAGGGCAGGCAGGAGGGAGTTTGGACATCTGGTCCGGACTAAAGGAGCAGCCAACGATTGCTGACATGTCTACTGTCGCTGCATTGGATGCTGTAACTTTTGAAAAAATGGTGGAGGATTACTTTGGTGACAGCATCCAAGTAGACATGTCAGACAGTCAATACAATAGCCAATCTGTGATGTTTGGAAACGTGTGATATATTTAAACACACAATGCAAATCACAGATAGGACAAAATCATGCGCGCAATAACCCGCGATTAGTGACACGCTCAATAAAAGGCACCACAGGGTAATAAATTAAATTAAAATTTATAACAATATTGCTGCTCCTAAGAGTGATTCTGTATCACTCAAGTTTAAAGCACAAGTATTTCTTAATAAGAAAAGTAGCGCAATTGTCATAAAAATCAATTAATTTATTAATACAGTAATAAAATATAAAAAACTATAAATTTCTGAATAGAAATAGAAGGTTATCACAATGACATCTGTGGGACACTTATGCAAATTCATACATTATTAATTCCAACAGTAGTTAGATCCATAAATTGCAATACTATCAATATGCACATATATGGGGATTGGAATTTCCAATTGCGTATGAGTAGGCTCAGATTTAGAAAAGCATGGATATACAAAGTCCCAGTATAATAATAAGCAGCCCGCAGTACCAGGTGGTTGATGTTATTATCAGTACTTCAAAACAATGGGAGTTGATGTTGATGTCAACACTCCACGTCGACAGAAATTTTATCCAGCTTAATGTCACAGCACTGTGGCCAAATAATTGCTGGAGTAGAATATGCGTTCACCAATTGTTGAAACCCTCTGTCTCTGGAGGGAAGTTTCCAATCTCCAGGGGTTATATGGGACTGCCGCAGTGTGGTCCCCTATAACCCCTGGAGATTGGAAACTTCCCTCCAGAGACAGAGGGTTTCAACAATTGGTGAGCACATATTCTATTCCAGCAATTATTTGGCCACAGTGCCGTGACATTAACCTGGATAAAATTTTTGTCAACATGGAGTGTTGACATCAACATCAACTCCCATTGTTTTGAAGTACTGATAATAACATCAACCACCTGGTACTGCGGGCTGCTTATTATTATACTGGGACTTTGTATATCCATGCTTTTCTAAATCTGAGCCTAGTCATACGCAATTGGAAATTCCAATCCCCATATATGTGCATATTGATAGTATTGCAATTTATGGATCTAACTACTGTTGGAATTAATAATGTATGAATTTGCATAAGTGTCCCACAGATGTCATAATGATAACCTTCTATTTCTATTCAGAAATGTATAATTTTTTATATTTTATTACTGTACTGTATTAATAAATGTATTGATTTTTATGACAATTGCCCTTCAGTGTGTACTCCAAAAGAGTTTTTAGTGCAGCGGGGAACCTGGTCAGTGAGCGGCGAAGGAGGTTGCTTCTGCAAAATATGGAGAAGATGATGTTTATAAAAATGAATTATCAATTATTCAATGAAGACCAGGAATTGTCTCCAGAGATTATAACGGGACCTGTGATTGTGGAGTCACGGGGACGAATTGATAATCTGTGAGGATGAGGAAGTACACACTGAAGGGGGCGAGGAATCAGAGGAGGAGGATGACAAGTGACTATGACATCTTGTCTCTGTAGAGCCAGTTTATACAGGGATATATGAATTGTTGTTTTTTTTTGTGTGGGGGCCCAAACAAACCAATCAATTTAGCCACAGTTTTGTAAGCCCTGTCGCTGAAATGTTTGGTTTGTTAAAGTATGCATGTCCTATTTCCGCAACATAAGGGTGGGTGGGAGGGACAATTCTATCTTGCATCACCGTTCATTAATCCCACTACTGAGAGTCAATGATATGTGAGATAAGTGGACCCGTCTTTAATCACATACAACTGTTTGCACTAAAGTGGTAATAATCACAGAGCTGATCAATCCCACTGCTGAGAGTCATTGATTTCTGCACAAATCGCACACTGCTCCTTGCCTGGTTATGTCTGATCAGTATGTTCCATTCCATTTTACTGTCGTACATATAATACCTCTCTGCTGGTGCATCTACTGCCTTAGGTTGTTACATGTTTCTCCGGGAAGCCATTCTGCAGTGTTGTAAATGGAGGCACACTGGGTGAGATTTAATAGGATGAGATTTTCAGAAAGTGAGAGATTTGGTGAGAAATCTCCAGTTTTTTTAAAGCGGCAATCATTTACACTGCTAAACCAGTTTGATTTTGAAATGTAAATGATTGCCGCTTTAAAAAAACTGGAGATTTCTCACCAAATCTCTCACTTTCTAAATCTCTCATCCTATTAAATCTCACCAACTGTTCCTTTAGCACAGATAACACATACATGACTGTGTGCCATTCTGCCACTGCCTGTCGAAGGCTGCAGAATTGCCCACTGCTCCTCGGCTGGTGGTAAACATGATCAAGCCAGATAGTGGTCTTATTGGATATTGGATATTATGCCGGACACATAACAAATAAGAAACGGCGAACCATCTGGGACTGGACGTGGGATAAGCTATGCCACCAACGCATATTTTAAATACCGCGGACCGGATGTTTTATACCTATGGGAGTGTGATTTAGAAATAGAGAGGTTTTATCATGTATTAGTTAGATCCATAGGAATTATGGGATTTGTAGTCCGCAGGATCCATTCCGTGTTTTATGATATGTGTTTGTAATGAACAATGTGTGCAGGTATAAATACCCTGTCTTGCAGTATGCCTCCATACCTAGAAAAAGGGCTATTTTTAAAGCCCGAAACGCGTTGGTCTATGGAGGTCTGTTTGCTGGATTAGGTGTTGAGGCATGCTGTAAGACAACTCAGCTACTTTTTGTGTTCTCCATCCGGATTGGTGATTCACAGGATAGTCTTCATCTGCCAGCTTCTTTTACACATTTTATTGTATGTTTTGTTCTGGTCATTTTACCCCTTTTTTATGTGTCGACTTTTATGGAATAAAATACCCTGTTTTGAGGATCTACGCCTACCTGC
Source organism: Crinia signifera (assembly GCF_055691185.1). NCBI lineage: Eukaryota > Metazoa > Chordata > Amphibia > Anura > Myobatrachidae > Crinia > Crinia signifera. Next base: position 259,737,694 of record NC_139218.1, read on the forward strand.
TTCTTCCCTTGGACCACCCAAAGAGGGAGACAGATAAAGAAACCTTTCTGCGCACATAGGGCTGAGTCCCTAGGTGAGTGTCGTACACAAGGGGTGCATCTGTGGGAGTGAAATTGTGGGGCTAAAGGAGGAACAGCTAAAGATACCTTTTGGTGCAAATAGGGTATTGACAGAAGGTCAGTATCAAGCTAAGGAATATACGGCTGCTGATGGTATTCTGTTTGTTGGAGTGAAATCAGAGGAGGATCGTTGTGTTCCAATAGCAAAGACACCCTGATGTGCATATAGGGCTTTGTGATAAGGTCAGTTAGTAACAGAGGTTCCCCCTGCTAGACACAGGAGGATCCCTTGTAATCTACTTTGACCTACTGGTGAATAGGAATTCATGTAAGGGGTACAGCGCCAGTGGCTACACCCAATTTTTTGTGGAGTTTGTGCGTGGGATTGGGTATCAAAGGTGGACGTCGCAGGCAGCAGTACCCAGTAGCGCGGTCATTGTCTGGTATCCATTGTTGTTGTAGTTCTTATTGGATATTAAACTGACAAGAACAGATACACACTCGCAGAACAAATCAGTGCTGCACCAATTGCCCACTGCTCCATGGCCGGTCGGTGCCTGTGGTCAGAAGGTTCCACTCCTCTGCAACTATTGCATTGCTGCACGAATCACCTACTGCTCCTCGGCTGGTTGTCCCCTGGTTATATCTGGTTAGAAGGTTCCACTCCTCTGCAGCTATTGCATTGCTGCACAAAATGCCCACTGCTCCTCGGCTGGTGGTAAACACAATCAAGCCAGATTGGGGTCTTACTGGGCATTAAAGTGACAAAAACAGATGCACACTCGCAGAACAACTCAGGGCTGCACGAATCGCCCACTGCTCCTCGGCTGGTCGTCGCCTGTTTATGTCTGGTCAGTAGGTTACATTCCATTCTACTGCCGTACATATAATACCTCTCTGCTGGTGCATCTACTGCTTTAGAGTGTTACAGGTGTCTCCGGGAAGCCATTCTGCAGTGTTGTTAATGGAGGCACTGTACCTTAAGCACAAATAACACATACAGAACATGACTGTGTGCCATTCTGCCACAGCCTGCCAAAGGCTGCCAAATCGCCCACTGCTCCTCAACTGGTGGTAAACACAGTCAAGCCAGATAGGGGTCTTTTTGGGACCTAGTTTTTCAAACTGCCTCCTGTCTGCCTCGGCAGTGCCACTCCTAGATGAGCCACGTGTTTGTGCCGCACACTTGTATGGCTTAGTGTGAAGGTCACAGTGTATGGTGGGAAGGATTACCTTTTAGTTGCTAGATGACTTCTCTTCGCGCAGGTTCTTTACCGCGTTTGGCTGGGAAGATCACACCTCCATATAGACCAGAGCGAGGCGTTCGATCAGGTACAACTGCTTACATTTAATTTAGTAACAAATGGTGGAAAACAGTAATGGACATGCAACTATAATACTGTAAGTGATTTTGGAAGCAGACAGAACTGTAAACCGGTATTAACTAATAGTACTCAATTTCACACCCGCCTAGCAGGGGTATATTCCTCAACTAAGTCGACCAAAGCCTAAGTCTAACTTACGTTGTGTCCCTGTGCCACTGAAAAACTAGGGAATTGATCCTGCGGCCCATAACGGGGTGTTTGAGGATACAACCCTCTCACTCGGCAGCACCAGCGACACGCATGGCCACTAGCCACTTACTGCAGTGCAATTACCGTACACAATAGGCAACACACATAACATAAATACGGACAAAATGAACATTCAATATAACCTGGAGATGTATTCTACTACGGCAGTCCTTGAATAAGTCCCCTTGGACACAAGGACTTCTTGTAATCCTTCCCGGAATGGTATTCCCGGAATGTATCAAATTCCAGAACTTTCAACAATAAATTAGATCTGACTCCCGACGATATCAACCAATGGTGCTGGTTCCCTATTGCACAGAGCCAGCAGCAGTGTCTCACAACAAACAGTAAAGTTGACTCGACGTGGACTTATGTGAAGTAAGGGAAGTAACCCCACTCCACCTGGTGGGGAGGACACAAGACTTCTTAAGGATAATTACAAATTCCAGGAGCCGCTATTGCTCCTTTGTAGATGTCCTTTGCACCTAGTGACACGTGGTGCTCCACCCCTGATGGGGGCTGTGTGTGGGTGCTGGGGTCCCGGTAGGGGCACTGAACTTGAGTGAGGCGCTGTCCCACTTAATGGGGGTGAGGGAGTGGTGCACCCTTTGTGTGCTGGGAAGGGGAAGGGTAGGCCCAGCTGCGTAGAGGAAGTGTCTTGCGGTTATTGGCAGGGTAAGTGCCTGTCTGTATGGGTGGGTACAGCGGGGGTTTGCCTGGGATGGTGGGTAGGAATGGTACCTGCTTGCCTGGAACCAGTTGCAAGCTCCTGCCCGTCACTACTCCGTCCCTCAAATTCTGGTCTGCTGGCTGTCAGGTCCCCCTCTTCTGCCAGAGGGTGCACTAGTGTGGACACTGCAGCATTGCCACACTCAGCCGCCCCTCTGGCCTTCTGATCACCGCACTGGGCTCTTTCCGGTGGATGTGCCATCTCTCTCTCTCCTGATGCCGGCCTGCTCTGTCCCGCTGCTCCTCTGCTCTCTTCTCTCCCGTTCCAGGGCCCGCTGCTCCCTCTGCTTCTGTGGCCACGTCTCTCTCCCCTTGCTGTTCACATCACTTCCTCCTCCCTCTCTTCACACTCCCTGCCTGCCACTCAACAACAGGGTCAGTTCCAGGGCAACGCCACACATGATGGCGCCAGCCTGTGCCTCTTCTGCCTCCCACCATAGTTGCTGGCTCTCCTATTGGTGAGTGGGTTGCTTAGCAACCACCTAATGTTGGCTCCCCGCGGGTGCCTGGCAAAGATCGGGGCATCCCAGGCTGGGGTGCCACATTAGCATAGTTATCCAGCAACCTCGGTTCAACCTTTTGCCCTAAAACAATATTGTGAGGTGTGAGGTGTTCAGAATAGACTGGAAATGAGTGTAAATTAATGTTATTGAGGTTATTAATAGCGTAGGAGCAGTTTTTATGCTATTTAAAAAAAAAAAATCAGAACCCAAAACCCAAAACGTGTAGGGGGTGTTTTGGCAAAACTCATTAGAACCCAAAACCTGAAAGTAATCAGAACCCAAAACGCGAAAAGTGGCCAGTTGCACATCCCTAATCAGGATGTCAGCGGTCAGAATACTGACACCGGCATCCCAAAGGAGGGAATGTGGTCAGGGGTTGGGTTAGTATACTTATCTTAACCCGTTCTCCTCTTCCTGTAGTCTAACCCTAACCCCCACAGCCTGACCTTAACCATTCCCTCTAGTATTGAAAATGATAAAAGAAAAAAAGAAACTCGGGTGGGGTGCACGCTAGATCCACAATAAACGCTGTATTATATTACTGTTAAAATCTTTTATTTTTTTGTATGATTGCAAATGTATATGGGATTTAATGTGAGCCTGAAATATCAATTAAAGTGCCTAGATGCCTGCGAATATTTTACTATATTAATTATAGCAACAGTATTAAGGACTGGTGTTGTTGACGTCATATCTCCTTAACATCGACACACTCTAGTGCCTATTCTTGTCTCCCATACCCTGCATCCTAAACCCACCCCCCACCTCTAGGTGCCAAACTCTAACCCTATCTCCCTGTAGCCTAAACCTAACGTCCCCCCACCCAGTGGCATAACTAGAATTATTGCGCCCCCCCCCACCGCCGATATCGGCAGCGCCGCCCCCCTCCCCTAGCCCTCCCACCCACCTTCCCAAGTGAAGTTAAACATCCCCCTTACCCCTCCGCATGCCGCCGCCATCGAATTCAGGGTCCCGCAGCGCAGATCTTCTCCCGGCTCCGTCTCCTCCTGCAGTTCTATAATGACCATCACAAAATGGCTGCCCTCTAACAGCAGACAGTTTTTAAGGATGCTAGAGGAGGCCCGCGCTTCCTCTAGCATCCCAAAAAACTGTCTGCTGTATGGGGGCAGCCATTTTCTCATAGTTATTTTTCATTAGAACTGCAGGAGGAGACGGAGCCAGGACAAGATCTGCGCTGCGGCTGGGACCCTGAATGCGGCGGGGGCGGCGGCATGCGGAGGGTTAAGAGGTGTGTGTAAATTCACTTGGGTGGGTGGGAGGGCTACGGGGAGTGGGGGGCGGCGCTTCCGATATGCACCGCTCCCGGCCACAGACGCATACTACGGTAGTAGTAAGTTATAACTATAGCACCGCAGATCGGCGCCCACAGTCCCTCAGCGCCTCCCCGCCACCGCGGGGGCTGCAGGGCTAGAGTTACGCCACTGCCCCCACCACTTAATCCTAGGTCTCCCTCAGTGCATAAACCTAACACCCCAAGCATCATGATAAGATACCCCGATTACTTATCTTTCGGTATCCCAGCAGTCAGGATTCTGATGTCAACATTCAAGTTGATGTCAAGATTACGGCGCCCAGCAGTAGTTGGGATGCTGGCATTGGTTTAGAGCAGGGGTTCTCAAACTATTTTGCTCTGGGACCCCATCAGACAATAAAAATTTTTACAGGACCCCAGAAAGTTACCACAGAATAATCAGCAATATGTACTCGTGACCCTTATGCTGATATGGGCCCTTATTCTGGTTGGTGCGGTCAGAGCCGCACACGGGGCTCCGACCGCACAAACCAAGGGCCGCCCACCCGACGGATCGCCACTGCCGTCCGTACACGGACGGCTGGCGATCCGCATCAAAATGGTGGAGGCGTACGCCTCCACCATGGTGGGAGCTGCCCCCTGCCTTCGATGGTCGTCGACCATCGAAGGCAGGGCCGCACGCCGCGGCAGCCCCGCAAGCTGAGACCACACGGACAATCGTCCGTGTGGTAGCTTGTATGGGGGCTGAAAGCTGACATCCGGCGACGTCAGCTTTCCGCCCCCATGTCATGGTAATGAGGGCGTCATGCCCTCATTACCATGCATACGCCCCGCGTTTGCATGGGAACGCCCATGAAACGCGGGGCGTACACATAGGGAAATGAGGGGATGAAGCCCCTCACGCCCCTATACGCCCCCTTTGCGGCGGACGAAATCCGTCTGCGGCGAAGGGGGCTGCACATGCGCAGAATGACCTCTGCGCATGTGCAGTGGCAAAACATCGGCGGTACGGCCGCACGCGGGCCGTACCGTGCCGATTAGAATAAGGGCCATGGTCGGGATCCACTTTGTTATAGGACCCAAAGTTTGAGAACCACCAGGACGTAATTTCCTTTGCCACTCATCCCCACACATAAAAAAACGGAACATATCTCATTTAAAGCATGATACGTGTACTTTTGGTATGGAATATAGATTGTAAGCTTCACAGGGACAGGGACTGATCTGAATGCTCAAATATTCTCTGTAAAGTGCTGCAGAATATTTGTGTGCTATATAAGAAACTGTTAATAATTAAATAAATAATACATGGTGCAAGTCATGGAGCTGGTCAATTGTATTGCACCTCTGACCTTTGTGTTTACCCAGATTGTGTATTTTTTATTCAATAATAGTGTCATATTTAGGATTAGTATTTTTTTAGCTGACCCCTATATGCCCTAAACTACATCCTTGACCACTCTATACCCTACACTGCATCACCGACCCCTTTATACCCTACACTACATTGCTAATCTCTCTATACCCTGTACTACATCACTGACTCCTCTATCCCCTACCCCACATCGCTGACCCCTCTATTCCCTGCACTACATCGCTGACTCCTCTATACCATATACTACATCACTGACCCCTCTATACCCTACACGGTACTTGTTTCCTAGCACGGCGCCCAATTTTTTCATCTTATGGCATTTTATGCGATCGCATCGCATTGCATGCCATATAGCCGCATATGATGCATATGATGCATGCGATGCGATACGATTTTTTATTGTATAAGCACCCTAATGGGTGCTTACAATGTTAAATGCACCCCCATGCCACCCCCACTATCAACCCGAACCCGAAGCGTGGCGAGCGCAGTGAGCCTGCTTGGGGCGGTGGTACGCGTCCTCCGACCTTTTCATACCCCCACTATCCACGTTGGCATGGAGTTGATTTTAGATAGGGTGGCGAGCCCGAAGCGTGGCGGGCGCAGCGAGCCACGCGAGGGGATGCGTATTACTTTACATGTGTTCCGCGTCCCCTCACGGGGCTCGCTGTGCTCGCCACACTTCGGGCTCGGTGGCTCACTGTGCTCGCCACACTATATAAAATCAACTCCACGCCAACGTGGATAGTGGGGGTATGAAAAGGTCGGAGGACGCGTACCGCCGCCCCTCGCGGGCTCGCTGCGCTCGCCACACTTCGGGTTGGCATTGATAGTGGGGGGGCATTTAGCATTGTAAGGACCCATCTGGGTGGTTGTACAATAAAAAATCGTATACCATCGCATTGTATGCCATTGTATGGCATACAATGCCATACAATTTTTTATTGTACAACATCGCGCAGCATTGCATACCATATTTAGTCTTATGGCATACAATGCGATGGGCGCCGTGCTAGGAAACAAGTACCCCCTACAGTACATCGCTCACCCCCTCTATACCACACACTACATCACTGACTCCTCTATACCCTGTACTACATCACTGACTCCTCTATCCCCTACCCCACATCGCTGACCCCTCTATTCCCTGCACTACATCGCTGACTCCTCTATACCATATACTGCATCACTGACCCTCTATACTCTACAATACATCGCTGACCCCTCTATACCCTACACAACATCACCTATATCAAACATCACTGACCCCTCTATAACTTATACAACATCACCGTTCCTCTCTTCTGTGGGTGAATTTGAGTGTTTTGCATGCCAATGGCCAGTAGATGGTGCCAGATGCGGCAATTCAAGTGTTGTCTTGTTATCAAGTGTTGTATATCATATTGGCCCTTATTCTGATCAGTGCGTACTTTCCCGAATTCTTTCGGATCGCATTTTTTAGCCGTCTGCCCATGCGTGGGGAACGCTATGCCCATGTGCCACGTATGGTCTCCGTACTTGTTCTCACTAATACCGTACAGAAATGTGCACCGCAATCATTCGGCCAATATGGGTGTGTTATGGGCGTCATGCGGAATGACACAGGGGCGTAGTTTCAAAGTGGGCTAAACTGGGCGGAAACATGGGCGGACACGGGGGAGTACACTTATTTTGGTAGGCGTGCATTCGGACAGCACGCCGAATGCACGCGAACAAAAAGGGTAGAAATGTGCGGTGTCCAAAAGGCTAGTATTGCTTTGCGGACACCACTCGGTCATGCGCTAGGCAATCGGAACACCTAATCAGGACGGACGCACCTCAACCAATGTCAGCTGAACACAATACAATCACCTACTTTACTCATTACTTGTTAATTACACGCTTCTCACTGCTACAATTGGAAGCATTGCAGCTTAAAGGGAACATTACATGCTGCACTTGTCACACACTTTTACACAGCAAATAATCAACACAACTTAATATTAATAATACTAATACACATGTCACTTCTGCGTGTATCAATTAATACAGACATTTGTGGGGCCAAAATAACATTTATTAAAGAAACTTTGCCAAAAATGTCAAAAACATCACAAAACAAATGGTACCATAACAGGACTAAAAGTAAATAATATATAATAAATAGCCACAGCAGAATCATTAGGAACACATCAGGTGGCTTCACAACAAAAGTACAGCACCAACACTTCAAGTACAGCACACAGTAATGCTAGCCGAAACAGGGCAACAGGGGAACCAAACATGACATTTGAACCGCGGGCAAATGTGGTGACCCTCGGCACGGATTTTGACACAGGATGCTGACACACACAGCTCAATGGAAGATTTGGGAAGACATAACGGTGGAGATTAATGGGGACACAAGTTCATTTGCGGGCACGTTTGCCCCTGGCAGGCTCCTTGCCACGTGCAGCAGCTCTTCGGCCTCGCCCACGGCCACAGTCAGATGGTGGGTCACGTGGAGCACATGCTGGGGAGGGGGTGGATGTTCTTCCCCCTCTGGCAGCAGGGAGTGATGATGGTGGTAATGCACCAGAAGCGGGTGACATTAGGACCCTAACTAGCTCCACCATAAGTTCATTATGGCGGAGGAGGAGTTCATTTTGCCGCAGGGCTTGATCAGCCAGCACCTGCAGGCTAGCAGCAATAGCTTGCTGGCTGGCACTCATAGCTTGCTGGCTGGCACTCATAGCCTGCAGGCTCGCAGCAATACTCTGGTGGCTGGTGGTCAAACCCTGCAGCACCTCCTCGGCCCTACGCACCCGCTCTGATGCCGAGTCTCACTGCTGCACAATACTTTCTAGCACACGGCCCCACAAGGACAATTCAGCCGCGGACATTTCCGGCTGCTGCTGCACGGGCCTGCTACTGGGGCCAGGTGGCACAGACTCCACAACCTCCTCAAGAGAATCTTGACCAAGCGGTGGGGATGCTGTTGAACGAGAAAATACCAATTACCACACATTCCATGCCAAATTCAAAACATCTACTTATGGCCTGGCAAATAATTACCTTCAAGCGTAGAAGCCATCACTTCCGCTGGGGACTCGCTGTCTATGGTGCTCACCCCCCGGACCTCCTCCACTGCAATGCAGCACTGTACCATCTCTTCCAGGGGGGTGAGCTTCAGCTTGCCAGGCATGGGGCCAGCCCCAGAGGTGTGGCTGTGTTCCCACCGCTGGGTCAATTTCTTCTTGAAGTTTCCTTTGAAGTCGTGCCACCTGCAATCAAAGTGTACATATTAATACATGTAACTCCTCATGTTTGCTGTAGCACCCATTGCAATCTGAAACATAATACAACATGTGCCTACTGACACCAAACTTACATTATATTCATTTTTAAAACCAACCCTTAGAAGATACAACAACAGTCACCCTCCAATAACTATCAATTCAATGTCATGGCAAACATGTCTGTGCCTCCAAGCAACGTGACCACCCATTGACCAACTCCATCTAATATTGAATGTAAACATTACTGGACTTGTACTGCTCAACAGTGGTGCAAGTAGGAAAAAGGTCTTAGTGGTACTGTGCCCCCATATGACACTAGGGGGAGTGGCTGGAATATTGCACGCCAAAGGCACACGGCCAAAGTTTACACAGTAATGCCTGTTACGCGTCACACACCCAATACATATGGCCCATACCATAATGCCCGTTACACATTATTCCCCACACCATAATGCTCATTACACCGCACAACTGATGCCCATTACTAATAGGCCCACACAGTGCCAGATATGCCCCCACAGTGCCCCAGTGCCAGATATATGCCCCCACAATGCCACACATATGCCCCCAGTGCCAGATATGCCCCCACAGTGCTACACATATGCCCCCAGTGCCAGATATTCCCCCACAGTGCCACCCATATGCCTCCAGTGCCAGATATGCCCCCACAGTGCCACACATATGCCCCCAGTGCCACACATATGCCCCCAGTGCCACATATGCCCCCAAAGTGCCACACATATGCCCCCAGTGCCACATATGCCCCCAGTGCCACATATGCCCCCACTGTGCCACACATATGCCTCCAGTGCCACATATGCCCCCACAGTGCCACACATATGCCCCCAGTGCCACATATGCCCCCACAGTGCCACACATATGCCTCCAGTGCCACACATATGCCCCCACAGTGCCACACATATGCCCCCAGTGCCAGATATATGCCCCCACAGTGCCACACATATGCCCCCAGTGCCAGATATGCCCCCAGTGCCAGATATAATATGCCCCCACAGTGCCACACATAAATGCCCCCACAGCAGCACAACTCACCAGTGCTGGCTGTGTCCGGGGCAGTCAGGTCCTCTCCCCCCTATAGTTCCCCGCTGTTCTGCTTCCCTGAGGAGGGGAGGGGGAGGGAGCGCATCTCCCGTTTCTTCTGCCTGGCTCTGTCTATCTCGCGGGCTGGCTCCTGATTGGCTGCCAGCCCGCGAGCGCTGATTGGCTGTCGCCTGACAGCCTAGTCTGAGTGACACAGGGAGGGGAGGGAGAGAAGCGCAATGCGCTCCCCTCCCCTCCGCTCCGATCAGCTGTGGCGGGGCGGCGAAAACCACGCCCCCCGCCACTTACATATGCGCGCATGCGCATTACACACTTTGGGGCAGATTTGTTATGGCGGTACGGGGTACCGGCAGTATTTCTTTTAATGGTACGCCGTACCACCCCGTACCGCCATACTTGCAGCGCTGCTGCTCAAATGTAACACACATGTACTTGCCTCTTCTTAACGTGCTCCGCCTCACGAATTTGTGGAGCCACTGCATTAATCTCCGCCGTTATCTCCTCCCAGATCTTCCATCTCCTTGTGTGTGTCAACTTTACCGCTGGGCACTCTATCAAATCACGTGCCCGGGTCACCAGGATGTCAAGCTCCTGCGGTTCATATGCCATGTTTCTTGTGGTTGGTTCCTCTGTTGCCCGACTGCGGCCACGGGCACTGCCACGGCCACCGGTTGCTGTACTTGAAGTGCTGGGCTGGCTACTCTGTTGGGAAGCCACCTGCTGTGTTCCCAATGATTCTGCTGATGCTGAGGATGGGCCAGCTGCTGATTGGCCTGATGTTGATGGTACATCTGGCTGCTCTGGGTTGAGGGGGACATAGGTGGTGTTGGCCTCCATGCGGGACAAGAGATTCTGCACCACCTGTTCTTCCTCTGACTCTGAGCCAGCCATGTTTGCAACAACTGTTTGCCTTTCTAGGACCACTTTAAATACTATTTCGGTAATTGGCGTTAATCAGCTGCAACCTGCGTTCCGTACGGCCGCGTTCCGTACGCCAGCGTCAACCGTGCGGCGCATACGGGACGCCCCTTGGTGTGGAAAAATATTTCTCAAAAACCTGGCAAACTGAGTAAGTCTGATTTAGTAGCTAAATGCAGATTCCAACACCAATGACAAAATAAAACTGAGGTCACACATGAAATGTATATTTGAATGTACATCTGTACTGTGCACTTGTTTGGTATGTAGTACAACTGACACTACCCATTCCATATGTAAATCCAGTCCACCACTTAGCCACAAGTAATCAGTGCTAGCATCCAAATCACATGTGAAAGCACTCCAAATTCAGGCTGGATGCTAGCTACTTTTCATTCCACCTCTGTAGTATGGGCCAGTAGAAGGTAAGTGTACACATGGCAGCATGGCCTAATTTTTGGAAAAGGTCTGCCACTATTTGCTATGTTTCTGCTGCATACCTTTCATTATAAAATAGCTGTTTAGTACCTTGTGGAGTTAGGTGTAAGTGTCTAGTGATGCAGACTATTTCACCTGTTGCTTATACCCATGTTTGGTGAATGTTATAGATTATATATAATGTGTTTCCATCTTATTTTACACTGTCTGTTTAGGATGGGTGTGCGATGCAATGGGTTAGCCGTCTGTTCGGGCGCATAGACGCTGTTAGTGTAAAAATGAACAATAAAGTTAATACCAAATATCACTCTGATCAACCAATGACAGCACATGATTGTTTGATTTGTGCCATTGCTAAGATGGCGGCCTATGGGAGAGCAGCCCCATTCTCACCAGCGGAGCTGAGAACACTGGTCTCCGTTATGGAGACCAGGCTGGGGCGGGCGGGCCCATTTATTACCAATAGGCAAAAACGCAATGCCTATGCGGTGGCCCGCCGCCGTATATTCGCACGCACTCAGGTGCGGCGGACCATCGCTCAGCTGGAGCGGCGGTGGTCCGACCTGAGGCGCAGGGAGCCAGACAAGCTGCAACAAATAAGGGCCAGCATTGCTAGATGTGAGTATTTCGACAGTAAATGGGGATTTGGACATGATTGCTTACCTGACATTATTTAATCCACTAAGGTCACCAGCCTGATCATGAGTTAAACATGGCATACAATATATGAGTGCTACTTCCTGTTTGACACCCTGTAATCAGTGGTCGAAGTGGGGCGGTATACGGGGGTATGCCATACCGCCACTTTAATCTGATCACTCAGCAGCGCATATTGTGCTTTTGTAATACCCCTGTACAACGGGGCAGTCTGGCAGGGGACGTTGATGGACAAGGGGGTGTCCGAAGGTGCGCACTATATTCACTCTTTACTTTTCCATACCCCCACTTCAAAATTTCCATACCCCCACTTCAAAATTTCCACTTCGACCACTGCCTGTAATGGTCATAAAATATGTTATTGGGGAGGATTAATGCTTGTGATGCTTACAATGGCCCAAATGTCACAGCATACCTGCCATGTTACAGGCTGTGTTTTGTAAAGGCCACTAAGGAGCTGTTTGCCTGTACAATTATCTGTACTTATAACCTTTGCATTTATAGCTTGATAAGGCTTAATAGTAATTACCACTAATTGCCACTTTTTTATTTTTGCCATACACAGCACGTGATCGAGCAAGACAGGCCCGGGAGGAGGCAGAGGTGGCCCAGGAGGAGCTTCCGCAGGAAGGGAGCCCGGAGGAGGGGGCCCAGGAAGTGGAGGAGGAGGAGGCAGAGATGGCCCTGGAGGAGCTTCCTCAGGAAGGGAGGCCGGAGGAGGGGGCCCAAGAAGTGGAGGATGAGGAGGGGTGGGCTGTGGAGGCGCTGCCACCCGAGGAGGAGGTCATCCAAGGCGAGGACGAGGTGGGAGCATTGGAGGCCCCTGAGGAGGAGGTGGAGGCCTGTGAGGTCGTCCAGGCGGCCGGAATTGGTATGTATACATAAGGATTAATTTATCCGTTTGGCATTTACTATTTGCTATGTAGCACTGGTGATTCAATTGATTTTTACAATACTATAAAGTGACAAAACAAACGGGATAGCAACAGACACACTTTGGGGTTAGATAGGGTGGGCAAACCATCCCTTTCATCCAGGACACATATTAATGACACAGGTTGTGAGGATGTCTTTCATATCGATTTTAAGTGCCACTGAACCTGTGTAGTTAATCTGTATCCTGGAAGAAAGGGATGACTTGCTAATGTAAGTGTTTCATGTCCCTGCTGCAAGCATACAATCTGTAGCCTCATATAGGTGAGTAGAGTTTACTGGTGAATGATCTTTCTAAACTAGATTCAGTATGGCATAAATGGAGTATGGACAGGCGTGGCTTAGACTGGACTAACAAGTGGTCAGTGCCCCTGGGCCCTCCTCTAGCTAACCACCCCCTGCGGTCTGCATGTTTGTTTTGCACCATAATTGTGTGTTGATTTGGTCTTAGTAATGCTTTTCAGCATGGGAGTGGGTTAGTGCTGCAGCTTCCCCTAACTGGCATTCTGACAATGATTTCTGGAGCAGACCATCAGCAGGCAAGCCATGCTTGATTGCACAAATGTACTGAGCATTCCTGAGAGTTGTGTAACTCCCCTGCCAGGCTCCATCATATAAGAGACACTGAACTTTGTTTGCCGAATTGTGATTGGTGCAGCGCGTGACATGCTTCTCACAGCTTAGTCATGGGTGGGTTTGGATTGAGAAGGAGCAGTATGACTGTGAGGTGTTCGACAGAGTAAAGGGTAGAGGGCCAAAATCAGGCTTTCCATGTAGTATGTATGCATGTATGTATAGGTGTATGTCTCATATATATAGTTATATATGTGTGTATATATATATATATATATATATATATATATATATATATATATATATATATATATATACACACACACACACCTGTCACGGTGCATGTTTAAAATGTAGGTTTGACTATGTTAAATGTATGCATGAATATCATTAGTCATTTTTCAATTTGAATTTCCTCCACAGATGAGCCTGCCCAAGCAGAGGAGGGTCGCCGTGGGGCACTCCTTAGACTGCGAGGCCTCATGCGCCAGATGTTGGCGGAAATGGACCGCATCATTGATGGCGATAATTAATTATGTTTTTGTGGACAGTTGTTTTCTAATAAATAGTTATTTAAAGTTCAAAGTTGTCAGTGTTTTTTTCTAACATGCTAAAGTATATGTGTAACTTGTTTAAAATCTTTAAAATAAGCAAAATGTACATAGTGTATATAGATGTATGTTAGGGTCACATGCTGTAAGGGTTAATGTGTGTCATGAATGTAGTAGGAATGTGGGTCAGTATAGATGAGCATTTAATTGATTGAAATTGAGAACAATCCCTTTTTCAGGAGGTTGCCTAATTGCCTAAGTGGGTCATGTGATCGCTGTGTGTACTCAGTAAAAAAGTGTGGGATTGAGCGTAAATACTCCGCATCGGGGCGTACGGACAGCTTCCTGTACGTTCTGACACGGTAAGACCGTGCTTGTGCGGGAAGACCGTGCAAGAATCTGTACGTTTCCACCGCACACGCACGGTTTGTATGTCGTCCGTACACACGCCCTGTTCTTAAAGAGTGAGTCCGTCCGAATGCGGAGGACCCGTGGGCGTTTCTACGGACGTTAGCCGCACGCCACCGCACAGCGTGGCGTGCGGACCGCACCGAAATAATTCGGGAAAGTACGCACCGATCAGAATAAGGGCCATTGTTATTTTCACAGATTAGTAACTAGCTTAAAAAAATAAAAAATAAACATAATTTAAAACAAATTAATATTTAAATCCAATATTAACATAATATAGTCACAGGGGAGGTGCCACAGGAATTAATTTATTAAGCATTGGTTTTCATTTTTTGGGTTAATTTCCATCTGTTTTGCAATTTGACCATTTGCTAAAGGGAAAACTGCCAGAAAAAAAAAACTGATTTCACTTTAGAACAGCTTCTCCCAAACTCGCTCCTCAACGAGCACAAACAGTTCACATTTTTCTGGTAATGTGGTAGACGGGTACTGGATGATGGCCTGACAGTCAGGATTTCAATGGGATCTGACTGACAGGGGTTATTCTCCCTCATGGGGGTCCGACCCCCACAGAGGGAAAATGTAACCTGTGGCAAGCGCAGCGAGCCCGCAAGGGACTTCATTGTACTTATCCCCCTGTTGGAATACCGGCAGTTGGGATTCCGATGTCGGTATACTGACTGTCCGATTCCCGACTGTCGGGATGTCATACCACACCCATGGCAGATAGTGGCAACGAGAGGGTAGGCCGATATAAATTATCCTGGCCTGGGTCTGGTACCATCCCTGCCCCCACCAGTATACCTTTACTTAAGGCTGGCATCATCTTCCTATTTATAGCTTCAAAGACTCTGGCACAGTGCTAGAGTCTTTGATTTTTAGTGTCCATCTTCCCAAATATCACTGGTAAGATGAAGCCAGCCAAGAAGGAGGAAATTGCTTCCCAAAAGAAAAGTAGGAAGCTGGTGTCCTCCACATGCACTATCCGCCTGCCCACTCTGGATTAAAATGGCACCCCCTATGAAGCACGTGGGGCTGCTTCATGGGCCTGCAATTATAATTTACGTTACATTACATGGTTCTCTATGCCCCACTGGCATCTGCACTAAGGGCCCAAGCAAGTGGTCATTGCCTCGCCGAACGGACACCCCCCGTGCTCGCCTTGCCCCTGTGTACGGATTAAAATGCATTCACAGCTGTGCACACTGGGGAAAAATCATTCACCATCAAATGATTTTTCCCCTGCTCACAGCGCTGAGGGAGCCAGGATTCACATGGCACTGTAAAGACCGTGGGGGGAAGGAGGCCACTGATGATGACAGCGGCACTTCCTCCCAATGGCCTGGGTTTTCTGGAGAACACCCAAAAAACATTGGAACGCCCCCAAATGGCCGCCCGCTATCAATCGAACAGCGAGTAGCTTGTGAGCTCAGGCATTTGGAGCCTGTCCTCGCATATAGGGCTAGCACATTCGCACTGCGGACCGTGCACATGGGCACATCCCCTCGTATGGCATCGAAGGGATTTGGGGGGGAGGTTTTGGGGCGTTAGGCGGGGAGGCGTTATATAAATAGAGGTTATATTTAATGATCTACATTTAAGACCTTATTCTAGTCCACACACACAGTGCTGCGAAGTTCGCAGCACTGCGTGTGGATTTAACACCGCCCGCGCTGGAACAGCCGCCCACCCCCCCCCCCCCCCTCCCTTCACGAGTTCCCTGTATGGCTGCGAATGGGTGTTTTGCATAAACTTCCATACGCAGCCTTGGGTGTGGGGGATTTATCATTTGATGGTCGCCGCCCATCAAATTATTTGGAATGTACACGCAAAACTAAGATACTCTCTTTGTACTGTATGTTCCCTGTATGGGAACAGGGTGGGCAGCTGACATCCGGTCAAGTCAGCTGGTCGCCCCCGGCAGTCACGTCACTGCCTAATTTCCATTGGAATGCCCAACGATATGATTGGAACACTCATAAAATGCTGGGCGTTCCCATGGGCGCTTCCACTCGCTGCTGCCCCATGCCCCCCACTCGCACCCAGTGTATGTGCATGCGCATTAACAAAACATTGCTCCCCTGTGCGAACCAAAATCAGGCCCATAATCCTCAATGCACCTACAAGGATACTTACTTTCTTGTTAGGTGTTTTAGGTTGCAGTAGTAGTGGGGAGCACCTCCTTTTGATATTAACGGAGTACAATTTTTCCTCAGAGTACATCATTTCATATAGGGAGAAAAGTATTGTAAGGCTGGTGTGGGTCCATTCTGTTTGTTTGCTCGTCCTGGCCACACCTAGAGAATTGGGGCAACATGCCTCTGTGTCCAGAAATGCCATCTGCCCTGTCCCTCCTTGTGAATGTCTCTGCTTGTCAGTCATGCAAAGAAGTTTGCTGTTCTGTGCTGTGATCATAGGACCCATCCTGCACATATGCGCAACGGGTCCTGCTCATATGCACCCCACCATCGGACATAAGGGAGTGACACCAAAATGCTGGCTCTTCAGCAGTGACAGCAGTAGGGTGCTACAGTGTGACATTCTCCTGCAGCGCTCGGCTCCTGCCACAGATACAGAGCCGGCAGTGGAGTCAGCCTCGTTCAGGTAGCAGCCAGCATCTACAGGGATGCTGAATATGTACCAAGAGTGCCAAGCAAAGCCCTCTTTCAACCACAGACATCTGCATCTTCAGTGCAGTGGGTTTTGGGTGGTTTTAATAGAGTGCAGCACACCCGGTGATGCCTCTGGGTAGATGCACTATTTGGCAGTATGTGGAGAAGTGGTATTAGCGCATGTTGTGCACTATACCACACTGTTCCAACCTGCTCTGTATACTGTATACGACCCAAACTGCATCCCACATTTGTTGGAGTGGTGCACTCTGCAAGCAGAAGACCCTGTAGGCTGTGTGTCCCTCTGCGCCCCTGTCCCAGCTAGTGGGTGTTCCTCCTGTCCCCGCATGCTGTACCACTGTAACAGCGCGACCAGTGAGTTAGTGCGCACACCCTGTGAGAGAGGAAGCTCGCGCTGTGCTATAGTGTGCTGAGACCGTACTGTTTATCCTCGATGGAGAGGAGGTCCTGACCCTGTCAATCATCACCAGGAGAGTTCCTATGCAGCGCTGACAGCGTTAGCCCAGCTGTCCACTCAGACGACAGCTTAAGCCTGCTATAGAAACCTGCATCATCCATTCTGCTACAGGAATGATAAGTACCTGCATCATACACCCGTTGTAAACCTGCCTGTTATACATTGCTGTATATTGCATACCTGAAGTTAACCCTTGACTACACTGTTAACTCTGTGCTCATTATTGAAATAAACTACATTCCTGGATAATCATCCAAAAGTGTGTTGTCTCACACCACAAGCACCAAAATATACTCTGCCAACAGGTTATGGGCCCAGACCCTGCATGCTTGGAAGATGAACCCCTAAAGCTGAGTCATAGCACTGAATATAAAAGAACACAAAGACAAGTCTTAAAATTACATTTTATAGACGTGGTAATGAGATATATAGCACAGGGCACAGTATGAGCTTTGCTAAGCTAAAAGACTCAGAGAACTACACCACGTGGAAGTTTGCCATGGAAATGCAGCTTAAGGTATGGAAGGTCATCTAACAACTGAAATTGTAAGAGCCAAGTTACTGCAGTTCCAGGAGCATATTCCCGCTGAGACCATAGCTGAGGGTTCTGCCTTGATCGCAAAGGGCGCAAAGTTTAAGAAGCACAAGTTCAAGTGTTTTGTATGTCACAAGATAAGACATAAAACTTCAGAGTGCAAAATGATAAATACCAGTGGTGCGCAGAAGCAGCATGACAAGCAAGACGAGTCAGCACTGAACGTTGCAGACAACTACAGGAAGGATTGCTGGTACATGGACTCGGGAGCCACTAGACATTTTAGCTGCAATCTACAGTGGTTCAATTCTTTGACAGCGTGTGTACCCACTACAGTTAAAGGGATCGGGAACAAGGTCCTTACTGCACAAGTTGGGTCAATCACAGTACGTCTAAGCATTGGAGGAGAAACAGTTGTTGCAGACATCCAAGATGTGTTGTTCGGTATCAGCGTATTGGATGAAAAAGGTTACAGAGTCCAAAGGGCAGGTGTATGATGCATAACACAAGACTGTAATTGTTTCAGCAACCCGATGCAACTAACTCTATGACCTGAACACAAAGGAGTGTTCAGTAATGACGGCCTCTGACAAAAGCAAATGGGCTGCGGCACATCTGGGATATGACAAGGTCCAAAAATTGATTGATGGTATGGTAACAGGAATCACCATGAGCAACGCTGAAAGACCCATGTGCGAGAACTGCATAAAAGGGAAGCAATCCCGCAACCCATTTCCAAAGTCAGTCAGTAGAGCAGAGACACCGCTAGCTTTAACGACGTGTGTGGTCCAATGGAAGTGGAATAGATTAGTGGCAACAGATACTTTAGGACTCTCATGAAGATACCACAAGAATGACGCACATGTACTTCATTAAAGGAAAGAGTGTAGTCAGAAATATTGTGGTGTGCAAAAACCTGGTGGAGACTCAGATAGGTCTGAAGTTAAAGATCCTGAGAGCTGACAACAATGACGATTACAACAACAAAGTGTTAGTGAATTCTTTAGAAAATATGACATAAAGCACGAACTATCAATTGGCATGAGTGAGCAGGAAACCCGCAAAATTGTTGAAAGCACAGACAATGTTAAGTGACGCTGTCCTGGTGAAAAGCTTTTGGGCAGAAGCAGTATCTACTGTAGTTTACCTAAAGAATCGTGCACCTACAGTAGCTGTTAAAGGTAAAACGCCACTGGAGGCCTGGTCCAGGAAAAAGCCAAGTTTCAGTCATCGTTGAATCTTTGGGAGTAAAGCTTTTGCACATATACCCAAAGAGGAAAGAAGAAAACTAGATCCAAAATCCATACAATGCATAATGATTGGCTACTTTGAAGAAAGTAAAGGATACAGAAAACAAGCGTCTTCTAAAATACAGAGAAACAGTTCCAAAGAAACAGTTCTAGGAAACAGCACCACTAACTAAGACAGTGGAGCAAGAAGATAATGGGGGAGATTCTCTAAATCAGCAAAAGCAGGCGATTCCCAGCAGAAGCCTATGGGCTTCTTACCGCAGCGCTGTGTGAGGGATCCATCACGGATCCCTCCCAGCATGCCCTGTGGCCGGCGCCGTGCTCTGCACATGTGCAGATGGACTCCCGGGTCACAGACCCGGAAGTCCAGCACCGGCGCCGCACCGCAAGGGACAGCTCTTATCGCAAGAGCTGTCCCTTGCGTTAATAATCGCATATTAGAGCATGTTAGAGCATATGTGATCATTAAGAATGCAGTGGCCGGCGAAGGGGTGCGATAGAGGGCTGCAGATGTTAGAACATCCCACCCATAGTATTGCTGGATGTACAGACAGCAGAAAGCGTGCCTGAAATAGAGACTGTTACAGTGAAAAGCCAGTCATGGAACAGAGTTTCCATGAGAAGTAACAAAGGCGTACCCAGTAAGAGATACAGTGAGGAGTATGTGAATTTAGCCTCACAACATCCAAATAGCAAAGTTAAGCAGTGATTGGACAGAGTGGAAATCAGCAATAGATACAGAGCTGTTAGCGCTAGATGAAAATAGTACATGGACTAAGGTAGATAGGCCAAGTAGCAGTAAATCGATTAAGAACAAGTGGGTCTTCTGCAAGAAGTTAAATTCAGATAGGTCAATTGCCCGTTACAAAGACCACCTTGTTGCCAAGGGATATACACAAAAGTCAGAAATCGATTACGGAGAGATCTATTCACCAGTCGCAAGATACAGCACTCTAAAACTAGAGATTGCTATTGCCACACCACATAATCTACTTCTATATCCACTAAACTTTGACTCTACATTTAAAAATGGAGAATTGGTGAAAGAAGTTTACGCAAAATTAGTGAACACTCCCATTGACAAGTGTACAGAAATGGTCAAAACCATGTCACCAACCATCCAGGGGGAGATAGAGGACATGCAAATCATTCCAATCAAAACTCAGTTGATTGTTTGATGTACGCAAGTATTGGGACTCGGCCCGACTTCACACTTGCAGTGAGTCGGGCAAGCCAGTTTGTGATAGATCCTGGGAGACAACAGTGGATCACAAGTAAAAAGAACGTTACCAACAGGACATTTGCTAATTACAAAATTACAAATTAAAAGGACATTTGCTAATTACATTCTTGAAGGACTGTGGACTTGAATGTGATTTAATGTTGATGTGTTTTCACTGATTGCTTCTCTTAACCCATGTGTTTTCAGGTGTGACTATGTTAAAATGTTCTGTTCTTTTATATGTATCCGGAGACTTGAGCAAAGGGGGAGTATTGGAGTGGTGCGCTCTGCACCTATCTCCTTTGCAAGCAGCAGCAGCAGCCCATAGGCTGTGTGTCCCTCTGTGCCCCCTGTCCCGGGTAGTAGAAGTATTTGCCTCCAAAGATGTACAGCTAGTCATATATGAGCCCATGGTCAGATGGAGAAACTACAATATGGGGCTGGTGGTGCACATTTCCCTGGTGTGTCCAATAATGCAAAGATGCAGCAGCTAAATACTCATATAGCTATTATTATTCCATTACAATCAAATAATACAAAAACAAAGGCCTTATCCATACACAGCCCAGACTATAAATTTAGGGCCCAATTCAGATTTAAAGAGGTTGTGCAGGCTGCTGTGATCGTCAGATTGACCATGGTATGCTAATGTATCATTACATGGCCGGATCCAGGGAGGGGATGACAGGTGCATTCATCCTGGGACCCTTGCACTCTCCTCCTGAATAGTGCATGCCCCTGGATCTGTAATTGGAGCACAGCATGATTCAGCTGTGTCTATGATTTTCCCACTACACAGCTGCTGCCAGCGAAGGCTGTTGAGGTGCTACTGAAGTCACTGTCGGCCTCTTACGGGAATTTACAGTCACCGACACCGGACCACCCTACCTCTACCCCTCTGCCCCCTACCTCTACCCCCTGGTGCAGGCAGCAGCTGCAGAATTCAGCTGCCTGGAGTCCTGACCTAGTACCTAGCTATCTACTAATATATACATTATATACAGTACTATATAGTATGCAAACATTCATAGCACAGTGTCTGGCGGCTGTGCACCTGCATCACACAGCAGCCAGACACAGTGCTGTGTTTGTATACTATATAGTGTATAATATAATCTTTATATTATGCAAGATATTTGGAACGTTATGGTGTAAAGTGTAATTTTTCAGTTTGGTTTTCAAAAAAATACAAAAATATTATTCTAATCTTCTACAAGTATCTTAAGGAATTGAACACAATCACATTGCTGATTGCTAAATTATACTTTATTTTTATAACCACAAGTTTGTTGTCCAATGCCCCCACAGACCTTAATCTGGCCCTCTGTAGTCACACAGCCCACTGCTTTTACACCCCTACCTGCAAGTATCATCTTTAGAATCATTAGAATTACCACTAACACCTACTGTACTTCAGGCTGGGCACACAAATCAATTAGAGAGATGCTTCCTGACAGCATACATATAATAGCACAGAACTCTGGCTACACACACATACACACACACACACACACACACACACACTGGCTGATCAAGACATCTAGCTGACATCCAGAAATGCCCACTTCAATGACAGAAGGAACTGGCTGCCATTGAACACTCCGCCAGTGTGTGGGTATGGGGCTGCACATGTGCAGTTTGATAAACATTGCTAGATGTGCCTGCTCTTGCGAGGAATTCACTGTGTAAATGTTCTCAGATATATAGATAATCTTGTACATCTATCTACTTTCATAAATAGGTACATACAGGAATGGGTACAGGAGACCCATTTTTAGAATGCTGGCAGTCACGTGACCGAAAGTTGCCTCCAGTTACCTAGAATTCTGGCAGCTGTTGGGTAAGTATACTAAACCTTTTCCAACCCTAACCCTCCCTTCCAGCAGCCTAGCGCTTCCCGTTATACTTACATTCAGAATGTCAGCTGTCATAATCAGGGGCGAATTTAGGGGTCAGGCCGCCCCTAGGCACAACATTTTTGTGCCCCCCCTCCCCCTATTTTATTGTAATCATATATGTATATACATTGTTATTTATATATTTCATAAAAATGTACCTGTAGCCCACCTTAATATTTTGTTAAGCACTGTGGACTGCTCACTGCACGGAGGACCCGGAGGGAGGGAGGCACTTATTAGTACAGTGATTAGCACAGTGTCTCCGTCAGTCTCTCTCCGGCTCACACACTGTGACTGACTGAGCGCAGGGAGGATCTGCGCGCCGCTCAGCTCAGCTGCTGGATACACAGCAGCCAATAGACTGTGTGTGTGTGTGTGTGTGTGTAGAGTAACCAATGGGCGGGAACCAGCAGCAGTGAGCCTGAGCCATTTCCGGAAGTGCAGGGGGACCGTCGGACCCAGCCACTAAGCGGTGATGTAATGTGCATGGCAGAGTGGGTGGGCAGTGGCGGGTGACGAGCGGTGCTGCCGCCGACATATGATAATTCATGTCTGCGGCGGCGGCGCTCGTCACTCACCGCTGCCCACCCGCTGTGCCATTTAACAGAATGTAAGAAATAAAGAATAGTGCCTGCGCTGGCTGTACCAAATAATTGTATCAGACGTTTCTCAAAAATTAAACAACAATTTATTAAAAACAATCAAATAAGGCTAAAATCACACTAGGCATGCAACTGACTTATAGTCCATATTATGGGGTGCGTTTGGTCCCTGGAATGTGCTAAGAATTGCTGAGAATATTTAAGGTGCTATGAGGTTATATTACCATCCTGGTCGGTCTGGAAGATGTTCGATTACCAGATATGGGATCACAGTCCTGAGTGTGCCCTGTTATGGGCAGGGGCTTAGACGCTCCCCTCAGATGTTAGTGTCCTTTGGAGACTGGGATTTAGGGATCATGCAGATATCCCAGTAGCTGGAACTCCAGTTTTTTCCAATTAGGACGTCGATGGATTGTTGGTGGCTGTGTCCCTTGTTTTTAGCAGCAAAGTTCAATGACCAGATTGTGGATGGGTCCCATTCAGGGAGATGTGTGGTCTCAATCACCGGGTCTCAGCAGCACAATTGGGAATTGTTTGAAAGGCTCAAAGCGTTTCCCCGGATCTAACCTCCGGCTTCTTCACACTTGCTCCTGAAGAAGCCGGAGGTTAGATCCGGGGAAATGCGTTGAGCCTTTCAAACAATTCCCAATTGTGCTGCTGAGACCCGGTGATTGAGACCACACATCTCCCTGAATGGGACCCATCCACAATCTGGTCATTGAACTTTGCTGCTAAAAACAAGGGACACAGCCACCAACAATCCATCGACGTCCTAATTGGAAAAAACTGGAGTTCCAGCTACTGGGATATCTGCATGATCCCTAAATCCCAGTCTCCAAAGGACACTAACATCTGAGGGGAGCGTCTAAGCCCCTGCCCATAACAGGGCACACTCAGGACTGTGATCCCATATCTGGTAATTGAACATCTTCCAGACCGACCAGGATGGTAATATAACCTCATAGCACCTTAAATATTCTCAGCAATTCTAAGCACAATCACTATTCCAGTGACCAAACGCACCCCATAATATGGACTATAAGTCAGTTGCATGCCTAGTGTGATTTTAGCCTTATTTGATTGTTTTTAATAAATTGTTGTTTAATTTTTGAGAAACGTCTGATACAATATTTTGGTACAGCCAGCGCAGGCACTATTCTTTATTTCTTACATTGTATTTTTTAGGGCCTGACCGCCCTGTGCCAGCCGCTGTTGATTTGCGCACCACACACTTTTTTCCCATTTAACAGAATGTCAGCCTGCCTGCCGCCCTTAATTGGTGCCGCCCTGAGGCCGGTGCCTCACGGGCCTAGGCACAAATCCGGCCCTGGTCATAATACCAGTGTAGGTATTGTGATGGGATTCTGGTGCCGGGCTTCTGACCGCTGGCATTCCATCTATTTCTGCTGTCTTAGACCTGTGTTGCCATCTCAGGAAACCCTCCACTGTTCATTCCAGGTGAGCGGTGGGTTGTGGTGTACCAGACGCTGTTGCTAGACACCTCCCCTTCTTTTCATTTTTATCTGTTTTTATGTGTATGGCGTATTTGTACTGGAATAAAAACTGCTGTTCTTAAGAAAATCGTTTGAACAAATTAGATCTTTTCTGGCTGTCAGGGAGGACATTTAAAGATACCTTTTGGTGAAAATAGGGCATTGCCCACAGGTGAGATCTTGATTATATGAGTGTGAATGCATGAAGTATAAAGAAGACAAAGATACCTTTATGTGCCTATAGGGCCTTCTAGTAAGGTCAGTTGTGTTATTCTCATTAAAACAACAGAAGAATTCCGGACTGCAGAGTCCTGGAGGGCAGGGACGTGCAGTAAGGGGAGGCAGTGCCTCCCCTGTCATTAATGATTAACCATAATTAAAATAATACAAAGAAAATACTTACGACACATATGTGTCATAAGTATATGCTTTATATTATAATGATTTTTACCCCTTTAAAAATATATATATATATTGGTCTAGGAGGCACCAAGTGCGGTGCCTCCCGCTAACAATGTAAATGTTCAGAATCAGGGGGTGGGCAGTGGGCGAAGCCGAGCACTGGGCTGTAAAAGCCCATTCAAAAAAGCTATAGAAACGGCACCTGTGGAAGTGCCTCAGTGACAGGGACGTGCTTTCTGCCTATATGAAAGTACACCTCTGTCACATAGGCAGATGTGATTGGGCAAGCACATCTGCCTCTGTGACAGGGGCGTGCATTCATAGCGGAGAAAGCACGTCCCTGACTATCACTGAGGCACTTCCAGATGAGTATCTTCAGGCGACGTCCAAAGCTGATTAACTGCCTTTTGATGACCTCCTCGCCGCCTGCTGTCTGCTCCGTGTCACCGGCTCATGCGGCTCTGACTGTGTGGATTGCAGGCAGTGGGGACTGACAGCAGGGAAGTTGGGTGGCTTACCTAAACCCACCGATGGGTGCCAGATGCCGGCTAGGCGCCGCAGCAACTAACTAACCCAGCGTCACTAGTCCTGGCTGGGCTCCAATTCTTATTGTTATCAGCCGTCTGGCTCTGCCTCCTACCCTTCAGGGAGAGAGCAGAGCAGCCTCATCATGCGGAGTAGAAGTAGAAGGTGCGTGGTATATGGTGTAGGGTGAAAGGTATATTGTACAAAAGGGGCACAGTGGTGGAGGGGTTAGAGGTATATATTATATAAATAAGTGTGTGGTTGAGTGATAGGTATACAGTATTTGAGATGTTTTTTGGGAGGATAGGTATATAGGATACAAGGGGTGTGTAAGGATGATATAAATGTAGTATAAACTTATAGGAAGGGTCATATATACTGTATGGTGTTAAATATATATAGTATTTAAGCTAAGTGTGTATGTTAGGAGTGATTGTTAATGTATTATATAAGGGGCTGTAGCCCACAGAGGTGGGATTCTGGTTGCACAGAAACCCTCTGACAGCCCAAGTTTTTTTTGTGAGCTGCTGATGTTCTGCCGCTGCTGCTGAGGGGTGGTAGGTTTCTAGTTTATAAGGGGTATATAATATGCAATAGAGATGTGCGGGCTCGGATTTCAGAGATCCGAGCCCCCACGGACGTCATCATTCCGAGCCCGATTCCGAGCAGAGCTCGGAGATTCCCGCCTGACTCGGGTCCGTCCGTGTGATTAGAACGTCATCTCCCGGTGCCGGATTTTGCGAGGCTTTATAAGCGGCTGCCGCGCCCGCCATCTTCACTCCAGTCAAGTAGTGGGTTGGGAGAGGGTGTGTTGGTGCTGCTGCTGGGGCTTAAACTTGAGGTTGACCTTGAGCGCAATATTTTGAAATCGCTGGGGCTGTCTCTCAGTGCTGCTGTGTAGTCTAACTGTGTACTTGTAGTACTACTACTGTCTCCTCTGTGCGGTCTACCTCTGGTGTGCTGTGATGTAATTATTTTATTCGCTAGGGCTGTCTCCCTCAGTGCTGCTGTGTACTCTGTTCTCCTCTGCTTAGGAGAACAGTCTAACTGTGTACCTGCCTGTAGTAGTACTACTGTCTCCTCTGTGCTGGGGCCTACCTCTGGTGCTGTGCTGTGCCATTTATTATATATTCATAATTAATTAATTATATTAAATAATATATATATAGTCCACTGGTGCTGCCTGCACTGAATCTGCCAGTATTATTTAGTTACTCAGTCCACTGTTGCCACTGACAGTGCTACTGCCTACCTAGTGTACCTACCTAGTACATACTAGGCTGCTACAGGTATATCTAATTTAATTCAAAAATAATACTTGTGCTGTGTGGGACTGTAAAAAATAATTACATGCTGCTGATGCACTGACGTGTGCCACTGCCAAGCAGTACCTAATAATTAATTATTATAAATTCTGCTGGTGCACAGTAGTAGTATTGCTGACGTATCTATCTACCTGTCTTGTGCCTAGTAGTACTGTCTTACCTACCTGTCTGGTGCCTAGTACTGCCATATCTCCCGTCTGGTCTGGGGCTCACTGCCTAATACTGGCGTACCTGTGTGGTCTGGGGCTCACTGCCTAATAAATACTGCCGTATATCTACCTGTGTGGTCTGGGGCTCACTGCCTAATAAATACTGCCATATATCTACCTTTGTGGTCTGGGGCTCACTGCCTAATACTGCCGTACCTGTCTGGTCTGTGGCTTACTGCCTAACACTGCCGTATCTACCGTCTGGTCTGGGGCTCACTGCCTAATAAATAAAATACTGCCGTATATCTATCTACCTGTGTGGTCTGGGGCTCACTGCCTAATAAATAAAATACTGCCGTATATCTACCTGTGTGGTCTGGGGCTCACTTCCTTATAAATAAAATACTGCCGTATATCTATCTACCTGTGTGGTCTGGGGCTCACTGCCTAATAAATACTGCCGTATATCTACATGTGTGGTCTGGGGCTCACTGCCTAATACTGCCGTATCTATCGTCTGGTCTGGGGCTCACTGCCTAATAAATACTGCCGTATGTCTACCTTTGTGGTCTGGGGCTCACTGCCTAATAAATAAAATACTGCCGTATATCTACCTGTGTGGTCTGGGGCTCACTGCCTAATAAATAAAATACTGCCGTATATCTACCTGTGTGGTCTGGGGCTCACTGCCTAATACTGCCGTATCTACCGTCTGGTCTGGGGCTCACTGCCTAATAAATACTGCCGTATATCTACCTGTGTGGTCTGGGGCTCACTGCCTAATACTGCTGTATCTACTGTCTGGTCTGGGGCTCACTGCCTAATAAATAGTGACGTATATCTTATCTACCTGTGTGGTCTGGGGCTCACTGCCTAATAAATACTGCCGTATATCTACCTTTGTGGTCTGGGGCTCTCTGCCTAATACTGCCGTACCTGTGTGGTCTGGGGCTCACTGCCTAATAAATAAAATACTGCTGTATATCTACATGTGTGGTCTGGGGCTCACTGCCTAATACTGCCGTATCTACCGTCTGGTCTGGGGCTCACTGCCTAATAAATACTGCCGTATATCTACCTTTGTGGTCTGGGGCTCTCTGCCTAATACTGCCGTACCTGTGTGGCCTGGGGCTCACTGCCTAATAAATAAAATACTGCCGTATATCTACCTGTGTGGTCTGGGGCTCACTGCCTAATACTGCCGTATATCTACCATCTGGTCTAGGGCTCTGGTCTAGGGCTTAATGCCTAATAAATACTGCCGTATATCTACCTTTGTGGTCTGGGGCTCTCTGCCTAATACTGCCGTACCTGTGTGGTCTGGGGCTCACTGCCTAATACTGCTGTCTGGTCTGTGGCTCACTGCCTAATACTGCCGTATATCTACCTTTGTGGTCTGGGGCTCACTGCCTAATAAATAAAATACTGCCGTATATCTACCTGTGTGGTCTGGGGCTCACTGCCTAATACTGCCGTATCTACCGTCTGGTCTGGAGCTCACTGCCTAATAAATACTGCCGTATATCTACCTTTGTGGTCTGGGGCTCTCTGCCTAATACTGCCGTACCTGTCTGGTCTGGGGCTCACTGCCTAATACTGCCGAACCTGTCTGGTCTGTGGCTCACTGCCTAATACTGCCGTATATCTACCTTTGTGGTCTGGGGCTCACTGCCTAATAAATAAAATACTGCCGTATATCTACCTGTGTGGTCTGGGGCTCACTGCCTAATAAATACTGCCGTATATCTACCTTTGTGGTCTGGGGCTCACTGCCTAATACTGCCGTACCTGTGTGGTCTGGGGCTCACTGCCTAATAAATGCTGTCGTATATCTACCTTTGTGGTATGGGGCTCTCTACCTAATACTGCCGTACCTGTCTGGTCTGGGGCTCACTGCCTAATACTGCCGTACCTGTCTGGTCTGTGGCTCACTGCCTAATACTGCCGTATCTACCGTCTGGTCTGGGGCTCACTGCCTAATAAATACTGCTGTATATCTACCTGTGTGGTCTGGGGCTCACTGCCTAATACTGCTGTATCTGTATAACTGCCTGCTGGTGCATACCCACTGACATATATTAATTGCACTCCAGTGGCGCTGTTCTGTGACATAACTCCACAATAATAATGGAGATCCAAAATATGGATCTTAACAAACAAAGGAAAGATGAAGATCCACTTAGTTCTGAAGCTGCTGCCACTAGTCATGACATAGATGATGAAATGCCAACAACGTCGTCTGCCACGGCCGATGCCCAGTGTGAAAGCAGAGGGCATGTACAATCGAAATCAAACTTCCGTAAAAGGAATAAAAATATGAAATGTAAATCGTTGGAAGAGAAACTTAAACTTGGCAATATGCCATTTACGACACGGAGAGGCAAGGAACGGCTAAGGCCATGGCCTAACTTCATGACTAGTGGTGCAGCTTCAGATGACGAGGAAAGTCCTCCTCCTCCTCTCTCCCTGCCCAATAGGAAATTAAAGAGAGTTAGGCTGACTCCAACTCAAAAAAGTCTGAAAAAATTTCAGAAAAAAACCCAGAAAAAAATTCAGAAAATAAATCTGAAAAAAACTCATCCTTTTAAAGACATATCCCAAATCCCCACGGAGAGTCTTAGGGTGGCGGTGGTTGTGATGCCGGACCTTCCCATCACTGTATGTGAAGAGGTGGCTCCTTCCACCATTTGCAGTACGCCCTCTGCATATGCTGGAAGGATCACCCACAGTCTAGTTCCAGATTTTATTAGTGAAGGTGATGTTGTACACCAGGAGGAGGATATTGATGTAGCTGGCACTGAGGAGGAAGTTGTCGAGGAGGATGGAGACTTGGTTTGCTTAAATGACGCACCAGGGGGGAATGAGGCACCTGTGGGGGAAAAAGTTGTTGTCCATGGGATGAAAAAGCCCATCGTCATGCCTGGACAAAGGACCAATAAATCCACCTCTGCAGTCTGGAATTTTTTTTATCCGCATTCGGACAACAAAAGTATTGCCATTTGTAGCTTATGTAAAACTCCAATAAGCAGGGGTAAGCATCTTGCCCACCTAGGGACAACCTCCCTTCAACGTCACCTAAAGACGCCTCATGGTTCAGTGTTTAGTCCAGAAAGTGCGGCTAGCAGTCCAGCGACACCTAAATCACTTAGTCCTCCTTTTGGAGCCAAGTGCCTGAAAAGCACACCACTGGAGGATCCTGCAGCGCTACGCCTACTACTACTGCCGCTACTGCTGCTGCTGCTGCTCCTGGAAGTCAGTCATCATCCCAGAGGGGAAGTCGTAAGACCGCTACGTCTTTCACTAAGCAATTGACCATCCAAAAGTCATTTTCCATGAGGATGAAATACGACAGCAGTCATCCTATGGCAAAGCTGACAGCAATGTTGGTGTTAGACGTGTGTCCGGTGTCCGCCATCAATGGAGTGGGATTTAAACGGTTGATGCAGGTATTGTGTCCCCTGTACCAAATCCCGTCTAGATTCCACTTCACTAGGCAGGCGATACCCGCGATGTACAGGGAGGTCAGAAAAAGTGTCCTCAGTGCCCTGAAAAATGCGGCTGTACCCACTGTACACTTAACTACAGACATGTGGACAAGTGGATCAGGGCAAACTAAGGACTATATGACTGTGACAGCCCACTGGGTAGATGCATCGCCTTCCGCAGCAGCAGCATCTCCTGCATGCCAGCTCCTTCTTAGGCAGGCTACGCTGTGTATCACCGGTTTCAAGAAGAGGCACAACGTCGACAACCTCTTAGAGAAACTGAGGGAAATCATCTCCCTGTGGCTTACCCCCCTTAGACTCACCTGGGGATTTGTGGTGTCGGACAACGCCAGTAACATTGTGCAGGCATTAAACATGGGCAATTTCCAGCACGTGCCATGTTTTGCCCACACAATAAATTTGGTGGTGCAGCATTTCATAAAAAATTACAGGAGTGTGCAGGAGATGCTTGCGGTGGCACGCAAAATTTGCGGACACTTTCGGCATTCTGCCACTGCCTGCCGAAGGCTGGAGCGGGAGCAAAAACTCAGAAACCTGCCCTGCCATCAGCTGAAACAAGAGGTGGTGACGCGCTGGAACTCCACCCTCTATATGCTGCAGAGGATGGAGGAGCAGCAAAAGGCCATTCAAGCCTACTCGGCCACCTACGACATAGGCAGAGGAGCGGGGCTGCACCTGACTCAAGCGCAGTGGAGGCTGATTTCCGTGTTGTGCAAGGTTCTCCAGCCGTTTGAAGTAGCCACACGTGAAGTCAGTTCCGACACTGCCTGCATGAGTCAGGTGATTCCCCTGATCAGGCTGTCACAAAAGCAGCTGGAGAAAGTGAAGGAGGAGCTAAAACGGAGCATGTCGCTATTGTGGATGAAGCCCTTCATACGCTTTGCCAGGATACGAGGGTGGTCAGTCTGTTAAAGTCAGAGGAATACATTTTGGCCACAGTGCTCGATCCTCGGTTTAAAGCGTATGTTGTGTCTCTGTTTCCGGCGGACACAAGTCTACAAAGGTGCAAAGACCTGCTGGTCAGGAGATTGTCATCTGAAGGGGACTGTGGCACGGCCCCAGCTCCTCCTTCATTTTCTCCCCCACCTGTGCCTGTGAGGAAACGGCTGCGATTTCCCACACAACCCGCTGGCGGGGATGCAGGGCAGGCAGGAGAGAGTTTGGACATCTGGTCCGGACTCAAGGACCTGCCAACGATTGCTGACATGTCTACTGTCAGTGCATTGGATGCTGTCAACATTGAAAAAATGGTGGATTATTACTTTGGTGACAGCATCCAAGTAGACATGTCAGACAGTCCTTACCTGTACTGGCAGGAAAAAAAGGCAGTTTGGAAACCCCTGTACAAACTGGCTCTATTTTACCTGAGTTGTCCCCCCTCCAGTGTGTACTCCGAAAGAGTATTCAGTGCAGCGGGGAACCTGGTCAGTGAGCGGCGAAGGAGGTTGCTCCCGAAAACAGTTGAGAAAATGATGTTTATAAAAATGAATTATAACTTATTTAATGAAGACCAGGAATTGCCTCCAGAGATTATAACGGGACCTGTGATTGTGGAGTCCAGCGGGGACGAATTGATAATCTCTGAGAATGAGGAAGTACACACTGAAGGGGGCGAGGAATCAGGGGAGGAGGAGGAGGATGATGATGAGTGACGATGACATCTTGTTGCTGTAGAGCCAGTTTATACAGGGAGATATTATGAATTGGTTTATTTTTTGTGGGGGCCCAAACAAACCAATCATTTCAGCCACAGTTTTGTAGGCCCTGTCGCTGAAATGTTTGGTTTGTTAAAGTGTGCATGTCCTATTTTCGCAACATAAGGGTGGGTGGGAGGGCCCAAGGACAATTCCATCTTGCATCACCATTCATTATTCCTACTGCTGAGAGTCATTCATATGTGGGACTTGTCTTTTCAATGCATACAACTGTTTGCATTCCACTTGATTGCTGCACCAATCGCCCACTGCTGGTTGCAGCTCACACCCTGCATTAATTTGGGAGTCATGGGTGAGAATGTGATCTCCCTGACCTGGGGGAGTCAGGGCTGGGGCAGGAAGGCTGCAATTACACTTCTTTTTGTGCCGCTAAACTTTTTTGTGGGTGGCTGCAATGAAACTTCTTTTTGGGCGGCTAAACTTTTTGGTGGGTGGCTGCAATGAAACTTCTTTTTGGGCGGCTAAACTTTTTGGTGGGCGGCTGCAATGAAACTTCTTTTTGGGCGGCTAAACTTTTTTGTGGGTGGCTGCAATTAAACTTCTTTGTGGGCGGCTGCAATTATACTTCTTTTTGGGCGGCTGCAATTAAACTTCTTTGGGGGCGGCTGCAATTACACTTCTTTGGGGGCGGCTGCAATTACACTTCTTTTTGGGCGGCTAAACTTTTTTGTGGGCGGCTGCAATTAAACTTCTTTGGGGGCACAGGGGCACAGGGGGTATCCTGTAGTGGGCTGCCACACATTTTTTTAAATATGGCTATCCACAGGTTGTTCAGTCATTTGAGATTGGGATCTTTCAGCACAGAGACAAACTGCACATCAGGGTCAGGGTCTTTTTAGGCGGCTGCAATTAAACTTCTTTGTGGGCGGCTGCAATTACACTTCTTTGTGGGCGGCTACAATTACACTTCTTTTTGGGCGGCTGCAATTAAACTTCTTTGGGGGCGGCTGTAATTACACTTCTTTGGGGGCGGCTGCAATTACACTTCTTTTTGGGTGGCTAAACTTTTTGGTGGCCGGCTGCAATTAAACTTATTTGTCAGCGGCTGCAATTACCCTTCTTTTTGGGCGCCTAAACTTTTTTGTGGGCGGCTGCAATTAAACTTCTTTGTGGGCGGCTGCAATTACACTTCTTTTTGGGTGGCTGCAATTAAACTTCTTTGGGGGCGGCTGCAATAACACTTCTTTTTGGGTGGCTGCAATTACACTTCTTTGGGGGCGGCTGCAATTACACTTCTTTTTGGGCGGCTAAACTTTTTTGTGGGCGGCTGCAATTAAACTTCTTTGGGGGGACAGGGGCTGCCACACATTTTTTTTAAACATGGCTATCCACAGGTTGTTCAGTCTGCCATTTGAGATTGGGATCTTTCAGCACAGAGACAAACTGCACATCAGGGTCAGGATCAGGCAGGTTGTTAAACGGGGTTTCGACCATGAATCAATCACATCATAAAATTAATTAATAATCAATCAATCAGTATCAGAATCAAGCCAGATAGGGGTCTTGTTAAATATTAAACTGACCAAAACAGATACACACACAACTAGTACTGCCTCATCTACCTGTCTGGTCTGGTGCCCACTGCTGAGAGGCAATTAAACTTCTTTGGGGGCGGCTGCAATTACACTTCTTTGTGGGCGGCTGCACTTACACTTCTTTTTGGGCGGCTGCAATTACACTTCTTTGGGGGCGG
This sequence comes from Crinia signifera, assembly GCF_055691185.1. Classification (NCBI taxonomy): domain Eukaryota; kingdom Metazoa; phylum Chordata; class Amphibia; order Anura; family Myobatrachidae; genus Crinia; species Crinia signifera. The sequence continues at coordinate 259,771,412 of NC_139218.1, forward strand.
CTGCAATTACACTTCTTTTTGGGCGGCTAAACTTTTTGGTGGGCGGCTGCAATTAAACTTCTTTGTCGGCGGCTGCAATTACACTTCTTTTTGGGCGCCTAAACGTTTTTGTGGGCGGCTGCAATTAAACTTCTTTGTGGGCGGCTACAATTACACTTCTTTTTGGGCGGCTGCAATTAAACTTCTTTGGGGGCGGCTGCAATTACACTTCTTTTTGGGTGGCTGCAATTACACTTCTTTGGGGGCGGCTGCAATTACACTTCTTTTTGGGCGGCTAAACATTTTTGTGGGCGGCTGCAATTAAACTTCTTTGGAGGCACAGGGGGTATCCTGTAGAGGACTGCCACACATTTTTTTTAAACATGGCTATCCACAGGTTGTTCAGTCTGCCATTTGAGATTGGGATCTTTCAGCACAGAGACAAACTGCACATCAGGGTCAGGATCAGGCAGGTTGTTAAACGGGGTTTCGACCATGAATCAATCACATCATAAAATTAATTAATAATCAATCAATCAGAATCAGAATCAAGCCAGATAGGGGTCTTGTTAAATATTAAACTGACCAAAACAGATACACACACAACTAGTACTGCCTCATCTACCTGTCTGGTCTGGTGCCCACTGCTGAGAGGCAATTAAACTTCTTTGTGGGCGGCTGCAATTACACTTCTTTGTGGGCGGCTGCACTTACACTTCTTTTTGGGCGGCTGCAATTACACTTCTTTGGGGGCGGCTGCAATTACACTTCTTTTTGGGCGGCTGCAATTACACTTCTTTGGGGGCGGCTGCAATTACACTTCTTTTTGGGCGGCTGCAATTAAACTTCTTTGTGGGCGGCTGCAATTACACTTCTTTATGGGCGGCTGCAATTATACTTCTTTTTGGGCGGCTGCAATTAAACTTCTTTGGGGCGGCTGCAATTACACTTCTTTGGGGGCGGCTGCAATTACACTTCTTTTTGGGCGGCTAAACTTTTTGGTGGGAGGCTGCAATTAAACTTCTTTGTGGGCGGCTGCAATTACACTTCTTTTTGGGTGCCTAAACTTTTTTGTGGGCGGCTGCAATTAAACTTCTTTGTGGGCGGCTGCAATTACACTTCTTTTTGGGCGGCTGCAATTAAACTTCTTTGGGGGCGGCTGCAATTACACTTCTTTTTGGGCGGCTGCAATTACACTTCTTTGGGTACGGCTGCAATTACACTTCTTTTTGGGCGACTAAACTTTTTTTTACCTGTCTGGTCTGGTGCCCACTGCTGAGAGTCATTCGTATGAGGGACTTGTCTTTGAAATCCATATAACTGTTTGCATTCCACTGATTGCTGCACCAATCGCCCACTGCTCCTCGGCTGCACTGTGTAAACAGTGCACAATCAAGCCAGATAGGGGTCTTGGTGCTTGTTTTGAGGTTGTAGCAGGGGAGTGCAGCTACGAGTCGTAACACCTTGAGAGAAGATCAGTACTTCTCTACCGGCAAAGGACATCCTCCTCGACAGAGCGCGCAGCTTCACGAGGGACGCATGTGAAGCAGTGAGCATAGGGAACACCCGCCTAGCGAGCCAGATCACCTGAATCCACCCTAGCGATCAATAGAGTTACAGAAGTCGCAGCCAGATAGAACTCTTCCTGCTGCCACCTAGTCATTGATTAGCCCCCTCCACCCATTAGGCAATGATTGACGAGACGAATGGTAATAATAAATAATAAATGAATAATTACTAATCACCAAATTAAAAATCAGATGAAATTAATAAATTATAAATAATCATAATTACAATCAAGACAGATAGGGGTCTTATGAAATATTAAACTGACCAAAACAGATACACACTCTGCACCATCGAGCAGGTGATCGCTGACATGCCAGGTGCAACGGTCTTTAGCACCCTGAATGCCAAGTGTGGGTTTTGGCAGATCCCTCTGGACAGAGCCTCTTCCTTGCTTACTGCCTTCATGACCCCTATTGGGTGCTACGTCTTCCTACGCATGCCCTATGGCATCACCACGGGCAGCGAAGTTTTACAGCGCTGCATGGAGCAACAGTTCGCTGGCTCTCCCTGAGATATCATCGCTGTCAGCATTCCTTATCTGCACAGCCGGGTCCATCAGTTACTGCCACTGCTGCAACCAATGCTAGTGATGGTTACGCATGCCCTATGGCATCACCACGGGCAGCGAAGTTTTCCAGCGCTGCATGGAGCAACAGTTCGCTGGCTCTCCCTTTGACATCATCGCTGTCAGCATCCTCCTTATCTGCACAGCTGGGTCCATCAGTTACTGCCACTGCTGCAACCAATGCTAGTGATGGTTACGTATGCCCTATGGCATCACCACGGGCAGCAAAGTTTTCCAGCGCTGCATGGAGCAACAGTTCGCTGGCTCTCCCTGTGACATAATCTCTGTCAGCATCCTTATCTGCACAGCCGGGTCCATCAGTTACTGCCACTGCTGCAACCAATGCTAGTGATGGTTACGTATGCCCTATGGCATCACCACGGGCAGCTAAGTTTTCCAGCGCTGCATGGAGCAACATTTCACTGGCTCTCCCTGTGACATCATCGCTGTCAGCATTCCTTATCTGCACAGCCGGGTCCATCAGTTACTGCCACTGCTGCAACCAATGCTAGTGATGGTTACGCATGCCCTATGGCATCACCACGGGCAGCGAAGTTTTCCAGCGCTGCATGGAGCAACAGTTCGCTGGCTCTCCCTGTGACATAATCTCTGTCAGCATCCTTATCTGCACAGCCGGGTCCATCAGTTACTGCCACTGCTGCAACCAATGCTAGTGATGGTTACGCATGCCCTATGGCATCACCACGGGCAGCGAAGTTTTCCAGCGCTGCATGAAGCAACAGTTCGCTGGCTCTCCCTGTGACATCATCGCTGTCAGCATCCTTATCTGCACAGCCGGGTCCATCAGTTACTGCCACTGCTGCAACCAATGCTAGTGATGGTTTACACATTACATTCCATCTTCCATCTGCCACCTTAAAATTGATTAGCCCCCTCCCCTACACCCATTAGGCAATGATTTAAGAGACGACTGGTAATAAATGAATAATAATTACAAAATTAAACAATCAGATTACATTAATTAATCATAATCACACAATCAAGCCAGATATGGGTCTTGTTGGATGTTAAAGTGATCAAAACAGTTACACACTTGCAGACAAACTCTGTGCTGCACAAAATGCCCACCGCTCCTTGGCTGCACATGGTAAACCGTGCATGATCAAGCCAGATAGGGATCTTTTTGGGGCCTATTTTTTTAAACTGCCATCCTGTCTGCCGCTGCAGTGCCACTCTTACATGAGCCACGTGTTTGTGCCGCACACTTGTGTGGCTTAGCATAGTTATCCAGCTACCTCGGTGCAAACTTTTGCCCTAAAAACAATATTGTGAGGTGTGAGGTGTTCAGAATAGACTGGAAATGAGTGTACATGAATGTTATTGAGGTTAATATAGCGTAGGAGCAAAAAAAAAAAAATTCTGCGATTTTAGCAGTTTTTATGCTTTTTTAACAAAAAAATCAGAACCCAAAACCCAAAAAATCCAAACACAAAACACTTAGGAGGTGTTTTGCCAAAACCCATCAGAACCCAAAACCTCAAGGTAATCAGAACCCAAAACCCGAAAAGTGGCCGGTGCACATCTCTAATATGTAAGGGGTACTACTAGTGGTGTAGCTAGCGAGGATAGCGTAGCTGTGAGAACACGGGGCCTAATTATTATAGGTCACATATATAGTGCAATCTGGTGGCGGCTTGGTGGAGCCAGCGCTGACGGGGTCTGCGTAGAGTGCTGGGTCCAAGTTGCTTCTGCGCTGACAGGCAGGAGCTGTTTTGCCTGTCTCTGCTGCTTATGCAGGTGGCAGCTCCTACACCTGCCTGTCAGCGCAGAAGCAACCAGGACCCAGCGTTCCCCACAGAGTCCGTCGGTGCTGGCCCCACCAAGACAGTGCCTCACTGACCAGTAACCTCACCGCACGTCACTGCTGGAGGGGATGCCATCTACCTCATGTATTGATTAGAATAAGACAGCCCCGTGAATCTACCCACTTTTTTTGTGTATTGTTAGAATTTCGAGGGTTGGTAACCCTTAGGGTACTTTCTGTGCTGCAGTCCTTTTGGGTGTGGTTTTTCCACACCCATTTCCTATTCCATTTCTAGTTCCCATCTATTGAGGTGCCCATTACATCCCAAGATACAAACAGTACGTCATGAAATTACCAATACTACTCTGCATTTTAACTACTGTACTTCATATTTACCGTATATACTCGAGTATAAGTCGACCCAAATATAAGCCGAGGCACCTAATTTCACAACAAAAAAACTGGGTAAATTAATTGACTCAAGTGGGACCCTCACTCGAGTATAAGCCGAGAGGGGGCTTTTTCAGCATAAAAAATGTTCTGAAAAAGTAGGCTTATACTCAAGTATATGGTATGTACAGATAAGTCAATACAACAATTATTGGAAAGCAATGCAACTTAAACACCTATTCACTTGTATTTCCTCATGAACTTACTTCTCTTTAGGGTAATGTGCAATGTGTAACCACAGATACTTTTACACAACCAACTTGTGACTTCCTTACTGTTTCTTCCGAGACGTCATCATTGACACATAAGTTATGCAGAACAGTCTGATGACTAAATTGAAAAAAATAACATATTATTATCTAGGTGTATCTTGGCTACTGTTGTAGGTTCACACAGTGTTTTTTGTCATAACCAATTGGTCTTTGATATAGATAACTGTATATAGATGAGCAGGTTCAGATTTACTCGGTTCTTATCGCCAAATTGTCACAATTACAGATTTTTCCGATAAGCTACCATCTGTCACGTGTTTTGGCTAGCCAAAAAGATCTCGCTCTGAAGAAGTAAACCAGACCCCCACATCTCTAAGATACATATAATATATATATATATATATATATATATATATATATATATATATATATAGTTCAATGCGGGCAAGAGAGGCACTCCAAGACTTTAGAAAAATGTATATATTTTCAAATAGACATCCAAACGGTGCAACAATAAACCGACGTTTCGGGGACTAACCCCCGTTTTCAAGGTGCAGAAATAGTGACAGCAAAGAGACAACAAATGAGACTCCTACCTTATAAATAGGCAGAGAAAGCAGTGTGCCCATCACAGTGCGGTCCCGGTGTCAGGGAGGAAGCGGCTGGTCCGTCACTTCCGGTCCGGTGGCCGGGGGAAACTGTGAACGTTGCCTAGGCAACATGAAAACAAAAACACCTTGAAGTGCGCTAGCAAACCAATGTGACAACTGCGTCAAGAAGGGATGTGTGTTATATGTAATACAGGGTGTATTGCAAGTGTCAACCTTGGCAGTGAGAAAAGTGTTGGCAGTATTGACAGTACAAGCCTAGAAAAAGAGCATGTTACAAGCATGTTAGTTAAACAATATAGGCGGCTGTCTGTGCATCCCTGTGTGGGTGTCTCAGAGGTTAAATATAGGTAATATTTGATGCTGGAATAAATTTAGCTATATTCAATGGGCCATCCTGTTGCAAATATCAGCGGGTGTCCCATACATGGACACTGCTGTATATAGTAATATAAAGGGTGGAGTGACAATAATGTCATGGATCCCCCATCCCCACGGGAATGCACAGTGTATGTCCGATGTTTCTGCTGAAAGAGCAATAGTAGTGTTAGAACACATTCCATGGCATCCTGTATTTAGTCCTTGCGGAACTGTAGTTTTAAGCTTATAGATCCATCGGGCTTCAGCCTGTAATAGTCGGGTTGCCCGATCTCCTCCTCTGGGATTCACCGGCACTGCACATGATCAATAATTTGATGGCGGAGGTCCTGCAGGTTATGGTTCTCTTCAGCAAAGTGCCTTGCCACGGGCTTATCAGAGGTTTTCCCTCTGGCTTTATTGTTGATGGCACTCTTGATTGCCGATTAGTGCATTGCTGCTCTTTCCCTAAAAGACCTAATAGTCTTGCCGACGTAGCCCAAGCCACAGGTGCATGTCAACAAGTACACCACGTGTGTGGTTTTACAAGTAACTACATGTTTGATGTTGTAAGTGGCTGTTGCTGATTTTACTGTAAACGTAGGGCCCGTGATCATGGATTGACATCACGTTGGACTTCATCAGAGGGCTCTGACGAAGTCCACCGTGACAGAACGTGTAGGGGCGTGGCCTAGAGTCACTGAGATCGTGGAGCCTGAAGTGAGTGTGTGTAACCGCTCCAACTTGCAAAGTGCTGTGCACTGTTCTATGCTGTCCAACCGATGGCAATTGTGAGCCGCTTGTTATGGTACGTGACCCTATCCTTTGTTCTATGTTTTAATAAAGAAAACTTGCTTTTAAAAAAAAGTGGTAATTGCACTATTGAAGCGCTCGCACATATCTTTCCAGATACGCTTGCCTGTTGGATTCAGCAGAGCCCGTTTAGGGCTAACGTGTGGAGCAACCGGCTCTAGTAACAAGCTGTGTGCAAGAGAGACCAACATCAAATTGGAGACACCTGTCATCCAGATTAAGCACTATGGCCCTTATTCTGGTTGGTACGGTAATGGCCGCGTGCGTTCGTGCCGCCGATGTTTTGTGTCTGCGCATGTGCAGAGGCATATCTGCGCATGTGCGAACGGAATGCACATCCAAATTCTGCATGAAATGTGTACATTACGAACAGGGGGTGGAGAGGGGCGTGAAGGGCTGTTTGGCCGCATTAACATATGCATATGCCCCGCGTTTCATGGGCGTTCTCATGAAAACGCTGGGCGTACGTATGGTAATGCGGCCGTGACGCACGTGTGGGGGGCGGACATATGACATTGCCGGATGTCAGCTGCCCGCCCAGATCCATGCTTTTGCACGGAGAAATGCCCGTGTGGTCTGAGGTTGCGGGAGCTGCCTGGCCATTCGGTCCTGCATTCGATGGTCTGCGACCATCGAATGATGGGGGAGGTTCCCTGAGATGGAGGAGGTGTATTCTTGAGAAAATACACGTGTGGTCCGTTCGGACAGCTTCTTACCGCGTACGGACGGAGTTGGCGATCCGTATGGAAGGCGGGGTTTAGGACGCACGGTGCTGGCCGCATATTCGGATCCGGCCGCACCGATCAGAATAAGGGCCTATATGTGAACCATCAAAGACTGGTATCTTTTCCTATAAGAGACATTTTAACCCTTTCTTTGCGCACTCTAATTTCGTGTTTTATATATATATATATATATATATATAGTAGATTTGCGGTGGGGCACTCGTGGCTATTCTCCATAAACTAGACAAGCCAGCTAATATGCAGCAACGTTTCAATTTATTATCAAATTGTCGTCAGGTAACCTGACGACAATTTGATAATAAATTGAAACGTTGCTGCATATTAGCTGGCTTGTCTAGTTTATGGAGAATAGCCACGAGTGCCCCACCGCAAATCTACTACATTTTTCAAGTGCTGGCACCGGCGCTGCTGCATCTGGTTATAGTGAGTGCCAAACCCGAGTTGGATATATATATATATATATATATAAAAATATATATATATATATATATATATATATATATATATATATAGTAATCGCCAGGGGTCCGGCACAGCCTCTTTTAAGAATCCTGGCTTGGTGCCCACACAAGGGATGCATTAAACAGAATGGTGTAGCACTCCAGAACTTCAGTAAAACTTAGCGTTTATTTTAAAGCAACCTTTCAATGCCTCTGTGGAATTGTCATCAGGCTAAAAGAACATACAAACCAACATACCTTATATACAGATCATAGCTTCCAGGAGTCGGTGCCCACAGGTGACATCATTGTGCACAAGCCCTCTGGTCCGTGCATGTGATGCGTCCAACTGATGCTTATCACCATAGATACAATAACAAATGACACACAAACAATAACACTTACAAAACGTAATTATAATAGCACACGATGGATATTGTTTTCTGTAAACAGCAGACAGAGCAAACAGTAAATCAGACATTCATAGATCAGCTACTACATCGCCCTAACAGCTATGCTGTCAAATTACACCACCTCCTATGGGGATCAATATACTTACTGCGGCAATGGACCGATATATACAGTATATAAACCGCAAAGTATATAAAAAAAAATCTAACCAACATGAGCAAAAAGAAAAAAGAGAAGGGGACAATTACGGATACATCTACCAACATAATCAAACAAATATATATGCAAACAATAACACTTGAATATTAATCAAAGCATTGAGGCCTGATTGCTTATTCAAGCCACCCAGCATGACAGTTCCCAATCTTAGGATCCATCTAGCCGCATATTGTATTAGTTTTGCATCTCTATTGCCACCACAGAGTGACTGTGGCACGTGAGCAATAATTCTATACAGTATTTAAGTGTGGCAGCATTGTGCCCAGCTATGCAAAAATGCCACAGGCTGGTCACTTGTGCCCTTCAGAGAAGCTGCCTTAATAGCAGACCGGTGTGCTGCCATTCTTTCTTTGAAGGCCTGCACCATTTTCCCTATGTAGCTAAGGCGCAGGGACAGATGATTTGATACACTGTGAATTTTGTATTACACGTAAGGGTATGGTTTAAATAGTGTATGCACTGCCAGTGTGAGGGTGAAAGAACGTATTGCCTGGGATTAAGAACAGCCAAGTTGTGCAGGTACTACCGGACACAACCCATCGCTCTGGGGATTTTACTGGATGTTTCCACAGAACAATTGGACTAAACCAATGTATCCCGTAAATTACAGCCACATCTATAACAAGTTAATACTGTAGCTTTGTGGATTGTAGGGGTAAATCAGGGTCTGACTGTATTATAGGCCATACATTTTTGGATATGTTGCTGTGCTGCTGTTGGTTTCTGGTGTGACTCATGTCATATCCTCCTGCTGACCAGTCCAGTGATACTGCTGCCATTAATGCCCAGTCCAGTCCAGTGATAGTGACACTTCTGCATACATCCAGTCCAGTGATCCTGCTGTATATAAGTCCAGTCCAGAGATACTGCCTTTAAAGTCCAGTGATACTGCTGCCTTTAATGTCCAGTCCAGTGATACTGCTACATACATGCAGTCCAGTGATCCTGCTGTATATAAGTCCACTCCAGAGATACTGCCTTTAAAGTCCAGTGATACTGCTGCCGTTAATGTCCAGTCCAGTGATCCTGCTGTATATAAGTCCAGTCCAGTGATAGTGCCATATATAAGTCCAGTCCAGTGATACTGCCATTAAAGTCCAGTGGTACTGCCGTTAAAGTCCAGTCCAGTGATACAGCTGTATAATTGCAGTCCAGTAATCCTGCTGTATATAAATCCACTCCCGAGATACTGCCTTTAAAGTCCAGTGTTACTGCTGCAGTTCCAGTTCAGTGATAGTGCGGAGTCTAGTCCAGTGATACTGCTGCCGTTAATGTCCAGTCTAGTGATACTGCTGCATACGTCCAGTCCAGTGATCCTGCTGTATATAAGTCCAGTCCAGTGATCTTGCCATTAACCCCTTCCCGACATTTGACGTATATATACGTCATGGCCGGGATGTACTTCCCGACACATGACGTATATATACGTCATGACTTCAAAGTGCCACTGCGTCTAGAGACGCAGTGACAGAGGGACGATGTCTGCTGTCCCTGACAGCAGACATGTCCCTGCATGCCCAGGGGGGGCGGCGATGCCGCCCCCCCGTCGGCGATCGCTGTGATTGGCTGTTCAATGTGAACAGCCATTCGCAGCGTTTTCCTGTGTTACCGGCGAATCAGACGCTCGGTAACACAGGTGTCAATCACCGCCGGGTGTGAGGGGGCATGAGGGGGTCATCGGTGACGACGACACCTCACCCCACCTGCCCCCAAGGCTGTGATTGGTCCGTCGGACCGACGGACCAATCACAGCCATGGCGCGCCATTTAAACTAACGGTGACTGCGCTGCAGACGCCATTCCGGTCTGGAATTGCGTGCAGAGCGGTCACCGGCCACTCTGTCCTGCTATACATACCTGAACCTTGCCTGATACTTACCTGATCACCGCTGATCACCGCTGGTAGCGTGCTGCCAGCAGCTGGATGCTTCCTGGATCTTGTGACTTCCTGTGTGCTGCTGCTGCAGTGTCATAGAGTCACAGATAGTGATAGATAGTCAGAGATAGTCAGAGAGAGTGATAGAGAGTGATAGAGAGTGCTATATTTTGTGTCTGCTGCACCCCCTTTTATGCTGATCACTATATCTGAGCTGATCAGCAACTTTTTGGGGGTGCAGAGGTTTTTTTTTTATATATATACCTGTCAGTTGCACCAAAGGTTGTGCTGCCTGTGCAACTAACTGCTGCCCCCCCTGCTGCCCCCCCTTTTGTGCTGATCAGTTTAAATTAATTAAGATCAGCAACTTTTTGGGGGTCCAGGTTTTTTTTTTTTATATATATATACCTGTCAGTTGCACCAAAGGTTGTGCTGCGTGTGCAACTGACTGCTGCCCCCCCTGCTGCCCTCCCTTTTGTGCTGATCAGTTTAAATTAATTAATCAGCAACTTTTTGGGGGTCCAGGGTTTTTTTTTTATATATACCCTGTCAGGTTGCACACACAGTTGTGTGCCTGCTGCCCCTCACTGCATCACTGCATCACAGATCTGCAGTGTTGCATCACTGCATCACAGATCTGCAGTTTTTTTTTTTTGGAGAGCAGGGGAATATGCACCGAAAATATGTTGTTGGTCAAATATAAGGACAAGAGGGATGTCCTTATACTGACAACAATTCATGGAGACAGTACCACCTCCGTCCCTGTACGAGGTACCAGTACCCACACCTCAAAACCTAATTGTATCCTAGATTACAATAGGTACATGGGCGGAGTGGATCTTTCAGATCAGGTACTGAAGCCGTACAGTCCCCTGCGGAAAACAAAAATCTGGTACAAGAAGCTGGCCGTGTATATCATCCAGATGGCACTGTATAACGCTTACGTGCTATTCCGTTCTACCGGCCAGAGGGGGACATTTATGCACTTTCAAGAGGAAGTCATAAAGGGCCTAATATTTGGGAACCAGCAGGCAGAGGGCCCCAGTACTTCTAGTACTGGCCCCCGAATTGTACCAGGGCAGCATTTTCCTAACGAAATCCCCTCCACTGCAAGAAAGGGCAGGACACAAAAAGGTGCAAAGTTTGCTATTAAAAGGGAATAAGAAAGGAAACTATTTTCCACTGTGAAACTTGCCCCGACAAACCCGGCCTATGTATAAAGGAGTGTTTTAAAATATACCACACATCTATGGATTATTAGGTTCATCATTTCACCGTGCTTCGGGGGTCTTGCTAATGCCACATAGCACCCACCATTCATTCCACCAGAATCTGAGCTGCAAAATCCAAAAATCACTCCTTCCCTTCTGAGTCCTGCCATGCACCCAACTGGTATTTTTTGGTCACATATGAGGCATTGCCATACTCGGGAGAAATTGGGGCACAGATTTTCGGGTGTTTTTTCTCCTTCATACCTTATGAAAATGAAAAATTTTGAGCCAGAACTGCATTTTTGTGTAAAAAAATGTAATTTTTCATTTTCACTGCCCAGTTGTATCAAAATTGGTGAAACCCCTGGGGGTTTGAAATGTACACTATACCCCTAGATGAATTCCCTGAGGGGTGTAGTTTGCAAAATGGGGTCACTTGTGGGGGGGTTCCACTGTATTGGTGCTTTGGGGGTCTTGCTAATGCGACATAGCACCCACCAACATTCCACCAGAATCTGAGCTGCAAAATCCAAAAATCACTCCTTCCCTTCTAAGTCCTGCCATGCACCCAAATGGTATTTTTTGGTCACATGTGAGGCATTGCCGTACTCGGGAGAAATTGGGGCACAGATTTTGGGGTGCTTTGTCTCCTTCATTCCTTGGGAAAATGAAAAATTTTGAGCCAGAACTGCATTTTTGTGTAAAAAATTTAATTTTTCATTTTCACTGCCCAGTTGTACCACAATTGGTGAAACCCCTGGGGGTTTGAAATGTACACTATACCCCTAGATGAATTCCCTGAGGGGTGTAGTTTGCAAAATGGGGTCACTTGTGGGGGGGTTCCACTGTATTGGTGCTTCGGTGGTCTTGCTAATGCGACATAGCACCCACCAACATTCCACCAGAATCTGAGCTGCAAAATCCAAAAATCACTCCTTCCCTTCTGAGTCCTGCCATTTTTTGGTCACACATGAGGCATTGCCGTACTCGGGAGAAATTGGGGCACAGATTTTGGGGTGCTTTGTCTCCTTCATTCCTTGTGAAAATGAAAAATTTTGAGCCAGAACTGCATTTTTGTGTAAAAAATTTAATTTTTCATTTTCACTGCCCAGTTGTACCACAATTGGTGAAACCCCTGGGGGTTTGAAATGTACACTATACCCCTAGATGAATTCCCTGAGGGGTGTAGTTTGCAAAATGGGGTCACTTGTGGGGGGGTTCCACTGTATTGGTGCTTTGGGGGTCTTGCTAATGCGACATAGCACCCACCAACATTCCACCAGAATCTGAGCTGCAAAATCCAAAAATCACTCCTTCCCTTCTGAGTCCTGCCATGCACCCAAATGGTATTTTTTGGTCACATGTGAGGCATTGCCGTACTCGGGAGAAATTGGGGCACAGATTTTGGGGTGCTTTGTCTCCTTCATTCCTTGGGAAAATGAAAAATTTTGAGCCAGAACTGCATTTTTGTGTAAAAAATTAAATTTTTCATTTTCACTGCCCAGTTGTACCACAATTGGTAAAACCCCTGGGGGTTTGAAATGTACACTATACCCCTAGATGAATTCCCTGAGGGGTGTAGTTTGCAAAATGGGGTCACTTGTGGGGGGGTTCCACTGTATTGGTGCTTCGGTGGTCTTTCTAATGCGACATAGCACTCACCAACATTCCACCAGAATCTGAGCTGCAAATCCAAAAATCACTCCTTCCCTTCTGAGTCCTGCCATGCACCCAAATGGTATTTTTTGGTCACATGTGAGGCATTGCCGTACTCGGGAGAAATTGGGGCACAGATTTTGAGGTGCTTTGTCTCCTTCATTCCTTGGGAAAATGAAAAATTTTGAGCCAGAACTGCATTTTTGTGTAAAAAATTTAATTTTTCATTTTCACTGCCCAGTTGTACCACAATTGGTGAAACCCCTGGGGGTTTGAAATGTACACTATACCCCTAGATGAATTCCCTGAGGGGTGTAGTTTGCAAAATGGGGTCACTTGTGGGGGGGTTCCACTGTATTGGTGCTTCGGGGGTCTTGCTAATGCGACATAGCACCCACCAACATTCCACCAGAATCTGAGCTGCAAAATCCAAAAATCACTCCTTCCCTTCTGAGTCCTGCCATGCACCCAAATGGTATTTTTTGGTCACATGTGAGGCATTGCCGTACTCGGGAGAAATTGGGGCACAGATTTTGGGGTGCTTTGTCTCCTTCATTCCTTGGGAAAATGAAAAATTTTGAGCCAGAACTGCATTTTTGTGTAAAAAATTTAATTTTTTATTTTCACTGCCCAGTTGTACCACAATTGGTGAAACCCCTGGGGGTTTGAAATGTACACTATACCCCTAGATGAATTCCCTGAGGGGTGTAGTTTGCAAAATGGGGTCACTTGTGGGGGGTTCCTAACTTTTAGCATCTTATGGTGCCTAGAAACCTACATGGTGCCTAAAAAATAATCTCATAAAAAGGAGGCTCCAAAATCAAGTAGGTGCTCCTTCTATTATGAAGCCTGTGGTTTGGTCAACGTGCACACTAGGGCCACATATAGGATATTTATGAAAACAAAAGAATTGGGGGAATCAATTTGTAGTCACATCACATTTCTCTAGTAAAATCTACTGTGTTCCTTAGAAAAATGTATTAAAATTGCAAATCTGCAAAAAAAATGAAATTTTGAAATGTCACCTACACTTTGTTTTAATTCCTGTGAAACACCTAAAGGGTTAACAAACTTCCAAAATGCTGTTTTGAATACTGTGAGGGGTGCAGTTTTTGAAATGGCATCATTTATGGGGGTGTCTCACATACAAGTCCCTCAAAGTCACATCAGAACTGAACTGGTCCCTAAAAAAATCAGTGTTTGAAATTTTCTTGAAAATTTGAGAATTTGCTATTCATATTTTAAGCCTCCAAGTGTCCAAAAAATTTAAAAGGAAGTTGAAATAATGATGGAAACATAAAGTAGACATATGGTCTATGTTAGTTATTAACTATTTTGAGTGGTATGATTATTTGTCTCACAAGCAGAAAATTTAACATTTTGAAAATTGCTAAATTTTCCATTTTTTTACGACATTTTGGTATTTTTCACAAAAAAGCACAGACTGTATCGACCCAAATTTACCACTAATTTGAAGTACAATGTGTCACGAGAAAACAATCTCAAAATCACTGGGATAAGTAAAAGCAAAAAAAAGTTATCCCCACTTAAGTGATACATGTCAGATTTGGAAAAAAGGGCTCTGTCAGGAAGGCAAAAACTGTCTGCGTCAGGAAGGGGTTAAAGTCCAGTGGTACTGCCATTAAAGTCCAGTCCAGTGATACTGCTGTATAAATTCAATCCAATGGTACTGCCGATAAAGTCCATTGGTACTACCGTTAATGTTCAGTCCAGTGATCATGCCATTAAAGTCCAGTGGTACTGCCGTTAAAGTTCAGTCCAGTGATACTGCTGTATAATTCCAGTCCAGTGGTACTGCCGATAAAGTCCATTGGTACTAACGTTAATGTTCAGTCCAGTGAGACTGCTGTATAATTCCAGTCCTGTGGGAGAGGGGTGCTGCTGTAAATAAATTGCAATGCTGATGAGTGGCGACAAACTGTAGAGTTATCTGGGCACTGTGGGAGAGAAGGGGGGGGGGGGGGGCTGTATTAGATATTAAATTGCAATGAAGAGTAGACACACTGTAAAACAGAGGTAGTTTGTGCAAAGCCCATTTAAAATAAAGGATCTTTTCCCTGCCAATATATGACATGATTGTGAGCTAGGAAGCAGGGCCCTCCTACCTCTGTATTGGTCTGTTACGAGTACTACCCAGTTTGTTTTATCACAGTTTTTCCCATTGTAATGCATAACGGAATATGTTGCGCTATATAAGAAACTGTAAATTGTAAATGAACTGTCTGACATTCCTACTTGGATACTGTCATTGAAGAAATAAATAATCCTCCACCATTGTATCAATGGAGACAGCATCATACGGAATCGGTACATCTATCAGAATGAACTTAGGTCTACAGTCATTAGGTCGACCCCACTAGGTCGACTGGCAGGAAGGTCGACCTGATTTAAGGTCGACATGGGCCAAGGTCGACATGACTTAAGGTCGAATTTGCATAAAGGTCGACATGAGGAAGGTCGACTGGTCATAAGGTCGACATGGGTTTTTCACGGTTTTTTTATCCAAATGTCGACACAGTCGACATGGACACAGTTGGCAATGAGAATCGGACCCTCGCATCGCTCGCTTCGCTCGCGATGCTTCGGGCACGGTGGCTCGCTTCGCTCGCCACAGCTTTAATAACCTCCTCCATGCCCTAGTGGATGGTAGGGCATGAAATACCGCCTGTCGGCACATGTCGGCTCAAAAAACAGTGAAAAACCCCATGTCGACCTTATGACCAGTCGACCTTCCTCATGTCGACCTTTATGCAAATTCGACCTTACGTCATGTCGACCTTGGCCCATGTCGACCTTAAGTCAGGTCGACCTTCCTGCCAGTCGACCTAGTGGGGTCGACCTTATGACTGTAGACCTAAGTTCATTCTAATAGAT
Source organism: Crinia signifera (assembly GCF_055691185.1). Taxonomy (NCBI): domain Eukaryota; kingdom Metazoa; phylum Chordata; class Amphibia; order Anura; family Myobatrachidae; genus Crinia; species Crinia signifera. The sequence continues at coordinate 259,787,183 of NC_139218.1, forward strand.
GACCACTTCCCCATCATACAGTATGCAGGAGACATGTTCATCATTGTAGCGGTTTGTCCCCCATTCTGTATACTGAAATGTGAATGTGACAGAAAAATTTAAATTAGACACCTTTCACTCACACTCAAATGGGCAGGATGGAGGCAGAACTGCAAAGCTGTGTGCACTGGGCAGTATTCAATGTCTTTTTTTGGCATGTGCAGAGAATCCTGTTTAGGATTTGCTGCATATTCGCCGTGTTCGGGAGGGCTGGAGCATTTGCTGCCAGCCCTCCCTGTCACCCTATTCAACATAAATTTTTAACCCCTGCGGCGAACGCCGCAGGTAGCCGGGGGACGGCGGCAGGTGGGGAGATGGAAGCGTCGATACCTGCGCCAGAATTAGTGGGGGGGATGGAGGGCTCCCGGGGACACAGGCAGCACAAGCTGCCCCCCAGGAGAGCTGGCAGGGGCGCGTTGGAGGGAGCCGCTGCACTGGTCCCACTCATGCATATGTAATGAGCGGGACCAGTGTGAAGTGAATCTAATGAGCAGCTCCCCGCCCCCTGCTGGGGAATGTGTGCAAAAAAATTTTTTTTCATTAAATATATATTCATGTGCTGAAAGCACATGAATAAAAATAGCATGTCCTTTCACAAAATAAAATTACTGATTTTTTGACACAAAAAAACCCTTTATTTTAAAAGAACACATTCTAGTACACTTTAAAGAGATGCCGAATGCAAAATGGTGAATCATGGCGAAAATCATGCTGAAAGCAGTTCTCCATCCTAGCATTGAATACACTCTCAGGGAATCACAGTGAAAACCCCATTGAAATACACCAGCGACTTGCAGCGAGCATGAAACGGAGAACTGGCAGGCATTCACTGGTTCGCTTTAGAGTGAATCAGATTTTCAGTGAAAATGATTCACCGCAGGGAGTGAAAACAGCCAGAAACACCAGAAAGTAGCATTAAGATAGTGGGCAGTATTCAATGCTCCCGGTTCACCGTTTTTTCTGGCAAATCGGGAGCATTGAATACTGCCCACTATCTTAATGCTACTTTCTGGTGTTTCCGGTCCAGAAGACATCTTTTTAAGATGACTCCACTAAGTGTAAGATGGAAACTTTACATTATACTGTAACTGTTTGTGTAGACTGATACATTTTAGTGTTTAAGACTATCAGGTCCTCCTAGATGACTAAAAGTTTATCTCTTCCGTCTTTAACGCAAAATTACATAAAAACATATTCCCTCCTATCGTACTACTTTGCAGATGCTGACTGCATGTTGATGTGGTTCTCCCTGCTCTGTGCACACACACCATGCTGCTTTTCTCTTCATGTCCACCGTATGCTGCTTGGGGCCTAGTTATTTAAACTGCCATCCTGTCTGTCACTCCAGTGCCACTGCTAGATGTGCCAGATGTTTGTGTCGCCCACTTGCATTTATTTTCTGATCTTTTATTGTTTGTCCTTCATTTTGCTTTAATACAAAGCACCCTTTGGCTTATAAGACAGACTTAGCAGCACTCCTAGGTTTATACAGCAGACAGAGCAACTCTTTTTTTGTGGTGCCCAAACAAACCAATTATTTCAGCCACAGTTATGGAAGACCCTCTCGCTGAAATGGTTTGTTAAACTGTGCATGTCCTGTTTATGTAGGACAATTCCATCTTGCGCTGTTTTTTTAGGTGGGGGTCCAAATGAACAAATCATTTTAGCCACAGTTGTGGCAGAGCCTGTCACTGAAATTATTGGTTTATTAAACTGTGCATGCCCTGTTAACAACTTAATACAACATAAGGGGAAGGGGGGGGGGGGGGGTGGAGGACCCAAGGACAATTCCATATTGCACCTATTTTCTTTGCATTATGTTTTGGCACAGTTTTCAAACTGCCATCCTGTCTGCTGCTGCAATGCCACTCCTAGATGGGCCACGTGTTTGTGCCACCCACTTGTGTCACAGCATAGTCATCCAGCTACCTCGGGGCAACCTTTTGGCCTAAAAACAACATTGTGAGGTGTTCAGGATAGACTGGAAATGAGTGGAAATTAATGTTATTGAGGTTAATAATAGTGTAGGAGCAAAAAAATAAGAACAAATTCTACACACAAAAAGGGTGGTGCTTTGGAACAGATCCAGACCCAAAACACGGCCAGAGATACAGACCCAAAACATAAAACACGAAAAGTGCCTGAATCACACCCCTAATATTAATCCAATTTCCTCCAGTATTAAAACCATGGCTAATTCCTGTTAACCCATAGGTACTGGGTTAACGCGCTAGCTGCAGTAAGGACAAGACCACCTAATTAGATCTATGTTCGAACCTTTGGAGTTTGCAAACAGAAACCCACAACAACAGAATAGTTCCAGAAACTGCAACAAACTCGTCACCTTCTGTAAGGACCACAGTTAACTAGAAAGAGGAGAAAAGGGCAGGGGTGTGAAAGTGCACATAGAAATAACCTGAAACCACAAAATAAACATATTTTCAATAAAATGTAATCTAATACAAAAAAACTGTAGAAAACAGAGTTTCTCATTATTTATTTTTCTTTCTCCTTTTGGTTTTCTTCGTTTATTTAGCTTCTTTCTGTCTTTTTCTTTCTTTGTTTTCTTTATTTAATTATTTTGCTTTCTTGCTTCGTTTCTAATGCTTTTTTCTGCCTGCTTGTGGCGGGAGGCTGATGTCACATGACGTCAGCACATGTCCGATTTATGTCGATCTGTTTAGCCTGACTTTTATTTCCGAAGGGGAGAGAAATCGTTTAATGGTGTGTGACCATTGAATGATTTCTCTCCCATTCGGCCATGTGCGAGGGGATGTGTTAGTGAGCACATTCCCTTGCATGCTACTGAGGGAATTCGCATGATAGGGCTGGTGGGGCATTAAGTAGTGCGGCAGCATTTACCTGTTCGCTAGGCTGTGAACATACACAGCCTAACGAACAGGTCTGACTCAGGCCCATAATGTAATCATATCGGGAAATTCTATTAAATGGCACATGCAGGGAGAAAGGCTCTGAAAAGGAGCCTGTCCCTACAATGCGCTGTGGGGGCCATCAAGGCTATTGCGCATGCGCGGTCACTGCGATCGCCATTTCCAGTGGCCATTTCCAGTGGTGGGTTCCTGGAAGAACCCGGCTGGAACTATATCACGCAATCTATAGCCCATAGGCTACAAGAGTAGCAGCGGGTGCCAATATAAGGAATGCAATTGTATCGGGTGAATGTGTCAGCCAGAAACTACATAGGCAAGGGCTCTGAAAGAAGTCCTTCCATGCTGTGAGGGTGGACGGGACTACTTTGTATGTGTGGTCATTGTGAGGGCCATTTTCAGTGGAGGGTTGCTGGGGAACACTGCCAGAACTACATCCCATGATCTGTAGCCCATAGCCCATGAAGATTGAGATAGCAGCAGGGGTCAATATTGAGGATATATTGCATTCCTGATATCGGTAAGTCGGGCAGCATCGCATCCCCCATTAAAACATATGTGGGATGCAGCTGCCAGCAGTAGTGGAGGGATCACAGCAGTTATCGGATATCAGAGAAAACAGCTGTGAACCCCCTCTTCTTACATTTGGGGAATACCTAATATTTGTGGTTAGCCCCCGAATTTAATTGTTTTCAGAGACACAGCTGCAATTTTTTTTTATAAATGGGCACCTTTCTCTCTTTCTCTTGGACTTTCTTTTTCTTTATCTCTTTTTCTTTTTTTATTTCTTTGCTTTTTCTTTCTTTTTCCTTGCTATTTTTATTTTCTTTCTTTAATTCCTTTGCTTTCCTTATTTTGTTTTTATCTTTCCTTTTTTCTTACTTTTCTATTTTTCTTTTTTTTGTTTTCATTTGCTTTCTGTATTTCTTTTTTTGTTTTTCATTGTATCTTTACATGTATTTCTTATTTCTTTGTTACCTTATTTCTTTTTTCTATATTTCTTTTTTTTCTTTCTTTTTCTGTTTATTTGTTTCTTTTTTCTTTGTTCCTTGTTTTCTTTTTTCTTTCTTTTGCTTTTTTCTTTCTTTTGCCTTTTTCTTTCTCTTTCTTATTTTGTCATTGTATCTTTCTTTACATGTATTTCTTTTTTCTTTGTTACCTTTTTTCTGGTTTTGTTTTTTTTTTTCATTTTATTTTTTCTTTATCTTTTTTTCTGTTTATTTGTATCTCTTTTTTGTTTCTTCTTCCTTTTGTTTTCTTTGCTTTCTTTCTTTTTTTTAATTCCTTTGCTTTCCTTATTTTGTTTGTATCTTTTTTCTGTTTATTTTTCTTGTTTTTGTTTGCTTTCTTTATTTCTTCTTTTTTCTTTCTTTTATCTTTCTTTACATGTATTTTTTATTTGTTACCTTATTTCTTTATTTTATCTTTGTTTTGATTTTAAATTTTTTCTTTCTTTTTTTCTTTATCTTTTTCTGTTTATTTATAAATTTTTTGTTTATTGTTCCTTTTATTCTCTTTTTTTATTATATTTTTATTGAAAATTGAGAAAGGTTCACATATGATACATCGAAAATGACAAAAAGTAATATAATGAAAGACAGAATGGCACATCACAATATCTCAACAGTAGACACATTTGCATCATTATTCTGGGCACATATAGAACACATATCTCTTTTTATGTAAGGTGAGTGAGTAAGAGAGGGAATGTGCCTAACAGTGATTTAGAAAGGAGGGTGTCCCCTCTCCAGAGTGGCCAAGTTATACAATGATGTAAGCACTACCGCTTGTCTAATACAGTCTTTTTCCTGAGTCGTAAGAGAGAGTATGTATAGTAGCTAAGTGTCGAATTTTGACGCCTTGGTTTCTGTATCTAGCAAGCACTCAATCCAGTCCGTCTTGAGAAAGTCTCCACGTTACCAAGGAGACGAAACGCGTTGACGTCACTACACTAGGACGTTGGGGCTGTCCGCTGCTGCCTGCAAACACGCTGTATCTACAGCTTCCCGGCGCTCTATTAGGACCTGCGCAGATCAATTACTACTGCCGTCTGTACATTCGGGATGCTCCCTTTCCCCAGGAAGGAATCACTAGCTGCCGGCACATAGGAGAGGTGACCCACAGAGGACAACTACCGGCCGCCCTCCTTCCTCCCTGAACGGAGCAACCAACAGACTGGGCAAGTGTCACTGACTGCTGCTTAAAATGGGGTGAGATAAAATCTAGAAACCCTGGGTGAAATGTAATAGGATGAGAGATTCAGAAAGTGAGAGATTTGGTAAGAAATCTCCAGGTTTTTTTAAACCGGCAATCATTTACTCTGCACAGCCAGTTTGATTTTGAAGTGTAATCATTTACACTTCAAAATCAAACTGGCTGTGCAGTGTAAATGATTGCCGCTTTAAAAAACACCTGGAGATTTCTTACCAAATCTCTCACTTTCTGAATATCTCACTCTATTACATTTCACCCTCTGTCTCAAACTACTGCATATTAATTGCTATTTGTGTGGAGTCCGGCCATATTCCATCTTAAATGCATGTATCTCCACATGCTAAATGACTGTTGACCCTACACTATACTAATATACAAACAATAACTGTTCATTGGACTTTCAATTCACTAACAATATTAACAAGATCTGGATAACAGCATTTCTGCTAGACGCTTACTAACCAACCGGTTTTTAACCATTTGTGTGGCTTATTAACAGCGGAGCACCCCCAGCATTCGTCTAGCCCTAATTCTACTAAGGACTATCTATCCTTAGGCTCTGTATTTACAGTATATAATTCCCCATTTTAATAAATCTACTTAATACAGATAAACTGTATCTATTTTTATTTCTATTGTGTTTATTTATTTATTTTTCAAATTTTTTTGTTTTTATGTATTGTAATTTATGTATTACTTGATGCTATTTTAATTTTAATATATATAAAATGTATACTATATAAGCAGTGTGTCCGTGTCATTCACTCTCTGCACGTTGGTCATCCGTCTGGAGTATATTCTCTAAATTTATATATATATTCAGCAGCGCAATACACACCATCCCCTTTTCCTACTCAATCCAGTCCATCTAGAAAATAAATTTTAATCTTGGGAGCATAAAATTGGTTTATTGGTGCCCGCTGCAATTTTTGCTAGGAGACACTTAGTGCCCCGTGGAAGGGGTGTGTGTATCAACTGTGTGGATATTCCACAATGCCCAAGAGGGGGTTATGGTAAAAGTTATTTTCAAGGTATGGTTAATATACCGCTGAACATCTAACCAAAAGGTCTGCACCATAACACATGTCCACAGACAATGAAATATATCAGCTTCTGGGGACAAGCATTTGAAACAGTTAGAATCATCTGATATACCCATCAAAAAACGGTGTTTGGGTGTGTAGTATGCTCTGTGTAGAATTTTAAATTGCATTTCAGCATAGGATGATGAAACAAGTATTATTCTCTTTTTTATCTATTTTTCTTTTTTCATTTCTTTGTCTTTCTTTAATACCTTTGCTTTTCTTTTTGCATTTCCGTTGCATTTTAAAAAAGGAGACAGTTATACAACAAACAGGGTTTTTACAGACAGTCAAAAGGTAGGAGGGCCCTGCTCGCAAGTTTTCAATCTATGTTAACGTATTTCATTTTTTTCTATATTTTTTATGTTTTCTTTTGTATTGTTAGCATTTTCTCTAATTTTTCTTTATCTTTTTCTGTTAAACTTGTTTCTTTCTTGTTCCTTTTGTTTCCTTTTTTCTTTTTCTTTTTCTTTCTTTTTTTTTTCTTTTTTTTCTTGTTTTCTTTTGCTTTCTTTATTTCTTTTTCTTTAGTTTACTTTCTTTTTCTTGTTTTTTTTGTTTTATTTATTTTTCTTTATTTCTATTGCTTTCTTATTTCTTTCTTTCATGTTCTTTTTCTTGGTCTTTCATTGTATCTTTACATGTACAATATTTTTTTTCTTTGTTACTTTATTTCTTTTTCTGGTACTTGTGTATAATCAGGGTGCTCATTACGTAGTTTACATAGTGGTGTATTGAGAATACCAATACAGCACTATGCTGGCTACGTAAACTATGTAAGTGGCTCTGGAGCCCTAAAAATACATAATGCTTAATATCCCCACGCGGATACGCATCCCCTCACGTGGCTCGCTGTGCTCGCCACACTTCGGGCTCAGTGGCTTGCTGCGCTTGCCACACTTTATAGAATCAACTCCATGCCGACATGGATACTGGGGGTATGATGTGGATAGTGGGGGTATGACATGGATAGTGGGGGTAAAATGGCTGGTCTATACTTACCCACCTCCGGCCCAGGCACCACGTTGATCCCCGCAGACTCCCCACGATCCACGGTGACTTCCCGGCAGTTGCATTCAGTCCCCCTGCTCCGGACGCTGTACGCAATTAAAGTAGTTCCGCTGGGGGAGCAGGTAAACCATGTGATAAGCTGCCAGCGACACTATGCTGAATTATGTACAGCGTCTGCTGCAAGTGCCGGAGCTGGGGGACTGAATGTGACTGCTGGGGAGTCACCATGGATCGCAGGTAGTCAGCAGGGATCAACGCTGTGCCATGGCCGGAGGAGGGTAAGTATAAACCACCCCACCCTGCTGCCTCCTGTATTATCATGGAGCCAGCTACGCTGACAAGGTACAGTAGGAGCAAGTTTCATCTTTGCTCCTTTGGCCATGGCTAGCCATGGCCAGCCATGGCTATTCTATTGTTCTCAGCTGCAATACGTATTGTTAGCCACGCCCAAAGGAGCAAAGATGAAACTTGCTCCTACTGTAGCTTAGCCTACGTTTAAAACGTAGCATAGCCAGGTGCCCTGATAATACACAAGTACCCTTTTTCCTCTATTTCTTTTTTGTTTTTGTTTTTCAGGAGCTGATTGGCCGGTGATAAAAACCAGCCACATTATCACTTTACCAAGCTTAATAAATCTACCCCTGAGAGAGAAGCTTGCAGACTAAAGTGAAGCATGAGTACTTAAGTGACTTGTGAGTTTGAAACAGAAGCAGGTGACTTTATCTTGCATTCTGTCTGTCTGTCTTGTATCTGTCTATCTATATAGAGACTGTAATTTTGAGGGAGAAATCTGAGTGTGATTTTGGTTGTGCCTGTATCTGTATAGTATCTGAGTGTAACAGCTGCCTGACATACTATATAAGTAGTGAGCAGACTCATTTGGAGCTTGCTCATTGAGAGAGAAACTTGCAGACTAAAGTGAAGCCTGAATACTTAAGCGACTTGTGAGTTTGAAACAGAAGCAGGTGAGTTTTAATACAGAAAAAGGTGAGTTTGAACACAAAAGCCTAAACACATATTATTGTTATTACCATTCAACTGATACGTTTGGCGCAGTGCAGTGGATTTAATGCATTTGTTTTAAGAGAGACATTCTAGAGACTCGGCTACTGTCCAATCTGCAAACAATTTTCTTTGCTGCAGGAGGAGATAGCAAAACTGCATGCTGAGCTACGTAGAATGTCTATGTCCTTGGGACCACTACTGCCTCAGAGAGCCCCCAGAAGACATTCTGCCTGAACTGCTGTGGGCTCTGAAAGGCAGAGACTTACAGAGGGCCTCAGACACATCCCCCAAGTGGTCACACTGTAAAACTCATATGCTGCTCTTGCAGGGCTGGAATGTATGACCAACATAGGCAATAAAGAACAGGAAGATATGGGAACTTCTACTTCTACTAACTGTAGGACCAGGAAAATTTCACATCCAAAAAGGACTGCACTTCTCTTGGGAGATTCCATTACTAGAGGAGTAAATCTGGAAAATGCTACTAAAGTAGAGAAACAAGTAAGGTGCTTACCTGGAGCCACAGCTCCAAGAGATAAAGAACGCATTCTAAGAATTGTAAAGGCAGCAAGAAAAGATGGGGAGGTGGATGTTATCTTCCACCTAGGCACAAATGACCTGGTTAATGCTGAAGTCATGAAATTAGGAAGTTAGGAACCGCTCTAAAACAGGTGGTAACCACTGTAACTTTTCCAGAAGTATTGCCAGTACACCAAGGGAAAGATAGAACTCTGAGAATCAGAAACTTCAATGTTTGGCTAATATGTAGGTCAAAGTCAAGCTACCTGGCAAGACAGAGCCTTATATAAAAGTGATGGACTGCACCCATCTTCAAGGGGAATGAGAATATTAAGTGAGAAGTTTGGAAGCTTCATCAGTAAATATTTAAACTAGCAGAGGGGGGCAGTGAACCAAATAAGAATGAAGAAATCTGCTCCCCCAGTCTAGAGGTATTGTCTCTGCAGGCAAATGGAACAGGAAGCCTATCCACTGCAACAGAAGATAATGCCGATCAAAACCGAATAGATATAGGCAGAAAGAGGAACATAGCTAGCACCAGGAGAAACACAAACAAAACTTTAAGAGCTATGTGCTAGGAGGTTAGGAAATAAAATCCCAGAACTAATTGCAATAATGACAAGGGATGAACTGGATATTGTGGCTATTACAGAGACATGGTGCAATGAAAATCATGACTGGGACATAGCTATACCAGGATATACTTTATTTAGGAAGGACAGAATGGGAAGAATAGGAGGAGGGTTTGCAATATATGGCCACAGTTAAGTTGCAAGTATAGTCAGAAAACTGAGGGAGAAACAAGTACATTTACAGAGGAGAAAGTCCTCACAGAACTCACAAAACTGAAAGTGGATAAATCAATGGGGCCAGATGGGATACATCCAAGGACACTAAAAGAGCTTAAAGGGGAGCTGGTAAAACCAATAACAGAATTATTCAACCAGTCACTAGCTACTGGAGTAATCCCAGAGGACTGGAAAACAGCAAATGTAGTCCCACTGCACAAAAGTGAAAGAAAGGAAGAGGTAAGTAACTTATCGACCAGTGAGCCTTACATCAGTAGTAGGGAAATTGATGGAAACACTTTTAATTCAAAGAGTTGTAGAATATCTCAAAACCAGCAATTTACAGGATCCAAAACAGCATGGGGTTTACTGGGGGAAGATCATGTCAAACAAATCTTATTGCCTTTTTGACTGGGTGACTAAAGTAATATATTAAGGTGGGGCTGTAGATGTAGCTTATTTAGACTTTAGTAAGGCTTTTGACACTGTCCCACATAACAGACTGTTAAATAAACTTGAAAGCTTGGGATTGGATTCTAAGATAGTTAAATGGATAAGAGCATTGCTGCAGGACAGAAAACAGAGAGTTGTAGTAAACAGAGTACAGTCAAAGGAGGGAAAGGTTACAAGTGGGGTACCCCAGGGATCTGTACTTGGACCAGTGCTTTTTAATATATTTATTGGTGATATTGCAAATGGAATTGAGGGTAAAATGTGCCTTTTTGCAGATGACACAAAGGTATGCAACATGGTAGACACACCAGGAGGGGTAAAACAAATGATTGATAATCTAGGTAGATTAGAGGAATGGTCAAGAGCATGGCAACTACAGTTTAATGCCAAATAGTATAAATGGCACTATAATGGAAACTACTGAAGAAGAGAGGGATCTAGGTGTCACTATTTCAGGGGACTTAAAGGCAGGTAGGCAATGTAACAAAGCAATGAAGAAGGCAAGTCAGATGCGTGGTTGCATAGGGAGAGGTATCAGCAGTAGAAAGAAAGAAGTAATAATGCCACTGTATAGGTCATTGGTACAACCTCATCTAGAGTACTGTGTTCAGTTCTGGAGGCCATATCTCCAGAAGGATATAAATACATTAGAGACTGTACAAAGAAGGGCAACTAAAATGGTGCATGGCCTACATCACAAAACGTACCAGGAAAGACTAAAAGATCTTAATATGTGTACTTTGGAGCAGAGAACGGAAAGGGGGGACATGATAGAAACTTTTAAATATATCAAGGGCTTTAGCAAGGTACAGGTAGGAGACATCCTTCACAGGAAGAGGAGCAGCAGAACAAGAGGACATGCACTGAAACTAGAGGGAGGAAGATTCAGGGGAAATTTGAGGAAAAATTACTTCGTAGAAAGAGTATTAGATACCGATAAGTGGAATAGCCTACCATCAGAGGTGGTAGAGGTAAATACAATAGTACAATTTAAACATGCTTGGGATAGGCATATTGATATCCTTACAAAAAATAAGCTTCAAATATGGTTTGAGGTAACATGTTTAAAAAAGGGGAAGACTAGATGGTCCAAGTGGTTCTTATCTGCTGTCAAATTCTATGTTTCTATGTTTCAGTTGATTGTACAATGGGAAAAATGGCACAGGTGATTACGTTAAGGAAAGATGAGTAACAGAGTCTGTAATAGTCTTTGGAGAAGCTAGTGGAAATGACTGGAGCTGGGAGAAGTCATTGTGGGACTTGGACCGGACACTTGGAATTGGTAGCTGGAGATGTAGAGGTATTGAGGACCGGGGGAACACAGGGACTGGCAGCTGGAGGTGTACGGGTACTGGGGACTGGAGGTAAACAGGTGCTGGCAGCTGATGAAGATGGAGCACGGGTGATGAAGGCATGGAGATGATGCAGCGGAAGCACGGAGATGGTGCAGCAGAAGCACAGGTACCGGAACCACAGAGATGATGCAATGCAGCAGAAGCACAGGTGCCTGGAAGCATGGGTAGCTGTTTTAGGAACATTGGTGCCTGGAAGCACTGAGTTGGTGCAGCAGTGCAGGTAACAGATGACAGCAGGTGCAGGTAACTGAAGGTCAGCGGTGCAGGTAAATGGTGATCACAGGTGCAGGTAACTGGAGGTCAGCGGTGCAGGTAACTGGTGACCACAGGTGCAGGTAACTGGAGGTCAGCTGTGCAGGTAACTGGTGACCACAGGTGCAGGTAACTGAAGGTCAGTGGTGCAGGTAACTGGTGACCACAGGTGCAGGTAGTTGAAGGTCAGCGTTTCAGGTACCTGATGACCACAGGTATAGGTAACTGAAGGTCAGCGGTGCAGGTAACTGGTGACCACAGGTGCAGGTAGCTGAAGGTCAGCAGTGCAGGTAACTGGTGACCATAGGTGCAGGTAACTGGAGGTCAGCGGTGCAGGTAACTGGTGACCACAGGTGCAGGTAGCTGAAGGTCAGTGGTGCAGGTAACTGGTGACCACAGGTGCATGTAACTGGTGACCATAGGTGCAGGTAACTGGAGGTCAGAGGTGCAGGTAACTGGTGACCACAGGTGCAGGTAGCTGAAGGTCAGTGGTGCAGGTAACTGCTGACCACAGGTGCAGGTAACTGGAGGTCAGCGTTGCAGGTACCTGGGGACCACAGGTGCAGGTAGCTGAAGGTCAGCATTGCAGGTAATTGGTGACCACAGGTGCAAGTAGCTGAAGGTTAGCGGTGCAGGTAACTGGTGACCACAGGCATAGGCGTGCGCACAGGGGGTGCCGGGGGTGCACAGGCACCTCCTAATGACAGGCACCCCCGCACGACTGCAGCAAGGTCCGACGTCACAGAATAGCATTAGGATACACTACAACTACATCATAGTGAGGAACCTATCTGCCTGTAGGGGGAGCTGAAGTGCACAGACAGCTCCTCCCAGGCATTACTGAAACAGTGCTGGCCGGGGTGAGTGGCCGGGTGAGGAGGGGTGAGGACTTCCTGATGCTGATGTTTGAAATGTGCTGCAGGTGAGCTGGAAAAGGGGAGTTTGTATGTTATATGAGCACTGACTTTGTTTTAGAGGGGGAGGGGGGATGGTATAAAACATTGTGATTGTGTTGGTCTAATAATGCTGGCTGCTTATTTTTGTTATGTCATAAAGGTGTGTGTTTATCAGCTTTATGTAAGTATACTGTGTGTGTGTGTGTGTGTGTGTGTGTGTAGGGGGGCTTTGTATATGTATACTATGTGTATGGGAGGGGGCTCTGTGTATACTACAGTACATTGTGTGTGTGCATGCTGTGCCTGTATGTATACTATGTGTGTGAATATATGTGTGGGCTGTGTATATGTATACTGTGTGTGTGTGTGTGTGTGTGTGTGTGTGTGTGTGTGTGTATATAGATGGGCTGTGTGTGTGTGTGTGTGTGTGTGTGTGTGTGTGTATATATATATATATATATATATATATATATATATATATATATTTTGTGTGCATACTGTAGGGGGGCTATATATATACTATGTGTGTGGGGGCTATTTATGTGTATACTACATCTGTATGTGTGCAGGCTGTGTGTGTGTGTGTGCATGCATAGAGGGCTGTGTATATGTATACTATGTGTGGGGGGGCTATGTATGTGTGTGTGTGCACATGCATAGAGGGCTGTGTATATGTATACTATGTGTGCGGGGGGGCATTTGCCCCTGGGTACTTGGGGTACAAGTGTCCCGGGCCCCCCTCAGCCTCCTTCCCTTTTGAGCCGCTGGCCGGATGCTGCCTGCCGCTGACAAGTAAAGTAGCTTCAGTGTGCGGCGTGCAGCATCCGGCCAGCGGCTCAAAAGGGAAGGAGGCTGTGGCTCCGGTGGGCATCTTATAAGAAGAGCAGCCAGCGCTACCTGGAAGTGCGGATTCCTGGGAGTGCTGAAACTCCCATTGTCAATGAGCATTTAACCACCCCCTTCCCAGGGAGCACGAAACCCATGGTAAGGAGCATGTGACTCCTGGCAACTAACTTTTCACACCCCTCCCCCCCCCCATGGCATAATCTGTAATTGTCATCACAGTCTGAGGGTTAATGTGTAAGGGGCATCACGGTGTGAGGCGTAACATTTAATGGGCATCACGGTGTGAGGCGTAACGTTACATAGTAGGTAAGGCTGAAAAAAGACTTGCGTCCATCTAGTTCAACCTGGTATAGATATCCATTGCTGATTTGGTTGGTTCTGGTATTTTACAGACAAATTATATTTCTTATTTGTACCCATGGATGTTTTTCTCCAGTAAATGTTTGTCCAACTTTGCCTTGAACGCATTTAATGAGCCAGCCGTTACCACCTCTCTGGGAAGAGAGTTCCAGAGTTTGACTGTTCTGACCGTAAAGAAATTCTTTCTACTAGCTGAATAAATTCTTTTTTCTTCTAATCTATACTCATGCCCTCGCGTCCTAGATTCCTTTCTAGTAGAAAATAGGGTGTGTGACAGTTCCTTATATTGGCCCTTGATATACTTGTACATGTTGAGCATGTCCCCCCTTAAACGTCTCTTTTCTAATGTAAATAGTCCCAAATTGCTTAATCTCTCCCCATAGCTTAAATTCTCCATTCCCCTAATAAGCTTTGTTGCTCGCCTTTGGACTTTTTCTAATTCTATGATGTCCTTTTTATAGTGTGGGGCCCAGAACTGTACTCCGTACTCTAGGTGAGGTCTCACCAATGCTTTATATAGTGGCATAATTACCCTTGAGTCCCTAGTTTCCATTCCCCTCTTAATACATGCCAGAATTTTGTTGGCCTTTTTTGTAGCTACATTACAATGGGCACTACATCCTAGATTGCTGTCTATTTGGACTCCTAGATCCTTTTCAAGTATGGAATTACCCAGTTCCTCTCCGCTAAGGTTGTAACTTGCACACTAGTTGTGTGTCCCAAGGTGCATAACCTTACATTTATCTACATTGAACCTCATCTTCCATTTTTTTGCCCACTCATCTAGAATTGCAAGATCATTTTGAAGCATGGTGACATCTTCTGGTGATTTGATGACTTTGCTAAGTTTTGTATCGTCCGCAAAGATGGATACATTGCTGAGTAACCCTATCCCAATATCGTTAATAAAAATGTTAAACAAAATGGGCCCCAAAACCGAACCCTGGGGCACTCCACTTAGTACCGGTATCATATCTGATACGGCACCATTCACAACCACTCTTTGCTCTCTATTACATAGCCAATTCCCTACCCATCTGCAGATATTTTCACCCAATCCTAGGTTCTCCATTTTATTAATCAATCTCTTGTGTGGGACAGTATCAAATGCTTTAGCAAAATCTAGGAAAATCACATCTACAGCATTTCCATTATCGAGGTTTTTGCTAACCTCTTCATAGAACCCTAGTAGATTAGCTTGGCATGAACGATTTTTCACGAACCCATGTTGGTTAGTACTGAGTAGAAGGTGATGATCTAAATATTCCTGGATACCATCCCTTAAAAATCCTTCAAATAGTTTACCCACAATTGATGTTAAACTAACGGGTCTGTAATTAGCTGGATCTTCCTTTTTTCCTTTTTTGAATATTGGCACTACCTCTGCTATTCTCCAATCTTTTGGTACTATACCTGACGATAGTGACTTGCTAAAGATATAATGTAGGGGGGTAGCTAGTTCATCCCTTAATTCCATTAATAACCCTCGGATGAATCCCATCTGGCCCTGGTGACTTATTTATTTTGAGTTTGCTTAGCCTCAGTATTATTTCTTTCGGCGTGAAATCCACAATGAGATCTGGCTTATTTGTCCCGTTTGTGGTAAATGTTCGTTCCACAGTCTGCTCTCCCTTAGTAAATACTGATGAGAAGAACTCATTTAACAGTTTTGCTTTTCCCTTGTCCTCAGTAAGACTTTTTCCACTAGTATCAGTTAGTGGGCCTATGTTTTCCTTAATTAAACGTTTACTATTTATGTATTTAAAAAATTTCTTTGGGTTGTTTTTGCTTTCAGTGGCTATGCACTCTTCATATAATATTTTAGCTGCTTTGATTACCCCTTTACAAGTTTTGTTTGATTCTTTGTATTTTGCGAATGCCTCCTCATTCAAGTTATTTTTATAGAATTTAAAGGCTCTGGTTTTATTGTTGATAGCTGACCTTACTTCTTTGTCCAACCATGGTGGCTTTTTTTTGTTGAATTTACCTTTAGTTACTTTAGGAATGTATTCAATAGTTAGTGAATCAAGCACCTTTTTTAGAGTATCCCACATTTCCTCTGCATTTTTTCCCTCCATAACCGTTTCCCACCCAATTCCTGTTAGGGCTTCCCTGAATAATTCAAAGTTCGCTTTTCTGAAGTTTAGTATTTTTGCAGATCCTTTTTGATGTAATTTACTGAAGTTGATTTCCAGTGAAACCATATTGTGATCACTATTCCCTAATTGTTCAATTACTTTTGTGTTTGAAACTAAGTCTGTGTTATTTGTTAATACTAAGTCCAAGATCGCCTCATCACGAGTTGGACTTTCTACCGTTTGTGTAATAAACTGGTCTTTAAGTAAGCTTAAGACCCCATTGCTTCTTGCTGATTTACCTGTTTCGTTTTCCCAATCAATGTCGGGTAAATTAAAATCCCCCATAATTAATACCTGACCCTGATTTGATGCTTGTTTGATTTGGTTTAAGAGAAGAGACTCTTCCCTTTCATTTATATTTGGTGGTCTATAGCATACCCCTATTATAAATTTGTTTTTTGGTTTCTTATTATTGTCGGTTATCTCTGCCCACACTGTCTCCGAGTTGTCGTCTTCCAGGTCTGTGCTCATATTTTTCTCACATGATGTTAAGTTATTATTTACATATAGGCACACACCCCCGCCCCTTCTATTTTCCCTGTCTTTCCTGTAAAGTGTATATCCCTCCATGTTTAATGCCCAGTCATGCGACTCATTACACCATGTTTCTGTAATACCAATGATGTCGTAGTCATCCCTACTGATCACCGTTTCAAGCTCCCCGATTTTACTCACTAAGCTTCTTGCATTAGCCAGTAAGCATTTTAATTTATGTTTATTTTTAGATATGGCTCTAATATTGTGATTAGTTTCACCCCAGGACCCATTTGAATTCTTTACTAGCTTCCTCTTTCCCCTCTCCCCTTCAATAGACTCTCTACAGGCCTCCCCACCATGCACACTGCCTGCCCTCTCCATAGTTCCGGGAATTCTTCCTCTGTCATTCCCTCCTTCCCGTATACTAAGATCATCTGTACCTAAGAACTGTAATGGGGTAACGTGACTGTTACAACATAACATTTTATTACATGACATTCCTGATGCACCCTGAGAGTTACCCCCGATTATACCCTTGTTATGTCCCAGGACTTTGTCTATGTCTCCGTCCCCCCCCCCATCTCCTTCCCCCATATGATTCCTGATCCCAGTCCGGCTTCTCTCCCTGATGGTCCCATAATGTCTTGCTGCCCCCACCCCCCCGTCGCCTAGTTTAAAATCTCCTCCAACCCTCTAACCATCCTTCCCCCCAGCACCGCAGCCCCCTCCTCGTTCAGGTGCAATCCATCACGGCAAAAAAGATGGCGCCTGACCGAGAAGTCCGCCCAGTGTTCCATGAACACGAATCCCTCTTTCCTACACCAATCCTTAAGCCACACATTTACCTCCCTGATCTCCCTCTGCCTCCCTGAGCTAGCGCGTGGCACTGGTAATATTTCCGAGAAAATTACCCTAGATGTCCTCGCCTTTAATTTCTTACCTAATTCCCTATACTCTTTCTTGAGGACATCCCACCTACCATTGACTTTGTCGTTGGTGCCGATGTGCACCAAGACCGCCGGGTTGCTCCCAGCCCCTCCCAACAATCTGTCGACTCGGTCCGCGATGTGCCGTACCCGAGCACCCGGGAGGCAACAGACCGTGCGGCGATCGCGGTCCCGATAGCAGATTGCCCTGTCTGTTCTCCTAATGATGGAATCCCCTACCACCACTATCTGCCTTGGTACCTCACTAACTGTCATCCCGTTTGAGCTAGAGGGACCTCTCCTCTGGTTGCTAGAGGGAGCCGTCTCCTCCAGCTCCGTCATTTCGTCTCTATCCTCCCCCGAAACTTCGTCCAACCGGGCAAATTTGTTTGGGTGTGATAGATCCGAGATGTCGTTCCTGTCCCTCCTGTCCCTCTTGCTTCCCCTTCTAACCGTGACCCAGCTGGCTACCTGATCCTCCTCCTCTACCAGTGACCCCATCTGCAACTCCTCCACCGTTCTATTTAGGCTTTGCTCAAGATTGGAAATATCCCTCAGTCGCTGAACGGTCCGCTCTAGATCAGTGACCTGGGCTTCCAGGGCGGACGTTCGCTCACATCTCGTGCAGATGTATTCGTACTGGGACTCTTGCTCCAGGTGCGCATACATCTTGCACAACATGCACTGAGTGAGATTCTCAATCAGGGCCCCACCCATTTTATCTACCTCCCTGCGACTAACCCCCTAGTATACAGTAGAGAGTTAAATTACAATGCAATTACACGCTACAAGTTAATTTTTATCAAAATATAAGAAAGTTGATACTTATCTGTTCCTGCAGCTGTGTCACTCTCCTGTGTGTCCTCACACCTGTATCTGTCCACTTCCTCTGTAATTTCTTCCAGTTGCACGTTTTCCTCAGTGGCCCACTCTCAGATCATGCAGCACACTATCTGCACTTTGTGGATCCTTTAACAGGTCAGGCACCTGGGCTTCAAGCAAGAAGAAAGAAGGAAAAAAAACAAAAACAAACAAACAAAAAAAAAAAAAAAAAAAAAAAACAGAAGGGACAGAAGCCTCTTGCAACCTGGTTTAACCCCTTCCTGGATGTAACTCCTTCTTGGATATAACTCTGCACTTATTTAAAAATGGCACTTAGAATAAAATGGCAGTTCAAAATTCACAAGTTCATTACATTCACTTGCCCCCTGCTGTTCTTATACTGCTGCTACTAATCAGCTACCCACCTGAGCAGATAACCACTCCCACCTTCAGCAAAAGTCTGAGCAGATAACCACTCCCACCTTCAGCAAAAGTCTGAGCAGATAACCACTCCCACCTTCAGCAAAAGTCTGAGCAGATAACCACTCCCACCTTCAGCAAAAGTCTGAGCAGATAACCACTCCCACCTTCAGCAAAAGTCTGAGCAGATAACCACTCCCACCTTCAGCCAACGTGTAAGGGGCATCACGGTGTGAGGCGTAACATGTAATGGCCATCACAGTCTGAGGGGTAATGTGTCCCCTCAGACTGTACGGTGTGAGGCGTAACATGTAATGAGCATCACGGTGTGAGGCGTAACCTGTAATGGGCATCACGGTATGAGGCGTAACCTGTAATGGGCATCATGGTGTGAGGCGTAACCTGTAATGGGCATCACGGTGTGAGGCGTAACCTGTAATGGGCATCACGGTGTGAGGCATAACCTATAATGGGCATCACGGTGTGAGGCGTAACCTGTAATGGGCATCACGGTGTGAGGTGTAACATGTAATGGGAATTACAGGTACAACGTGTAATGGGCATTATGGAATGTGATATACTATGTAATGGCGTGATGTGTAATATGCATTACGGTGTAAATTTTTGGCGTGCGCCTTCGACGCGCACAGTCCCTATTTTACTAACATTTTTTTAAGCCCTGACATAATGTGTAATGGGCATTATGGTGTGTGGAATGGGCATTACTGTGTGTGGCATGTGTGATGGGCATTATTGTGCGTGGCATTATGTCTAATGAGCATTAGTGTGTTGCATTATGTGTAATAATAGGCGATGATGGACACGTCCAGTAGGTAGTGATGGACACGCCCCTCCAATGGTGCACCCCCTAAGAAAGCGGGCTGCGCACGCCTATGACCACAGGTGCAGGTAGCTGAAGGTCAGCGGTGCAGGTAACTGGTGACCACAGGTGCAGGTAGCTGAAGGTCAGCAGTGCAGGTAACTGGTGACCATAGGTGCAGGTAGCTGAAGGTCAGCGGTGCAGGTAAATGGTGACCACAGGTGCAGGTAACTGGAGGTCAGTGTTGCAGGTAACTGGTGACCACAGGTGCAGGTAGCTGAAGGTCAGCGGTGCAGGTAACTGGTGATCACAGGTGCAGGTAGCTGAAGGTCAGCAGTGCAGGTAACTGGTGACCATAGGTGCAGGTAGCTGAAGGTCAGCAGTGCAGGTAACTGGTGACCACAGGTGCAGGTAACTGGAGGTCAGCGGTGCAGGTAACTGGTGACCACAGGTGCAGGTAACTGGAGGTCAGCAGTGTCGGTAACTGGTGACCACAGGTGCAGGTAACTGGAGGTCAGCTGTTCAGGTAACTGGTGACCACAGGTGCAGCGAGCTGAAGGTCAGCAGTGCAGGTAACTGGTGACCACAGGTGCACTGCAGGTAACTGGAGGTCAGCGTTGCAGGTACCTGGTGACCACAGGTGCAGGGAGCTGAAGGTCAGCAGTGCAGGTAACTGGTGACCACAGATGCAGGTAGCTGAAGGTCAGCGTTGCAGGTAACTGGTGACCACAGGTGCAGGTAGCTGAAGGTCAGCGGTGCAGGTAACTGGTGATCACAGGTGCAGGTAACTGGAGGTCAGTGGTGCAGGTAACTGGTGACCACAGGTGCAGGTAGCTGAAGGTCAGCAGTGCAGGTAACTGGTGACCACAGGTGCAGGTAGCTGAAGGTCAGCGGTGCAGGTAACTGGTGACCACAGGTGTAGGTAACTGAAGGTCAGCGGTGCAGGTAACTGGTGACCACAGGTGCAGGTAGCTGAAGGTCAGCAGTGCAGGTAACTGGTGACCATAGGTGCAGGTAACTGGAGGTCAGCGGTGCAGGTAACTGGTGACCACAGGTGCAGGTAGCTGAAGGTCAGTGGTGCAGGTAACTGGTGACCACAGGTGCATGTAACTGGTGACCATAGGTGCAGGTAACTGGAGGTCAGTGGTGCAGGTAACTGGTGACCACAGGTGCAGGTAGCTGAAGGTCAGCGGTGCAGGTAACTGGTGACCACAGGTGCAGGTAACTGGAGGTCAGCGTTGCAGGTACCTGGAGACCACAGGTGCAGGTAGCTGAAGGTCAGCATTGCAGGTAATTGGTGACCACAGGTGCAAGTAGCTGAAAGTTAGCGGTGCAGGTAACTGGTAACCACAGGTGCAGGTAACTGAAGGTCAGCGGTGCAGGTAACTGGTGACCACAGGTGCAGGTAGCTGAAGGTCAGCAGTGCAGGTAACTGGTGACCATAGGTGCAGGTAGCTGAAGGTCAGTTCCTCTGACAAAGCTGCCTGGAGCAGCGAAACCGGTCAGGACACAGGCTGTTCATCTCTACCCAGAATTCCAACTGGTAGTATCAAAGAACCCGGAAGCGCTGATCTGTGTTGCTTCTCACCACCTTTGTCCAATTGGACCACCCAGCATTAGCAGCAAGGTCGAGGTTGAGGACCACATCCCGCATCACCACATCCAGCGGAGGGAGACGGTTATTTGTGCCATTCTGGGCCGCTCCTGGTCTGTACCATTGAGTCCTCCCCACCATCTGCTATAACAGGGACACAAACCAAGCCCCACTACTTGTGGATTCCAATCGGGCCATCTACAAAATTGCAGTTCGGCATTACCATCTCCAACTGGCCCGACATTGGATTACAATTAATAGCAGGAAAGGTAGAGGTTGAGGACCACATCCCGCTTCAGTGAATCTAGCGGAGGGAGTCGGCATATTGTGTCAACCTGAGCCACTCCCCACACCGTCACCTGGTCCTCCCTCCCTACTGCTCCACTTGGGTATTATTTCCCAGCCTTATACAGGACGCTTTACTACCCCAGCCCTGTACAGGACTTTCTGGACTTTTCCGGGCCCTACCCATATTCCAATTGTATCTGGTGAGATGAATTTTTATATGTAATACATTTTATCACAATTGTATTTTGGCTATGTGCTAATTTTAGATAATAAATTCTTTTTGTACTAGATCAACCAATCCTTCATCCTTTTTTATCCATAGAATTCCTTATTTCAAGGTGTATATATTTATATACATTTATATTAATTTTGAAGCGCAGCTCTCCACCCCACTTCCCTTTTTTTGTATACTCAGTACAGGAGTAACTACCCTGTCTCAGAGCAGCAGCCAGGGATACACAGCTCCGCCAGGCGCACCTGCACCCCGACCCACCCAGTGTGGTCGAGGTCACCTCCACTTCTTTTCTAGCTGAAGGTCAGCGGTGCAGGTAACTGGTGACCACAGGTGCAGGTAACTGGAGGTCAGCGTTGCAGCTACCTGGTGACCACAGGTGCAGGTAGCTGAAGGTCAGCGTTGCAGGTAACTGGTGACCACAGGTGCAGGTAGCTGAAGGTCAGCAGTGCAGGTAATTGGTGACCACAGGTGCAGGTAGCTGAAGGTCAGCGGTGCAGGTAACTGGTGACCACAGGTGCAGGTAGCTGAAGGTCAGCGTTGCAGGTAACTGGTGACCACAGGTGCAGGTAGCTGAAGGTCAGCGGTGCAGGTAACTGGTGATCACAGGTGCAGGTAACTGGAGGTCAGCGGTGCAGGTAACTGGTGACGACAGGTGCAGGTAACTGGTGACCACAGGTGCAGGTAACTGAAGGTCAGCGGTGCAGGTAACTGGTGACCACAGTTGCAGGTAGTTGAAGGTCAGCGTTTCAGGTACCTGATGACCACAGGTGTAGGTAACTGAAGGTCAGCGGTGCAGGTAACTGGTGACCACAGGTGCAGGTAGCTGAAGGTCAGCAGTGTCGGTAACTGGTGACCATAGGTGCAGGTAGCTGAAGGTCAGCGGTGCAGGTAACTGGTGACCACAGGTGCAGGTAACTGGAAGTCAGCTGTTCAGGTAACTGGTGACCACAGGTGCAGGGAGCTGAAGGTCAGCAGTGCAGGTAACTGGTGACCACAGGTGCAGGTAACTGGAGGTCAGCGTTGCAGGTACCTGGTGACCACATGTGTAGGTAGCTGAAGGTCAGCAGTGCAGGTAACTGGTGACCACAGGTGCAGGTAGCTGAAGGTCAGCGGTGCAGGTAACTGGTGACCACAGGTGCAGGTAGCTGAAGGTCAGCGGTGCAGGTAACTGGTGACCACAGGTGCAGGTAGCTGAAGGTCAGCGGTGCAGGTAACTGGTGACCACAGGTGCAGGTAGCTGAAGGTCAGCGGTGCAGGTAACTGGTGACGACAGGTGCAGGTAGCTGGAGGTCAGCAGTGCAGGTAACTGGTGACCACAGGTGCAGGTAGCTGAAGGTCAGCGGTGCAGGTAACTGGTGACCACAGGTGCAGGTAGCTGAAGGTCAGCGTTGCAGGTAACTGGTGACCACAGGTGCAGGTAACTGGAGGTCAGCGGTGCAGGTAACTGGTGATCACTGGTGCAGGTAACTGGAGGTCAGCGGTGCAGGTATCTGGTGACCACAGGTGCAGGTAGCTGAAGGTCAGCGGTGCAGGTAACTGGTGACCACAGGTGCAGGTAACTTGAGGTAAGCATTGCAGGTACCTGGTAACCACAGGTGCAGGAAACGGGAGGTAAGCGTTGCAGGTAACTGGTGACCACAGGTGCAGGTAGCTGAAGGTCAGCAGTGTCGGTAACTGGTGACCATAGGTGCAGGTAGCTGAAGGTCAGCGGTGCAGGTAACTGGTGACCACAGGTGCAGGGAGCTGAAGGTCAGCAGTGCAGGTAACTGGTGACCACAGGTGCAGGTAACTGGAGGTCAGCGTTGCAGGTACCTGCTGACCACATGTGTAGGTAGCTGAAGGTCAGCAGTGCAGGTAACTGGTGACCACAGGTGCAGGTAGCTGAAGGTCAGCGGTGCAGGTAACTGGTGACCACAGGTGCAGGTAGCTGAAGGTCAGCGGTGCAGGTAACTGGTGACCACAGGTGCAGGTAGCTGAAGGTCAGCGGTGCAGGTAACTGGTGACCACAGGTGCAGGTAGCTGAAGGTCAGCGGTGCAGGTAACTGGTGACGACAGGTGCAGGTAGCTGGAGGTCAGCGGTGCAGGTAACTGGTGACCACAGGTGCAGGTAGCTGAAGGTCAGCGGTGCAGGTAACTGGTGACCACAGGTGCAGGTAGCTGAAGGTCAGCGTTGCAGGTAACTGGTGACCACAGGTGCAGGTAACTGGAGGTCAGCGGTGCAGGTAACTGGTGACCACAGGTGCAGGTAACTGGAGGTCAGCTTTGCAGGTAACTGGTGATCACTGGTGCAGGTAACTGGAGGTCAGCGGTGCAGGTAACTGGTGACCACAGGTGCAGGTAGCTGAAGGTCAGCGGTGCAGGTAACTGGTGACCACAGGTGCAGGTAACTTGAGGTAAGCATTGCAGGTACCTGGTGACCACAGGTGCAGGTAACTGGAGGTAAGCGTTGCAGGTAACTGGTGACCACAGGTGCAGGTAGCTGAAGGTCAGCAGTGCAGGTAACTGGTGACCACAGGTGCAGGTAGCTGAAGGTCAGCGGTGCAGGTAACTGGTGACCACAGGTGCAGGTAGCTGAAGGTCAGTGGTGCAGGTAACTGGGACCACAGGTGCAGGTAACTGGAGGTAAGCGTTGCAGGTCCCTGGTGACCACAGGTGCAGGTAGCTGAAGGTCAGCGGTGCAGGTAACTGGTGACCACAGGTGCAGGTAGCTGAAGGTCAGCGGTGCAGGTAACTGGTGACCACAGGTGCAGGTAGCTGAAGGTCAGCGGTGCAGGTAACTGGTGACGACAGGTGCAGGTAGCTGGAGGTCAGCAGTGCAGGTAACTGGTGACCACAGGTGCAGGTAGCTGAAGGTCAGCGGTGCAGGTAACTGGTGACCACAGGTGCAGGTAGCTGAAGGTCAGCGTTGCAGGTAACTGGTGACCACAGGTGCAGGTAACTGGAGGTCAGCGGTGCAGGTAACTGGTGATCACTGGTGCAGGTAACTGGAGGTCAGCGGTGCAGGTAACTGGTGACCACAGGTGCAGGTAGCTGAAGGTCAGCGGTGCAGGTAACTGGTGACCACAGGTGCAGGTAACTTGAGGTAAGCATTGCAGGTACCTGGTGACCACAGGTGCAGGTAACTGGAGGTAAGCGTTGCAGGTAACTGGTGACCACAGGTGCAGGTAGCTGAAGGTCAGCAGTGTCGGTAACTGGTGACCATAGGTGCAGGTAGCTGAAGGTCAGCGGTGCAGGTAACTGGTGACCACAGGTGCAGGGAGCTGAAGGTCAGCAGTGCAGGTAACTGGTGACCACAGGTGCAGGTAACTGGAGGTCAGCGTTGCAGGTACCTGGTGACCACATGTGTAGGTAGCTGAAGGTCAGCAGTGCAGGTAACTGGTGACCACAGGTGCAGGTAGCTGAAGGTCAGCGGTGCAGGTAACTGGTGACCACAGGTGCAGGTAGCTGAAGGTCAGCGGTGCAGGTAACTGGTGACCACAGGTGCAGGTAGCTGAAGGTCAGCGGTGCAGGTAACTGGTGACCACAGGTGCAGGTAGCTGAAGGTCAGCGGTGCAGGTAACTGGTGACGACAGGTGCAGGTAGCTGGAGGTCAGCAGTGCAGGTAACTGGTGACCACAGGTGCAGGTAGCTGAAGGTCAGCGGTGCAGGTAACTGGTGACCACAGGTGCAGGTAGCTGAAGGTCAGCGTTGCAGGTAACTGGTGATCACTGGTGCAGGTAACTGGAGGTCAGCGGTGCAGGTAACTGGTGACCACAGGTGCAGGTAGCTGAAGGTCAGCGGTGCAGGTAACTGGTGACCACAGGTGCAGGTAACTTGAGGTAAGCATTGCAGGTACCTGGTGACCACAGGTGCAGGTAACTGGAGGTAAGCGCTGCAGGTAACTGGTGACCACAGGTGCAGGTAGCTGAAGGTCAGCAGTGCAGGTAACTGGTGACCACAGGTGCAGGTAGCTGAAGGTCAGCGGTGCAGGTAACTGGTGACCACAGGTGCAGGTAGCTGAAGGTCAGTGGTGCAGGTAACTGGGACCACAGGTGCAGGTAACTGGAGGTAAGCGTTGCAGGTCCCTGGTGACCACAGGTGCAGGTAGCTGAAGGTCAGCGTTGCAGGTAACTGGTGACCACAGGTGCAGGTAGCTGAAGGTCAGCGGTGCAGGTAACTGGTGACCACAGGTGCAGGTAACTGAAGGTCAGCGGTGCAGGTAACTGGTGACCACAGGTGCAGGTAACTGAAGGTCAGCGGTGCAGGTGACTGGAGACCACAGGTGCAGGTAACTGAAGGTCAGCGGTGCAGGTGACTGGTGACCACAGGTGCAGTTTGCTACAGTATCCATTTTTAAGGCCATCTCAACTATTTGGACTTTTACATGGTTTACAAGATGTTCAGGGAAGGAAATGCAGCATTCTACTTCTACTCTCTTTATCATGTTCATCTCTCCATTTTCTCACCATTATTTGGAGCTAATGGCAAATCAAGAAGAGGTCAACCTACTCCTTATCAATCTTATCTGTAACAGTCATCTTGGATGTTGCAATTGCTTGTAGAACATAGGCCATCATTCTGGTTGACTCTCAAAGCAGTGTTTTTTTTGCTGCTTTGCAAGCCAACTAAAGCCACCAGCAGCCCACATGAACGCCCTCCCCCCGCTGCCCGCCGAATGTCCTCGCAGGCCTGCAAATGAATGTTTTGCATAGAACCCGACCATTGAATGATTTCAGAAGTGCTCGCTAATCAAAGTCACTATGCATGCCCCCCCAGCTGCAAGTGCCTCGGAGACTATGCAAGTCTCTGAGGGCGCCCGCAGTGAAGACCTACAATATCAGTCCCAGAATTGAGTGAGGGAATTATTGTGGAGCATACAGTAGTTGACACATCATCAAAGACATCACTATTAGAGTCAGGAGGTGGCATCCTGTGTCCACTGGTGGTTTAGATAGGAATGACATAGCAGATTCATAGGCACATTTTTCCATCCATAAGACCATAGTTTATTATTTTATTTATTAACAGTTTCATACTATATATAGCGCATACATATTCCGCAGCGCTTTACAGATTGTAGTTGAACATTCACATCAGTCCCTGCCCCAGTGGAGCTTACAATCTATATTCACTACCAAATGTACATGCACACACAGACATTCTAGGGTTAATATTTGTTGGAAGTTAATTGACCTTTCAGTATATTTTTGGGATTGTGTGGGAGGAAACCGGAGTACCTGGAGGAAACCCACGCAAGCACGGGGAGAATATACAAACTCTGCACAGTTAGGGCCATGTTGGGTAACAAACCCATGACCTCAGCACCGTGAGGCAGTAATGCTAACCATTACACCAGGGCTGGGCAACACCGGCCCTCCAGATGTTGATGAACTAGACATCCCAGCATGCCTTGCATCAATTTCCGCATGGCCACATAGCAAAACTAATGCAAAGCATCCTGGGATTGTGTAGTTCATTAACATCTGGAGGGCCGGTGTTGCCCAGGCCTGCATTACACCTTCCATGATGCCCCAATAGTTGAATAATACCAGGTCCATCAGAAGCCTAAAAAGTTTCTTCCCTCAAGCGCTTCAGCTGCTGACATGTGAACTCCTGAACATCTCACTGTCTAGTTGCGCCATAACCCTCTGCACATAACCTAACACTGTGTCCCCTTGGAATATCTTTCTGTATGTACATGTCCCCCCTACTGTTTATATTGTTTATTGTTTATATTGTATACTGTTTACTTGTTACCCTCCTGGCTGCTGCACAGCAAACTGAAAACAAATTCCTAGTATACGCAAGTATACCTGGCCAATAAAGCTAATTCTGATTCTGATATTATACTGTACTGTTTTTAAATACTCACTATATAATTTTTTACATTTTCACACTACACATCTCTGGTGTTCCATACCCACATCAGTTTCCATTTTAATTCATGCACACTATGAGGCATATTTATTAAACAATATTTGCGGGATACTTGCAAATATTACAGATCCAATACAGTATCTGCTGCAGTACCTCCATTTCTGGCTGCAATGCAGCCCCAATAGGATACTATTCTATGCAAGTGGATTTTCCAAGCTCCAGAATTTGAAGATGGCATTAGTATATTCTTTTGGGTGGTTTATTTACTAAGATGGGAGTTCTGTTTCAGATGGGAGTTGCTATGGACAAACCATCAGATTATATCTATTATCTTCTAGAAGGTGATACATATATAAGTAGATTCTGATTATTTCATAGCAACATCCCATCTGAAATAGAATTCCCATCTTAGGGACTTATTCTAGTTCACTCTTTCTGACAAAATCCTTCTTAGATGGACAAAACTATATGCACTGCAGGTGGGGCAGATGTAACTTGTGCAGAGAGAATTAGATTTGGGTGGGGTTTTACTTTAAAGTGAGATCTATATTGCAGTGTAGAAATAAAGCAGCCAGTATTTACCCTGCACAGAAACAAAGTAACTCACCCAAATCTAATTCTCTCTGCACAAGTAACATCTGCCCCACCTGCAGTGCACATCGTTTTGTCCATCTAAGAAGGTTTTGTCAGAAGAGTGAACTAGAATAAGGCCCTTAGTAACTAAACTTAGTTTCTTAGTAATTTGCCTTATACAGTTCTGCAAGTGAATACGTTTATAGTTAATTTGGTACTTGTTTCCTAACACGGCGCCAGCGATTTTAATTGTATCCATCGGGTCCTAAAAAATCGCGTCGATCGCATCGCATGCAACCAAATCGCATGCGATTGACGCGATTTTTACATTGGAACCAATGTAAAATGGTCCCTGAGACCCGATTTTACATTGGGCACAATGTTAAATGCCCCCCAGACCCCAATTTTCATTGTATACCCATCCTGATGGGTCAAATGCCCCCCCATTGTTAACGCCACCCCACGATGAACGCCAACCCAAAGCGTGGCGAGCGCAGCGAGCCCGCGAGGGTCGGCGGTATGCGTCCTCTGACCTTTTCATACCCCCACTATCCACGTCGGCGTGAAGTTGATTTTATATAGTGTGTCGAGCGCAGCGAACCACCAAACCCGAAGCGTGGCGAGCGGACACGTATAACTTCACAGGTATTACGCGTCCCCTCACGCGGCTCGCCACGCTTCGGTGGCTCACTGCGCTCGCCACACTATATAAAATCAACTCCACACCGACGTGGATAGTGGGGGTATGAAAAGGTCGCTGCGCTCGCCATGCTTCGGGTTGCCGTTCATCGTGGGGTGGCGTTAACAATGGGGGGGGGCATTTGACATACAAATTACCCATCAGGGTGGGTATACAATATAAAATCGGGTACATTGGCCCATTTAACATTGTTCCATATGTAAAATCGGGTCCATCGCATTGGTCGCATTGTATGCCATTATAATGGCATACAATGGACCCGATTTTACATAGGAATTTAACATTGAGTAAAATGCATTCAATGTTAAATCGCGACGTTCGCGTCGGTCGCATCGCATGCCATTATAATGGCATGCGATGGACGCGATTTTCTAATTGTAGGGAAAAGGCTAAAAATCGCGTCGGTCGGGTCCATCGCATACCTTAACTTAAGGTATGCGATGACCCACGATGGGCGCCGTGCTAGGAAACAAGTACCGTTAATTTTCTTACTCATGTTTGGCTTCTGTTTAACTGTCTCAATATGAACTTCTGTTTTCCTGTTTGTAATCCAAACCAATGGTACTGTGTCTTGCATTGAGAGATAATGAGGAACACCTAGTGATTCATTCCTTGTTTAAGGAAGTACTCTAGAACTAGTCATGACATTGGCTGAGACATCAGGATGACCTCACAGTAATGTACATTCTTGAGTACACAGACATTTGGGCAGACAAACTGTCTACACTGTTTAGACAACAAAGTGTGATGGCTCAATTTGCATTGCTTCAGCCAAATAACCAAGGTATGGAGAAATGTAGGGATAATCTTGAAAGCCCATAGCAAACTCATACCCTCTAACTGTACCGATTTAGCCGGTCCAGTACCGTTTTTTAACAGTCTGTACCGGCTAAATCAGAATGTACCGATTGTACCGATTTTTGCTAAATACTTCTGTCCATTATTGTCCAGTGAACTTTGCACATGAGAGCTTCCTGCTGTGGAAACTGCAGGAGAACATCACTAACACCCCTCCTCCCATGCTGTTGGCTGAGCTTGGTTTAGAAGCAGAGTCAGTGCAAGGTAACCCGCAAGTAGAGAGGCAGCTGGTGCACCTCCTCTGCTGGAGCCGTAGCTGCACTATGTGGATGCAAAAGAACCACTAATACCCCTTTTACACCAAGAAATAACCCAGGTCGGACCCAGGTCAGCGTTGGTGTAAAAGGGGTCAACCCAGGTCCAGTAACACTGGTCTCCTACCCAGGTCCTGACCAGGGTTGAACACTGGTTGGACCTGGGTCGTGGGCGGTGTAAATGGTACCAACCCAGGTTGGGACATCTGGGTAGTGCTGAAAGGATACCAGAAATGCTGGACGCCTTTCCACAGTGCGCTGCAGTGGGGGCGCGCTGCGCTCGCCACGCTTCGGGTTCGCGTTGATAGTGGGGGTGGTACAGCCTCAAAAATGACATTTGGGGGCCATTGAACATGTTTGATACTAATTTCAATGCATTTGGATGCATTTCTGTTAAAATCGCATGCCATCGCATGCCACTACATTTGGCATGCGATGGCATGCGATGGGAGCCGTGAAAGTACACAAGTACCTAAGAAACTGTTAATAAATAAATAAATGTAGTAATATATTCTGATTATATGTTTTTATACAATTTATGTTCTATTGGTTTAATACTATTACATTATGTATTGAGTTCCATATGCCATTTGGCCTATTTTTTTTTTTTGTCCATTCTAATTTCCTGCCAGAGCAGAGCATCCCATATCAGTTATACTGCCTCAACAGCAAGTGTAAGATGGTGGGGCTGGCGCAAACATGGTCAAACATTGAGGTGCGTAGTGTGATCTCCATCTAAAGGGCACATCAGCAGCTTAATTTCATTGCCATGGAAACAGGTGTAATGTACTACTTTATAACGGCCAGGACAGATGTCTCAGATGAGCAGCGTTTTGGCCGGCCAAGAGCATCCACCACAGACAGTCCTGAATATGTTGTATGCACTTTTTCAAATGCAATATGTCTATTCTAAACTAAAGGAAAAATAAATACTGGAAACATGAAAAATTCCACCAAATTTTCCTTGATATGCTCCCCTAGCCCATCAGTTTTGCCCCTCTCATGTTCCCAAAACTACCATTTCTCACTTATATGTTCTTTTGCTCACCAGGGGCGAAATGTAATAGGTTGCGTTTATTTATTTTTTTGCGATTTTTTTCGCAAAATCTGGCGTTTTCGGACATTTTCCGAAGGGTGCGATTCACGTAAAAAAAAATTGCACCTTTTGCCGTGAAATCGCACATTTTGAAGTGGCGATTTTTAGTCCCACTTCAATTCGCATCCAGATGTTTTCCCATTGGAAAGCATCTAACACACACATGTAATAGGGTGCGATTTTTGGTAAAGGCCAAAAAATTAGATCAGGTTCTGGCTGGCGAATTTGACAGAACCAGATCATTGTGATCTGTGCATGGTTCTGTCCAAAAAAAGGGTAAAAAAAAAAACGGGAAAAAAAACTGTGTGGGGGTCCCCCCTCCTGAGCATAACCAGCCCCGGGCTGAAAGAGCCCACCACCCAGGGGCATCGAGGACAGCCCCGGGCTTCAGCATGGGCAGGTAAGTTCTGGAGGGGGGACCCCTTCTTTGGGGGGGTCCCCACTCCACCAGGACCCCTGCCCATGCTGACCTGTCAGGGGGATGAATGCCCCTGGCTGTGGCATTACCCTGCTGGCTGGTTGGGCCCGGTGCTGGTTCTTGAAATACGGGGGACCCCTAGTCATTTTGTCCCCCGTATTTTGGGAACCAGGACCGACCCTTGAGCCTGGTGCTGGTTTTATAAAATCCACGGAACCCCAACTTGTTTGTTCCTTTGACTTTATGAAACCAGGATCGGCTTTTTTTGCCCGGGGCTGGTTATGCTCAGGAGGGGGGACCCCACGCAGTTTTTTTCCCGCTTTTTTTGTTGTTTTTATTTCACAAAATCGCATGTTTTAAAATGCGCACATTTTCATGACAAAAAATCGCCCGAAATCGCACTTTTTTGCCGCAAATTTTTAAAGGTGCGATTTGGTGCGATTTTTTTGCTTACAAAAAAATCGCACCCTATTAGATTTTGCCCCAGCTTTCCTCTCACATGCTAGCTTTTCTCACTGGCTTTTCTTTAATTTCAATCTCTACCCAACCACCAGGCATGAATCTCTACCCCACCAGGCATGACAATCTTTCTTGCATAGTCCTTTTACCAATAACAGTTCCTTACATGCATAGCCTCCCACCAGCTGTTCTCTTATTGGTTTCCTGCTGCATTATTTTCCTCACATACCTCTCTGACCACCAGGTTTTGCTTTTGCCCACCTGTTTTACTATGACATATTCCCTTTGCGCACCAGATTTCCATGCACAAACATCCACCATACCAAACTTCTCTTATATGCCATTTGCCTAATAGATTTTCCTCCACATTACATAGTTACATAATAGTTTAGGTTGAAAAAAAGACTTACGGCAATCAAGTTCTTCCTTTGATTACCAGTTATATCCCTGGGTGTTTTATCCAATAAATGATTGCCTAACCTTAATTTATATGTAGTTATTGTATCTGCCGACACCA
Source organism: Crinia signifera (assembly GCF_055691185.1). Classification (NCBI taxonomy): domain Eukaryota; kingdom Metazoa; phylum Chordata; class Amphibia; order Anura; family Myobatrachidae; genus Crinia; species Crinia signifera. The sequence goes on from NC_139218.1 coordinate 259,819,342, forward strand.
CCTTATCTGGAAAAGAGTTCAATAATTGTACTGCCCTGACCTTATAAAACGCCCTTCCTTCTAAGTGTACTAAACCTTCTCTCCTCCAGTCTAAGTGCATGCCCTCTTGTCCTGGTTTCAGAGTAAATAGGCTACCCGAGAGATTGTTGTAATGGCCCTTAATATAATTAGACATGTTAAGCATATCTCCCCTTAAACGTCTCTTTTCCAGCGTAAACATTCCTAATTTGGCCAGTCTGTCCTCATAGTTTAAGGCCTTCATCCCTTTTATTAGCTTGGTCCTTCTCTGGGCTTTTTCCAATTCTTTTACTGCTGCCAACAGCTTTTCCTTACCATGTGTCACAATTCTCAATGAGACATATGAATGCCCTCGATACACTAGACATGGCACAGACCCAGAACAGAGGGATTGAGTGCAACATATCGGTGGTCTTCTCCCCGGATACTTCCACAATGAAGATTGTATATTGCTGCAGAGCCGGCCCTAGCCAATTTGATGCCCTAGGCAAGATTTTGGTTGGTGCCCCTGAGCACCGGCGCTAGCTCTATTTCTACCACTCTTCTCCCTGCACTACACTAATCATCACAGCAGCAGCCAATAACACCCATCACCGCTCACCCATATCCATCAATATTTTGTTTCCCTATGTCATTAATTTTGTTAGGTTTCACAGTGGCATGCAAGGGGCCATCCAGCACAGGGAACGGATGACCCACATGTGCTGTCCCTCTTAATGGTGCAATAGCAAAATATTGCAAGAGCTTTGTTCTAGTTGACGCTCGCATATTACAGAGCTATGAAGCCAGCCACTGCCCCCACTCTAAACAGTAAGTAATCTCTATGGAAAATTGTGATGTTATATTCTCCTGTAGGTTAAATTGAACTGTACTTAATCTGACCTCCCCCTGATCAGTTAGGCCTTCCTGAATCACAAGCGCTTGGGACAATTGATAAGAAGATGTCTAGGTTCCTCACAGTATAATAGTAGGCTATTCTTACATCTCATTTCTGCTGAAGTGAGATGTAAGCTCCAAATTTTCATTGCCTCTTCTGAAGTTGCAAAAGGGAGCCAAAAATCGAGTTATTTCCTTATAGCAGCAGCATCCTTGATGATAACTAGGGCGAGATGTATCAAACTGAAAATGCGGTAAAACCCCGGTTTTACTGCATTTTCCAATGTATCAAAACTGATACGGCATTGAAGGGTATAGCCTATGGGCTTCTTTTCGCCGCCCGCCGCCTCCGATGCAAACCCGCCCCCTCGCCGACCCCCCCCTCTGGCTTACCTTCTTGAAGGGTCCTCCTGGACCCCGGAAGGTAAACCCCTCCTCCCCCTAGTGAAGCAGCCGGACATCATTCCGGCTGCACGGGGGAGGAGGAGGCGCCGGAGACAGCCTGCTTAGCTGTCCCCGGCATGAGGGGAGAGCCAGGCGGCAGGGAGGTGACGGAGACCCCCGAACACCAGAGTACAGAATGAGGCAAGTGTTCTAAATTGTACTTGCTACTGAGTCCCTTTCTTCAGATGTAATCTGGCAGAGGCTGCTGAAGTTACTCATTCGGCTTTGTAAAAGACCTTCATAAAGGTGTCCAAAAAAATATGTGCAATTGTACAGGGGATCACTTCTTTCCCATAAGGGTTTTTCACTGTTTTTTGACCCGAATGTCAACACAGTCGACATGGACACAGTTTGAAGTGCACCGCATCACTCGCTGTGCTCACAATGCTTTGGGAATGGTGCCTCGCTGTGCTCGGCACACTATTTTATTCTCGCACCACGCCCTAGTGGATGGTAGGGCATGAAATACCCTTTTTTACTGTCAACCTAATGCTTGTGTCGACTTAATGACCTTTTGACCTAAAGCCATGTTGACCTAGAACCATGTCGACCTAAGGCCATGTCGACCTAGAACCATGCCGACCTATCTCCATGTTGACCTAGAACCATGTCAACCTATTGTTGTTGACCCAATGCTTGTCGACCATCATGCTGTAGACCAAATGACGTATCCCGATCAGTGTATGTGTTACAAATTAGTTATAAAAAAACAACCAGTGAAATGGTCATGTGTTAATGTGTAACAATAATTTGTCATCTACAGTACTTTAATATTCTATAAATATAATTTATGATGAAACAATATATTTTCTTAAAATAAAAGTAAAATACTAATCAGTAAAAGTATGATGGAAGCCTGTGGATTGAACTTCCCTTTTAAGACTGAACTTCCCTATATTACTATGCATCATACATCTTATTATAACTCATTTTCCATTCCTATTCATTCCACTTAGGTCTATTGATTACAAACCATGTCCTTACACTTTCTAACCTTCTAAAGATTGATTGATGAAAGTGAATTCCAATAAAGCCCATCCTTTCTCTCATACCCCTTTCACACCAGCCTAAATTCCCGGGTTGAGTCCGGGAACAACGCGGTACTAGTGCTGGTGTGAACGGTTCTCGGGATAAATTACCAGGCTAATTTGCCGGCAATCCAACCCTGCCAGGTAGCAGGGTTGTTCCCGGGTTCAACCTGGGGACTTGGCTGGTGTGAATGGGGTAGGGTATATTTACCCGGGTTGCCGGTCCTCTGTGTCCTGTCCGGCCGAGAATTGACGCAGGTGGCGGGCGCAAATGATAAGACAGGCGGTTGATGATGATGATGATGACGCAGCTCTCCGGCGGCAGTGAGGGCGCTGGAGAGCTGCGTCATCTTCATCCGCCGCCTGTCCCGTCATTTGTGCCGCCGCCTGTGTGGATCCCCAACCTGCACAGAGGACCAGCAACCGGGGTGAGTATTCTCACCACCTCCTGCCCACCTCCGCCGCCATCCCGCCGACTGCCCGCCTCCTCCCCACCTCCTGCCAGCCTCCTTCCCACCCCCTTCACACACCAGAAAATGCAGGGACTTTTCTGGTGTGAATGAGTCCAAACACTGGAATGTCCCTGCTTGTCCCGGGAACTAAATTCCTGGGTTTGTCCCTGCATTTCTGGTGTGAAATGGGAATAAGAAATACATTCCAGAATGGTAATTATTGTGTTTTTGTTTCATGCTCAGATACAGTGGTGTATTTATGGTATGCGGTCCCTGGGTCGACAATGTCTAGGTCAGCAGTGACTACTAGGTCAACCACTAATGGTCGACAGTGACTAGGCCAACACCTGCAAATGGTCGACATACAATACAGTAGGTCAGCACTGACAGAAGTTCGACACAAGCTTAAGGTTGAGATTGGCATGATCGACACCAAAAGGTTGACATGGGTTTTTCAACTTTTTTTGTTGTAGACCAACTTGGTTTATACTTTACTATCCCAGTGGGCAAAGGGTGAGAATATAATAGTGTGCCAAGCGTATCGAGGTACCGTGCCCTAGCATGGCGAGTGCAACAAGGGGTCGTGGTACACTTACTGTATATGGTGTCCATGTCAAAATATATAGACAGACACAAAGAAATTGCAAAACTCATGTCGATCTTGTGGGTGTTAACCATGCCCATCGACCTTAAGCTTATACCGATCTTCTGGCATTGTTGACCTATGGTATGCGAGCAGCCCATGAAGGTTAGCCTTTCCTGGCTGCCTATGTGCAGACTCTGTTTGCATGCGCGGTCATCAGATAATTGCTCGTGCTGCGAATTCGCAGCACAGCAAATAGGTCTGAATCAGGACCTATGTGCACACACTCTGCCTCCGGGACTGATATAATACTTAGCCTTTGGGTGATTCCACCTATACCTGCATCCAGTGGTGCCATCTTTCTTTTTAAAGTCTGGAGATAAAAATCTACAAAAGCTGAAAGGTTTGAAGTTATACTCCCGGTTCCAGTGATTATAGGATGCCCGGGTGGTTTGGTAAGGTTCTTGTGAATTTTAGGCAATATATAGATGGTTGGGGTTTATGGATTGGGAATGTTTATATATTCTAGTTCTGCCTTTGATAAGATGCCCCCATCAAAGGCTTTTTTTGTTAGATCTTGTAAACCCTTGATGACATTTTGGGTGGAGTCACTTCTTATTTTCTTGTACGTCAAATTGTCACTCAGTTGTCTTTCTATTTCATTTATGTAGTTTACTTTATTCATGACGATGACCCCCCCCCCCCCCTCCTTGTCCACAGGCTTAATAATATATTTTCTCCTCCTTGTTTTTGAGGGATTCAATGGCTTCCCATTCTTTTTTGCTAACATTATTCTTTTTTAATAGTTTCTACTTTCTGCAGTTCTGTACTTTCAATGGAATTACAAAAATTCAATACTTCCTTCCTTGACATGTTTGGGGTAAAACGTTGACTTTAAATTGAGTATTTCCCTCATTCAATTCATTGGAATCTGCTATGGATTCCTGTGAATCCTTTTCCATGGGAGTGGGACCACTCTCCGTATTTTTGTGATACATTTTTTGCAGCTTTCGGATGTTTCTATAACCTTGGTTGTCTTGGTTTCTATTTCTCTTTTTGTGTATGAAAAGGCTACATGGTGTGATATCTAAAGTGCGCAACATATAAAATAACCAAACTTGGGGCCTTATTTTGGTTCATTCTTTCTGACAAAATCCTTCTTAGATGGGCAAAACCATGGCCCTTATTCTGATCGGTGCGTACATTCCCGATTTCTTACGGAGCGGGCCGCACACAACGCTATGCGGACATCGTCCGTCGAAACGCCCATTGAGCCTCCGCATTCGGACGAACTCACTCTTTAAGAATTGGGCGTGTGTACGGACGACCTAAAAACCTTGCGTGTGCGGTGGACACGTACAGATTCTGCACGGTCTTACAGCGTAAGCACGGTATTACCGCGTTAGAACGTACGGGAACCTGGCCGTAGGCACCGATGCGGAGTATTTACGCTCAAATACAACACTATTTTTCTGAGCACACACAGCGAACACATGACCCACTTATGCAATTAGGCAACCTCATTAAAAAGGGATTGTTGTCTATTTCAATCAATTAAATCCTAATATATACTGAAACACATTACTACTATATTCATTACACACATTAACCCTTACAGCATGTGAACATAACATAATCTATATACAGTATGCTTATTTAAAAGATTATAAACAAGTTACACATATACTTTTCCATTTAAAAAAAACACACAGACAACTTCGAACTGTAATTAACTATTTATTAAGGTTAAAAAACATAGAATTTTTGGAAAAAATTAATTAATTAATTTGCGCCATCGGAATGGGATTATATGGTCGACGAGTATTAGATCGACGGTGTTTTGGACGAAGCCGTTAGTCAGACTGTACGGTTTTATCCAAAGTGTATAGATAGACAGTAGCATATGGTCCATCATAGTTAGATCGAAATATGCAAGGTCTTACGGCAGAAAGGTAGACCGCTATTAGGTCGACCTGTATCTAGGTCGACCGCATTTTTATCGACAAGTACGAGGTTGTTAATCGCTAGGTCGTCCGCTATTAGGTTGACCGGTAAATATGTCGACCGTTTCAAGGTCGAAAATTACAAGGTCGATCAACAATAGGTGGACCGCTATAAGGTCAACAAGTGCAAAGTCAACTGTTTATGATTTGAGCACATTTAGGACGCCTTACACAAGGTTCACCGTTAATAGGTTGACACATAAACCACGTTCTACAGCAGTATTCTGACGTGGCACCACAAGTGCCACAATGACCTGGCACTGTGCAGCGCTGCAAACACCCATTACACCATCACCCATGAAGCTCTCCACCCCTGGGATCCCTCCATCTCCCTAGCTTCACCCATTAAATACGGCACACCTATTGCCGGCTAAATGCAGACTCCCCAAGTCTCCCCATATAGTCACACAGGCTCCCGTCTACAATTAGAAGCTCAACTCCACTCTAGCGCATTGCCGGGCCCTATCATGACTGCGGCGCCCAGTAGGCAGCTGCCCAGGGTGCCGGGATCTCGGGGGGCGCTAAAGTCTGCCTATCAAATATTCGCGGATTTCTGTGGAGGATCCCTGTTGTACTTAATGCAGCTGGCTGCTGTGGAACCTCTGAGACCTCCCCCACACTTTCCCTAGAGGCATACTTCCCTACTTTGGTGCCTAAGAAGACTTATACCGGCCCTTGTGGCACCACAAGTACCACAATGACCTGGCACTGCTCAGCGCTGCACACCCCCATTACACTGTCACCCATGAAGCTCTCCACCCCTGGGATCCCTCCATCTCCCTAGCTTCACCCATTAAATATGACACACCTATTGCCGGCTAAATGCAGACTCCCCAAGTCTCCCCATACAGTCACAGAGCCTCCCGTCTACATTTAGAAGCTCATTCCACGCTAGTTGATAGCGCTTTGCCGGGCTCTATCATTACTGTGGCACTACAAGTGCCAGAATGACCTGGCACTGTGCAGCGCTGCAAACACCCATTACACTGTCACCCATGAAGGGCTCCACCACTGGGATCCCTCCATCTCCCTAGCTGCACCCAATAAAGACGTCACCCCTAAGCACCCCTATACCTGACTAAATCCAGACTCCCCAAAGTCACACAGCCTCCCGTCTACATTTAGAAGCTCATTCCACGCTAGTTGATAGCGCTTTGCCGGGCTCTGTTATTACTTGTAGTGCCACGTCAGATGATTAGTGCAGAGTATTGAGAGTGGCAGGGTGTCATTACCGTCATGAATAGGTGCTACAAGATTGCCGATCATGTTAATGTCGAACTTATGTTACAATCGACCTATAAGGTTTCGATGTCATGTAAGTGTCGACCTTTACAGTGTCTGTGAAGTGGTTCTGATTTAGTAGGTAAATGCAGATTTGTACACCAATGACCAAATAAAACTGAGGTCAGACATGAAATGTATATGTTAATGTGGTATACGGTCATTTGGTCGATCACGGGAAGATCGAACGCACTTAGGTCGCCACCACTTCACAGACACTGTAAAGGTCGACACTTACATGACATCGAAACCTTATAGGTCGATTGTAGCATAAGTTCGACATTAACATGATCGGCAATCTTGTAGCACCTATTCATGACGGTAATGACACCCTGCCACTCTCAATACTCTGCACTAATCATCTGACGTGGCACTACAAGTAATAACAGAGCCCGGCAAAGCGCTATCAACTAGCGTGGAATGAGCTTCTAAATGTAGACGGGAGGCTGTGTGACTTTGGGGAGTCTGGATTTAGTCAGGTATAGGGGTGCTTAGGGGTGACGTCTTTATTGGGTGCAGCTAGGGAGATGGAGGGATCCCAGTGGTGGAGCCCTTCATGGGTGACAGTGTAATGGGTGTTTGCAGCGCTGCACAGTGCCAAGTCATTCTGGCCAGGGGCGGATTTAGGGATGAGGGCGCCCCTAGGCACAACAATAATGTTTACTATGTAGGACAGTTTACAGGGGCAGTATTTGCATGTCCTATCCATTTACACTCTATTTAAGATGGAATATAGTACAGTACAGTGGATATTTTGCAGTTATTGGTACATTTTGGGCTGACAGTACTATCACAGGCATCCAAGTGCCGCCCCCAAACATGTGCCGCCCCTAGGCCGGTGCCTCACGTGCCTAATGGGAAATTCGGCTCTGATTCTGGCACTTGTAGTGCCACAGTAATGATAGAGCCCGGCAAAGCGCTATCAACTAGCATGGAATGAGCTTCTAAATGTAGACGGGAGGCTGTGTGACTGTATGGGGAGACTTGGGGAGTGTGCATTTAGCCGGCAATAGGTGTGCCATATTTAATGGGTGAAGCTAGGGAGATGGAGGGATCCCAGGGGTGGAGAGCTTCATGGGTGACGGTGTAATGGGGGTGTGCAGCGCTGAGCAGTGCCAGGTCATTGTGGTACTTGTGGTGCCACAAGGGCCGGTATAAGTCTTCTTAGGCACCAAAGTAGGGAAGTATGCCTCTAGGGAAAGTGTGGGGGAGGTCTCAGAGGTTCCACAGCAGCCAGCTGCATTAAGTACAACAGGGATCCTCCACAGAAATCCGCGAATATTTGATAGGCAGACTTTAGCGCCCCCCGAGATCCCGGCACCCTGGGCAGCTGCCTACTGGGCGCCGCAGTCATGATAGGGCCCGGCAATGCGCTAGAGTGGAGTTGAGCTTCTAAATGTAGACGGGAGCCTGTGTGACTCTATGGGGAGACTTGGGGAATCTGCATTTAGCCGGCAATAGGTGTGCCGTATTTAATGGGTGAAGCTAGGGAGATGGAGGGATCCCAGGGGTGGAGAGCTTCATGGGTGACGGTGTAATGGGTGTTTGCAGCGCTGCACAGTGCCAGGTCATTGTGGCACTTGTGGTGCCACGTCAGAATACTGCTGTAGAACGTGGTTTATGTGTCAACCTATTAACGGTGAACCTTGTGTAAGGCGTCCTAAATGTGCTCAAATCATAAACAGTTGACTTTGCACTTGTTGACCTTATAGCGGTCCACCTATTGTTGATCGACCTTGTAATTTTCGACCTTGAAACGGTCGACATATTTACCGGTCAACCTAATAGCGGACGACCTAGCGATTAACAACCTCGTACTTGTCGATAAAAATGCGGTCGACCTAGATACAGGTCGACCTAATAGCGGTCTACCTTTCTGCCGTAAAACCTTGCATATTTCGATCTAACTATGATGGACCATATGCTACTGTCTATCTATACACTTTGGATAAAACCGTACAGTCTGACTAACGGCTTCGTCCAAAACACCGTCGATCTAATACTTGTCGACCATATAATCCCATTCCGTATTATTACTATGAAGTTGTGTTCATTATTTGCAGTGTAAAAGTGTGTGAAAAGTGCAGCATATATGTGTGTGTTTAGTAATGTTCCATTTAAGCTGCAATGGTTCCAATTGAAGCAGTGACAAGCGTGTAATTAACAAGGAATGAGTAAAGGAGTGGATTGTTTTGTGTTCACCTGACATTGGTTGTAGTGATTAGGCGTTCCGATTGCCTAGCGCATGACCGAGTGGTGTTCGCAAAGCAATACTTGCTTATGGACACCGCATATTTCTTGCCTTTTTGTTCGCGTGCATTCGGTGTGCTGTCCGAATGCACGCCTACCAAAATAAGTGCACTCCCCCGTGTCCGCCCATGTTTCCGCCCAGTTTAGCCCACTTTGAAAGTACGCCCCTGTGTCATTCCGAATGACGCCCATAATACGCCCATATTTCCCGAGTGATTGCGGTGCACATTTCTGTGCGGTATTAGTGAGTACAAGTACGTAGACCATGCGTGGCACATGCGCATAGTGTTCCCCGCGCATGCGCAGACGGCTAAAAAACGGCATCCGAAAGTATACGGAAATTAACGCACCAACCAGAATAAGGCCCCATGTGCACTGCAGGTGGGGCAGATGTAACATGTGCAGAGAGAATTAGATTTGGGTGGGGTTTTACTTCAAAGTGAGATCTATATTGCAGTGTAAAAATAAAGCAGTCAGTATTTTCCCTGCATAGAAACAAAATTACTCACCCAAATCTAATTCTCTCTGCACATGTTACATCTGCCCCCCTGCAGTGCACATGGTTTTGTCCATCTAAGAAGGATTTTGACAGAAAGAATGAACCAAAATAAGGCCCTTGGTTTGTACATTATGTGAATGAGCAAAGTGCTAAATTGATTGTAAATCCAAACTCCAAACCATAAACAGATCATTAATGAATCTAGCATAGAGCACCAGATTTTCCCCTAAAAGTTCCAATATAGAATTTTCTTCTCCATTGCTTCCATGTGCAAAGTAGCAAATTTTAGGGCATTTCTTGTGCCCACTTCTATACCTAGTGTAATACACCAATCAAAAAAGTTAAATAATTATGACAAAAAATAAAATGGATTGAATTCAATGTTAGCCCATGCCACGCCCATCTCTCCAGTGGCCTCCATAGTCACCAGATTTAAATAAACAGGCAACTTCAGAGTGTAGAGGATCAGGAGATTCAGCTTTCAAAATACTTATTTTGTTATCTGGGTTTTGAATTCCATGCAGGATATTGGAACACAGGGATTTTGTATTGACCACATGTTAAGATTCTATAAGTACCTTTCAATTGGATTTTTTTTTAACAAATATAGTTTGTAAACCTAATATTGGTGGGCAGAGATACAATGTGAGATGTCAACATAGGGATATATTGTCAACATAGGGGTAAAGTTACTAAGATGGGAGTTCTATTAATTGTGGGATGTTGGCCACAGCAAACAACCAGGTTCTATCTATTATATTTTAGAAGGTGCTAACTTATAACTAGAACTCCCATCTTAGTAGATAAACCCCATAATGTGATACATTGGAAGTAAGAGAATCAATTTCCTAAAATAATTTCCTCCACCACTGTGGGTTACAGAGTGTTTTTTGTATTTATGGCAAGTAATAAAAAGTGGTAAAGTAAAAGTGATGGAAAATGATTAAAAATATTATTTTAATATTGCTCCTCCAGACATAGCACTATCCAATATTGCTTTTAGTTCTACCTAAAATATTTAGTAGGATCTAAGGAATTATTTAATATAATCTGCAGAAGATAGCATTAGCCCAAAGTACTCTATGACAGTGGTTCCCACACAGTATGCAAAGACATACAAGGTGCAGCGAGACTCGTGCAGGGGGTCTCGGGTTGGTGATCCAAGACCAAATCATATTATTTATTGTCAAAGCGATAGACAAAGCCACTGCTGGAGGCTAACATACATAAAACATGTTGAAAAAAACTGTACACAAATAACTTAACTGATTTTTTTTTTTTCAAAATGTTTCTATAAAAACCCTCTACCCTAGGGTTACTTTGGAAATGTTTGTGAGCCACCTGGCTAACACTATCGGTTACTCTATCACGAATTTGATCAGAAATCTTCCATTCAGCCCCACTGATGCATGTGCTGTCTCATGGCTGTGCATGCATAGTACTGTACATGTGGCAAGTCTGAATGTGGAAACTATCACTCTGCTTCCAGCTCTTCACCGGTATGGGCTCTTATCCTGACAATAGAAAGATGTCAGATTTTTGCTTGTGAATCTGTGAATGATACCAAGTTCTCTAAAGGACCGCTGTCATCACTGGAGGGAAAGCCGCTCAGTGCATACACACTAAGCTGCTTTCCTCCTGCACGGTGCTGTCAGCGGGAGGGTGGACAGCTTTGCATAGTGCAGTGCTATGCAAAGCCATCCACAAAGCCGCTTATCTGCTGGTAATACCAACAGATGAGCGGCTCTCCAAGCGATGATGCTGGAGCACACATCACCGCTCATCGACGGGCCACACACACTGGGCAGCTTTGAGCTGAAAGCCACTCAAACTTGGTGTTTTGAGTGGCTTTCAGCTCAAAATCACGCAGTGTGTATGGGCCTTTAGAGTTAGGAGCAAATGCAGCACGAAGATTGGTCATGAAATGGGTGGAAAATTCCAACTCTTAGTCACAGGGTAAAAAATTAAGCTGCCCAGTATTTGTGTTCTCTGGGCAACAGTACCGATACCTTTCCTTCATGCAAAAAGAGAAATTTGTATTTCTTGTGTAATAGTTTGGTTTGTGTAGATGCAATTTGAATCCTTTATCTGGATTAGCTCCTAACTCTAAATGTGGCGTTTAACTATGATATGAGGAATTTTAAATTAGTTCCTGTGTGTTTCTTTAGCTAAACTAATATTCAAAGACCACAGATGCAGACAAACATGGGGGAGATTTACTAGGAAGCAGTTTGTCACAGCTTCTTATCATTGGAGGCTTACGATTATTTAAAACAGCAATAGGAACACGCCCGGTTTACAATTTTTCTATATGGTTTTAAAACTATCATCAACCTCACCAATGGTTGGTGGCCTTCGCAAGTTACTCCTTATTAAATCTACCAAAGTAGCGTTAGGGATGCCGCCAAGGTGGTATAGGTGGAGCTGTTGCACTTGCCCAGTAGTCCTTAAAGTCTCCTGCAGGCTAAGGCTTTACCTATAACAGCCACTTTTGTGATGGCAAATTAGGTCCACTCAAGTGCCACCAGGTTTTACAGAGGGACAAGGCTGCTACAGGAGGCTGGGCAAGGCAAATCCAGGACTGAAGTCAGACTGGGACACAAAAGGAAGGACCAGACACAAAAGACAAAAAATAGACACTTAGCACACCACTGTGTGCGACTGTCACCAGACCACTTCGATGGATGGTGCACACTAGAGTCACTGTACAATATATTTTATAAGTATAGGGTAGTTAACTACGATGGCAAGGTGTTTAATGATGCAGTAAATGTAGCACCTGAGTAAAATATGAGAAGACAAATGGACAGAAACAGAATGCAAGCAATACCGGTTACAGGCACATAGACAAGCAGGGCCGGTAGGCAGAAGTAGTCACTAATAGCGACACAGACAGGCTCCAGTGGTGGAGTAGACACTACTAGTAACACAGACAGGCATTCAGCAGGACCAGACTGTGGGACAGTTCTGGTTACAGACAAACAAATGGGTGAAAACACAGGTACATAAACAGAAGCTCTTAACAGAGTCATTATAGGCTGGAACACCCAGGATCAGGCACTTGCATGGAAGTAGCAAGATTAGAGTATCAAAGGCTAGTCAGGATAGTACAGAATTATTAGGATCAGGGTTAGTCAGGAAATACTGAATATGACCTGCTGCAATAGCTAGAAACAAGCAGTATAACCAGCACAGAGCTTAGGGTAGGCTGGGTAATATAGGCAGCAATATCCAATCAGAACTTCTGGAATGGACAAGCCCTCTAAATGAGGAAAGTTACTGCAGGTGAGCAGCCTGACACACAAGGCAGAATGCTAATTGCCTAATTATGTGACAAGTGAATTGCACACAGAACAAAAAAAAGGCTGCATTTACACAGACCCAATAGAGGCGGCTCGTAACACATAGGGGTATGCAATCTGGGATCATGGCTGTCGATCCCCGCTGACAGCCATGATTCTGGCCCATTTGCGTTCTTATTGACCACAGAACAACAGGCAGGATTTAATGTCCTGCCTGCCGCTCAGTGCAAAGGGGGCATGGCCGCGAAATAGGCCATGGATTGGCGATCTGTGGCTGGGATCGCGACAATCCATGGCCATTATCGGCAGAATGGGCCCTACAGCTTCTAAAGTCGGGCCCATTCTGCCATGATCCTGCATCAATGCTGTCGCTAAAGACAGCATTGAATAGGGAGCCGCCGCTATTTCCCACATTGGAAATAGCGCCGGCACATTGCATACCCCCCATAGTATATTTAACTTCCAAAGCTGTAATTAGAACAATTTGGGAGTTTTCATTCCTTTAAGGTGCAAAAAAATAACTTAAATAAAAGTAAAAAAAAACTTAGAATAAAGAAAAGATGACTGTATTAATAATGTGCAATAAAGCCATCCATTTTATCTTTACAATGCAGGCTCTTCGGTTCTGTTTAGGTGACGGGTGCTGGGAGGCTAAGCAATGTGCTTATGCATGATCACTTAGCACATATCGCAGTACACCCACGGTGCACATCACAATGTGCAAGCATTGTTTCCCCCTGCGGGCGATGGTGACATCGCCGCCCAGGGCTATACACAAGGAGCGATCAGCTCTCCATTGCTAAGTGATCTAGTCTAGATTGCTTAGAAATGGGGTAAAAATCACTCCATGTGTATGCCCCTTTACTGTAATTTGGAGTTGGCAATTATGATGGTAGCATTAAAGAAAGGACGCAGTGTAATCAAAGGCTCGGACTCCTTATTTTTGCCACTACTATAGAATTCTCAAGTAAAATGTTTTTTTTTTTAATCAAATAATTGTTTACAATTCTAAACCCTTTTTTTTCACATATCAATGAGTTCATCACTAAATGTTGGGTTTGATCTTTCCTCATGCATATTTGTTAATTTACAAGATGGAAGTGAGAATCTTAGAACATATTCTTTTATATCATAAATAAGGAACCTGCTCTGTGCTTTCCCTTCACATTTCCTCACTTGCACAATCAGGATATTGAGGGGACCTGGAAAATGTCTGCACTATTTTAGACACAATTTTGATTGAGAAATGTCAGAGGAAGTTCCTCCATGTACGCAGAGGTATATATACAGTACATACACTCTATGCATGTGTTTCATGGCCACACATTTTACTACATAGATAAATGCATTGGACCACTACTGAAAACATTGTTATTTATAAACAATAAACAATCAAAATTCAGGGATTTTACTGGTTACAAAGGAAAAAACAAATATACCCAGAGATCATCCGTAACGGAGGTAAGATCAATTTAATTGTACTTATTTTATTTTCATCAATACAGTATTTGCATGACAAAGTTGTGGCTATTAATTAGTTACATGATAATTTATTAAAAATCTTTTTAGTAATTTACTTCTCAATCTGATTAATTTAAAATTATATTTTTCTACCTTATTTACAATTTCAATAGATAATAAATTTACAACATTATGCAATGTAAAGTTGTGTAGCAGACCTCAATGGTACATATATATATACTGCAGGGCTGTCTATTCTGCTAGGAGATCTGTCCAATCTGTATAGCCCATTCCTTTATTTATCTAAAGGGCCCCATACATCAGCAATTAATTGTGACAATTTTCAGATATGGAGATGATTGCCACAATTAATTTTAGATGTGTGGGCTCCCCCTTTTGGCAATCCCAATCAAAATCGCCAATCGATTGCTTAATCAGGTTTTTAAACATGTTTAATAATCTGGTATTATCTGCAGATCTTTTTTATATGTGTGGGCATTCCCAATTCGAATTCTTCATCTATTTACATTATGAACAGCTGAAATGACAATCGATTGGGGCAATTTCCAGATATGAAGATGCAATCTTTAGATGGAAAAATCTGCCGATCACTGAAATAAATCTGTAATGTGTGGGCAAAGTCAGATAGATTGTAAAATCCATTTATCTGGCCCAAAAATCCCTGTATCTGGAAATCCATAAATTGTGATTGCTGATGTATGGGGCCCATTACATAACTTATTCCATTATTGCTACTAAAGTACTTCAGATAAGTGTTATGTTTGTGTGTGTAAATCGCTTATTATAAGTATTTGCTTTAGTACTCAAGTATAAAATGCACTATTATAACCACTAATAAAGCACTTGTTTTCACTAAGCATTACGCAGATGTTTAGAACTTGTTCAAATCACATTCTACATGGAACAGAATAAGCGCATGAAACCGCCTTAAAGTTAAACATATTGCTTGATAATTGTTTGTGGTCGCATACAGTAGGCAGCTTTATTGATTATTGGTTATGATTTTCTTTTGTCCCACATATTCTTCTGTTGTCAGAAAGAGATCAATAGTCCTGCAGTATTTTGTAAGCATTGGGGGATATTTACTAAGATGGGGGATTCACTTGGGATGTTGCTATGGATAACCAATTAGGTACTATCTTTGATTTTCTAGAAGGTGGCAAATAAATAAGATGTAGATTCTGTTTGTTGCCCATAGCAACATCCCATATGAAACAGAACTCCCATCTTAATAAATTTCCTCCATTGTGCTCCGTTTGAAATGCTAAATGAGCAAATTGTATGCGATTGCGGTGATAAATCGCATAAAAAGCATCCAAAATCGCATGTATTTAACATCAGGGCTGCAGGAGAGATATATCACATCACAGCCAAACCAGACTTAAGCTGGCTATACATCTACAGATTTATTGTCCGATCTGGCTGGTTGGAACAAAAACCTGGTAATATCTGAATGACAGTTTGGCAGTTATCCAGCATTTCAAAGCAAATGGTCAACTGTCATTTGCTCTCATCCATTACCAGGTTTTTGTTCCAAACAGCCAGATCGGACAATAAATCTGTAGATGTATGGCCAGCTTTTACTGAGATTGCATACAATACATTCTATGCAAAAAGGACCGCATACAGTGTATTGTATGCGGTCTTGCCACCGGAGAGGTTAACGGGCAGCTAGAGGGAGATCACGGGCAACGTCTGCCCTATGGCACACTTTACAATTTATGTTGACAATCTCATCCCAAACTGGAATTTACAAGGGTTAGAATAGAAAACAGACCCATGGAATGACTCGTGATGAGAGAGCAAGCAGAGAGAAAGCTGCAGGTGCATATGCTGCAGCTCGTGTGTGGTGAGAGAGAGTGGTGAGCGTGTGGTTAGTGCATCAGTGCGGTGCGGAAAGAGACTGTGTGTGTTAGGGTTCAGAAGCCGGGGGGGGGGGGGTGATTTTAGTGTTGAGCGGGAGACGCCATACATGTGCATGCCTTGTGTGTTTGTGCAGGTGACGGGGGTTACAGAGGGTGCAGGCACCAGGGAACAGAGGCGTAACTCATCGGCCGCCAGACTCCTGCTCCAAAGGGGCCACCTCTCCTCCCCTACAATGTTTGAATCAGTTAAATTAAAGCAGTCGGTACTCTTTACCTAGAAGGGCGCCCATCGCGGGCATTGCATGCACTAAAAAATCGGGTGCGATGCGACCGACGCGATGCCCGTGATTTCCAATAGGAAAAAATGTTAAATGTCTCAATTGAACCGATTTTCCTGTTCAATGCCTCAATTGACCCGATTTTTCCATAGGAAACAATGTTAAATGGGCCACAGAGGCCAAATAGCACCCTGAAGTGTGAAATGGCCCCCACAATTGTTAACGCCACCCCACGATCAATGTGAACCCGAAGCGTGACGAGCGCAGCGAGCCCGCGAGGGGCGGCGGTACGCGTCCTACGATCTTTTCATACCCCCACTATCCACGTCGGCGTGGAGTTGAGAATAGAAAGTGTGGCGAACGCAGCGAGCCACCGAGCCCGAAGCGTGGCGAGCACAGCGTGCCCCGCAAGGGGACGCGGATACCTTCACAGGTATCCGCGTCCCCTCGCGGGCTTCACAGCTGTCCGCGTCCCCTCGCGGGGCGCGCTGCGCACGCCACGCTTCGGGCTCGGTGGCTCGCTGCACTCGCCACACTTTCTATTCTCAACTCCACGCCGACGTGGATAGTGGGGGGTATGAAAAGGTCGTAGGACGCGTACCGCCGCCCCTCGCGGGCTCGCTGCGCTCGCCACGCTTCGGGTTCACGTTGATCGTGGGGTGGCGTTAACAATTGTGGGGGCTATTTCACACTTCAGGGTGCCTATTTGGCCTCTGTGGGCCATTTTACATTGTTTCCTATGGAAAAATCGGGTCAATTGAGGCATTGAACAGGAAAATCGGGTCAATTGAGACATTTAACATTGTTCCCTATGGGAAATCGCGATTTTTTACTAACGATGCCCACGATCAAAATCGTGGGCGCCGTTCTAGGTAAAGAGTACCAAGCAGTCTAAATCACTTTGTGCCTGCTGTGGCAAATTCAAGCTATATAAAGTTACTACACTACATACCTAACAGTAATAAATTTGAACTAACAATCAGAATCTGTAGACTTATACCCCTTTCACACTGCACCTAATTACCGGGTACAAGCCGGTTTCTTGCCAGTTCGACGCGGTAATTAGTGCAATGTAAAAGGGGTTACCGGTTACAGCTAACTGGTAGCAACACAGCAATCCGAACTGGGGAAAAAAGCTCTTACCGGTTTGTTGCCGTGTTGCTGTGCAGGCGTGAATAGGTTAAACGGGTCAAGCGAACCGTTTCGAATACGAATTGCTGTATTTTCGGGATAGTAAATGTCAAAAATAAGTGTATTTCTGGATATAAATACACCTATTTTTTTACAAATTTCCTTTAGTAAATTTCCCCCTTAGTCCAATGAGTCTAGTCAAACAGGTTGAACTTGATGGACTAACGTCTTTGGTCGACCTTATGTACTTTGTTTCTATGTATGAAAAAGTATCTGTGTGATATTATACTGAAACTAGTAAAATACTGATTATAGGCTGGTTTGACTGCAAACATATAATGGTGTTTATTTAGTTTTTGTTTATAATATGTGTGTGTGTGTGTGTGTGTGTGTGTGTGTGTGTGTGTGTGTGTGTGTGTGTGTGTGTGTGTGTGTGTGTGTGTGTACTTCTGCTAATACTTTAGCTAATTTCCCTTTTTACCCCTTTGATGTTCTTAGTAGTAGACTTTGATTAACAGTAGCTGAGATGAACACTGATCCTTGGCACTTATAGGGTTATTTGTGTATAACTAAACCACGTTGTCAACATTTTCTCCCACAGATTTTTTTCAGTAAAGTAATATGTGGCTTCCATTGATTTTCGTTGGAACATGTTTTTTGGAGATCTCAGGATTAAGCGTTTATCGTATGAAAAGTGAAGGTAAGTCTAATATTATATGATATGCTTATACTGTATAATGTTATTTCACCTATGCAGTGGTGGGCAACAGGCGGCCCGCTCGTGTCTGGCCCGCCACTCCTGAGTCCAGCACAATGGTAAAGCGTCCCCCCCCCCCCAAAGTGTTGATAATACGAACGGTGAGGTCCCGCTACTGCCGATACATGACCGGCGACGCAGCATCCCCGCACAGCATTACTGGGAGTGTGGGAGGGGATGCGGTCACACGGCCACCGCACCAACCAATGGCAGGGAGGCGGCTGCCGCGTGACCGTGTCCCCTCCCACACTCCCAGTAATGCTGAGCGGGGATCAGGGGATGACGCGGTCATGCATCGGCGGTGGCGGGACTAGCGAGCAGCAACGCAGGTACTTAGTCAGGATCCTTGTGTCCTGACTCCCCTCTGGCAGGCTGAGCAGGCTCCACCAATGTAAAAGTAAGGCGCTGCTGCAGTCAGTGTTCAATGTGTTCAATACGTAAATACAGTATCTTGTATGACTGGCATTCAACAGGCTTGTATTTGTGCAGAGGGTTTTAATCAGGCAGCATAATGATTTGTAATTTCATTATGCTCCCTGATTAAAACCCTCTGCACAAATACAAGCCTGTTGAGCGACTCCTAACCTGCATTATATATATATATATATATATATATATATATATATAGCCTTTCTTGCGGGGCGGCACTCACTCAAATAAAATACGTCTCACACGGAGGGGATATATATATATATATATATATATATATATCGGGGATAGGGGGCGGCGGCACTCAGATGAAAAAAACACACGAGCAGGCGGTGTTAAACCAACGTTTCAAAACCCCGGAGGGTTTTTTTATCAAGGTTAGCGTGAGAACGCTAACCTTGATAAAAAAAACCTCCGGGGTTTTGAAACGTTGGTTTAACACCGCCTGCTCGTGTGTTTTTTTCATCTGAGTGCCGCCGCCCCCTATCCCCGATATTGCATCTGAAGAGACCCCCGTGGGTCCCCTCTGATATGGAAGGCACCGGATCTTATGGATATTAATTCATCAAGCCACGCTTGGGCTCGTTGGAGTGCTAACCCTCTGCTTTCATATATATATATATACACACACACACACACACACACACACACATACATGGTTGTGTCGGTAGAGGTTGTGTCATAATGCTGTTAAGATGTCCCTGCCAACCTGTGCTGCCACAGCCGCCACTAAAGGGATCCGGGGTATTTCCTCCCCCCTCCTGTGATGTGAGTGACATGCTGAGATCCTAGGAAGCGGGTGGGGCGGAGCTTCTTGTGCAGTGGGGTCGGAGGCAGCTGTGTTAAGGTAGAATTGCTGCTGGGTCCTGGGGTGGGGGAATGCAAAATAGAGGTAGAAGCTACATCCCATCTCCCCTAGGACTCTGACAGCAGCATATACAGATGGAGCCATCCTCATCTAGCCCTCACTGGATAGCCATGGTGAGACAAGGCCTCTTGTTCTCAGCAGCAATACAATACATAGAACCATACAGTTGGAGAAGGGGATTAGCAGAGAAATCTAATTACTCAGTTAATCTTATTAAAGGGCTAGATGAGGATGGCTCCATCTGTATACAAGATATTTTTTGTGCGGCCCTCGAATATTTACTGGAAGTGTAAAGCGCCCCCCCCCAGTCAAAATAGTTGCCCACCCCTGTAGTAGAGGATATTATTATAGATCATGTACATGTGCATAGACAGCACTGCCTAAAGCTTCAATACAGAACACTCAGCTTTCAGAGCAAAAAAAAATATTTCTGATCTGGTATTCAAATTGTCCTTGAGGAATAAAGTCCTTGACTACAGAAATGGATCTCTGAATACTCAACATTGGAAAAGTCAGGAACATTTCCTTTGTGTAATTGGCTGAATCTTGATAAAGATGCAGCCAATAAAGATTACTGCACAAACACCCCAGTACTTGTTTCCTAGCAGGGCGCCCACTAAGCTATTTGCTTAGTAGGCTATTCTGCGTAGTGAAATGGCATCGCACATCGCATCGCAAAGCTTTTTGTGCCTTGCGATGTGTGCGATGCGATCTCAGTAGTTCATTTAGTTAATTTATTCACTTCACCCTGAGTGAAATCGCATCGTATCCCATGAGATGTGAGATGCGATCTCAGTAGTTCATATGGTAAAACACCTAAAACAGCACCGAAGCGGGGCGAGCGCAGCGAGCCTTGCGAGGGGCGGCGGAACGCGTCCTCCGACCTTTTCATACCCCCACTATCTACTTCGGCGTGGAGTTGATATTATATAATGTGGCGAGCGCAGGGAGCCACCATGCCCGAAGAGTGGCGAGCGTAGCGAGGCCCGCGAGGGTACGCAGATTACTTTACATCTATTCTGCGGCCCCTCGCGGGGCTCACTGCACTCGCCGCTCTTTGGGCTCGGGGGCTCGCTGCGCTCGCCACACTATATAAAATCAACTCCATGCCGTTTAATATGGGAACTGTAGGGTTATCGGGCCTTATTCTGGTTGACTCGCTCCCTTGCGAGTCATTCAGCCCCCACCGGTGAATGGTTGTACAGCCACCCCCATTCGTACGCTGGGTTCGTTCATCTGGCATGGGTGTTCCATTTAAATGCATCAGTGGCGTAGGTGTGGGAGGTGGTCAGCTGACGTCAGCATATGTCAGCTGCCCACCCGCTTTCCATACAGAGCGATGGTGACCATCAAATGATTTTGTCCCTGCACGCAAGCCTGCCAATGGATGTATATGCAAAACATCCATTTGCATGCAGGCAAGGATATTTGGCATCCGATGGGGGGCGGCCGGTAGTTTAGCGTTTAATCCATACACAAACATGCAAATTTTGCATTACATCCAACCGGTGTGTGATTTTAGTTTAACCTCCGGAATAATTAGTACTCCCTGTACATCTTTGTTATGTTAGTCACCTGTGCTGCTAGATGATCTGAAAACATGCATTGTTTGGGTTCCATAAAAACCGAGTTTTAGAAACACTGATCTATGCTAATGTCCTCTACTAGGTTACTCCCAGTGGGAATGGATGGGAATGATTACAGCATTTCTACTGACTGAATAAAACAGGCAAACAGAAATTAGAATTGTTTAGAAACACGTGGAGTAACCCTAAACCTCGGCAGAGTTTGAAATGTGCAAGATAAGATTCTGTGTACACTGAATACAATGATCTGAATAGACCTTTTCACCATTTTTCGACACTTTTTTCTGTTTATACTTTCAGGAAGTTTTTACAATGATTTCCTTTTTCTTATTTATATAGAAAAATGTCAAGTGCAGATAACACATTTTTTGGGTTATTTTGTACTGAATAATGAACCAGCAATCATCAAATGCCCAGTCTTCCAGTATGTTAAGTTGGACCTTTCTCGAGCTCCTGACCAATCGCTCCATTTGGACTGGACTAGAGATGGTTCTGAAAATGTAGATACTGGAGATAGATCTAGAATACAGATAAAGGAAGACGCCTTGTGGTTCCTGCCAGCTTTATTAGAAGACAGTGGTCGCTATACTTGTGTCCTGAGGTACTGTTTGTTCCACTAATGTTATGCTTACTATAAAATTATCAATCTGGTGTGTATCAGCTTTTCCTGCAATGATTTACTTTATGCATATTGCAGGACACATCGATTAACGGAGTACCAGATGGTAGGTTCATTATAAAGGTTTCACATTTTGTAGATGGGATGCATTTAGCAATGGGCATTGGGTATGCTCGGGTATTCCGGACAGACTCAGATCTTACGTCAGGCCGAACATCATCCTCCCAGAGTGGGATTCTAGTGGGACTTGGATTCTGTAAAATGCCACAGCTGGGACATTTCAATGCTGTTTGCTCAGCTATACTTGCTATGCTGTGTACAAAGCCTCACAAGTGGCTGAGCTCTGTATAGTGACTGTGTATGGGACACTTCTATTAGCTGCCTTGTGTTTGTGCCACTGCTCTGTCGCTTAGCACCCAGTCAGCTCCCTGCAGCATTTGGCCAGTATTAGTGAAAATAATATTTTGAGATGTAGGGTGGTCATAATTGACTGGAAGTGGTAATGAGTATTACTGAGATTAACAATACTGTAGGAACTAAAAAGCTTATTTTTTCTTAAAAATGCAAATGCAAAACCAGTCACGCTGGGTTGGCAAATCCAAATCTGAAAGATGAATCAGAGCCAAATCCACATTTAAGAAAAATGGTCCAGTGGACATCTTTAAATCTTTTACTGTAGTTATATGAATACACAGTGAAAAAAACAGAACATGCCAGGTGTTACTTTAAAAATTGCGTGTAACATCTGTACCTTATATATTTGGCCCATTCTGTATGAAGTTTGACCGTACTTTCTGTGCTTGAGTGGGTTTCCTTTTGGTGCTTCTGTTTTCTCCTGAAATACATAAGCATAGTAGTAGGTTAGTTGACTTCTGAAAAAATTCTATCATGCATTTGGGGATTTATGAATCTTCTTTGCATGAAAAGTATTCCTTTCAAAACAAAGCTCAGTATTACGCTAACAGTAACTGGTCTCACATACAGAAGTGGCTGCTCTCTGCATCTCTTTTTCTAACACAAATAATCAGAAGCAGAATATTCAAATTGTGTACCATTATATTGAAAGTAATCCTATGCTTCTATGCAGTTGGGAGACCCCAGTCACTCGCTACTCTGCTTAGCAGAGCAGCGGTGCATGCGCACAATATCTATTCTTGGAGACAGAGGGTCTGGAAGCATGGTCAGCAGCTTAGAGAGCGCTGGCCATGCATCCACAATGATGGAGAACAGGGGCTATTGGGATGTCCTCTTCACAAAGCCATGCCCCCGTTTAAAGCGGCCACACATCATTTTCCAGTGGGGGCGCAGCTCCCTAGATTTCAAACTGAGATATATTGGGAAGTATGAGTTCTTATAATATTAATATATTTCATTTCAGAAATGCATCCTACTGCATTGAAATATCACTGTCCCTGGATGTCATGAGTGATACAGTAACATCATCTCCTGGTATTGAATATCCACAAACTGCCTTTGAACACTCAAACTTTCATTTGAGTTGCCCAGATCTAATGGACTTTCTGAAAGAGCCTTCAATTATGCAACTAAAATGGTATAAGGTATGAAGAATATGTACAGGTTTTTATCGCTTAATTAGAACATACCTCTATCATCCCAGATGTGTGTGTGTGTGTGTGTGTGTGTGTGTGTGTGTGTATATATATACATATATATATATATATATATATATATATATATATATATATATATATATATATATATGGAAACTTGTGGGGATAGCACTCATTACATAGATGATTTTGGTGGGTGCAGGGTCCTGTTGTAATAGTTATAGAAAAACTTTATATCCGATGGACATATTGAGGCAGCATTCTTTGTAAAGATGCAAAAAATGAAATAATTTATTTCATATGGCAAAAGTTTGTAGCTAAACTGGACTGGGATGCAACTGATGGCTTCTCAAGGTATAGACACATCAATAATTATAGTCACCAAAGCGCAGCATGATCATGACAGTTGCCGACTGTGTGTATATATACACACACACACACATACTGTATACTGTAGAGGCACATATACATACACTTTTGTGATGTTACTCGTGATCAGTGCGCATTAATTATGAACTAGAAGCCTGCTATATTCCCATAGGAGGGATACCGTCCCCCTTAAGCTGAATTTTTGTATGGTAGAGATAATGGGATAGCTTGGCGCACATTCATAAATAAAATGTGAGTTGTTTAAATTTTAAAAACAACATTTATTTGCATATTAAAATTACATACATAATACACCTGAACACTTTATATCCAAACACTGGGAACAATATATACAAGATGTTTGACCTAACCCTAGTTGATGGTTGCGGTGGGCTTTCTCTTAAAAGCAATAAGACCTGCGGCACCACCGCAGAAGGCTTGAGGGTAAGGGTCCCAGGAAAGTGCAAATGCGTCCTTTCAAAAGTGTTCAGGTGCCAAAAAGTGCAAGTGCACTGGAAAGTTTAGCAGCAACGCGTTTCGGAGAATGCTTCTCCTTCCTCAGGCTGTATAAAGTGTCTGTGCTGGGAGGGGTGTTTTATACACAAATGTGTAAACATTGCTCTCCCGGTAAAAGGGATGGACCATGCGGGAATACTAAGTACGGCATAGTAGGTGAGGAGAGTAATGTGGAGAAATTGGAATAGTAAAAAGCCAGAAGAAAATCTGCCCTTCACTTTGCCCATATTAAAGATGGCGGCCGGAACATCCAGCGCTCATAAATCAGAAAATCAAAGCCAATTATGCAGGAAAAGAAGTACCTGAACCTCCGTGTAACAGAGAGAATATAGACAGAGTCTGAGAAACTGTAAACAAAGGAGAATAACCGTTTACATTAAGATGCGTATGGAAGGTGAATTCCGGAAGCGGAAGTGAGGTGGAACGCAACCGGAAGTGACTGCTGGAACGCAGTATACTTCCGGTAGCGGCAGAAATCGCGGGAATCGACCGCGAATCTTCATTGGCTATATGATCTGTAATTGTCAGTAAGAAAGGGGTATAAAACACCCCTCCCAGCACAGGCACTTTATACAGCCTGAGAAAGGAGAAGCATTCTCCGAAACGCGTTGCTGCTAAACTTTCCAGTGCACTTGCACTTTTTGGCACCTGAACACTTTTGAAAGGATGCATTTGCACTTTCCTGGGACCCTTACCCTCAAGCCTTCTGCGGTGGTGCCGCAGGTCTTATTGCTTTTAAGAGAATGCCCACCGCAACCATCAACTAGGGTGAGGTCAAACATCTTGTATATATTGTTTCCAGTGTTTGGATATAAAGTGCCCAGGTGTATTATGTATGTAATTTTAATATGCAAATAAATGTTGTTTTTAAAATTTAAACAACTCACATTTTATTTATGAATGTGCGCCAAGCTATCCAATTATCTCTACCATACATATACATACACATTAGTGAGGGGGGGAGCATCTGGTGGGACAGGCTCTCTGGTGCTCGGTAAGCTGCGATCTTCAAAGCTTACCGAGCCATCCAGAATCAGGTCCTATGGGTTCTTTCCTATCAAATACATTTAAGAAGTTCAATAGCAGTAGGGTCTGCAGTTCATTTACGGCTCTACATGCAAACTTTACAGTGGAAGGGGTCAATACAAAATAACCAATCAGAAGTGGATAATAGTGATGATAGTCATCATCACTGTGGATCACAGCTCTGCATCACCTGCAAGATACTGTATATTTTATATGCCTCCTATCATGTGGAACTGCGGATGCGTACAAGGCAATTATGTAAAACACACTTTTCTGTACTAGGTTTGACCTTCCCTGTTCTGCCTATCCATGATACAAGATACAGTACAAGATAACAATATGAAGATGTTGTGATCCAGTGTTGAGTCCGAGGACACAGCACTGGATAACTTGCGAGTGTCAGCCAGCTGAGTGACCCATGAGATAACTCAAGTTGCCCACTGCAGCTCCTT
The DNA here is from genome assembly GCF_055691185.1 of Crinia signifera. Classification (NCBI taxonomy): domain Eukaryota; kingdom Metazoa; phylum Chordata; class Amphibia; order Anura; family Myobatrachidae; genus Crinia; species Crinia signifera. The sequence continues at coordinate 259,845,027 of NC_139218.1, forward strand.
CTAACAGGCCAGGAAATCTCCATGAGAAGGTGGAGTCGCTGGCCACGGCCCTATTCTGTTTTGAGAAATGGGTACCATTGCTCTTTCCCCATCCTATACCCGCAACTTTCTGCAAACTGTCAATCATTCGCCGTCTGCAGCCACAGTGTGTCTGGCAACACATGACTTCAACTGCTCATGTGCAATATGTGTCTGGTGCAGGTGCAAAGTACCAATAAGCTTTGGGACAAAGGGACATGAATCAGGCCACAGGATACTATACAGATATGTTGCGATATGTGATAATTGCATAAACATTATGTTTTCTTTGATTAGGATGGAGAACTTTTGCTGAATAGCTCCAAATTCCAATACTTGGATGGCAGCCCACATGCTATGATAAATGATGTTAGCCATAATGATAAAGGGTTTTACAAATGCCAGTTATCCTTTACCCATGAAAACACAGATTTCACCGTTTCGAGGATAATCCACCTACGGACTTTAGGTAATATCTGAAAACAAGCTAGGTATTAAACTGTATCATGATATCCTGTTGCTAAGTAGACAGGAAATGGTCATTGTAATCTGTCCATGAAAATAAAAACCAGAGGAAATGGAAGCACTCATTATGACATTCCGTTCCACATGGTTGTGCTTCTAAATGTTGATATTCTTACTGTGTAACAGCTTTTATTACTCTGCCATGTATAGGACAAGAGAAGAGACAGCATCCTGTCATTGTGAATCCGAATCTCAAGACAATAGCTGCAGCCATAGGTATGACACAGGGGGGAAAGTAATGAAGCAGGCAAGGCCAGCTTTGGGCAGTGTTACTGCGATCTCTTAAAGGGCTGAATTTATTTCTTAATGGCTTTCTCTAGACCATTTTCTTTATTAAGATTCTGTTCCAGCATTGCTGCCGATGCATGTGCAGACTAAGGTGTAAATTTACTAAAGCTTCTAAAAGTGAAAATAAGTGTGTGCTCTATTGCTGGGGAATAGATATTTAACTTAATGTAAATGCATCTACTGTACATGATAAGAATTCATCCCCATGCATATTGTACATACATACATACATACATACATACATACATACATACATACATACATACATCATACATCCATACATCATACACACAGGATTAGAGGCCCCATGGGATTTTGACACAATTTGCATACAGGAGGAGGCAGAACCAATTTAATTCTGTGAAAACCAATACTGTAGTTGGCAATGCCCCCTGCCCAAAATGCCACAGGGGATGGGGCTACAGTTGCAGGCTGCGAGACTCTAGTTACTAGATATAAATCGAAAAGTGGCTACTTTTGGGGAAGGGGGAGATAATTTCTGGGTACTTACTAAACCCCTTCTTACTAAACTCCTGGGATCTTGATAAAAAGCAGCTCAGTTATAGGTTTTTGTCCTTTATTTGGTGCTCACTGTTACATTGGCAGGAGGATATACAGTTGCAGTGGGTTTAGAATACCTCCCCCGCTATCCTATTTTAAGCAGAACGCAGAGATAGGGCAATTTAGATACTAAGGGGGCAGTGTTGCGATAAAAGTCTATCTGATTCTACTATTATTAAACTATACTATTGAATGATAACTACAATCTGATTGATTACTATGGACTACATCTCTGTACAGATCAGATTGAATCCAGAGATCGTCATGGCTGCCACAAGGAATTGTTGCATTCCACAGCCAAGACTGGGATTGCATTTGTATGCAAAAGACCTGCAACCTGGTGTATCATACAGGAGATGGCAGAGTATCACTTGTGATACCTCGCAGTAGTGTATGGAGGCCTTTAGGTGTTCTATAAATTGCCCTACTAAAATGTTTTATCACACCATTCACCACATGTATTGCAATTGCCTGAATGTGTTGAATTATTGAACATTAAGAAATGTAATTAAATATTGGTTCTACAGCCCTGCACTCTTAGACTACAGGAAACAGTCTCTTGGGTGCCATTTAGGAGTACTATAAATCCAATAATTCAATGTATGAATAAAGTAACTCCCCAAGTGGGAGAATGAAATGGCGCTCACCACACTTCAGATTGAGATTAAGAAAGTCCAAGTTTTCAAAGGTTGCCAACGTTTCTGTCCTCTTAGGACCTTTCTCAAGGCAGGATACAGAAGAAAAAAACAATGTGATATAATAAATATCCTGGTTTCTACATTAGGTTCCAAATTAATGATTCCATGCAAGGTCTTCACAGGCCACGGTGAAAGCAATCTCGTGGTGTATTGGCTGGCTAATAACTCGTATGTTGAAGATCTCTATGAAGATGGGCGGGTTACAGAAGGGATATTACAGTAAGTGTATGATATTTCATATGAAAATTGAAAGACAGCCCAAATGTACTGTATAAGTGATAAATATATTATGAATAGTTTGTGTTTAAATGTAATGCGGGAATCAAAAGCAATGCAACAATACTTATAACTGAGACAAGTTGTTCAGGTTCTCGACTGAAAAAAGCGGAAGTGAATTGGTGCACTCTTTGATTTAACCTTCATTATAAATGTATTCAAAATTATTTCCCCCCACAGGGAAAATTAAAAATGGCAAAATATGTAAAAATATATACAGTACAGTATATAATAATTTTTTTTTACAGAAAAGAGGGAAAAGTGGTCATTTTAAATTACGATCTATGGGTTATTTTTTTTTACGATCAAGGAAAAAAGGGGTGGTGAATTGGGGCACTTTTCGATATCTTGTAGAAATAAACAGTAAAATATTATAATCTTTATTATATACTTAGTTCACATTATTGGGTTGGGATCATTTGGTCTACAGCATGATGGTTGACAGTCATTAGGTCGACACCATTAGGTTGACATGGAAAAAGGTCGACATGGGTCTAGGTCGACATAGGAAACTGTCGACATGGTTCTAGGTCGAAAGGTCATTAGTTCGACAGTTCTTTAGTCTAGGTCGACAATGTCTAGGTTGACAGTGAAAAGGTCAACATGGGGTTTTTCACTGTTTTTTTTTCACCTGAATGTCAACAGCATCAACATGGACACAGTTTAAAGTGCACCGCATCCCCTCGCAACGCTCGCTGCGCTCGCAATGCGTCGGGCATGGTGCCTCGCTACGCTCGGCACACGATTTTATTCTCCCACCATGCACTAGTCATGGTAGGGCATGAAATACCACCTGTCGGCACATGTCGGCTCAAAAAACAGTGAAACCCCCCATGTCGACCTTTTGACTGTTGACCTAGACATTGGCGAACTAACGGCCGTTCATCCTAGAACCATGTCGACCTTTTCCCATGTCGACTTAGACCCATGTCGACCTTTTCCCATGTCGACCTAATGGTGTCGACCTTAATGACTGTCGACCATCATGCTGTAGACCAAATGACCGCATCCCCATTTATCCTAATATTAGAATTCTAATGTAGAATGTAATGACCTAAGTGTCAGCAGTCAGCAGCATTAAGGAAAGAGTCGCTCCAAGTTTCATTTTTTAGAGTTTGATATATGATAACATCGGCACAGGTGCAACAGATGTAGAAAATAGGCAAAAGCACACAACATGGAATTATAATACAATAATAGTAGCATTTCTGGCTGATTGATGCTTAATACCCCAACTGTCTATTCAGAAAGTGGCTTAAGCTATACATTTCACACTGTCTTCCAATTAAATAAAGACCCGCCAATTAAGTCTTTCATTTAGCCCTTGTAGGTGCATCATCTGTAGACAATTGATCTATTTGGTCTCAAGACTTAATAGTTATCCCGATCTCCTCCTCTTGATAATGGTGGTATATTACCGATTAGGATACATTTTAAGTCTGAAAGAGTATAACTAGATTCCAAAAAGTGACAGGCCACTCATTCATCTGTTTTTTCGGTATGCAAGGTTACACTAATTGCGGATCTGTTTAGTGCCATCCAACTCTGAATAGTGCGGATGGTCTTCCTACATAGTGGGGGTTGCATGGGCAAAAAATTAGATAAATGACATGAGCATAGGTGTGCGCAGCCCATTTTTTTAGGGGGTGCACCATTGGAGGGGCGTGTCCATCGCCGCCTACTGGGCATGTCTATCACGACCTAATGAGCATAAATGCAAAATAAATAGGTGACTTATTTATGTATATGCACTTCAGAGTGAATCATCCCCCCCCCCCCCCATATACTATAAACAGGGACAGTGTGCACCTAAGGAGCACTGCAAAAATGTTAAATATAATGACCATTACACATAATTTAGCACACTGTAATGGCCATTACATATAATGCCACACACCATAATGCCCATTACACATTATTATTATTATTAGCAGTTTCGGTACTTGTTTCCTAGCACGGCCACACCGATTTAGATCGGGGTGGTCGTGTCGGAAAAATCGGGTCGATCGCATCGCATGCGATTTGGTCGCATGCGATGCGATCGACGCGACCGACCGATTTTGGACCCGATTTTTTTCATTGAATCCAATGTAAATTGGGTCCCTGGGACCCAATTTTACATTGGATTCAATGAAAAAAATTCCCAACCCCCCCAAATGTAAGCGCGTAAACTCCAGCCCACGATAGACGACAACCCGAAGCGTGGCGAGCGCAGCGAGCCCGCGAGGGGCGGCGGTACGCGTCCTCCGACCTTTTCATGCCCTACTATCCACTAGGGCGTGGAGTGAGAATAGAATAGTGTGGCGAGCGCAGCGAGCCACCGAGCCCGAAGCGTGGCGAGCGCAGCGAGCCCCGCGAGGGGACGCGGATACCTTCACAGGTAAACGCGTCCCTTCGCGGGCTTCACAGGTGTCCGCGTCGCCACGGACACCTGTGAAGCCCGCAAGGGGACGCGTATACCTGTGAAGGTATCCGCGTCCCCTCGCGGGGCTCGCTGCGCTCGCCACGCTTCGGGTTCGGTGGCTCGCTGCGCTCGCCACACTATTATATTCTCACTCCACGCCCTAGTGGATAGTAGGGCATGAAAAGGTCGGAGGACGCGTACCGCCGCCCCTCGCGGGTTGGCGTCTATCGTGGGGTGACGACGGGGACATCTATAATGTGAAATGGGTCATATTGGCCCATTTCACATTTTTTCACATTTTTTCACCATTTCAATGTTAAAAAATATTTTAACATTGAAGCCTATGCAAAAATCGGGGGCATCGCGTCGCATCGCGTCGGGACCAATGTTAATGGTCCCGACCGACGCGATGCCCCCGATATTTTAACTTTCCCGACAAGATTTCAATGTTAAAATATTTTTTAACATTGAAGCCTATGGAAATATCGGGGGCATCGCGTCGGTCGCGTCGGGACCAATGTTAATGGTCCCGACCGACGCGATGCCCCCGATATTGTATCCTAGCCGGCAAAATGGACCTGATTTCAAAAGAAATCGGGTCCATCGGGGGTAATCGTGTCCCTTAAGTAAGGGACACGATTACTCCAGATTGTGGCCGTGCTAGGAAACAAGTACCGCAGTTTCTTATAGAGCGCACACATATTACGCAGCGCTTTACAGAGAATATTTGAGCATTCACATCAGTCCCTGCCCCAGTGGAGCTTACAATCCATATTCCCTACCACATGTACATGCACACACACACAGACAGACATTCTAGGGTAAATTTTTTGTTAGACAATTAACCTACCAGTATATTTTTGGATTGTGGGAGGAAACCGGAGTACCCGGAGTAAACCAACGCAAGTACGGGGAGAATATACAAACTCTACACAGTTAGTATTGAACCCATGCCCTCAGCGCTGTGAGGCAGTAATGCTAACCATTACACCATCCGTACATCCGTACTGCCACATTATGCCAGGACTTGACAATAGCGACAGTGCATGCCAAAGGCATGCGCCAAAAATTTACACCATAATGCCTATTACACATCACACAGCCATTACATAGTATTCCATATACCTTACACGTCATACCACACACTGTAATGCCCATTACACGTTGCACCCCACACTGTGATGTCCATTACATGTTATGCCTCACACTGTTATGCCCATTTTGCTTCACGCCATAATGCCAATTACATATTAGGCCACATAAAGATACCATAATACCAATTACATATTAAGCCACACACTGTTATGCCAATTACCTATTACATCCCACACGATAATGCCCATGACATATTACGCCCCACACCGAATTGCCTATTACACATTATGCCATATGCTGTAATGCCCATTACACATTATTCCACACTTAGCAATGCCCATTACACAGTATGCCACACATCAAATTACCCATTACACCACACTTATATGGTGTATAAATGTGTACATTACATATTATACCATGCACCATATTGCTAATTACACATTATGCCACACACCATAATGCCCATTACCTATTATGCCATATAAGTGCACTTACCTACATGCTCGTTGTCAGGAGTTACATGTTCGATGCCAGGGTTTACATGCTCCATGCCAGGGGGTTACGTGCCCCTTTACACGGGCGTGGGGGGGAGTTTGCATGCTCATTGCCATAGGGACTACATGCCTGTTGCCCAAGGGGTTACATGCTCATTGTCTGGGGGCGATTACATGCTCGTTACCCACATATAATGCCCCCCTTAGTTCTACATCCATAATGCCCAGCATAGTGCCACATGCATAATGCCCCTGTAGTGCCACACACATAATGCTGACCCTTTGGTGCCACACACAATGACCCAATAGTGCCACATACATACTGCCCACCAAAGTGCCACACACATAATGCTGACCCTTTTGTGCCACACACAATGCCCCAATAGTGCCACATACATACTACCCCCATAGTGCCACACATATATGCCCCTGTAGTGCCACATACTTAATGCCCCCTGTAGTTCCATACACATATAATGCCCCCATTTTGCTATATACACAGTGTCATGTGTATATGACAGAACTGCCTGGAGCCTGCCACTGCAGCAGTGTGTGGGCCGGGGACAAAGCTGCTGCTGCCAGGCAGAGGAGGGGAGGGGGCGCCGGGGGAAGGAGCTTCGCTGATGAGGCTGGAGCGCTGCTGCAGGTGACCCCTGTCTGAGGTCCGTGGTGCTCCTGGTTAGTAGGTGGGGGAGGAGGAGTGAGGAGTGCTGCCGCAGGTGACCCCCGTCTCCCTGTTTATGGAGCCGCTGGCGGTGGGGCGCCCAGCGCATATATGCAGGTCCTAGCGCCGGAGGAAGCTCCTGGTTAGTAGGTGGGGGAGGAGGAGTGAGGAGCGCTGCCGCAGTTGACCCCCGTCTCCCTGTTTATGGAGCCGCTGGCGGTGGGGCGCCCAGCGCATATATGCAGGTCCTAGCGCCGGAGGAAGCCGCCGGGCAGCTCCACACTGCTGCTGGCAGGGGAGGTTAGTGCTGCATTCGTGCGGGGGGTGCCGGTCATTAGGAGGTGCCTGTGCACCCCTGGCACCCCCCGTGCGCACGCCTATGGACATGAGTTGCTTTACAGGTGATATAACATGCTTAATGGAAATATTGTAGTTGGTATCTATATGTTTAAAACTATGGCACACTACAATATTCCTGCACGTTATGTGCTTCAGGCAATGATAACAACCTGGTTGTCTAGTTAAAAAGTTAGAAGGTAATTCAGTAGTTGTGAAATTGGAAATGTCTATATGCACTACGATATCCTTTATATTACGACCCCGTGTATAGCATTCCAGTGGTTTAGTATTCTGTAGAACGGGCAGAGTTATATTGCTCTTTATAATCGCCGGTACTTGTGTAGTTTCATGGCGCCACATTATGCCAACGGCAGCCTAGCGTTGTCAGCGTAGTGTCCCCGCAGCAGCCCTGCATAGTCAGCGTAGTGTCCCCGTCAAGCAGTGTAGTCACCCATACTGTTCCCGCAAGCTGTAGCTCTGTTCCCGGCGTCCCTGGCAAGCCTAGTGAGTGCCTCTCATACAGTGTGGGGAGCGCAGCGAACCACTGAGCCTGAAGCGTGGTGAGCGCAGCGAGCCCCGCGAAGTGATGCGGAAAACAAGCCCGAAGCTTGGTGAGCACAGCAAGCCCCACGAATACACGTAAAGTAATCTGTGTCCGCTCGCCATGCTTTGGGCTCGTTTTCCGCGGGCGCTCGCCACGCTTTGGGCTCCGTGGCTCGCTGCACTTGCCACACTTTATAAAATCAACTCCACGCTGTCGTGGATAGTGGGGGTATGAACAGGTTGAGAGGACGCTTGCCACGTTTCGGGCTGACGTGGATAGTGATGTTTACATAAATGCCCATTACAGTACCCCCAAACATCACTCATTTCATGAGCAACTTTATAGAGTGGTAGAAAAACCTTGTGATATTGATAGATGTATGGCAGGTCACAGCAAGCACCCAGAACCGAATAACCCTCTCAGAATTAAGATGAATTAAAAATTAAATGTATCATGCAAATTGTCATAAAGTTAAATAATTACATTTTTTTATGTTTCTTTTTTTTACTAGAGAAATGACAGAGACTGATGGGCAGTATTCTGATGTACCTCTGATATTTGAAAGGATTGAAGAGGAGGATTTTATCACTGATTATAAGTGTATAGCCAAGAATAACTATGGTGAAGAAGTTTTGCCAGCACATATTAAACCAGAAGGTAATTTAAATGCCAAGAATTACAAATGCATATGCTATATTTGTATGAAAAACATGTACAGTACATTACATACACATTATTTGGCTGGGAAACATAGATTACCAGTGGTGGGAAGCCAAAGTTCAGAACACCAACGCTGGCATCCTAAAGGAAGGAATCCAGACAGGTGTCACATAAGTATAACTACTTATCCATAACCTTTCCCCACCCCCAGCCTAACCCCCTAGTGCTAAACCTTATCCCACCTTCTCTGGCCTAACCCACCGCACCACATCCTAACCCTCCCTTCTAAGAGCCTATCCCTCCCAGCCTATCGCTAATCTTTCCCCACCCCCAGCCTAACCCCCTAGTGCTAAACCTTACCTCACCTTCTCTGGCCTAACCCACCGCACCACATCCTAACCCTCCCTTCTAAGTGCCTATCCCTCCCAGCCTATCGCTAACCTTTCCCCACCCCCAGCCTAACCCCCTAGTGCTAAACCTTACCTCACCTTCTCTGGTCTAACCCACCACACCACATCCTAACCCTCCCTTCTAAGTGTCTACCCCTTTCAGCCTATCCCTAACCTGTCCCCACCCCCAGCCTAACCCCCTAGTGCTAAACCTTAACCCGACTTCTCTGGCCTAACCCATCGCACCACATCCTAACCCTCCCTTCTAAGGGCCTAACCCTCCCAGCTTATCCATAACCTTTCCCCACCCCAGCCTAACCCCCTAGTGCTAAACCGTACCCCACCTTCTCTGGCCTAACCCACCGCACCACATCCTAACCCTCCCTTCTAAGGGCCTAACCCTCCCTGCTTATCCATAACCTTTCCCCACCCCCAGCCTAACCCCCTAGTGCTAAACCTTACCTCACCTTCTCTGGCCTAACCCACCGCACCACATCCTAACCCTCCCTTCTAAGTGCCTACCCCTTTCAGCCTATCCCTAACCTGTCCCCGCCCCCAGCCTAACCCCCTAGTGCTAAACCTTACCCCACCTTCTCTGGCCTAACCCACCGCACATGCAGTTGCGATTCTGCCTTCCACATTGATGTTGGGCTTCCGGCAATGGTCTCCTGGAAGCAAGTGGAATTTAGGCATTGGTATTGTGAATGCCAGAATCTCCACTGCCAGGATATCAGATGTACCCCATTTGATCTATGTATCCTCTATAGTTCAAATGCCCAAAGCATTAAATCAATTGTGAAGGGCAAAACATTGCAAGGTGCAAGCTATCCCCACATGAAACCAGAATATTGGAACGAAAATAATTTTTGTTTTAGGGGATTGTTATGTAAATAGATTTTAAGATCTTACAAAATGAATACAATTGATAATTAATTTCACATGTTTTAAAATCCATACATATAAAAGAAGAATATTTGTTTTCTTTAAGGTAAGGACTATGGGGGCTATGAATTAGCTTCCGAGATGATCAACTGGCATGATTGTTATGAGCTTGTTGCTAAAATAGGTGGCAAAACATTACAAATGTTGCACCCCCTATGTGTGTCTATGCTTACAATGAATTTCTGTACAATTAAAGCCACAGGCTAGATTCTTTAGCACAATTTAAGTGGGGGTTTGTTGTGTCGGGTTGGGATCATTTGGTCTACAGCATGATGGTCGACAGTCATTAGGTCGACATGGGAAAAGGTCGACGTGGGTCTAGGTCACCATGGGAAAAGGTCGACATGGATCTAGGTCGAATGCTCATTAGTTTGACAGGTCATTCATTCGACAGTGTCTAGGTCGCCAGTCAAAAGGTCGACATGGCGTTTTTTTATTGTTTTTTGAGCCGACATGTGCCGACAGGCAGTATTTCATGCCCTACCATCCACTAGGATTGACATGGGGTTTTGCACTGTTTTTTGACCCGAATGTCAACACAGTCAACTTGGACACAGTTTAAAGCGCACCGCATCCCCTTGCATCGCTTGCTGAGCTGGCTATGCTTCAGGCACGATACCTCGCTACGCTCGGCACACTATTTTATTCTCCCACCACACCCTACTGGATGGTAGGGCATGAAATACCGCCTGTCGGCACATGTCGGCTCAAAAAACAGCAAAAAACCCCATGTCGACCTTTTGACTGGCGACCTAGACACTGTCGAACTAATGACCTGTCGAACTAATGACCCATGTCGAACTAATGACTGTCGACCATTATGCTGTAGACCAAATGACCGCAGCCCGTTGTGTCTACAGTGTGAATAAGATGCTACTGTACCACTGAACGTGATGGGAAATGTATAGTACTTCAGGAACTGCTGTGGCTGTGAATGTTGTCCATATGCCATATGGAGTAATCAAAAATCCATTACATGAGTCTAGGCTTTATTTACTATTTTTGTGCCTTTCTTTTACATAGCTGTGATTTATTGTGTGACTTTTATATTTATTTCCACAGCCTACTCCTTTGCCTGGTATATTGCTGCAGTTCCTGCCCTGGTGATTCTCCTGATAGTAGTGATTATATTAATAAGCAAACATAGGAAATCTGGAAAGAAGAAAGATTATGCTCCAGCCAAAGTTATGAATGGCTCATGGATCTTATTCTGTTAATGCAAATTACTTACTTCAGTAGAAACCAAAATGGTCAATATGTGCACAATCCTTCTCAAGCGAGAATCAGAAACAATACCCATCACATTTATTCCAACATTGTCATCCAGTTTTGTATCTAAACTGCATGTATTCAAAGCAATGTGAAGGCGGCCATGATTAAGCACACAAATAAAACCTATGAGTTGTTGTTTTGTGAACATGGATATACTTTGCATGCCTTAGAAGCCCATGTACTCGACTACAGAAAATCCTCAAGTTGTTATGGTAAAACACATTTACACAAGGCAAGGGGCCTGATTCAGACCCGATTTCTGGGTTGCGAATTTGCAGCCCAAGAGATTATCGAACGGCTGCGTATGTGCACGGTATGCAGTTCAAATGTGCAGGGTCCCCCTACGAACAAAGCCAGCGTTGGCCATTCGCAAGGTGATTGACAGCCGGGAGACGTTTGTTGGCGGCGAGCCAATGTTTTCTGGGAATACCCTGGAAAATGCAGGCGTTGCGCGGAGGGCCGTTGACGTCAGTTGCGGCTTCCATCTCTCCATAACCATCGATGCGATGTCTAGACTTACTCGGCGGCTGGGAAAACCAATAGATTGCAAATTGTTTTTCCACCAGTGTGCATGCCGGCGAACGCAATCACAGCTGTGCACAGGGGCGGGGGAAACTCTTGCAGAGTGGCGTTTAACTAATTGCTGGGCTTGGAAAATTTGCAACCCAGCAATCAGGTCTGAATCAAGCTTAAAATGTGGAGGGAGAACTTACAGCCTCCTTGTATGGTCTGCACTATTACAGTTATTACCCCATCGCTGGACCATAGGCTGTAATCTCTCCCTCCCCTCCTCCCAGCGGACACAGGCACCTCCCCAAGACAGAAATGAGCACTACAAGCTTGGGGATAGCAAAGTTTGCTGCAGTGAGCCAGTCCTGCATTCCTGGGTGCAGTCCGTTACGGTTTTTACGTTTTACCTAATCTTACACACATCTATAGAATGTTATGTGGATATGTATCATACATGTCTTTAGAATGAACATAACTAATAGGAGATGTTTAACACATCTATACTGTAGCTTTAGCTAATCAAAATGATAACTGCAGTAATATACTTTGTTTGTGGTGAACATGGGTGCTGTTATTGGTTTTCATTTTCATACATTATTCTCATGAATAAGACATACAACTGTGTTATTGTGTATAATGCTAATTCTAAATAATAAATTACACAATTTACTTTGTGTGTGTGTGTGTGTGTGTGTGTGTGTGTAAAAATTGCCACTATGGGCAGAGCCGGACGGAGCCATAGGCAACCTAGGCAATTGCCTAGGGCATTTGGATTGCCTAAGGACGCTCCACGCCTAGGGTTGTACACTGGCAGAGCTTTGGGGTACTTCCTGGTACTGTGTCCTGAGCTCAGCTCTGATCGAGCAGCTCATTAAACATCCGGCAGCAGGGAAAAGCATGAGGGGGCAGAGGCGGGCTGAGCTGGTAGACCATCCCCTTGGCAGATGCGGATTAAGGAGGCGGCACAGGAGCTACCGCCAATACCGGAAAACCCCCCTGCTGGTCGATCCATCAGATCAGCGTACTGACTCTGTGTCACGCTTCCCCGGACCGCGGGGGTCTCTTACCGGGTCCGGGGTCCAGCGTGGTGCGGCAGGCAGATTAGAGGTCCCTGGCGGCAGCGTCTGAGCGGTGCTCAGAAGCCTGGGAGACAGCCGTCCGGGCAGCGCGTCTCAGTCAGCTGCAGGGCTCTCCCTGCGGCGTCCTCCTCTGTGCGTAGTTCCGGCTTGGCGTGCACGCGTCCACTAGGGGCACGCGCACCGTGCTGAGCGTCTCTTAAAGGGACAGGCAGGAAATAGGTAGCAGCGCTGTAAGCATAAAAGGAATTCTCTGGCTCACACCTACTCCAGCGTTCCAGTGCCTTGTACCGTATCACACTTGCTATTGTTTTGACCCGGCTAGTTCCTGACGACTCTCCCGCTTGACCCCTGGTACTCCATTTGACCTCTCCGTGTATGACCTCAGCTTGCTCCCGACCATCCCTCCGTCTCATCCCAGTGTACCGCAACTGTGCCTCCCGTGTATGACCCGGCTTGATTTGGACCCTCTTTGCCTCTCCCCTGGGCACCTAACTGACCGCATTGTTACCGACTCGGCTAGACGACCGCCTCTCCATATTCCCTACTCCCAGCCTCCAGCTCATAAAGGGAAACCTAACCAGAGGACCGCGACCGACGTGTCGAGTGCCGCAGAAGCCCAAATCCCAATTGGAGGGGTCACTGGCAGAAAACCCTCGGCACGGTTAGACTCCGCACCTCTGCGTTAGGTCTAGCCAATTCCCGAGCTGATAGGCAGGTAGTCCAAGTATATTTGTGACAGCGGCCGGTCCATCTCCTAAGGAGCTTTTGGAGCATTTGCTAACCAGGGTGAATAAGCAGGAACAGGATCAGGCTCAGATCATGCAATGCCTGCAAACCTTGATGCAACGTATAGAAGCCCCCCGGCTCCACCGCCTCCGGCACCACTTCCTCCGGTGGCCGCAGCAAGTGCTGCTCCCCTTCGCATTCCGAACCCCGCTAAATTCGATGGGAACCCAAAGGAGTGTCGGGGATTCCTAAATCAGTGCCTCATCCAATTTGAAATACAGGCTGCATCCTTCCCGTCAGATAGGGCGAAGGTAGCCTACATGATTTCCCTACTCATGGGTCAAGCTCTGTCCTGGGCCTCCCCACTCTGGGAGAAGGATCATGCGGTGATTAATAGCATCACTGAATTCATCACCGAATTCCGTAAAGTTTTTGATGAACCGGGTAGGGTGACATCCGCTGCTTCAGCCATTCTCCGGCTAAGACAAGGAACCCAGACTGTGGGACAATACACGGTTCAGTTCAGGACCCTCGCATCCGAATTAGGGTGAAACGAGGAGGCTCTGATGGCCACGTTCACACAGGGGCTATCCGAGAAGATTAAAGATGAATTGGCAGGTCGGGAGCCGTCGACTTCTTTGGACGACCTAATTTCCTTATGTACACGGGTGGACCTCCATTACCAAGAGAGGGATAAGGAGAGGGAACAATCCCGGAAGTACAGTTTCAAGTTGGCACCCCGATTTATTCCTCCAGCAACTAGCCCACCTTCGGCATCGGCTTCCGTGGCAAGTCAGCAATTGGAGGAACCCATGCAGATTGGGAAAACTCGCCTTCCTTTCGCAGAAAGAGAGCGAAGATTTACAAATCGGCTGTGTCTGTATTGCGGGGAGTCAGGTCATCTTCTCTCTGCTTGTCCCAAGCGTCCGGGAAACGACAAGGCCTAACTGATTGTAAGGGGGTCAGGTTAGGCACATTATCATATACCTCTTCTCGAGTATCCGCAATCGGATTCACTATTGATGTAACCCTAATTTATGGGAACTCCTCCTTGATCTTCAAGGCCTTCCTAGACTCCGGTGCGGATGGTAACTTTATCACCGCAGAAACAGCTAAATGCTTGGGAGTCCCTTGTCACGGACTGACCAACCCCCTACACATTATAGGGGTGGATGGCAATAGGTTGCCCTTTTCAAGCATTCGTTCCAATACTTCAGTAGTACAGATGAAAGTGGGGATTCTTCATCAAGAGTCCATCTCCTTCTTCGTGCTTCCTTCAGCAGAAAATCCCGTCATTTTGGGATTGCCATGGCTACAGTTACATTCACCTGTGCTGGACTGGAAGCGTCCTCAAGTATTGGCATGGGGGAAGGAGTGTCAGGGGCGATGCCTTGAACAGATCAAACGACATTCCTGTACTGTATCTTCCTCCAAGCTGGGGTCCGGGGCCAAGCTTCCAATCTCTTATCAAGCCTTTGCGGACGTTTTCAGCAAGAAAGAAGCAGAGAAGTTGCCAGCCCATAGGATTTGGGACTGTGCTATCGATTTAGTTCCTGGGAAATGTCCTCCTCGTGGCCGAGTGTTCCCGTTGTCCATGGCGGAGTCTCAGGCAGTTTCAGAGTATATCAAGGATAATTTGGAGCGAGGTTTTATCAGGAAATCCAATTCACCAGCGGGAGCGGGTCTGTTTTTTGTCAAAAAGAAAGACGGGGGCCTCAGGCCTTGTATTGATTATAGGGGTCTCAATGCCATCACTGTAAAGGATCGTTTTCCCCTTCCTCTCATCTCTGAACTCTTTGACAAAATCAAAGGGGCACGTTTTTTCACGAAACTGGATCTCCGTGGGGCATATAATTTGATCCAAATTAGGTCAGGAGATGAGTGGAAGACGGCCTTCAACACGCGAGATGGAAACTTTGAGTACTTAGTGATGCCATTCGGCTTGAGCAACGCCCCGGCAGTTTTTCAGAGATACATGAATCATATCTTCCAAGATCTGTTGAACAAATTTGTAATTGTCTACCTGGATGACATCTTAATTTTTTCAGGAAACCTTCATGCACATCAGCAGCATTTTCAAGAAGTTCTAGCTCGCCTTCGTAAGCACCGGTTGTACTGCAAACTAGAGAAATGCTCATTCGAACAACAAGATATGCCTTTCTTGGGGTTCATTGTTACTGGTTCAGAGTTACGGATGGACCCAAAAAAATTGTCTGCAATCTCTGATTGGCCGCAACCGGTGGGGTTGAAATCCATTCAACGCTTTTTGGGTTTTTGCAACTTCTACAGACAGTTTATAAAAGATTACTCTTCTGTGGTAGCTCCAATAACCAAGCTTACTCGCAAAGGAGAGAATACTAAGGAGTGGTCTTCGGAAGCTAAGCAAGCCTTTTCGTTACTCAAGCAACTCTTTGTGTCTGCACCCATCCTAAGGCGGCCTGATCCTGACAAACCCTTCTTTGTGGAAGTGGATGCATCTTCAGTAGGGGTGGGGGCAGTTCTTTCCCAAAAAGATGAGGCTAACAAATGGTACGCCTGTGATTTCTTCTCCAAGAAATTTCAACCTGCAGAAAGAAATTACGCAGTGGGAGATAAAGAGCTGTTAGCCATCAAATTGGCTTTACAAGAATGGCGTCATATATTAGAGGGCGCAAGATTCCCAGTAACAGTCTATACTGACCACAGAAACCTGATGTACCTTAAGACGGCCCATTGCTTAAATTACAGACAGGCTAGATGGTCCTTATTTTTTGACCGATTCAATCTAGTGTTAACTTATCGTCCAGGAGACAAAAACATTAAAGCAGATGCACTTTCGCGAGTCTTTGGGCCAGCTGCTTCAGAGGAGTTAAATGACCAGAAGCCCATCTTAAAGTCATCTTGTTTTATTGCATCCTCCAAGAAGATTAAAGTTCCTGTAGGGAAGACGTTTGTGCCATTAAAATCTCGAACTAAACTTCTACGTTCGTTCCACTCCTCTCACTTCACCGGACCCGCTGGTACTAAGAAGACTACAGAGATCATTTGTCGTAACTACTGGTGGCCATCAGTCAAAACAGACATCAAGAACTTTGTAGCTGCCTGCGATACATGTGCTCAACACAAGTCTATACCACAAGCTCCAGCTGGGTTGCTTCAGCCTCTTCCAGTTCCAAGTCACCCCTGGGTTGACATTTCGATGGATTTCATCACCGAGCTTCCTGTTAGCCAGGGTTTTAATACTATCTGGGTGGTGGTGGATCGTTTTTCCAAGGCGG
Organism: Crinia signifera; assembly: GCF_055691185.1. Classification (NCBI taxonomy): domain Eukaryota; kingdom Metazoa; phylum Chordata; class Amphibia; order Anura; family Myobatrachidae; genus Crinia; species Crinia signifera. Next base: position 259,861,771 of record NC_139218.1, read on the forward strand.
CCCATTTCATTCCCCTCAAGGGTCTTCGATCTGCTTCTCAGCTTGCCGAGAGTTTTATCAAAAATATCTTTAGGTTGCACGGATTTCCTCAAAGTATTGTGTCAGATAGAGGAGTCCAATTCACTTTCAAGTTTTGGCGAGCTTTATGCTCTTCTTTTAACATCAAACTCAACTTCTCTTCGGCTTACCACCCCCAGAGCAATGGACAAACCGAAAGGGTTAACCAAGACCTTGAGAAGTTCTTAAGGATTTACGTGTCAGCCAATCAGGATGATTGGGCGTCCCTGCTCCCCTGGGCAGAGTTTGCCCACAACAATCTCTACCATGAGTCCACCGGGCATTCCCCATTCTTCATTCAAAATGGATTTCATCCTAATCTTCCTGAAGTTTTTTCCAAATCTTCTAGTACTCTGCCAGCCGTTCAACATACGGTCAAGAAATTTTTGAGCATCTGGTCTGAGGTAAGAAGAAACCTTAGTAAATCCTCTGATCGCTACAGACGCTTCGACAATTATAAAAGGAAAGAAGCTCCTCAATTTAAGCCCGGAGATAGAGTATCGCTCTCCACGAGACACTTAAGGCTCAAAGTCCCATCCATGAAATTAGCTCAAAAATTCATCGGCCCCTTTCATGTTTTTCAAGTAGTTAATCCAGTGGCAGTAAGACTCAAACTTCCTAGATCTCTTAGGATTCCCAACGTCTTTCATGTGTCACTTTTAAAACCGCTTATTGTCAATAGGTTCTCTTCCCTCAGACGTCCTTATACACCCCTCCTGGTAGGAGGTCATGAGGAATATGAGATAAGTCAGATTCTGGATTCAAGGGTTTCCAGGGGTCGTGTTCAATTCCTCATTGACTGGAAAGGATTCGGTCCTGAAGAGCGTTGCTGGGTCAAGGCTTCTGAAATTCACGCCCCACAGTTACTCCACAAATTCCATCGAAAATATCCCAACAAACCTAGGGGAGGGGGTAATGTCACGCTTCCCCGGACCGCGGGGGTCTCTTACCGGGTCCGGGGTCCAGCGTGGTGCGGCAGGCAGATTAGAGGTCCCGGGCGGCAGCTTCTGAGCGGTGCTCAGAAGCCTGGGAGACAGCCGTCCGGGCAGCGCGTCTCCGTCAGCTGCAGGGCTCTCCCTGCGGCGTCCTCCTCTGTGCGTAGTTCCGGCTTGGCGTGCACGCGTCCACTAGGGGCGGCCGCGCCGTGCTGAGCGTCTCTTAAAGGGACAGGCAGGAAATAGGTAGCAGCGCTGCAAGCATAAAAGGAAGTCTCTGACAGGGGAACTCTGCCAGAGTATAGGCTCACACCTACTCCAGCGTTCCAGTGCCTTGTACCGTATCACACTTGCTATTGTTTTGACCCGGCTAGTTCCTGACGACTCTCCCGCTTGACCCCTGGTACTCCATTTGACCTCTCCGTGTATGACCTCAGCTTGCTCCCGACCATCCCTCCATCTCATCCCAGTGTACCGCAACTGTGCCTCCTGTGTATGACCCGGCTTGATTTGGACCCTCTTTGCCTCTCCCCTGGGCACCTAACTGACCGCATTGTTACCGACTCGGCTAGACGACCGCCTCTCCATATTCCCTACTCCCGGCCTCCAGCTCATAAAGGGAAACCTAACCAGAGGACCGCGACCGACGTGTCGAGTGCCGCAGAAGCCCAAATCCCAATTGGAGGGGTCACTGGCAGAAAACCCTCGGCACAGTTAGACTCCGCACCTCTGCGTTAGGTCTAGCCAATTCCCGAGCTGATAGGCAGGTAGTCCAAGTATATTTGTGACACTCTGAGACGGAGTAGCTCAGGCTGCAGAATGTCACTGCATATGATGCTGCATAGCCTGGGCTGACTTACACTAGAGGAAGGTATAGCGCGCAGTTCCTCTCCTTGAAAGTACCGCCTGCCTACCATTCCTCTCATCCTCACCTCACACCATGCTGTATCCGCCTTCTGGCATCTCCTCACTGTCTATCCCCCACACCCCCACCACCACTCATGGGCTGCATGATGTAAGAACCCCTGCAACACAGAGCTGCTCAAGGTAACTGTTCTCTGACCTGTGCACCTCACATTCAGAGATTAATGGTATACTGTACTCTGTCTCCATGTCTCTCTCTCTCTTTCTCTCTCTGTGCCTCTCTCTCTCCTGCTCTGTACCCCTGCCCCCCCTCTCTCTGTATCACTCTCTTTTTCTGCATCTCTCTCCCCTTTCCCTCTCTCTTTCTATGTTTCTCTGTCCATCTCTGAAGCTGCCCATACACGGCCGATGCCGGGCTGTGCGTTTCTTGCTTTGAGGTGCGCGCTCCCGCGGCACCTCATCGCACAGTACAAAAAGTATGTGCTTGCACATACTTTTTGTACATAGTTCTCATCACATTGCATCGCATTGCATGCACATGCAATGCAATGTGATGTGATCTGTGCTATTTAAGCCCACAACGCATGCCCGTATCGGGCTGTGTATGGGCAGCTTTAATCTTCATGCTCCCCTCTCCATGTTTCTCCACACCCCTTTCTCTCTTCATGTCTCCATCTCTCCCCATGTACCTTCCTCATATATAATATATAACATATTTGGAAAGCTTTTCCTAAAAATCTTGCATTTGCCCCTGAGCGCTAGTCCCTCTCTCATCAGCCCTTTATATGCCAGATGTTTTATGTGTTTTTTTTACATTTATATTGTTTAAAAAACAAACAAAAAAAAAGCATTATAGCTTAGCCTGATGCCGGAGTGCACCGCTACTCAAACCATTCCAATGCTGCCTTTGCTTATAGAGTAGATAGATAGATAGATAGATAGATAGATAGATAGATAGATAGATAGATAGATAGATAGATAGATAGATAGATAGATAGCTTAGATAGATAGATAGAGGCACAACTAGTGCTGGTCTACTGCATCAGGGCATGCCACAATAAAGTGGCGGAATTATCTGGTAGGGGGCACTAACAAAAATCTTGCCTAGGGCATCCAAATAGTTAGGGCCGGCTCTGACTATGGGGATTATTCTGATTCACTCGGAAAGGCACAATCACTCCCTAATGGACAAAATCTAATGCACTGCAGGTGGGGCTGATGTAACATGTGCAGAGAGTTAGATTTGGGTGGGATTTGTCAGGGCCGAAACTAGGGTTTCCGGCGCCCGGGACAAGGCAGTCATTTGGTGCCCCCCCCTGGTGGGCCAAATGACTGCCTTGCCCCTGGCGAGGGAGACACCCCCCCCCTCCCCTGAATTCAGCCAATCAGTGTCCGGCAAGTCTTTTCAAAGTCATCAGCGCTTCCCGCCGCGCTAGTAGGAGAGACGGACGGAGTCAAGCTGCTGCTACAGTGGCTACCCGGAACCCTGCCTGTCACCGGACCTCCGCTGGCTGTCCCCGGACCTGACAGTGCCCCCCCCCTCTAGCGCCCGGTGCGTGTGACCCCCCTGCCCCCCCTAGTTACGGCCCTGGGTTTGTACTTCAAACTGATATCTATATTGCAGTGTAAAAATAAAGCAGCCAGTATTTAACATTAAAACACCCAAATATAACGCTCTCTGCACATGTTACATCAGCCCCACCTTTAGTGCATATGCTTTTGTCCATAAGAGAATGATTGTGCCTTTCCGAGTGAACCAGAATAACTCCTATGTCAGCAGTTGCTATGAGAACATTTGCAATGATTGCTAAATAAGGGAGAGTACACACACTGCTGTACATTGTGAGAAAAGTGTGTAACATCAGTTGCAGGAGTTCTATTGCTGATATAATATTGCCTTAGCTAGGGATTCCTGAAGGTCATCCTGATTAAATGAGCTGCTGATTTTATGCATTTCCTGTCCCACAGTATTTATTTCCTTAGATGTTTTTTTGTTGTTGTTGAATAAACATTTTATAATTTCCAATAAGAAATGCATAACAATTTAATTTAACACAATTTGGTTTGGGGGACCATTACAGAATAATAAGTTGGAGTCCAGGTATCATAGTCCTGTTGTGCAGACACAATCTGCGGATCACAGGTATCAGTGTAGACATCAAATCTGGTGCATGAAGCTCGTTCTTGAGAGCAAATTCCCGACAATCAACACAGATGGTTTGCATTAGGCTCACAAATTGTGTCAACTTGGAACAGTAATTTATTTTAATTCGGTCCCATATAACTTATTAATTTATCTTACAACAATCTTGACATAGCACATAAGTTGAAAGAGAGTGGGAAGACAGGGGAGGAAAAGGAGAGGGTGGAATCAGATGCCTACTTGTTCTACTAGTGTGTGTTCCGCGGGTCTCGGCTGTCTCCAGGCCCAAATCTGAGATACAGGCGAATAGCTCGCGCCAAGAGCTTGTACTACATGTGGAATGTGAGAGGGGTCATGTGCGTGGGTTTAGGATACTGTGCGAAACACACCGTCTTTACATAGTGCCATTACTCTGACACGGAACCTCTCTAGCAAGAGCCCAGGATTGGTGCTCTGCATACAGGTAGATCTTTGACAGTGTCTTTGTCGAGGGTGAGTATGTATCTCTCCCACTTTCTGTGGAAACGAGATTCACCAGTACAGGACAGTTCAGGTAGATATTTGCGGTTGTAGTACATTTGCTGCAGTGTCATTCTATGTAAATCATCTAACATCGGACTGGTCTTGGCTATCCAGTGCTTTTTATATATTTTTTTTCGAGATTGTAAACAGGACAGTAAGCAAGGGTACCACCTCTTTGTGCTGAGCCATGTCCGCCCAATCAGTAAAGCTAATACACAGACAGGCTTTGGGGTGAGTGCTGATGTTGATATGAAGTTGGGAGTTTATAAATACAAATAGTTTATTCCAATACCTCCTAATTTTGTAACAGTCCCAAAAGCAGTGAAATAGGGAAGCTGCTATCATTCCGCACTTTGGACATCGTCCCTCCTCTCCAGAGATGAAGTGGGCTCTGACACTAGGAGACGTGTAGGTGCACCTCTTGTAAGTATGCGGAGTGCAAGGTATGCAACGTGGTGGCATAGCCTTTCATTAAATCTTCCGCTGAGTGAACTCCCTCTACATCGTGGTGCCATCCGTCTGCAAGCTTGACCATGTATGTGGTGGAGGGTATGTTAACTAGGAGAGTGTATATGTGTTTAAGTTTGTAGGCCCGGGTTTCCCATTTTCTGATTACCTTTAGAATTTCATCAGTGATTTGGCGGTGAGTGTGTGAGAGTTGTAGTGATTGTACGTAGTGTCGTATATGAAGATACATGTAAAAGTTGGAATTGGGTAATGAGTATCTTTCCGGCAGATCATTGAATAAAAGGATTTTGCCTCCAGGGTCAAATACTTGGTTGGCTGTTGATAGACCTTTTTCTCTCCACTAGAGGAAGGCGGAATTTTGTATTGATTGTATGAAGGATGGGTTTCCCCACAGAGTGATTGTCATTGCCAAGGGCTCCAATGCTATGGCAAACAACAGACGTGAGAGGGGACATCCCTGCCTTGTGCCTTTCTCTATAGTGAAGGGGTCTGATAGAAATCCATTACATGCTATTTGAGTTTGTGGATTATGGTATAGCAAGCGTATTGTGTTGATAAAAGCCTCAGGAAATTTTAATTTTTGTAGGGTGTCGCAGAGGGGAGGCCACTCGATAAGGTTGAAGGCCTTCTCGGCATCTAGAGAAAGCACCACACTTTGGGTTCGGGGCAGGGCGACATGAGATGTTGCCAGAGCCGCTATAACCTTCCTCACGTTGACTACCGAGTGTCTCCCCGCTATGAACCCCGTCTGATTGGGGTGGATTATCTGGGGCATTGTCATTTTCAGTCTATTCGCTATTATTTTTGCTAACAACTTGTAATCCAAGGTTATTAAGGATATTGGCCGGTAAGAGCCTGGGAGGGAGAGATCCCTGTCAGGTTTGGGAAGAATCTTGAGGGTAGCAGAGTTGTGCAATGGGGGAGTGTGATCTGTAAGCATGCCGTTGAACGCCTTTGTTAGTATAGGGGTAAGTGCGGGAGCTAGCAATTTGTAAAATTCTCCACTGTAGCCATCTGGGCCGGGTGCCTTGTTTGGTTTTATGCTCTTTATCGCTGCTGAAACTTCTGCTTACGTTATCACCAAGACTAGAGTGTTGGACATCTTGTTAGTTAGGGCAGGGTAGGTTATGGAATCCCATTCCGTTATTGAGGGGGGAGGGCATGGTTCTGAGGCCCCTTGGGGAGTAGGGCCAGGTACCTTTGGAGGGGAAGAGGAGTACAAAGTCCTATAAAATTGTTGCATGGTTTGAGCAATCTGAGAGTTTGATTGGGTCAAGGAACTATCCGCCTTACATAGGGGGTGGACTATTGCAGGTTTGTAAGAACCTTTGAGGAGGTTGGACAATAGAGCACCCACTTTATTGCCGAATCAGTGGAACTTATAGTTGACCGTAAAAAATATCTATCACCCATATCCGCCAGATACTCCTCAAAATGTGTCTTTGCCAGGAGATATAGCTGTTTAGACCCAGGGGAGGGGGGGGGATTTTAAGTTTTGAAATGCTTCCGTTAGGGCCTTTTGTAGTGTTAGGTATTTTTTCGAGTAGTTTTTGTTTGCGGCTGCCGTGAAGGAGACTACAGAGCCACGTATTACTGGCTTCAGAGCCATCCAGAATAGGGAGGGATTAGAGTCAGCTGTGGATGCATTGTCTTTGCAATAATTCTGGATTTCTAGTTCTAGTAGGTCTCTGAACTTTTGGGAATTACAGAGTCTAGATGGGAATCTCCATAGTTCATTGGCGCCTGGTTCATCTGGTATATGTATATGGGTTGTTATTATTGCGTGGTCTGAGAGAACTATGGGCGCTATATTGGACCTTGTAGAAAGGGGGAAAATGGTAAGTGACATGAAGATGTAATCGATGCGGGAAAGGGATCCATGAGCAGAGGATAAGCAAGTATAATCCCTGTCTAGGGGGTGGTGTGCTCTCCACACATCAATCACCTGCAAAGAGTCTTGTATTAGTGTTATGCCTATTTTGGGTGTAGAAGAGGGGGTACTTCTGTTTGTAGATCTGTCTAGTGTTGGGGAGGCAACAATGTTAAAGTCGCCACCCACGATGAGGTTCTCATTTACATAAGGAGCTAGGAGAGCTAAAATTGCTCAGTGTGTATGCCTCATAGCAATGGCAATGTGCAGTCCCGCGCATCGCTATCGCCAGGCTAGATGATTCAAGCCTGCAGTATATATATAGTCATCGCCAGTGTTCTCTCATCAGAGATCACTGGCCGTGACAGATAGCTCAGCACACATCGCTGGTGCATCACTGTGTGCTGAGCAATCTGTGTTGAGCAATCTGTTCTTAACTACATTAATCAACACAGTAACAGCACCCCGTGTGTATGGGGCAAAATCCATTGAATGATGACCGCAATCATACATTAAGAGGGAAGTCCAGGAGTAGAACATTTTGTACCTAATGGAATGGGTCATGTTGGAGGCTATGCTATTCATGCTACCAATTCTGGTCTGACAGAAACTGTTTAGCAATCACCGATTAGTCTTGTGTAATCTGTGTCAATGAGAAACTGATGTTTCCACACTCAATAATAATAACTGCTATGAGCAGCAGAATTAAATGTTAGCTGAATCAGTTCAATCTGCATCCTGTTGTGCCAGGATTGTTTGTTGTGGTTCTCATTATTTTTCACAGATTAGGAACATTAATATCAATGTAATGCCTCCTCTGGGGAGTTATGCATAAGCGACTCCCTTTGGCACTAGGCCTTGGCACCGCCACAAGGGTATGTGACAAAGTAACAGAAAAATTCTGCAAGTGAGAGGCAGATGTACAGTACTAAGCTTTGGAGACTTATTTATTGATAATGCAATGATGCATGAAGTTGTCATCCTTTCAGCATTCATCAAACAGCGGTAAAGTAAGTTTACAGCTGTGTGCCCTTGTGTTTGCCCATGACAGCAATGGGGACCCAGCATCATGCTTGCCTACTACCATGAGGGAGAAAATGCTCTGTTCCTGGACTTCCCTGGTAATGTATGATTGCCAGCACCTGTGGTGAAACACCTTTCTTGTCAATTACCTTTCCGTTTTGCCGCTGTGCCTTCCAGGCATGACCAGGTCCCCACTTGGTGAAGCACATGTGCAGACTGGACATTGTGCATGCACGCAGTGCCATCTTTGCACATGGGCTTAGCGGCAATTGCCCAAGGTCCGCATAGTCCTAGTGTCCCAGGCCGGCCTGATCCACCATTGTCTGAATAAGGGAGTCGGGGACAGCGGGCAGAGATCGGGAACAGCTGAGCAGAGTCTGTATGGCTGTATTCAGAGCAGGTCCGCAGATAATTTAAATCTCATGCTAGCTCATGAGCCATTAGGAGTGGCAGTGGTAGTTCCTGACTGGCTGCTGGACGGCAAGCCAATCAGAATATATGTGGTATTATGTGTAATGGCTGTTACAGTATGCGTAATCCTTGTGCAGTGTGTCTAATGGGCTCTACCCCTGTATATATAATTATACCTATGTATGCATATATGTGTATATTGTAACAAATGACCTTCCACCAAATGGGATATGGGAGGTTATTCTGATCGGAGCGGCCAAACGTGCGTACGGTCACTATTAGCGTACGCTCTCCGTACGCGGCCGTTGGGGTTAAGTCCACCCACAACTCAGCCGCATACGTACGGGCAGAAACAACGTCGAAGGGGAGTGGCGTACAATTGAGCGTACGCCAACGTACACGGACGGACCAGCCCTTACACTCCGACAACTGGCGTACAATTGAGCGTACGCCACCGTTTACGGACGTCTCTCGTCCGTCTTCCCACCGACTTCTTGCGGCTATCTGAGCGTACGCCAGCTTGCACGGACGGGTCCATATTGTTTTCAATAGAAAACTCAGCTTATGTCACCGCTCGTGAGAGTGAGCGTACGTCCGTGTACGCTGGCATACCCTTCACATATATGGACCTGCAAATCTTGCCTTTCAACTATAATTATGAAAATTAATTAATTGATTGAATTAATTAATGTGCAAAATAGTGGGCATGGGCTTAAAACATTGCTGAAACATCCTTTGTAGGTGTTAGATGTGGTTTATGTTATTGTATCATAAATACAAAACCTATGTTTGTATTAGAGTGAACACGTTGACACATGTCGACTTGTGTAGATTGAGTGTGCTACTGTGTAAAGTCTATGAAAGCACGTAGTGAATGTGTCTAACTGTTTAACAAATACCTACCTTAGCATATATAAGCAGGTCTTAAAAAGATTCTTACCTTAAATTAAACAAACCTTTAAATGTAGAGAAGTATAGAAAGATAAGCTTCCAATGTGTTTGAGTGCTGTGTGTGGCTTGCAGGTAGTGAAATCATGGTTTTGACTTAATAGACTGCAGCATTGCTTATTACATTCAGGTGTATGTGTTTGAGTAGTAATCAGCGTAAATTAGCAAACCCAGGCGCACGCTGGCATGCGGTATCTGTAGGGGTGGTCTGAGGTGGCGGTTGGCGGCCGCCTGTTTTGTGTCCGAAATGAACGGTGCTTTAGTCGATCGTGCGGTAGTAGCACCGTTCATTTTTGGTGCACACCCCCGTGTACGCCCATGTTTACGCCCATTTTCCCTCATTATTTCGGCCGCTCCCCTCAACACGCCCCTATGCCGCCCCCAATGCCCGTACTCTCGCGTACAGGTTTTTTCGCACGGAGAGACCCGTCCGTAAGCGTTGTGGAGTGTTCGCGCCTGCGCATTAGCGAATGTACGCATGCGCAGATCATGAAAAACCCCGGAACGTACGCGTACGGCCCGGCCGCACCAACCAGAATAAGGCCCATGGTCACTGGATCTAAAAGCATTAGGTCGACATGCAGGAAGGTCGACAGGATCATGAGGTAGATATTTGGAAGGGAGACAGTCAAAAGGTCAACATGGGGCTTTTCACTTTTTTTGAGCCAACATGTATCGACAGCATAGGCGTGCGCAGACCATTTTTTTAGGGGGTGCACCATTTTAGGGGGGTGTCGATCACTGCTTAATTGACAGCAATGCAAACTAAATAGGGGACTTATTTATGTATATGGGTTGTGTATGTAGAATGAATCATTTCCCCCACACAGCGCACTGCAAAAATTTACACTGTAATGCCATATCCCCCAACTTTGGAAGTTTAGCAGGTGGGATGCTGCTGCTGTGCGCCGGAGGCGCGCCGAAATTTTCGGGGAGCGTGTCCTAATTTGGGGGCATGGCCTATACTCGCGGCTCTTCCGCGAGGCCACGCCCCCATTTTGCCGCTATGGGGGCATGACCCAGAGGCTCTGTGAGCCTCTAGCCATGCCCCCAGCCCCCTGGCTGCGGGAATAGACGCTGTGCGCATGCATGTTAATTCCACCGCTGCTTAGCAGCTGACAGGGGGGACTCCCAACAGCCCCCCTACACCGCGGGACACTGCCGCCCGCGGGTGGGACAGCGGGACAGGCCCTGACAATCGGGACTGTCCCGATAAAATCAGGACTGTTGGGAGGTATGTAATGCCCATTACACATAATGCCACACACTGTAATAACCATTAAACAAAACACCACACACCATAATGCCCATTAAACATAATGCCACATACTGTAAACCTCATTAAACAAAGTGCCACACACCCTGATGGCCATTAAACATAATGACACATACCATAAAGCTCATTAAACATAATGAGCATATCCAGGGGGGGGGGGGTGTCAGTAGAATACTGACAGGAAGCGCTGTCACAGCTCCCCCGTGCATTGAATATACCCCAGTGACTGCTGCAGCAGTAGATCACATTTATTCACTTTACCTTCTTTTTTTTTCAAGCGACTATCATGCTTCCTCCTAGGAGGAGCACTTGACGTTGCTCAGGCTCGGTGTGCTGGCGAGTGGCGACGGCGGTGTGGCATCCTCTGCTCAGCGCTGGAGGCGGGAGTGAGTGCGGGCGGCAGGACATGGTGCGCAGTGTGGCGTCACCACGTTGCGCCGTTTTATGTCTATAGAGGCGGGGGCGGGGCTGACATATTCAAAGAAGCCGGGTAAGTTCACAGCATCGCCGTCAACACCCGTCCTGGTCTGCTGCCTGTGGCGGCAGGCAGGTGATGAAGTCTCCTCCTGACCAGCCGGTAACCAGGTGCTGCTGTTGCGGGGCAGGAAGCTACATATTGCGTGCACTCGTGTGGGGGGTTCCAGCGGTCATTAGAAGGTGCCTGTGCACCCCCGGCACCCCCCGTGTGCACGCCTATGACCGACAGCTGGTGTTTCATGTCCTACAATCCACTAGGGCATGCTGGTAGAATAAAATAGTGTGCTGAGCCTAGCAAAGCACCGTGCCTGAAGCATGGCAAGCACAGCGAGCTTGACACAGTTCTACGTTTTAGTGCCCATGTCGACTGTGTCGACATGTGTATTAAAAAGTGTAAAACCCCATGTCAATGTTTTGACTGTCGACCTTCAGTCATGTCAACCTTCCTGCATGTTGACCTAGTTGGTGTCTATCCAATGATCCATATCCCCACCAGACAAGATTCTGGCACAGTTGTGGGGTAAAGTAGTCCGTTTACTTCCACAGCACATGAAACATTTCTTTCCACAGCAAACTTACAGGGTACCTTAACCAGTCCATAAACGGCATACATGATCACAGGCTCAGGGGCGTAACTATAGCACCGCAGCCCCCGCCACCGCGGGGGGGGGGGGCGCTGTGCATGTGGGGACGCCGGGGGCTGCGGTGCTATAGTTACCACCCCCCCAATCCCCTGCAGACTTACGTATCTTGCTGGTCCCGGCGGCTCCGTTCTTCTGATGAGGACCACAACAAAATGGCCGCCCCCATATAGCAAACAGTTCTCTGAAACTGTCTGCTGTACGGGGGCGGCCATTTTGTGGTGGTCCTCAGCAGATGAACGGACGGAGCCGCCAGGACCAGCGCGATAGGTAAGACTGCGGGGGAGGGGGTTAGCATAGGCGACGGGGCGACGCGGCGGGGGGGGGGGTGCTTGACGGGGCGGCGGCGGGGGGTGGGTATGGGCGCCCCCCCCTAACGGCGGGGGGGCGCCCAAAACATAGCTACGCCACTGCACAGGCTCCCTGTCTCTAGCCCACTGACCCAGCACCCTCTATCACCTGGCCACTTGCTGGCCTCAGGAGACCTGAGCCCTTGCACTAACAAGCTTAAATAAAGTGTGACACATGTGTGCCTGATTGCTGGAAGTGCTTGCTCCAACACCTGGAGTGGATCTGCATGGGTGTGTCCTCAGGTATGTCCTCAGGTATGTGTACACACGGGGGCGATAGGGGCTGAAATCGCTGGGAATATGGTCGCTGAGCGACAATATTGCCAGTGATTGGAGTGTGCACCAGCGATAAATCGCTGGGTGCGCGCTCCCGTTTTCAGCCCCTGAATGGTCGCTGGTCGGAGGAGCATGCTCCTCCGACCAGCGACATCCCCTGCCTCTTCACCCAGCAGTGTTTAAATTTTCATCTGCAACCATCTCTGGTCGCAGCTGAAAACGGGACACGGGGCAATATGATTGCTGAGCAATATATTGCTAGCAATATATTGCTCAGCAATCATATTGCCCCGTGTGTACGCACCTTAAGTCCTAAACCCAGGCAGCTTTGGCCCTTATGAAACTGATCAACTGTGCCCTGGCCTGCAAACATCCGGGGTGATATGCGGAATGGATTGTCCACCATAACTATATATAGAGAGAGAGAGAGAGAGAGAGGCCCTTATTCTGATCGGTGCGGATATTCCCGCATTCTTACGGAGCGGTCCGCACGCCACGGTGTTCTGCCGCGTGCGGCCATCGTCCGTAGAAACGCCCACGGGTCCTCCGCATTCGGACGGACTCACTCTTTAAGAACAGGGCGTGTTTACGGACGACATACAAACCATGCGTGTGCGGGAGAAACACTCCGATTCTGCAAGGTATTACAGAGTATTACAGAGTATGCTCGGGAATACCGCATCCGAACGGGAGCCAAGCGGTGCTACCGCCCGTAAGCGGTGTATTTACGCCAAACAACCCACTATTATGTCAATTCTGCAATACATCACATGACCCACTTATTCAATTACCTATCCTCATAAAAAAATGCTTATTTGGAATTGGAATCAATTAGATTCCAATATATCCTTACAAGCATGCCTAACACATGCATTGCACACATTAACCCTTACAGCAATTGAAGTGCAATGGTTTGTATTAGACCCTGTGTAAAATATTATAAACAATCTACACATATACTGTTTAATGTGCAAAGAAAACCAACAACTTTGAACTTGCATAAATTATTTATTACCAGGAACAATTAACAATTAAATATAAAAAAACCAAAGAAAAAATTATATAAGTAAATCGCGCAGGTCCTGCAGATCGGCTAATAATAGCCGTAAATGGTGTTCCGCACGCAGGAGGGCCCCACGAACCCCCTCATCTGGCGGTGTTGTGGCATCTGTGGGCATGTCAAAGGGGCAAAAATTAGTTATGATATTCATGCATACATTTCACATACTGCTACATACATTGCAGAAATGCTAGTTGACATGTGTGTGTATATATATATATATATATATGTAGAGAGATAGAGACACACATAGATAAATAGATATGACACATACATATATACATACATGCAAACTTATTTACTACATACTGTGTTTTTTTCCCTCTACCCTTTACTCTGCAGAAGACATAACAGTCATAGTGTTTCTTCTCAGTCACAACCCACCCATGACTAACCAATGACAAGCATGTCATGGCCTCCGTCAATAAGAACTTGTCACAATCTCCTCAGTCTAAGTTCAGTGATGGTTCGTGGCATGGGAGTTATGCAAATGTCAGGAATGCACAGTACACATCCTCAAAATCATAATTCAGTCTAAACCAACCTACAATTCTGTGAGGCCAAAAAAACAATCTGAACTACAGGGGGTGTTTAGGTAGAGGAGGCTCCTGGGACACTGGCAACTTGTGACTCCATTCCAAGGTAGGCCGGGCCATACTCCATTTATAGCATACATCCTATAGTTTATAAATAACATTCACCAAAAATATAGATTCCACTATTTGATGGGTCATAATCAACGCTTGCAGCAGGTGAATTTAATCCACAAATGATCCACTCATCCCTTTACTCCAGGATCCTGTTTAACTGCAACGGTTATGTGGCAGTCAAAATGGAGCTCCAAGCCATCCCACAAACCTGTGTAATTCAGAGGTGTCCTGGATGAAAGGGATGCCTTGGACACCCCATCTAACCCGTACCTGTATCTGTAGCTACCCACTTTGGGGTCTGTATTAATAGTAGTGTACCAAAATTTTTAATCACCAGTGCTACATAACAAATACCAGTCCAACTACTTCATGAATGATGCATTATGTAAACATACCGATCTGATGGGACTCCGGGGCCTCACACGCCTCCTCCCCCTCGGATTCGGACACCTCTGGGGCAACCGTGGCCTCCTCAGCCACCTCCTCCGCCAGCTCCTCCGCCACCATCACCTCCTCCACCTCCTCCGCCACAACCACCTCCTCCACCACCACCACCTCCTCCACCACCTCCTCCACCACCACCACCTCCTCCACCTCCTCCTCCGCCACCAACACCTCCTCCACCTCCTCCTCTGCCACCAACTCCTCTTCCACCTCCTCCACCACCACCTCCTCAGGCACCTCCTCCTCCTCCACCACCTCCTCCACCATCTCCTCCACCATCTCCTCCACCATCTCCTCCACCTCCTCCACTTGCTCCTCCACCATTTCCTCCTCCTCCTCCACTTGCTCCTCCTCCACCCTCGCCGCCACCTCCTCATCACGCTCTTGCGCCTGCTCCTCCGCCAGGGCTGCCTCGGCCTGCTCCCGTGCCTGTTGTGCTCGGGCTCGTGCTGTGTGGTAGAAAACAAAATCATGGTCAATGTCGGGTCATTGGGGCACATGTAGTAATCCATAACAAGACATACATGGAAGGGTGATAATGTTGGCAAACGATGCTTGAAAGTAGCTCCTTACTGTTAATGGACTCCAAAATGTGACATTTAAGTTATTATGTGATTGTTAGTAATTTGTTCAATCATTACAACCCTGGCATTTATCAATGTTGAACACATATTAGATCTGGCACATTGTATGCATCTGAATCATGAATGCTATGTCATTACATATAAAAGCCACATGACTGCATGTTAACCAGGAAGAAGCACACATAACAGTCTATGGACTTTTAAACCCATGGACACCCACTTATCATGAGACACATTTTATTGTTTATAGATGGTATGATGTAAGTGCGAAATTTCATAGCTAAAATACTCACAATCAGCTATCTCGCCCCTAATTTGCTGGAGAAGCTGGGGCTGGCGCCTGCGGAGGTCCGACCACCGCCTCTCGAGCTGGCCGATGCTCCTCCGCACCCGGGTGCGGGCGTAAATCCGGCGCCCTGCCGCAGCATAGGCCCGCCGCTTCTGCCCATTTGTGATAAAGGGCCCCGCACGGCCCAGCCTTGTCTCCATGACGGAGACCAGAGCCCTCAGCTCCGCAGGCGAAAATGGCTCTGCCCTGCGTGTCTCCGCCATGTTAACAATGGCATCAATCAACCAATCAGGTGGTGTCATTGGTTTATCACAGTTATTTGTGTTAATAACTTTATTGTTCATCTTTACATGAACAGCGTCTCTGCGCCAACACAAATGGTGACAATTTTGCATGCCTTAAAAACAGTAGTGCTGATGTATGGGAATGAGCAAATCTGATATATATATAAAACACAGTGTGTATGCACTTAGCAAATCCAATAAGGCCTCGCTCCGCCAAGCAACGCGTGCTATAGCTTAGCAACGCATAGCTGTACTTAGCATTACTTACTCTATGCATCTATGTGTATGCGTACATTTATGTTTAAAAGACACATACACATACTTGCAGGTATCCTGAGTCCAGCATTATACACCAGCGCTGCCTGCCTGGCTGCCTGGCTGCCTGCCTGCCTGCTCCTTGAAATGTTTAAACATGTTAATAAATTGAAATATCATATATATATATATATCTGCAAACAAATCATACATCAACACAGGAAAAAATCCCCAACACATTAGAGAATAAATCAATGTACTCACCAGTCATCAGGGATAGTATCAACTACAATAATGAAGATATAACAAACACATAAGATCCCTTGTACAAGGTATAATAATGAGCACCTATATTGTACTTCCCCCAAAACTAAGCACATATGATAAATATCTACTATTTCTTTGCCATTAGGAGGGCAGGCTGGCTAATTGTCGTTTTGTAACACTGACAACTACCACACTGTACTTATTTGAAGGGGTGATTTTTACAACAATTGGTGTGTTCTGGTCCACTAGATAAAATGTACCTGAAGTATCTTTGCGCCACAGAGTCCCGCAGCTGGTATCCCCTCCGGCATTCAGGGGCGCGGGATGGGCGCATGGGCGGATCTTGCGGCTCAGATGGTACCTCCCACTCATCAAAGGGTATCTCACGCCGCACAGCAATGTTGTGGAAAAATATACACAGGCCCACGATCCTCGACACCATTTGAGGCGCATACTGTAAGTCACCACCAGTGCGGTGGAGCACTCTAAATCGACCCTTTAAAAGGCCAATTGAGCGCTCCACCACTTGCCTGGTGGCAACATGCGCCCGATTGAATGCCTCCTGTGGGCCCGGTGCTGGGTAGCTGTACGGCGTAAGTAGCCAGGGCGTACATGGGTAACCGGAGTCACCCAGAACCCACGCATCACGGCCTTCCAGCTCTTGTAGTCTTTGCCATATCCCGGTTTGTCGGATGACATGAGAGTCATGGGCACTTCCGGGAAACTTTGAGTTGAAGGCGAGAATCTCCATGGATGGGCCACATACCACCATCACGTTCAGTGAGTGGAACAATTTGCGGTTCCTATATATCTTCTCACTTCGAGATGGAGGCACAAATGGTACATGGGTGCCATCCACAGCCCCTATCACATTAGGGAAGCCAGCAATTTGATGGAAGGCCTGCTGGCTTCTGCGCAGGGTCTCGGTGGCAAATGTCATGGCCATGAAGTGCCCCTTGCGCCTGAACATGGCCGACGTCACACGCCTCAGGATTCGGCAGAAGGCCGGCTGAGATATTCCAGCAAGTACTGCCACTACTTGTTGGAATGATCCTGAGGCGCAGAAATGCAACACCGCCAGCAGCTGTGTGTGAGGCGGAATTGCTGTCGTGATCCCGTGTAGAGGTTCCAGATCACTCTCAATTAACGAGAGCAGATCCAGAATTACATGTGGCGGTAACCGGTACCTAGTAAGTACCTCATCATCGGGCATAGCAAACAGAGTCACCCGTGTGCGATAGATTCTAGCACGTCCTGGCCTCCTTGGGCGACGAGTGGGGAGAGCCGCAAGTGGCCTTAGCCTCCTTTCCATGTCCCGCATCATTGCTTCAGCAACCTATAAAGAAATGAACATAAATACTGATGCACCTATGCACATAATGGCCATATCCCACTACAAATAGATTTGTAGGCTTCAATACGTACAATAGATGGCCGCCCCGTAAAATCCCGAAGATCCATTTGACTCTATAATGATGTAACAATAATATGAACTCAATACACACCGTCCTAAACACACAGATGCTTACAACATCGAACTACTAAACACTACTTGAGTATCAAAGGTGTCTGCATTTGTTGCCGACATCATGTACTATGAGACATTCCAGCTATTGCTGGGACATGTTGTCCTGCAATAGATGAACACACACAGGTTTAAGACCTGTGAGTGAAATAGTGAACATGTGACATGTTGCAATAATGCTACAAAGACTTTGCTGGCCCAACAATCTGTAGTCAGTGAGGCAATGGTGCATACATTCATACACTTACATTGTTAATGGATAACATATCTACAAGGACCATGGAAGAGCTTACCTTAGACCCTGACAAGTCCAGATCTGGAGACAAATGATTCAAGCAGCAACTCACTATTTATAGGCCTGTCACATGTGTGGTCTAGAACAGTAGTGATGAGTATTGCATGACTTGTGGGCTGGATTTTCTAAGGGATTGGGCTACTTTTAGCTTGCAATCAAACGCCACAATACCACAGTAGTCATGAACCAAATGTCATGTCATGCTAGCAAATAGCATGTGTATTGTGCGATAGTCACAGGTGTATCAGAAGATTCTATGCAATGTTAGAATTGGTGACCAGTATTTCATGTAGAAGTTTCGCCAGGTTTTACACAATGGAATTTCCGCCACCGTATGCGGCGCGAAAAAACAGCGACGTACGCTCGTGCACGGAACGCAGCTGCCGCGGATGTCCGCCAAACAGGATACACAAACAGTATATAAAGGTGTATTAGAATGTGACAATGTTGTTGCTAACATGTCTGGATCACAACCACAGGTGGACCAGGAGCTGCAGCAACTATTTGACCAGATGGACTCCAGCACCACCTATGTGCCACTGCACATGCAGCCAGTGGGTAATGAGGAGGCTGCTGGCCCTTCTACAGCAGGGCAACCTGCACCTGACCATTCTACAGCAGGGCAACCTACACCTGGCCCTTCTGCAGCAGGGCAACCTGCAGCTGTCTCATATGCACCATCAGAAGAATCTTTTGGAACACAACCGGGGACTTCACAAGATAGTACCATGGCCAGCACTTCAAGTGCAGCGACACGTGCCAGGGGGCGTGGCCATGGACGTGGCAAGGGGAGAAAGAGGGCAACAGAGGAACCAACTACAAGAAATAAGGCATATGAAGCACAGGAGCTTGCCATCCTGGTTCCCCGAGCACGTGATTTGATTGAGTGTCCATCAGAGAGGCTGACACACACACGCAGATGGAAGATTTGGGAAGAGATAACGGCAGAGATTAATGAAGTTGCGCCACAAGTTCGTGAGGCCGACCATGTCAAGAAGAGGCAAGTTGTTTTGTGATACATGTGCCCAGTAATAGACAAGTAATGATTGAATTCATGCTTAGATGGATTTGGCAAATGGCCGGTGAGGTTGTTACCATACACAGACATTATTGACATGTTATTTGGTTGAGAGTTAGAGTAGGGTGATTGTGAATGTGTATTGTAACGGTTGATATCATAGTTGCATGTAATGTTATCTTTTGGACATTAAGCACATGTCGTAATATGTAGCACAGAGCAATGGCAGCAACAGCAAACATCTGGAGTGACATGTATTAATATGTCAACTTACATTGCAGGTGGCAGGACTTCAAAACCAACCTGAAGAGGAAGATGACCAAGCGGTGGGAACACAGCCAGAGATCTGGGGCCGGGCCCATGCCATCAGGGCTAGAGTTCACCCCCCTGGAGTTGATGGCCGAGAGCTGTGTATCAGTTGAGGAGGTCAGGGGGGTGAGCACGATGGATAGCGAGGCCCCAGCTGAAGTGTTTGCGTCTTTTATTGAAGGTAAATATTTGTCATGCCATAAACTTGTGCAAGTAATTATCTTAGAATGTGTCCTAATTGTGTTTATCATTTTCCACAGACACCCCACTGCTTGGTGACGACTCTGGTCAGGAGGTGGAGGAGTCCGTGCCACCTGGCCCCAGTGGTAGGCCTGTGCAGCAGCAGCCATCGGCCCAAGCAGATTTGGCCAGGTTGGCCCAGATGCTTGGGGACATAAACCAGCAGGGAGAGTTGGCATCAGAACGGATGCATAGGACCGAGGAGATCATGGCGAGCTTGGTCAGCACCCAGCAGGCCATCGCTGGGAGCCTGCAGGCCATGGCTGAGGCGCATCAGGCCATGGCTGCAAGTGCTCAGGTGCTGGCCGAGCAAGCCACCCGCCAAAATGATCTCCTCCTCCACCATAATGAGCTTATGGTGGAGCTAGTTACCAGCAACAGGGTCCTAATGTCATCCGTTTCTGGTGCATTACCACCAGCAACACTCCCTGCTGGCAGGAGGGGTAGACCAGCCAACCCCTCACCAGCATCTGCTCCACCTGCCCCAGCATCTGGCCGTGCCCGAAGAGCTGCTGCACAGGCCAAGGAGCCTACCAAGGCCAAACGTGGTCGAAAATGAACTTGTGGCTGCATTAATCTCCACCGTTATCTCATCCCAAATCTTCCATTGTACTGTGTGTGTCAGCTTCTTGTGTCCAATCACGTGCTGAGGGTAACCAGATGAGCCCTTGCTTCAAATGTCCTTTTTGGTTCCCCTGTTGCCCTCTTTTGCCTGCCATTACTGTCAGCTGCACTTGATGTGATGTTGCTAAGTCCCCGGTTGTGTTCCAAATGATTCTGCTGATGGTGCATATGAGCCAGCTGCAGGTTGGCCTGCTGCAGAAGGGCCAGGTGTAGGTTGCCCTGCTGTAGAATGGTCAGGTGCAGGTTGGCCTGCTGTAGAAGGGCCAGCAGCCTCCTCATTTCCCACTGGCTGCATGTGCAGTGGCACATAGGAGGTGCTAGAGTCCATCTGTGTGCAATTATATTTGTTTTGTATTATAATTTATTTTGGTACATTCTTGCCATGGTTTGTTTTTTTTGGTATTTTTATTTTTTTGTCATTGCATCACAGTGGCATTGACTGTGAAATGTATATAAATAAATTTCTTTACTTTACAACAATTGTGTGGTTTAATTAGTACATGTCGCATACACATGTGTATTGCTAGTATTAATATTCAGTCATGTCCATTGTTAGCAGGTTTAAAGTGTGTCAGAAGTACAGCATATGTGGGTGATTAGTAAGGTTTCCTTGAAGCAGCAATGGTTTCAATTAAAGCACTGACAAGCGTCCTATTAGTGAGTAATGAGTAAAGGAGTCGATTTTATTGGGTTCAGGTGTTAATGCTTGTAGTCATTAGGCGGTCCGTTCGCCTCCCGCAGGAACGAGTGGTGTCCGCAAAGCAATAGTGGCCTTTTGGACACCGCACATTTCTTCCCTTTTTGTTCGCGTGCATTCGGAGTGCTATCCGAATGTACGCCCCCCAACATAAGTGTACTCCCCCGTGTCCGCCCATGTTTCCGCCCCGTTTTGCCCACTTTGAAACTACGCCCATGTGTCATTCCGCATGACGCCCATAATACGCCCATATTTCCCGAATGATTGCGGTGACCAGTTTTGTACGGGATTTGCCCAACAGGTACGGAGTCAAGGCGTGGCACATGCGCGTAGCGTTCTCCACGCATGCGCAGACGCCGTAAAGACGCGATCCGAAAGTATGCGGTAAAGTACGCGTCAATCAGAATAAGGGCCAGAGAGAGAGAGTCACAAGGTGGCACACAACTTGTTTGGCTTTGATGAGTGGTGCAGGGGCCCATAAAGAATAAATAGGAGCACTTGCTTTCCCGCCGCAGAGGAAAGAAACGAGCCAGCACACACAGCAGTTAGAATAAGCAAAAGTGTATTGAGATATACGTTATATATCACAGCATGTGGTATACAGCGGCTGACCCAACAGCCGTTTCGACTGGCAGCCAACCAGTCTTCTTCAGGGGTAGTCATCATTTTGGTGCTCCTACCCTCAATATTTTATATAGAAACAGTGCACACATTCGGTGCGCAGCCCAAACAGGGGTGTGTTCTTGCTGGGAAGGGGCATGGTCACACAATAGCACCCCCAATTCAAATTATGCCACACAGCAGTGCAACTTTATTCACATTATATCATGCGATGTGTCCCTTATTCACGTTACATCACACATTAGTACCACTTTACCTTATATACATTACTCCTCACATTATTCACATTATACCCTTAGAAAAAAATCCTGAGAAAATATTGTATTTAAAGCACCTCCATGGCCACACTGCAACGCATCACAAAGCAGTGTGTGCTGGGCAGAGGAGAAGAGCTGCTGCTGTCACTTAAGGGGAGAGGGCCCGGGGCCCCCACTAGGCCCTTCCATCAGACTTTGGCCTGGGTAATTTGTACCCCCTACCCCTTTCTCTCGGCACCCCTGATAATACCACACAGTAATGCCCCTTACACATGACACACATTATTAATGTCCTTATAACCCTAATGCCCTTACACATTATGCCAACCTTTATTAATGCCCTTCATACACATAATGACACACATAATGCCCCTTACACATATGTTGCACATTATTAATGCCCGTATACACATGACACACATAATGCCTGTTACACATATGTCACACATTATTAATGCATTTATACATGACACACAAATGAATGCCCCTTACACATATGCCGAACACTATTGTACAACCAACCCACCCGCAGACAGCACTCGCACAGCCGCTAACACTGTGACCTCTTCCTCTGCTTGGATACAGATGTTTCCTCATACATCTTGCCTCAATAGGCCATGAAGCTCCTGGCCAGTTCTGCTAACGTTGGGTGCATTTTTTGCTGAAAATTCGTCTTATTTGCATTGTTATGACCAGCACACACAAGGAGCTTCCGATGATTAAAATGATATGTGGCATAAATATATTCTGTGTGCGACTGTGGCTGTACCTGCATACAGAATGCTCTGTTACAGCGATTTCCATGAATACACTATTTCATATGCAGATACAGCCTCACTCACACACAGAATATAGGCATGCTGTATATCATTTTAATCAGCAGAAGCTGCTGGTGCCCCTAGGCATTCCAAATGCCCTAGGCAATTGCCTAGTTTGCCTATGCCTAAGGCCGGCTCTGACCAAGACAACAGAACAAAACAAATAGCATAAACAAGGACATTGAGCGTGTAGTAATCAGGGAGCACAAAACCTGGCATTCCTGTTTAAATTAAACATATGCAAACATAGCAATACTGTGCGTTAGTAGCAATGATAAGGAAGAATACATAAGAACACTAATCGCTGTCTAACATTAGTACATCCGCTGAGCGTGAAATACGCTAGTGCAAAAAGCAAACACATTTAAAATGTAGCAGCATAACAACTGGGAGCAGTATGCGATAGTAATGGGAGTGGTGACAAGGAGATGGCAACAGAGCACAAGAGCCAACAAATTATGACTATTAATGCATATATAGACATCATTTCCTGGACATGCAACTGATGCCAAGGTGTTCATTAAGACCGTTAGGCGCGATGGTCCCCAATCGGTGAATCCACCTGGTTTCACATTTAAGGAGCTTTAATCCCCTATTACCACCACGAAGGCTCTGCGGGATGTGATCTATCATACGATATTTCAGCTGAGGAAGGGTATGTTTCATGGTGACAAAATGTTTGGGTACAGGGAGATCACACTTGCCACCCGATAATGCCGCTCTGATGGTGGAGCGGTGCGTTGTGATGCGTTCCTTAAAGGTGCGCTCCGTCTTGCCAATATATGATAAGCCGCACGGGCAGATTAATTGGTACACGACAAATCGAGTTTGACAACTAAGGGTATGTCTAATCGTGAACTTGGTGCCTTGCTGAGGGTGGTAGAAGGCATTACCGGGAATCATATTAGCACACACGGTGCATGTACAACGAATGCATCCACGGGGTTGGGGCTGGCAAGGTTTATTAAAATCTGTAATATCGGTTTTGACCAACATATCAAGTAAGTTAGGGCCGCGTTGGTAGCATGACATGAGTCTGGAGGTCGGGATGTTAATGTCCTTGTCACTAGTAAAAATTGGCCACAATTTTTTGGAAACAGTGTTGACCGTAGTGCTCTCAAGGGTATACTTAGTAACCCAGGGGATGGTGATGGCTGTTTCAGACACTGCTTTAGGGGCCAAGAGTTCTTCGCGAGTGACCAAAGATGCCCGGTGCTTGGCATCCAACAGATCACGGTGTTTATATCCTCTAACGAGGAAACGCTGAATAAGGGCCTCAATTTGTGTGTCAGATTCAACAGGATCTGATACGATGCGTTTGATACGCACCATTTGCGAGAAAGGGAGACCTTTAACTAAGCTACGTGGGTGGCAGCTCGTACCATGAAGTAAGTTGTTGCGGTCGGTTTCCTTTTGGAATAAGCTGGTAGAGATCTTGCCATCAGTGACTGAGATGGTTACATCAAGAAAATTGATGCTGTTTTGGTCGCTGGACATGGTCAATTTAACAGGACTCGTGGACTCATTATGTGCATTCACAAGTGCAGTAAGCTCAGTGATGGGGCCGGACCAGATCAACAACAAGTCATCAATAAATCTACGATAACATACAATCTTAGCAGAAATGAGAGGATTACTGAAAAACAATGACTGCTCGATGGTAAACATGTAGATGTTAGCGTAAGCCGGAGCGGCATTGGATCCCATCGAGCAGCCATTGGTCTGCAACCAGAATTTACCATCATGCACAAAAAAGTTCCTGGTGAGTACAAAGTCCAAGATAGACAAGATGAACTGTGGATCTGGGCCACGATAGTCAGGTTGTTGGTTTATGAAATGTTCGACAGCACACATGCCATCACTGTGGGGAATGATGGTATAAAGACTTTTTACGTCCAGGGTTACCAGCCAAGTTTCACCTGTGAGGGTAGGTAGAGACTCCAAAGCATGCAATAATGATGTAGTGTCCAGTAAATAAAACGGTTGTCTCACAATGTAGGGTTATAGTATGGCATCAATGAACACAGATATGCGTTGGGATAATGAGTGCCTAGCCGCAATGATGGGGCGGCCAGGTGGGTGGGTAAGATGTTTATGGATTTTGGGGATGCTATAAATAACCGGAACCACTGGGAAGTCCGGGATTAACGCATCCATCAGATCTTGAGTAATTAACCCATTATCCACTGCTCTCTTCAAAAGGGCACACAACACTTTACAGTATTCATGCGACGGATCGCAATGCAACAATTTATACGTTTTTTTATCAGAGAGTTGTGAGTCTAATTCGGATTTGTAATCGGTGAAATTCATAACCACCAAGGCACCGCCCTTGTCGGCCGGGCGAAAGATGAGATCTTTATTGTTTGACAGGTTCCTCAATGTAATTCTGTCAGCCGCCGGTAAATTGGTGTGTGGCTTAGGTGCTTGTAGCAACTTGTCGTTGACTTGCGTTTCCAACAACCGCATGTAGGTTTTAATAGATGCGTTCGTAAGTTGTGGGTCAAATGTTGACCGGGGTAGAAGTTTCTGTAATTGTGGAGGAATTCGGGGGGCAGGGGTTGCAGAGCTAGATGACTGGGAACTTGAAGACATATTTTTAGAAAAAAATTCTTTGAGTTTGAGTTGACGACACAGCGTGTGTCGCTCGACTTGCCAGTCCAACATGTCCATATTGAGGGACAGAACAAATGACAATCCTAATGATAAGATCCTGTTCTCGTCATCGGATAGACTGTAGGAGGACAGGTTCACAACTAGATTCTGGTGGGGATCGGAGGTTTTCTTCCAGGTTGCCTGTCTTTCCCACTGATGCCCCCTTCTGGTGTGTGGGCGGCGGCCTCTTGTTGTCGTTGGCGTGTTGGCGCACCTTTAAGGAACGCATCACAACGCACCGCTCCACCATCAGAGCGGCATTATCGGGTGGCAAGTGTGATCTCCCTGTACCCAAACATTTTGTCACCATGAAACATACCCTTCCTCAGCTGAAATATCGTATGATAGATCACATCCGCAGAGCCTTCGTGGTGGTAATAGGGGATTAAAGCTCCTTAAATGTGAAACCAGGTGGATTCACCGATTGGGGACCATCGCGCCTAACAGTCTTAATGAACACCTTGGCATCAGTTGCATGTCCAGGAAATGATGTCTATATATGCATTAATAGTCATAATTTGTTGGCTCTTGTGCTCTGTTGCCATCTCCTTGTCACCACTCCCATTACTATCGCATACTGCTCCCAGTTGTTATGCTGCTACATTTTAAATGTGTTTGCTTTTTGCACTAGCGTATTTCACGCTCAGCGGATGTACTAATGTTAGACAGCGATTAGTGTTCTTATGTATTCTTCCTTATCATTGCTACTAACGCACAGTATTGCTATGTTTGCATATGTTTAATTTAAACAGGAATGCCAGGTTTTGTGCTCCCTGATTACTACACGCTCAATGTCCTTGTTTATGCTATTTGTTTTGTTCTGTTGTCTTGGTGATGGGTGCACTGGTCGATTCTCTGATGATGTCATACGTGTGGGACCCGGAAGCGGGCCAGCGTGGACAGAAGTCAGCTGTCACAGAGGTGTATAAAGGTATGTAATGTTTGTTCATTTATTCGAGCCTGATGAAAATGTCCTAATAAAAGGACGTTGAAACGTTGCTGAACTTACCTTCCGTTTCTGAGTACTTTATTATACTGCGAGTGCCGCACTCCCTTGCTATGCTATATATATATATATACCAGGGGTTTGAGGTGCGGCACTCGGGCCCTTATTCTGGTTGGTGCGGTCGAGCCGCATATGCGGCTCCGACCGCACCAGACGAATCCCCGCCCACCATACGGTTCGCCACGGCCGTCCGTACACGGACGGCTGGCGAACCGCACGAAAATGGTGGAGGCGTACGCCTCCACCATGCTGGGAGCTGCCCCCTGCATTCGATGGTCGACGACCATCGAAGGCAGGACCGCACGCCGCGGCAGCTCCCGCAAGCTGAGACCACACGGACAATCGTCCGTGTGGTAGCTTGTATGGGGGCTGAAAGCTGACATCCGGCGACGTCAGCTTTCCGCCCCCATGAGTGGCGTCATGCCCTCATTACCATGCGTACGCCCCGCGTTTGCATGGGAACGCCCATGAAACGCGGGGCGTACACATAGGGAAATGAGGGGATGAAGCCCCTCACGCCCCTATACGCCCCCTTTGCGGCGTCTAAATTTTTACCACGGAGAATTCCCCTGCACATGCGCAGAGTGACCTCTGCGCATGTGCAGAGAGAAAACATCGGCGGTACGGCCGCACGCGGGCCGTACCGAGCCGATTAGAATAAGGGCCTCGGTTACAAAGCTGGAAATAACGACAGTACAGTGTCGATTTAAATCAACGTTTCAGTGCTCTTTAATGTCGGCACTATCGTCAGGATGACATTAAAGAGCACTGAAACGTTGATTTAAATCGACACTGTACTGTCGTTATTTCCAGCTTTGTAACCGAGTGCCGCACCTCAAACCCCTGGTATTATCGCTTCACCAAGCTGTGAAGTTGTGAAGGCACCGGTGTAAGTAACCTATACAGCGTGGAGTGCCGGTCCTACAAACCAAACTATATATATATATATATCATATTTTTATAGTGGCATATATATATATGCCACTATAAATATATGATATATATATATATATATATATATATATATTATATATCATTGCCATCATTTTAGCATTTTACCTTACTCACTTAGGCCCTTATTCAGATCGGTGCGGATATTCCCGCATTCTTACGGAGCGGTCCGCACGCCACGGTGTTTTGCCGCATGCGGCCATCGTCCGTAGAAAAGCCCACGTGTCCTCCGCATTCGGACGGACTCACTCTTTAAGAACAGGGCGTGTTTACGGACGACATACAAACCATGCGTGTGCGGGAGAAACACTCCGATTATGCACGGTATTACAGAGTATTACAGAGTATGCTCGGAAATACCGCATCCGACCGGGAGCCAAGCGGTGCTACCGCCCGTAAGCGGAGTATTTACGCCAAACAACCCACTATTAAGTATCTTCTGCAAGACATCACATGACCCACTTATTCAATTACCTATCCTCATAAAAAACTGCTTATTTGGAATTGGAATCAATTAAATGCCAATATATCCTTACAAGCATGCCTAACACATGCATTGCACACATTAACCCTTACAGCAATTTAAGTGCAATGGTTTGTATTACACCCTGTGTAAAAGATTATAAACAATCTACACATATACTGTTTAATGTGCAAAGAAAACCAACAACTGTGAACTTGCATAAACAATTTATTAGAAAACACAATGAACATATAAATAAAAAAATATCAAATAATAAATTAAATCAGCAGATCTCTGAGGTCCTGCAGGTCGGCTAGCAGGAGCCTCAAGTGGTGCTCCGCCCGCAGGAGGGCCCCACGCACCCCCTCATCTGCCGGTGTGGTGTCATCTGTGGGCATGTCAAAGGGGCAAAAATTAGTCATGTTATTCATGCATACATTTCACATACTGCGACATAAATTGCACAAATGCTAGGTGACATGTGTGTGTATATATATATATATATATATATATATATATCTATCTATGTAGAGAGATAGAGACACACATAGATAAATAGATGTGACACATACATATATACATACATGCAAACTTATTTACTACATACTGTCTTTTTTTGCCTCTACCCTTTACTCTGCAGAAGACATAACAGTCATAGTGTTTCTTCTCAGTCACAACCCACCCATGACTAACCAATGACAAGCATGTCATGGCCTCCGTCAATAAGAACTTGTCACAATCTGCTCAGTCTAAGTTCAGTGATGGTTCGTGGCATGGGAGTTATGCAAATGTCAGGAATGCACAGTACACATCCTCAAAATCATAATTCTGTCTAAACCAGAGGCCCCAGCTGAAGTGTTTGCGTCTTTGCTGGAAGGTAAATATTGGTCATGCCATAAACTTGTGCAAGTAATTATCTTAGAATGTCTCCTAATTGTGTTTATCTTTTTCCACAGACACCCCACCGCTTGGTGCCGACTCTGCTCAGGAGGTGGAGGAGTCCGTGCCACCTGGCCCCAGTGGTAGGCCTGTGCAGCAGCAGCCATCGGCCCAAGCCGATTTGGCCGCCTTGGCACAGATGCTTGGGGACATCAACCAGCAGGGAGACTTGGCATCAGAACGGATGCATAGGACCGAGGAGATCCTGGCGAGCTTGGTCAGCACCCAGCAGGCCATCGCTGCGAGCATGCAGGCCATGGCTGAGTCACATCAGGCCATGGCTGCAAGTGCTCAGGTGCTGGCCGAGCAAGCCACCCGCCAAAATGATCTCCTCCTCCACCATAATGAGCTTATGGTGGAGCTGGTTACCAGCAACAGGGTCCTAATGTCATCCGTTTCTGGTGCATTACCACCGGCAACACTCCCTGCTGGCAGGAGGGGTAGACCAGCCAACCCCTCAACATCATCTGCTCCACCTGCCCCAGCATCTGGCCGTCCCCGAAGAGCTGCTGCACAGGCCAAGGAGCCTACCAAGGCCAAACGTGGTCGCAAATGAACTTGTGGCTGCATTAATCTCCACCGTTATGTGGTCCCAAATCTTCCATTGTGCTGTGTGTGTCAGCTTCTTGTGTCCAATCACGTGCTGAGGGTAACCAGATGAGCCCTTGCTTCATATGTCCTTTTTGGTTCCCCTGTTGCCCTCTTTTGCCTGCCATTACTGTCAGCTGTACTTGAAGTGATGGCCATGGTACTATCTTGTGAAGTCCCCGGTTGTGTTCCAAATGATTCTGCTGATGGTGCATATGAGCCAGCTGCAGGTTGGCCTGCTGCAGAAGGGCCAGGTGTAGGTTGCCCTGCTGTAGAATGGTCAGGTGCAGGTTGCCCTGCTGTAGAAGGGCCAGCAGCATCCTCATTTCCCACTGGCTGCATGTGCAGTGGCACATAGGAGGTGCTGGAGTCCATCTGTGTGCAATTATATTTGTTTTGTATTATTATTTATTTTGCTACATTCCTGCCATGTTGTTTATTTTTTGGATTTTGTATTTTTTGGTCATTGCATCACAGTGGCATTGACTGTGACATGTATAGAAATAAATTTTTTTACTTTACCCAAAAATGTGTGGTTTCATGAGTACATGTCGAATACACATGTGTATTGCTAGTATTAATATTCTGTCATGTCCATTGTTAGCAGTTTTAAAGTGTCTGACAAGTACAGGATATGTGGGTGTTTAGTAAGGGTTCCTTGAAGCAGCAATGGTTTCAATTAAAGCACTGACAAGCGGCCTATTAGTGAGTAATGAGTAAAGGAGTAGATTCTATTGGGTTCAGGTGTTAATGCTTGTAGTCATTAGGCGTACGTTCGCCTACCGCATGAACGAGTGGTGTCCGCAAAGCAATAGTACACTTGTGGACACCGCACATTTCTTCCCTTTTTGATCGCGTGCATTCGGAGTGCTATCCGAATGTACGCCCCCCAACATAAGTGTACTCCCCCGTGTCCGCCCATGTTTCCGCCCCGTTTTGCCCACTTTGAAACTACGCCCATGTGACATTCCGCATGACGCCCATAATACGCCCATATTTCCCGACTGATTGCGGGGAACAGTTTTGTACGGGATTTGGCCGAACTGGTACGGAGTCAAGGCGTGGCACATGCGCGTTGCGTTCTCCACGCATGCGCAGACGCCGAAAAGACGCGATCCGAAAGTATGCGGTAAAGTCCGCGTCAATCAGAATAAGGGCCAAGATTCTATTATAGGGATAGATGACAGTGGCTCCATCTGTATAAGTACCAAATATACAATAAAACATCCTAAAACATATCCCGTGCAAGCTAGCTGGCTACCTCCAGGGGAAATTATCAGTCTAATTTCTTACCAAATGCACCTGTTTGTGACAGTAGATGGCAATGAAGTGCTGTTTAGATTTTGGTCACTTCAGTTTCAGACAGCAAGTACTGTGTCATTTCCTCTTAGTATCCACTTGCAGATAAAATGTTATGAGACATAATAGCTGCTAAAGTTGCACAACATATTGTTGTAGTCATTAACTAAACAAACTCATGAGACTAAAGGTGCGTACACACAGAGCAATATGATCGCTGGCAATATATTGCTAGCAATATATTGCTCAGCAATCATATTGCTAATGCTCTGTACCCCCGGGGGGCGATGGGGGCTGAAATCGCTGAAAATATGGTCGCTGGCGACCATATTGCCAGTGATTGGGAGTGTGCCCCGGCGATAAATCGCCGGGTGCGCGCTCCCGTTTTCAGCCCCTTTCCAATCGCAAGCTCCTGCGACAGCTAACTACCTCTGCGGCATCGCCAGCAGAGGCTCCTTTTCATCAGCGACCATCTCTGGTCGCTGATGAAAAGGAGACACTGGGCAATATATTGCTAGCAATATATTGCTGAGCAATATATCTCCCCCCGTGTGTACGGACCTTAAGTGTTCCGTTTTCATCAGCGACCAGAGATGGTCGCTGATGAAAATGACACACTGCTGGGAGAAGAGGCAGTTGAAGTCACTGGTCGGAGGAGCATGCTCCTCCGACCAGCGACCATTAGGGGGCTGAAAATGGGAGCGCGCACCCAGCGATTTATCGCTGGTGCATACTCCAATCACCATCTATGAGGCGCGACTAGCGAGTTGAGGGTGGTGTGGTGCAGCCCGCACCTGAGGGGTGACACCATGGGATGCTGGTATCCCCTGCAGCTGCTGCAATAGATATCGCGCCTCTGGTGGCAGCAGGGCCATTTCAAATACAGTGCCAGCTCGTGAGCCCAATTAGAGCTCGCGGGCCCAGAAGCCACACTGATTGGCTGCCGGGCCACGAGCTCTGATAGGCTAATGAATCGGCACCGCATTTAAAATGGCCGGGCAGCCGCCGGAGACGCGTAGCTAAAGTGCAGCAGCTGCAGGGGATCCCTTTGGCTCTAGCCTTAGGCAGACATTTCAAGCCCACCTAGGGCCAGCAGAGGAGATTCCCCTAGCTGGCCACCCTACACAGTGGCATTATCAACGTAACAGAGCCGCCAGCAGTAACCGCACACCATTGATACCAAGCTATCTTTAGACCCCTATAAAGCCTTTTTGGAGTCTGGAGCAGCCAGGAATACAACAGCATATGGCATGCTCATTTGCTGTGGTGCTGCTGAGTTGCAAATAACCGTTGTAAATTGGAATTAATAGCAACCTCTGCAAATTTCCATCAAGCGGTACACAAATAAGGTAATTGGAGGAGAGGTAATTAAGACAGGGTTGCCAACCCTCCCGGAATGGCCGGGAGGTTCCCGAAAATAGGGTCACCCTCCCGGCCCCCCGGAAAGGTGCGCAACCCTCCCGGATTCTGGGGCTTATGACGCTTTAGCCCCGCCCCGAGATCAGTGCAGATAAGGTCATTTAAACGCTGCGGTCAGGGGGGGGAGCCGCAATCAGGGGGGGAGCGGGGGGCTCCCCCCCTGATTGCGGCTTCCCCCCCTGACTGCGGCGTTTAAATGACCTTATCTGCACTAATCCTAGTCCTTCATGGGGGTGGGGCTTAATGATGTCACGTTTAAGCCCCGCCCCCGAACTCCTGCTGAAAGTCTCCTCTCCGGGCTTCTCCCGGAGAGGAGCTTTTAAAAGTCGAATTAAGATCACTTCCTCCCATCTTTTTGGTTTATTGCCTCAGCTATATCCCAGATTATACTGGTAATTTGGGGCAGGGCTGCCGGGCGTTATGCCAGGCCCTGGTAAAATTTTGGGGCGTGACCTAATCGGGGGAGGCGTGGCCACCTCTCACGATCACCTCCCACAGTATTTTTCATTATATGAAAAATACTAAGAATATATTATGAATATATCTTCTTTGCATTGCATTGCACCATCCTAGTGGGCATAGAGGGAGAGCATAACAGTGCCCAAAGCAAGCTAGCCATGCAAGGGTATGCGGTACACTTACACAGTTACCATGTCAGCCTTTGTTGATATAGACACCCAAAAACTCTGAAAAACTCATGTCTACCTTTTCACCATGTCAGCTTTTTCATGTATCGACCTTCGGCCTGTCGACCAATAGATGTCGGCTTATTGATTGATGACCTTATGCTTGTCGACCTAATGATCCATACCCGATCAAGTCTCCTGATTTCCAGCAGTATACAGTATACTACTGCACCTGGGTATAATGCCAAAATGAACTCTTTGGCTCATACTGTATATGAACCCTTATTCTGGTTCACTTGCAAAGGCACATTCCTTCTCAAATGGACCAAGCCATGTGCACTGCAGGGGGGGCAGATGTAACTTGTGCAGAGATAATTAGATTTGGGTGAGTTATTTTGTTTCTGTGCAGGGAAAATACTGACTGCTTTATTTTTGCACTGCAATATAGATCTCACTTTGAAGTGAAATCCCACCCAAATCTAATTCTCTCTGAACATGTTATATCTGCCCCACCTGCAGTGCACATGGTTTTGACCATTTGAGAAGGAATTTGCCTTTCTTACAAACTATCAGATTATCATTCGACTGGCAACAAATCAGCACATAGGGCCTGATTCAGCTTCAGTTGTAAATTTGCAAAGTTTCACAAATCTCAAAATCTGTGGGCGGTCAACCTTCATATTGAGACCCTTCTGGTGGACGCATTGGTATTGTGCTACTGTGTTTCCCCGATAATAAACCCTTCACCAAAAATAAGCCCTACCCGTGCTTTTGGAAACTGGCCCAAAATAAGCCCTACCCCGAAAATAAGCCAAAATTAGCATTACCTGAGACTGAACTAAATTCAATGCCCCCAGCTCCACCCCTGCTTGAGGGATGCTGTACAGTACTGTATCAGCCATTGAAGACTCCAGCTCCCAGTCCCAGGGATGCATTGCGCCCTGTTCATGACAGCACTGCGCACATCACGCGACTTCTGTACACACCGGGAGTGGAGAAGCAGCAGCGCCGGCGGAAATCAAGAAGAAGAACTGGAAACTGGTACTGGAAAGTGCTGTAGGTGAGGAGCAGGACTGGGGGCATGGTGGCTGTAAAAGGAGGACTGGGGGCTGTAAAAGCAGGGCTAGGGGCATGGTGGCTGTAGAATAAGCCCTACCCCGAAAATAAGCCCTATGGTGTGTTTTGTTGAAAAAGAAAATTAAGACAGTGTCATATTATCGGGGAAACACGGTAGCTCTTAATTATATAGCAAAGCAAAAGCACTTGCGCATTAACAGGTTGATTCAGGTTTTGGACCAGGTTGGGTTTGTTCCGGGACGAGAGGCCCAAGACAATACCCCTAAAGTCCTGGCCATTATTCACTATATCTCCAAGATGAATGCCCCCACAATTTTATTTTCTACCGATGCTGAGAAAGCATTCAATCAGAACAATTAAAACACGTGTTTCCCCTGTTTTCTACCAGCGTATTCTCTCCCTTTATCGTTCCCCATCAGCCAAAGTCAGAGTCAATGGCTCCCTCTCCAGCCCCTTTACCATCAACAACGGCACCCGGAAGGGCTGCCCCCTATCTCATCTAATATTCATCCTATGCATGGAAGCTCTAGCCCTCTCTATTAGATCAAACCCCAATGTTTCTGGTTATACCCTTCATGGCCAGGAATACAAACTGGCCCTTTTTGCTGATGACTTATTAGCCACTCTGACTTCCCCGAACACATCCCTTCCCAACCTGCTAGAGGAGTTCCGTTTGTTCAGAGACCTTTGTAATTTCAAGATGAATTACTCAAAGTCAGTTGTCCTAAATATCACTACCCCTTCACCTGGCATGACTCTCAATTGAAATATCTTGGAGTAGCTATTCTTCTAGGTCCTCCCAATATATGACCTTTCTAGTGAAGGAAAAATGTTGTCTTTTGCAGTAGTCCGGGCTAACTGGAACTTACCTGACGCGGAATACTGGCAGTACTTACAGGTTTGCCATTACCACCGGTCCCTGGGCCCCTCCGGTACACTTCATAAGTTTCTTACGCCCTTTGAACTCCTCTGTGCTAATACATCCCATCCCTCCCATATCATCTCAATTACAATACAACCTCATTCTGGATGATGTCAGCTTCAAACTCCCCCACTTTACTACAGTGTGTGATCGAGAGCTGGGTGAGGAGGTTGGTGAAACCAACTGGGTAAAAATGTTCTGCCTGGCACACGCTTGCTCCCTTAGTGTAAGGGAGACCCAATACAAACTATTGTCCCGCTGGTATAGGTGCCCAGATGCCCTATCTAAGATGGGCATTGGGGTTCCCAATGTCTGCTGGTGATGTTCTGGGGCCCCTGGCAACCTATTCCATATATGGTGGCCATGCTCCCTCATACAACCATTCTGATCAGAGGATTTCAAACTCTCTGGTTATTCCACCTCTCCCCCGCACCGCTCACAAAATACAAAAAATCTCTGCTATGCCATCTAAATAATGCCGCTAAATCAGTAATTCCAGTGAGATGGCGCTCCCCCTCTCCTCCAACGATTAAAGATTGGTTCAAGAAGATTGATTCCTACATGGATATGGACGGGGCCACCGACAGGGGGGTGTCCTGGGTACAGCTGTCCCGGGCTCCAGGCTCTGGAGGGGCCCGGGCAGCTGCCCACAGACCCCATCCACCCTCACCTGGCGCCGGCGGCCAGGCACGCACAATACACAGTGCAGCCTGCAGAGCGCCAAGCCTAGGACACAGAGTGGCTCAGCGCTCTGCAGGCTGCTCTGTGGACACTGAAGGAGCCGGAGGACGGTGCGCCGTGGATGATGGTAAGTAATGGGGTACTCTGTCGTGCGGGGGGGGGGCACGGCGGGCAGGCGTGTGCGGGGGGTGGCGCCTGCCGGAGGTATGGCGCTGTGCCGCTGGGGGCCCGGACTGTAAGTCAGTCCCAGGCCCCCAAATTTCTAGTGGCGGTCCTGGATATGGAAGATATCCTGTCCTCAGTGGACGATAGATACGCACAATTCAGAGATACATGGTCCCGTTGGATGGACTTTTGACTACGGGACCTATACAGACATCATGGTGTCCCAACCCTCTTAGAAACCCACTCCCCCCATGTGGTCTACTATTCCTCTTGCCCTCTTTTTATATATTTGGCCTATATGTATGTGAGCTGCTTGCCATCTTCTACTCAGAGTGATCGGGAATATTACCTCTTCCACCTCCCCTTTTTGGTGATCTGCAGGCATAATAAAAGTTTGTCTAGACTGACTTTTATTAGTGAATGGCAGAAAAATCATTCAATGGTGAGCAACCATCGAATGATTTTTCATTTGTGCAGCAAGATGCTAGATGTGCTAGATGGGGATGCTAGCCAGGGGATTTGTGGGGTGGGGGGGTGTTTTCGGGCAGGTGGCATTTTCCTGCGGAGCCAGATGCTGGGCCACAATCTTTTTTGGTAGTACCGGCTGCGTGTGAATTTATGCAGCTGCCGCGGCCGTCCATTCACCGGCATGTCCGTACAGCGCCCCCGCAACACTCCCTCAACCCCCAAGTTAAGCCTTACACTGTAGTTGCATTTGTCGCAAAGCGACCACAATTTAAGAGGTTGTGCGCACACATATCCCGGAGATTAGCAAAATCAGGATTATTTTTAAAATTTGAGACTTAAACCTGATTGAGGGTCATACTGTATATCTGAGAAAATGTATTATATTTACCTTTTTTATTGTTTAAAAAAACAGAAATTGAGAAATCCTACAAACCTCTTTTTACCCTTCAGGTCTTATTGAAAGCCTCTCAGCCTCCTTCTCTGGAGTTGCGTGTTATGCATACTGTAAGCAATATTAATGGGAGCAGGTAGTGGTAGAAGCAATTGTTGCTGGGATGTTAACGTACATGTACTGTAGACTTTGCCTTCTGTTTTTACCACTTGCTGGCATGGATATAAGGGATGCGACCGCAGCCAGCAGGGCTTTCACTGACACACCCAGCTTTAAAAGAGGAAATCTATTCTGCAGATTTCCACTAAAATCAGGAACCTTATACTCTTATATAATACCAATCTATTTACAAAAAGTTACTAAATCCTTGACTGCTTACAGAGAATCACAGACCACAAAATGCCTTTTGGTGCAAATAGACCAACTAATCCACTAGGGATCCATACCTCCCAACAGTGGCATAACAACGGGTCCACAGACCTCGCAGCAACTTGGGAGAGCCAGTGCCGGCAGAGTCTGTGGGGAGTGCCGGGTCAGGGATACTTACTGCACCGACAGGCAGGTGCAGGAGCAGCAGAAACAACCCAGACCAGCATGACAGCGCCTCCTTCCCTCACATGTCCCTCCTCCTTATTGAGTGCAGCGCAGCAGGTGACACCAAAAGAGCTGCACAACACCAAACCTGGCAAATATGTTGCCCCCCCCCTCATGTCCACACTGTCACAACCAGGAACCAGTGTTGGGCTAATATCACCCAACCCACAGCAGCAGTAACATTCAGGCAGAGGAGGATAAGGACCTCCTGGGTCTGTTTAATCTTCCACATATGGCAGCTGCGGCAGCAGTGAGAAGGAGGCCAGATAGAAGGACAAGCCAGAGCCAGTTAAGCCATCCATCCCGTTCACAGGCTGTGCTGACGGTCATGCTCTTCGAGACCGGGACACAGCACTATAGAGGTAATGCCCAACTGAGGCTGGGGAGGTGGGCTGGGGGCACTTACTACTGGTGACCAATGTTCCCTCTAATTTTATGAAGGCTGTGTGCGTAAAAAAATTTTGGCTGTGCAACTTTGGAAGGAAATTTAAATTTTTGTGCGTCACTTATTAAACAGGATATTAAACATTTAAACATTCAAAGCACAGCACATAATGTAGTTAATGGGTGAAACACACATTAATTGAGTCCACAACTGCAAAAAGGGACCACTGCTGCTTTGTGCGCTCTGTTGTAATGTCTGTGCGCACGCTCGTTGAGTTGTGTGCGCGCGCACGTGCGCACAGCTTAGAGGGAACACTGCTGGTGACATGGAGCACTTACTGTGGGTGACAAGGGGGCACTTACTGTGAGTGACAGAGGGGCTGGGGGAGCACTTACTACTCGTCACATTGGGCACTTACTGTCAGTGACCGGGAGTCACTTACAGTGTGATACTTACTGCAGGAGACATGGGGGGTATTGTAGGCATTGTATGTATAAGCAGCACCACAGGGGGTATTGTACCGATCGAGTGCCTCTAGTTCTTGCCCGGGCTTCACCAGCGCAGAGACGCTCCATCTGACTGGGACGCACGCGTGTCCCAGTTTCTGGGCGGCGCCGCTGCGGGTCCCTGCCCGTCTCCACTTCAGGGAGATGGGCAGGGATAGGGGGGGTGGTGGGGCGGTGAGGGGCATCGGGGGAGGCGGCGGGCGGAGGAGAAATCACCGTAGCCACGGGGAACGCGCGAGCGTCTCATGCGCGCGTGCCCCTGATGAGAGCCGGCCGCTGGTGGCGGCTGGCAATTGAATCGCCAGCCCCTGCAAGAACTAGACTGGCTCCATCTGTATGTAGGGGGATTATATGTATAAGTGGCACCACAGGGGCATTGTGTGTATAAGCACCACAGAGGCATTGTGCGTATAAGTGGCACTACAGGGGGCACTGTATGTATAATAAGCATTGTTTGCATAAGCAGCACCACAAAGGGCATTGTATAAATAAGCAGCACCACAAGGGGCATTGTATGTATAAGTGGTACCACAGGGGCATTATATGTATAAGTGGCACCACAGGACATTGTATGTATTAGCGATTACATATTGGAGGTTATTCTGATCGTAGCGGCCAAACGTGTGTACGTTCCAAATTAACGTACGCTCTCCGTACGCGGCCGTTGGGGTTAAGTCCACCCACAAGTCAGCCGCATACGTACGGCCAGAAACAACGTCAAAGGGGAGTGGCGTACAATTGAGCGTACGCCAACGTACACGGACGGCCCAGCCCTTACACTCCGACAACTGGCGTACAACAGAGCGTCCGCCACCGTTTACGGACGTCTCTCGTCCGTCTTCCCACCGACTTCTTGCGGAGATCTGAGCGTACGCCAGCTTGCACGGACGGGTCCCTATTGTTTTCAATGGAAAACTCAGCTTATGTCACCGCTCGTGAGAGTGAGCGTACGTCCGTGCACGCTGGCATACCCTTCACATATATGGACCTGCAAATCTTGCCTTTCAACTACAAATCAGACAATTAATTAATTATTCTAATTGTTATTCAATTATTGTTTTCTATTAACTCAATTGTCTACCTTAATAAATACCCTAATAAAACAACATTTGAACCCTCATTACATGTATATTTGTTATGTTCTAATGTGGCATTTTAATCACTATCTATGTGTCCCCATATTGCTGTTACTTTTAAATCAAGTTATGTTGGTGTTTCTGTATATGTACTAAATTATGTCCATAATTAGTTTGTCCAAAATGTGTAACATGTATACCTACCCTGATGTTATGTGTGATGTTTTAATCTAACAACATTAAACATTCATGCATTTACACTATGTGTTATTTTACTCAAAAACACACACATTCACACATCAATCATTACCCCTCACCTCAAATTACAAATATAACTTACATTACACATCTGTATGTACCTACCCTTACAAGCCCTCTAACATATTTATTATTAAAAACACAGGCAACTTCTAACTGAACTTAAACTTTTATTACGAACAAACATAATAAGGGGGGGGGGGGATAAAAATAAATTAAATGCGGGCCTCCAAACGTAAAAAAAGATTTAAATAAAAAAGGGTAAGGAATATCTCCCGCAAGATGTTGTCCACCTCCTCCTGGTGCTGTTCAGTGTCTGTAGTGAAGGGATACAAAAAATAAAATAATATATAACATACACAAATGTTTGTTGTATTTGTACATAATATAAAGTTGTGAGTTATGTGTGAAGGCCACATACATTTTTAAACTACATTGAAGATGGGTCTGCTGTAAACACAGTACTAAAAAATAATATGTTAACACACACATACTGTACATAGTAAATAACATTAATTAAATTACTCCTTCTTGGATGAATGTATGCTGTATCCCAATTGGTAGTTTGGTTTTGGGGAACTCTCCTCTAACCTCACAATTAGGCTGTGCTATTTAAGGGTTATGACATTGTTGCGGCTTAAGCACTCCTTACTATTTGGAATTTAGGACATTGCTGTACAAATTATAGGCCTAAAGCTATGTTTGTAAAGCATGCATCCGCATGGCCTCACACACTATTAACAAAACAATCTATAAATTTATGTTGCACATCATGCTGGGAAGTGGAGTTACCTGGAGCCACATAACTACAACACCACTAATGTCGGATATCTCATTGGATGTACTGTTATGTCAATTATTCAAGGGGTGAGGCATGGCCACACTCCAAAAAACCACCAAGGGGACCCTTGTTCCTGGAGAAGGACAGGCCACACCTCATGGTCGCCCTGCAGTGATATGTTGCAACTAATGTTGATGTTGGATACACATATGTGGTTGTTGTGATTGTT
Source organism: Crinia signifera (assembly GCF_055691185.1). Lineage (NCBI taxonomy): Eukaryota > Metazoa > Chordata > Amphibia > Anura > Myobatrachidae > Crinia > Crinia signifera. The sequence goes on from NC_139218.1 coordinate 259,901,748, forward strand.
TATGTGTAGAAATGTGTAGGTAAACATTAGACACATTATTTACTTACGGCTAGTTGAGCCATCCTGCTCGCCGCTGGTTGGGTGTGCGGTGGTTGGGGGGGTCAGGAGCAAGGGGGATGGGATAGGACTTGGGATACTGGTAGTGGGTGTGAGTGGGGATTGGAGAGGTTTGGGGGTGGGTGGTGGAGAGGTGTAGGGGGGTTGGAAATGGGGTGGGGTGGGGGTTGGGGAGGGGGTGGGGGTAGGGGTGTGGGTGGGGGGTAGGGGTGTGGGTGGGGGTTGGGGAGGGGGTGGGGGTGGGGGTTGGGGAGGGGGTGGGGGTAGGGGTGTGGGTGGGGGTAGGGGTGTGGGTGGGGGTGGGGGTTGGGGAGTGGCTGGTGGAAGGGGATGGGGACATTTGGTGGGCCCCAGCTTGACCCATTGTCTCCTCCTCTTCCTCCTCCTCTTCCTCCTCCTCTTCCTCCTCCTCGTCTGCCTGCTCCCGGGCTGCCTGCTCCCGGGCTTCTATGCGTGCCCTTGCCCGTGCTGAAATGTTCATGTTGATGGTATAGAAATCGAAGATTGGGGTTCATAAAAAAGGGGGAAAGAAAAATTCACATTAGTCATGCTCATAACCTTCCAAATTATCATTGCTGTTATATTTCAGACATTTATCATGCAAACTAATTGATATGCTACACCCAAAAACTGAGCAACTACTTAAACCCCCCCCTATACACCCCATATACACCCCATATACACCCCATATACACCCCCTATACACCCCATATACACCCCCTATACACCCCATATACACCCATATACACCCCATATACACCCCCTATACACCCCCTATACACCCCCTATACACCCATATACACCCCATATACACCCCCTATACACCCCATATACACCCCATATACACCCCATATACACCCCCTATACACCCCATATACACCCATATACACCCCATATACACCCCATATACACCCCCTATACACCCCATATACACCCACATACTCAGGAACATATTTATAAAAAGTACAGAAAACATTGCAAAAAAACGCAGACATACTAGTAAATAAAAACTTACATCGGGCAATATGGCGGCGAAGTGTAGAAAGCAACACTGGCTGCCGCCGGCGCAGGTCAGACCAGCGCCGCTCAACTTGGGCCAGGCTTCTGCGGACGCCGGTCCGGGCGAAGATTAGCCGGCGGGCAGCATTATACGCCCGCCGCTTGTCCATATTGGACACATATGGGCCCCTGGGCCCCAGGCGCCGGTCCATGACCTCAACCAAGGCCAACAGCTCCTGGGTAGAAAACGCCCTAGCCCTGGTTGAAGTCATAGTGGCAATGGCGCAGTTATTAATTGCAGGTACATATATCACTTTTGGTGCTTGCTGATTGGTGTAAAAAATTGTTTGTTTAGTATTAACTTTATTAATCCTTCTTACATGAACAAACTGGATGCGAATAGAAACTTACGCGGACCGTTCCGATATACACACACCATAACCAACAGCATGCATTCAATGTATAGAGAGGAACTGTATATACAGTGTGCGTAAAATAATACACGCAACCGTCTACTAATAAATACGCTGCTAAAAGGGGCACAATACACCCATTTCCATGGAGAGACGTACTGTATATACAGTGTGCGTAAAAGAATACACGCAACCGTCTACTAATAAATACGCTGCTAAAAGGGGCACAATGCAACATGTTGGTGTATGACAATTTCATACTCATTACATATGTAAGGAAAGCATTATAACGTGATGTTTTGAAATGTGACTCACAAAGCATACACGAACTCCAACAGATACCAGCTGACAACACTCATCATTGGAATGACAGGTGCACACATTTCACGATGTAGCACACAATGCTCCACAACCTGTGTATGTGCATATACAGGTGATTGATCAGGTGCGTTGAGACCTGCGTAATTTAAGCGGCAATTATCGGCGGGAAATATCGGGGTAAATTAGCAACTACATTGCGGGGAAAAATATACGCCCCCTTGTTCATGGCGGGAGATTAACATATAAATATTCAGTCAGATGCAGGCCAGAATTGCTGCAAACATGTCTAACTCAGACGATTCCGCAGCTGAGGACGCTCTACAGAGAGCTACAGCAGAATCCCTGCTTGAAGCTTTACAGAATAGGGAACAGGAGCGGAGAAGGAGGGCTCAAGAGAGAAGTAGCCTGCAAGACCAAGCGGGCCCCTCACTAACAGGCCCTGTTCAACCTCCACCAGCTCCACAAGGGCCAAGCAACCAGCCAGAACAAAAGGTTGCATCTCTCCAAACAGGTGTGACCCAGCAGGTGCATGGTGAGAGAACTGGGGCCACCAGAAAACGAGCTGCAACATCTAGGGTGAGGACTGAGCAGGATACCACCACCAAAAAGAGAAACCCTGCATTTGTAGAGGCAGAATTAAGAATTTTAGTGCCCAGAGCACCCGAATGGATCGAATTGCCAACCAGGAAGCCGGGTGCCAGTGCAAGGAGAAAACTTTGGGACAAGATCACAGAGGAAGTGAACCAGGTGTCACCAGTGGTCAGAGATTGGCTAGCGGTGAAGAAAAGGCAAGTGTGTTTGTCCCCCTGATAATGTCATATGTGTGTACATATGTTACATGTATGTTTTGAGAATAATAGAAAGGTGTGTTTGTAGATAGTGCTACACTTCAATGTCACATGTGAACACAACCACTAACCCACATTGATATATGAAACATGCACCATTGGTGTGATGTGAGGTTATGGGCACAGTTCTGCTCATGTGAAGTATGTGATGGGACAAGAGAAAGTGTGTTTTGGAAAGAGTTGTTGTAACATGTTCCATATGATGCAACTGAAACAAGAATGACCAAACTGTGCACATGTAGCTGGTGAGAAACTACACATCCCAGTATGCCATCCCATAGTTAAATGACTCCATAATAACCACACTGTCAAGCTATGGTGGAATGTGTAGTTTCACAACAGGTGGAGGTGCATAATTTGGCCATGGATGATGTCATTTCTGCATAGTGATCTATGTATGTGCATTTAGTGGCCTAATGAATGAGATGAGACACTGAAATGCCTCCTAATGGAGACATTAATGTGTGTGTGGGACAAATATGGCTAAAAAACATAAGATCACCCACACTAGGAAATGTAACATAGTCATGATGTTGACTAGCACAGTGGTGCACATATCTCATGGTGATATTTGTATTTTTAAACTTGTAGGTGGACAGACTTCAAAACGACACTGAAGAGGAAGATGACTGACCGGTACAACCACAGCATGTCCACCGGGAGAGGTCCTATGCCCGATAATTTGGAGTATACCCCCCTGGAGCAGGACGCCTTGGACGTCATTGATGTGGCCGAGGTCAGGGGGATCTCCAATATGGACAGTGAGCTCCCGGTGGAGGTCTTTGATGCTGCTTTTGATGGTAAGTCACAGTAATGCATTGTATTTTGAAAGATATTTTTTAGTGCGTATGTGATGGTGACATTGTTTTCAATTATTATCCTAGCAGAAGCAGAAACCCAGGATGAACCGGCAGCATCTTCCTCTGCAGAGCCACAGGTGGAGCAAGTGGTCCAGCCTCCACCAAGACGACACCCCCAGCCCCAGCCACAGGAGACATGGGATGAGAGCGTGATGGTGATGCTGGAGAGGATCGAGCAGCAAGGGGTGGATGCTGCGCTCCGTCAGCAGCAGATTGGGGAATTTTTGGAGGATTGGAAGGCCACAAACAGGCAGCAGTGTGAGGCCTTCAACCGCATGAATGACACTCTGGCGGCTGGCATGCAAAGCATTGGCCAACACCTCAGCCGCCAGAATGACATTCTTGCGGAGCTGCTGACCACCGCCAGGTCCCTAAGGGACAATCCCCAATCTGCTGGCCCACCCCAAGCTGCTCCCCAACCTTCAACCTCTGCTGACCCTCCTGTGTCCACTAGGGGAAGACGCCGCAAGCCATCTGAGCCAAAGGCCCCTGTCCCCAAGGCCCCATCTAAAAGGGGGAAAAAAGGGCCCAAATAATGAGACCTGGTTCACTTCCTCTGTGGTTGGACCCCAAATGTTTAAATTGCACTGGACATCCACTTCCTGAGTTGGCCATCGATCCATTTTCGTGCCATGGGCATTAAAGTTCTTATTTTGACCTCTACAAATGCAGGATAAATTTTTGGTGGTGTGTATCTTGCTTAGTATTCACCCTGGTTGTTGCAGTATGTATTCTGGTGTCCCCATTTCTTTCACCATTGCATTTGCAGGGTAACACATGTTTGGAGATATGCAACCTCTTGTTCTGGCTGTTTTTTTATTGTTGTGTCTATTTTATTTGTTTATTTGATTTATGACATGAAAGTGTCAAATAAGCTGTGATGCTGAACAGCAAATAAATTTATTTTACCAATTAAAACAAAATTGTTGTATGTGTAATTTCTTGTGTGAAACAAATACTAGATTTATGTGTACTTACTGACCAGGGTATTTTTGAACATTTGTTGAAGTGTGGTAGAAGTTTCCCATGTGTAACCCTCTCCATGGCCATTCCCATGTTCCTATCCAACTTTTCCCTGCTAATTAGTTTGTGTCAGCACATGTGCAGAGCAACTTAATAGGTGAGAAAGCAGTTTGTGTGCAGGTGAGGTAGCTCCTACAGTAGTAGGTAAAAGCAGGTCCAGAACAATGCTTTCCTCATGGAGTGGGTGAGGCAGACAAACAAGGGTCAAAAGGTACATTTGTGTAGGAATGCATATGTGTCCTCCCTAAAAAAAGATGTGTGAATCGGCCAAACATGAGAAAATTGCTTGTGAACAAACATGTATAACTTTTTAAATATATATGATTTTACAGTGTCATAAGCAGATGTAGGAATCCTTTGTTAGAGAGATGTGAGTGCAATAATGTGATTGGTGGCATCTTACATCCAGAGTGTAGTAAAATCCAATTCATAGCAGATCAGATAGTGGTACAGTTCTGTATTTTGGGTACTATACAAAGATTGTGTGCAAAATAGTGGGCATGGGCTTAAAACATTGCTGAAACATCCTTTGTAGGTGTTAGATGTGGTTTATGTTATTGTATCATAAATACAAAACCTATGTTTGTATTAGAGTGAACACGTTGACACATGTCGACTTGTGTAGATTGAGTGTGCTACTGTGTAAAGTCTATGAAAGCACGTAGTGAATGTGTATAACTGTTTAGCAAATACCTACCTTAGCATATATAAGCAGGTCTTAAAAAGATTCTTACCTTAAATTAAACCAACCTTTAAATGTAGAGAAGTATAGAAAGATAAGCTTCCAATGTGTTTGAGTGCTGTGTGTGGCTTGCAGGTAGTGAAATCATGGTTTGGACTTAATAGACTGCAACATCGCTTATTACATTCAGGTGTATGTGTTTGAGTAGTAATCAGCGTAAATTAGCAAACCCAGGCGCACGCTGGCATGCGGTATCTGTAGGGGTGGTCTGAGATGGCGGTTGGCGGCCGCCTGTTTTGTGTCCGAAATGAACGGTGCTTTAGTCGATCGTGCGGTAGTAGCACCGCTCATTTTTGGTGCACACCCCCGTGTACGCCCATGTTTACGCCCATTTTCCCTCATTATTTCGGCCGCTCCCCTCAACACGCCCCTATGCCGCCCCCAATGCCCGTACACTCGCGTACAGGTTTTTTCGCACGTAGAGACCCGTCCGTAAGCGTTGTGGAGTGTTCGCGCCTGCGCATTAGCGAATGTACGCATGCGCAGATCATAAAAAACCCCGGGACGTACGCGTACGGCCCGGCCGCACCAACCAGAATAAGGCCCTCTGTCTCATGAGCATTATGGTGTGTTGCGAGGTCATGCCCTTGCAGTCAGGCCACACACTCTTTTTGAAATGGGTACCCTAGAGGTATGTGCAATTATTTATTTTACATTGAAATGGGGGCTGAGGGGCGCCAGAGACATTTTTGGCAGGGGGGACCAAAATTTCCAGTTCTGACACTGGGAAGCAGATGGTAGACCCTCTGTTTTCACTGGACGAGAGGAAACTGGGCTTGGCCAGTGCTCTATGGCAGCAAAAATGGTGTGGCCTTGTGGGAAGTGCCGCGGTCATAAACCACGACCTTAACCATTATACAACACCCCCTAATTTCAGGCATGCACATTTGTCCTTATTCATCATTTTGTTGGAAGGTACAGTATGGGGATAAATTGTATCAGTATTTCTTGACACCCTTTTCATTAAAAACAGCAGATACCTTGTCTGGTAAAAAATTTGTCTCTAACTGGGTGCTGATATATTGGGGGTTATTCTAGTTCATTCTTTCTGACAAAATCCTTCTTAGATGGACAAAACCATGTGCACTGCGGGTGGGGCAGATGTAACTTGTGCAGAGAGAATTAGATTTGGGTGGGGTTTTTCTTCAAAGTGAGATCTATATTGCAGTGTAAAATCATGCAGTCAGTATTTTCCCTGCACAGAAACAAAAAAACTCACCCAAATCTAATTCTCTCTGCACATGTTACATCTGCCCCCCTGAAGTGCACATGGTTTTGTCCATCTAAGAAGGATTTTGTCAGAAAGAATGAACTAGAATAAACCCCATTGTTACAAAGGAAATTACCTACCAACAGCAACTAATCTATTACCCAGAGCTATTATTATTATCATTTTTTCTCTATCCAGCGCTGCAGTAAATTAAACTGTCCATTTACATGCAGTCTTTACACCTACAGGGCATTTAACCCTTTACCAACTTTATTAAATTAACCAAATTTATTTTGCCTCTAACTAGTTCCAGCTAAATACTGCTGAGCGCACATCCTTACCTTGATTTAGGGGGTGATAATATTACACACTCCTGATCCCATTGTGGGATCACACTCCAAATAGCACAGCTTATTTATTAACAGCTCACCGCTATATCTGTCTAGTCCCCATCCTTTTAAAAATTACCAATAAAAGTTAAATTTTACTATTTACAACTATATATTTCAAGAGTGCCCCACAAAAAGAGTCCTCTTTTCCTCTCCACACATTCCTGGGCAGAAAAACAGGTACTTGTTTCCTAGCACGGTGCCCGTCATGGTAGATCGCATACCTTAAGTTAAGGTAACTTAAGGTATGCGATTGATGCGATGGACGCGATTTTCTGTCAATTAAGTGTTTTAATTACCGGCAAGGAGAAAATCGCGTTGATCGCGTCCATCGCATGCCATTATAATGCTAGGAAACAAGTACCGAAAAACATGTAACAAGTGCAGAGTGAGGAAGGGCGCAAAGTGAGCTGAGGGGAGGACTGGGCAGGAGCTGACAGGCTAGAACGCAGCAACTGCGCTGGTGAGAGTGAGACCAGCACAGAGGAGAGCCGTGCAGTGAAGTGAGTTCCTGGCGGTACGTTTAGAGAAAGGTTTGTCAGTCGCACAGAGGTAGATTTATTGTAACAAACGGGTGGACCCTCATAGCATAATTGATTAATTGAATATATGTAAATGCGAGGGTGTGCTACCAGAGGCACAGACAGGATATTTTAAGGAGGACAGAAAAGAGTGCCTTTTCTTGGTGCACCTAGAGAAATAATACTTAGTAAAACATCACTTTTATTGAGTTCATTTAAAATAGTTGCGAAGATATTAAAAGGACTGGACAACACGTAAGACAACAAATAGTGATTTTTAAAAAGGATAAGAATCCTCACCTAGCGGGACCCCACTACCCGTTATCACCGTTATTATTTATAATAGATATAGTGTGGCACAGAAGACTTGTTTATATTACCAAAGTCATGTAATGTGGATAAGTCAGGTTTGTAACTTTATCATATACAATGTATCACAATAGTCCTGAGGCTCACTTAGTGCAGCCACCAGCACGCGCTTGAACACGGATGTGATGCCGTTTCAGCGCTGCTGTTAGGCTTGCTGGAGCCAGTAGTTCCACAACCTGCGTTCCAACCGCAGAGCTGAGTCTGAGGTGTGCCTGTGTGCACTCCCTCGCTCATGTGGATCTAGAACAGGCAGGGACACACACGGCTCTGGCGCCAGAGACCGTGTCAGTGTACTGATTGGGGACCGTGTCCAACGGAAACCCCAATGTAGCCAACAACAAATATATATACAGTTTGTAAGTGGGGAGGGGAAAGTGGGGTATTAGACACACTAGGTGTGTAGTTAGTCGAGCGTACGCTTTCGCAAAAAAGCTTCCTCAGGACCTACTTCTGGACCAGCGCAAGAGTCCAGGGTAAGGAGTAAGCAGTGGTGCAGGGCACTGAGGAGAGGAAGAGGGATTAGGACGGCTAGTGTGGAGCGCAGAGGAGGCAGCGCCAGGCAGTACGAGAGCCACTGCTTCAGTGTCCCACCTCTCGCGTGCAGGAGAGGCCTTGTTTATAGTAAGAGCTGCGGCAGTGAACCCTGGCACCCCGCGGTGATTGACAGGGCAGAAGCTGTTGTCGAAAGCTCCACATCCTACCTGACAGAGGGGAGAGCCTGCGCTGTTAACCCCACAACCACTTACAGTGTAAATTGCCCAGCAGAGGTCCAAGTGCCCAGCAGAGGTCCAAGTGCCCAGCAGCGGCTTCCAGCAGTGTGCTCCTAATTCAGCAGTGACCAGAAGAAGCTGGCAACGGCACCAGAACCCCAAGTATCTTCCAATTGCCCATCCTGGGTGCCCCCCTTTGCCCCTGAGCCATCAATCCCATTAACCACTTCCATGGCTGGACTATAAAACAACACAAGATTATAAAGATCACGCATTCCAGCAACTAGCTTAGTAGAGACTCACTAATATTATTAATACTTATAAGTATCCATTTTGGGGCACCCAGGAGAGGTCAGATCCCCCCCCCCCCCCACTCACCATCCCCCTTCCCTACCCCCCCTATCTTTTTTCCTTTTTTTCCGCTCCCCCCCCGCCTCTCTTCCCACCCCCCGTTTCCTGTTATATAAGTTACCAACAGAAAGAACTATAGCGTGGAAGCTGCTCTCTCATGCACTTTCTTTTCTAGCCTCACTTTCCCTCTTTCGATGTCGCGGGTTTACAGTGTCTATTTAGCAACCATTGGAAGAGTCTGCAGACCCTTCACTTACTCAGAATGTAAACTGTTGTTACTTTGTCTTCTCGCTGCGTCGAGAGAGAGAGAAATAACCGTATTCTTAAACTGCATGAATACATTGTTAACTTTCTGTTAATTTCAATAAAAACAGAATATACAAAAAATCCCATTAACCACAGCGTACCCAGTGACCCGCTGACCTTACCTCTTCCTAACCTGGAACTGTATCAGCAGACGCCATCTTTCTTGGCCGCCTCCTTAGGCCCTCAGGACACCCGGCCTTTCTAACAGGCCTTCTTCCACACCGGCCTCACTAAATAGGCCATTTACAGACGAGACCACAGGAACTGTTACACTTCCTAGCCACCCAGTCTGATTTACCAGTTTGCTGCACCGCACCTGACGGTAAATTCGGTGCACCTAGGCCAAAGTAAGGTACCTAACTTTAGGGTAAACTGTGCAGTTTAAGGGAATTAGTACACCCCATTGCGGATTTTCATTGTTACACAGTGTTAATTGACATATTACCAATACCGAATTGCCTTACTTGTGTGTTTACAGCTGATGTCCAAAGAGACTTTAATGCAGCATATTGTGCGAACTGCGACCCCATGCCTATTGTGGGCCCCATCGTGCACAGTATTCTTTAAGCGATTGTGTTGCTCATTGCATATTTCCGCTCAGTGATTTTAACTGTTTGAGATTGATTGCACTATTCATTGATTGTCTAACTGTAACAGTAAATGTCGTGTACCATGCGAGTTGCGACCTACGTGGCAGGGTCTCATAGCACACGATATTCTTTTGCTCCACCAAGTCCATTATTGCTACATGTTGTTGCCACTATTGTTGCATAATTTCCTATAACATTGACCCATGAGCCAGAGCTGCCTAATAAAATATCTGTTCACCGTCCTCACGTGTGGTGAACCTGTTATTGTGTGGGTGTGTGTGGGGGGTGTTGCCCTTTGGGGTTTCCTGTCCCTTTGCCCTCAGAGTTCAGGAGAGTGAAGCAGAAGAACCATCGACAGACGGCGACAAGAGTGCCCAGAGAGGGAAAGGAGAACAAGGTAATGGCCACCTAATTGCACACGGTCTCTTTTTTATTGCTTCTGTGAGTTATGCCCCTGACTGTATCAGACATAATATAATGACCACAAGTTGTGAAATAAAGCAGGTTTTAAACCACATATTGTGCAATTATTCAAGCGAGAAATAATTAAGTGGTGAGTAAAGATGCAACTTTGAAGTGTTTAAATGTTACAACTTACAAGACAGAACAAAATAGGAGAACTGTTTTCAAAACTATATATGAAAGTCAGTGCCAAAAGCCTTATATGCAATGTAGTCTGTAATACTTTTAGCCCTTTTTCTTTTCTGTATGTACTGTAAGTGGTTTTTAATTAATTATATTATTTAATTAACTATTAACATTATACGATCATCAGTAATTCTATGTTTCTTCCAAAGTACTTCTAAAGAAGGCAGGGTATACTTACCAAGGAGTACCAGCAGGACCCTGCAACGCTAGTGCTAGTTAAGTGAATTATTATACTGTATTTGTTTCTCACTGGCGACTTTTTTTCTCAGTAGAAGATAGAGATCCTGGCCCCCTAAATCGCAGAAAATAGCATCAGTACACTTTTGATTTGGGAAATGGAGGCACACCCCCTCCAATCGGCAGCAGACAATCACTGACAGTCTTCTCCCAATCTGCATCTGACATTGCAGACCTCGGCTGCACATCTGTACTTAAAGGCAGTTCCTGAATCAGGACCCTTGTTTGCTCCATTTCTTCAAATGTACATATGTGCCAAAGGCCTTACATTTTTATTGGGACCTGTTTGGCAGAGATCCACAGGGAGAATTGACAGCAGTGATGAAAACATCCCCACGGGCATGGTACCTGTAAATTAACCCTTTGAGAGGCAAGTGAATTTGTAAAAAGTAGGTGTAAATATTGCCAAGCAAATATTTTTATTCAAAAAATACATATTGGCCTCAATAGGGATAAATAAAATACTGTCCCGATTTGGAATAAATATAACACATTGACACTCCACAGGAAAACACAAACAAAAACATTTGACCTACAGGTAAAATAAAACACATTGGACGAGACAGGGAAAAAAATAATAATGGCCTCAATAGGAAGAGAAACAAACACACTGGCCTCACACAGCTTTCCCCTGCGCTCTATCACACACACCCTTCACCTTGCGCTGTATCACATTTACTCCCCCTGTGTTCTATCACACTGACACACTCCCTCCCCCTGCACACTATCACACTGATGCTCCTTCACTCCGCGGCAGGTGCTCTATCACACTGTCGCACTCTCTTACCCTGCAATCTATCACACTGACACCCTCCCTCACCCTGCAGCCTGCGCTCTATCCTGCTGATGCGTATACTGCAGTATACCTAACCATTCTAGTATAATGACTAACCTATGTAATACACTGTGGCCCACAAGAACCTACCTCTCTGTCCTTCCACTATATTACACCGTAACCAGCCCTTGTGTCATCCCACTAAATTATACAGCGACCCACAGTAATTTGCCCCTGTGTCACATGCAGTACAGTAAGTCCATGTCACCTGAAGTAAGTGCCTCCTTCTTGTTGTGTAACCTGCAGTATGTATCTGTGTCCTCCATAGTAATTGGCCAAGTAGTATTAAGGCCAAGTGGTAATTGCCCAAATCACCTTGCAGCAAGTGTCCCCGGCCCATGTCACCTGCTGTAATAGCCAAAGTCATTTGAGTTACGTGCCCACTTATCATGTAATTTGTAGTAAGTGCCACCTTGCCCCTGTGTCACCAAAAGCAAATGACCAGGCCCCTGTCCCATATATCACTATGCCCCTGTATTATCGGCAGTGAGTGCCCATGTCACCCTCAGTTGCCCAAGTCACCCACATTAAGTGCCCCTGCCACCTGTGTCATTCACAATAAGTGTACCTATGTGCCTATATCACCTGCAGCAAATGCACCCTGGTCCCTGTAACACTTGCAGTAAGTGCCCCTGCATCAGCAGCAGTAAGTTCCCTCCAGTCCCTCTGTAATTGCCTCCAGTGCATGTTGCTGGGTTCCAATCTGGAAGAACTTGTCTGCTGTGGTAGCTGGTGAGTGGGCAGCAGTCCTTATTCTCCTCCGCTGCAGCCTTGTATGGTTTCTACTGCTGGTCCCCGGGGGGCAAGGAGGGGGGGTTAGGGGCAGGGAGGTGGAGAGTTGTGAGCAGGGCACAGGCTTCTCTGACCTCCGGCAGCCATTTTAAATATGGCGCCATGCAGGGGGTGGGGGTGCAGGCATCATGGTGTCACGCCCACCTGGATAGTGACACCAGGTCCGTAACCATTTTTTATATGGGCATAACGATGTGCCCGCTGACCGCGGCTTAGTCAGGGAGAGAGCAGCCTGCTCTGGTGTGATATGGGTGGTGAAAAGGAGGTGACTAGTCAGATGTTTCTGATTGCACACCATAAAAAATTGAGTCCGTAATGGTGACTTCAAGACACCCCTGCAAGAGCCTCACTGCATCCCAGGGTCACTAGTCAAAAAGTTTTGAAACCATTGCAATAGACTGTAACATTAACCTAGACTAAAAGTCCAGGAGCAAGTTGTGGTCTACATGAAGTCATCATGATCATCATAAGTGTTTATTTTTTTCATAGAGTACCACAGACTTTGTAGAACATGACAGTCTTATACATATGACATACTGTATATGAATAAAATAAACATACACCTAAGTTGCTGGTGCTCCTTATCAAATATGCAAGTGGAGTCAGGTATGCAGGTTACATTAATATAAAAGCCGCTAACCTGCTTGATGGTGCGGCGGACCATGAACAGCACCGCACGCCATTTGCTGGGTGATGTCCTCCACACATGTGAGCCCACAATCAGGATGGCCTCCGCGGCTGGGTGGTGGGAGGTCCAAAACAAGAGGCAGCAATCTGGATTTATCTGCCCTGGTCCCCTTCGCGGCTGTAGCCGCCCCGACACCGCAGGAGAAGGGAGAGCTGGCATGACTGCAGGAAGAGGAGAGAGCTGCCGTGTCTGCAGGGAGAGAAACCGCAGGCAAAATATCCGACCACATGGCCCTGGAAGTAGGGGAGAGTGGATGGTTCTGCTGGCATGTGGGCCTGCCCGCCGGGAATTAGCCCGGCATGCCAATCCTCCACTGACTGTATATGTGTTCACTCTATCTCTCTAAGTATATATATATATATATATATATATATATATATATATATATATATTGTGACAAGAACACTGGAGTAGTGTTTGAGGGCAGGTATATTTGTCCCAGGTTCTTGTCCTACACCTTTTAGAAACAGGTGTTTGACCTCAGAGGGCTAATCAGCGAGCAGCTGTGAGTCGGATGAGAAAAGGCTGCCAGACTGAGCAGTATGTGCAGACTGCCTGGGGAGACTGCAGAATCTCTGTGTGAGAAACAAGCTGCCTTATACAAGTGACCCACCCAGTGTTGAGTGGGAAACTTTGTGTTTTTGTTTAGTGACAGTTAGGAACATCCTGTGTTTAGTTAGTTCCGGACAGGCAAGGTATTTTCTTTTGATGTTTATTTTATTTTCTGCTGAATAAAACTGGTTGAGGCCAGTTGCACCACAAAGACTGGACTTGTATGCTTTCTCAGCTGCTGCTGGCTGCCTTCTACCCCAGGAAAAGGCATCCAAATTCCCCTACAGTGACACACACACACACGTCTCAACTTACTCACCATAATAAACTAACTCACCTTAATATACAAATGATCAAATAAATAATGGGGTTTTAGTTCATGAATTGATCCTTGCATTTAATCTTGCAGCCCATCACCAAGGGACCCCATTTCACTGAAAGTCCTACACTAAAAACAGGTCTTTTAAGAACCTGCCAAAGGCTGACACATCATAGCTAAAATGAACATGTGTTTTTTTTCTGGTTTAAAGCTCATCTGCCAATAACCTAATGGCTTTTAAAGGTGAGACAATAACCAACACAACTCCTGAATTAGCACTAAGGGGGTAGCTGTCACAGGTTTAAGATAAATGAGTTTACCTTGGGTTCAAGCAAAAGCCATGATCGCAGAATGGTTAATTAAAAATGAACCCACATATATAGATACAGGATACCACCGCACTCGACATTCCTACAAAACTGCACTCGCCATTCCCAGGTTGGGGTGCAGTGGCTCGTGACCACACACTCTAGTAAATACAAATACTCAACACTCACCATAAAACACTAACTCACCTTAATATACAAATAATCAAACAATAGGGTTTTAGTTCATGAATTGATCAATGCATTTAAGTAAGCTTGCAGCCCATCGCCAAGAGACCCCATTTCACTGCAAGGTACATTCGTAAGAATGGCGAGTGTGGTGGTAACCTGTATGTATATATTTGGGTTAATTTTTAGCCCAAATGTGTGAGGAAGAAACAAATGATCTGCTCTTGCTTTTGCTCAGACTATCACCCACAGTAGAACATGATTACAATATATTGCCTCTTTTACAGTATGTCTTCCTGGTCTGTTGAGTCAGCTTACATTTGCTATGATGACACATGTGTTATTATAACAGGGCTGCATGCATCTTGTGACACAGACAGACTGCAAGTTAAGCAAAATGAGGTCCTGTTATTTCCGGGCTATACGTAATGTTATACATGAAGATACTGCAATACATTCCAGTTTCATTTCAATTTAATATTGATTTGATATATAATTTTTGTTTTTAATGTATATCGCTTAAATACAGGGGGTTATTCAGACCTGATAGCTGATGGACGATTTAGAAGAGCCCTGCAATCAGATAGCCACCGCCCAGACAGGGTGTAAACCCGCCCTGTGCAAGTCTGCAAATGGCTTGCAAAAAAATCGCCAATTGCCAGCCAGCTGCAAATCCATATGCAACTCACTTACCACCAAATGATTTCCCAGTCTGTGCAGTCTGTGCGTAACCCTGACCCTTCCCCAAGTCTGCAACAGTAACAGGCTTATCAAAGCCGGAGCTGTCGTCATACACCCTCCCTAAAAACACCTGGGCACACCAGCGTTATTTCTGACACTCACGTTAAGCCCCACAAAAACCGGATTACTGTCAATCAAAATGTGGGGGGATTGCGGATAAAAAATTTGCTGATTTTTATCACTTTTTATAAAAGATCGCTGTGCAAATTGCACAGCAGCAATCAGGTGTGAGAAACCTCCATAGTTCGCTCATGTTTATACAGACACACACCACGGGCTATTATTTTTATGGAAGCCAATTAATCTACTAGTGCAGTGGTTCCCAAACTTTTTTGAATCACAGCGCCCTAGAGCATCAAAACATTTTCAAGGCACCCCTAGGCCAAATGCTTCTTATCGAGAAATTCAGAAATAAAATATTAAATGAAGTGCATTGTGTGTATATGTCACAGTTATCTGGTGAGGGACAGGATTTGCTCCTGTTTGTCCACATATGTCATGATTGGCAGCCACCAGCACTGGTTTTTCCTGTTAATTGACCATAAAAAATATGAATTGATCCTGGTCCACCAACCCAAGGCACCCCTGCAAGTGTCCTGAGGCACCCGAGGGTGCCTAGGCACACACTGAACTAGTGCATTTTTGTTTTTTGGGAAAAGACAGAGCACCCAGAGTTAATCTACACAAGCATGGGGAGAATATACAAACTCCACACAGTTAGGAAACTGAACCCATGAACTCAGTACTGTGAGGCAGTAATGCTAACCCTTACACTGTTCGTGCTGCCCATATATACTATACCGTAGCAGAGGATTACATGTAGTGAGACAATGGGGGAAATTTACTAAAATGGCAGTTCTATTTCACATGGGGGGCCAGATGTAGGTTCAAAAAGTGATAAAATGGAGAGCGATTAAACAACCAGCCAATCAGCTCCTACCTGTCATTTTTCAAAGCCAGCCTGTAACATGGCAGGTAAGAGCTGATTGGCTGGCTGTTTATCACTCTACATTTTATCTAAATTTGAGGCTTAATACACCTGGCCAGGGATGTTGCTATGGGCAACCAATCAAGATACAATCTATTATCTTCTAGAAGGTGCTATATAAATAAGTAGATTCTGATTGGTTTCTCTTAGAATCATCCCATTTGAAGTAGAATTCCATCTTAGTAAATTTCACCCAACATTTATCATTATTTTTATAGACATTTATTAATACAAGCCAATGATACAGATAACTAGAGTATGCCCTTTCTAGTTTTTCCTCTAGTAGACATTACAGTTTATTTCCATGATCATGACAGAGTTTTACTAAGAAAATAACACTAAAAAATCAGTCCAAGATTCAATATTTTTGTGTGCTCTCATACTGTATGAATAGTTAGCAAAACAACATATATTTGAGAAGGAAATAAAAGTCTATTACTGCTGATATAATCTTGCATTTTTGCTCTGTTACATCACAAGCTGCACCTTTGTGCTTGTAAAATAGTTTTAAATGAAAATAACATGGGAAAGGACATTGAGTTATGTGGCTGGGATGGTTTATCAGTTAAGATGGTATCATTCTGACGTGGGAGATATCAATAAGTCATCAACCTAAAAGCCTTAAAACCATAAACATTTGGTGATACACAACAGGGGTAGTATGCTGATTGGGGGTAATTTAACAGCCAATGCATTGTATGAAAAAATTATTTATCTGAAACAAAATACTAAGAGATATTTGCAGTTAAAAGATTTTGAAAAAAGAGTCTCTACACAAAGTAACGCTACCTTTACGTTCGCATTTTATAATCCTGGGATATACTGTAGCATCGAAAAAAATCTCAATGCTGGGATTCCCAGGCTTTTGGGATTGAATTACAAGTAATAGGGAGCAGTTACAGTGGATGAGAGGTGAGGAGAGAAAAAGGTATAGGGAGCAGTAATGAATAGTGTATGGAGTAGAGGTGGGGAGCAGTGAGGAAGGGTTTAGGAATCAGCACGTAAGGGTGAGTGCAGGAAACAGTGATGGAGGGTCAGTCCGGCAACCAATCAGGAGCTGCTGCTTACCTAATTGCCTCCGGTCCACTAGCTCTACATTTGAAATGCCACCAGTGTAGACTGTGTGTCTAGAGCTCCAAATCTGGAAATCACTATAATAAGCCAGCAACTCAGCCCTAAGACTTTTTTCCATATGACTACATACAGATGACTTGTGGTGTGGATGCTGGCAGACAGATTACTTATGCAGGTATCCTAAAAGAGAGAATCCTGTAAGTATACAGGAAAGTATACTTACCTTCCCCCTGCTCCCTCCCAGCAGCCTAAACCTAACCCTCCCCCTTACTCCACAGCCTAGCCCTAACTCCTAACCCTTCCTGCATACACCTTAAACCTAACCTCCCACCCTCCCCTTAACCCTCCCTTCTATGTGTCTAACCCTCCTCCCCCGCAGCCTAACTCTAACCCTCCTCCCCCGCAGCCTAACCCTTCTCCCCTGCAGTCTAACTCTAAACCTCCTCCCCCACAGCCTAACCCTACACCCCCCCCCTCCCCTGCAGCCTAACCTTCACTCCCCCACTGGGGCCCTTAACCTAACCCTCCCCCAATCTAATGCTAACCCGCCATGCATACTTATGTTTGGCATGATGCTAGTCGGGATTCCGGCATCAGCATCCTTGCCGTTGTTGACATTCTGGTGCAGGGCTTTCTGGCCGCAAGTCAGGATGCTGGTGTCAGTATTTTGACTACTGGCATCCCAACTATACTCAATCTATGAAATGGTTCCATTACATCATTTTTTAACCCTTCTCCTCCTAAATGTATTCTGTTTAAATACTAGTATACATAAGAAATGTCTCCTGTCTTCAATGAAGTGAGGTGGTGTCATATGCTAGGATGATGGAAATTGTGACAGAAAGTTGCAGGGTGGGTGGAGTGATGATGTCATTCGTAGAGCCACACCCCACCCCCTCACTGGGTACAGGTGTTAAAAATAACAAAAAGGTGCATTATTTCTTGTGTTTGTATATGTATGTATGTATGTATGTATATATATATATATATATATATAGAATAGTGGGTTTGCAGGACGGCACTCCACAGAGATATGTACTTGCCGGTGCCAGGTCTGTATTGTAGAATGATAACTGGCTAAAGTCCAGTTGAAACGGCTGTCGGGACAGCCATTGTTGCTATTCACTTGCACATGGAATAAACTTCTTATTTTCTTCACCTGAAATTCGCCTGAGTGCTGGTCTTCATCCTTCTACGGGGGGGTAAGTGTACTATATATATATATATATATATATATATATATATATATATATATATATATATATATATATATATATATATTAGAGATGAGCGGCGGGCACTTTTTCGTGTTTTGGATCTGGATCTCCCTTCGTGTTTTGGATCTGGATTGGTTTTGGCAAAACCACCCTTGCGGGTTTTGGTTTTGGATCTGGATTTTTTTGGAAAAATGCTAAAAATTGCTAAAATAACAGATTTTGGGACTGTTTTTGCCCCTAAAGTATTATTAAGCTCAACAACAGTAATTTTCACTAATTTCTAGTCAATTTTGATCACTTCATATAGGCCGCCACACTGGACACTGGATATAGTCCGTCACACTGGACACTGGATATATGCCGTCACACTGGACACAGCCTGTTACACTGGACACTGGATACAGCCCGTCACCCTGGAAACAGTCCCTGGGCAATGGACACAGCCCCTGGACAATGGACACAGCCCCTGGACACAGCCCCTGGACACTGGACACAGCCCCTGGACACAGCCCCTGGACACTGGACACAGCCCCTGTACACAGCCCCTGTACACTGGACACAGCCCCTGACACACTGGACACAGCCCCTTGTATTATGGACACTGTAGCCCCTGTACACTGAGTGTACAGTCAGCAGCACTGCAGTCCCTGCGTGTGAGCACTGCAGCACCTAGTTTACAACAAAATAAAAAATCAGTAACTAAATAAATCACAGCACAGGGCACGGAGCACGGAGCACGGATCCCAACCACCCTCTTCCCTCTCCTATAATGGAGTGAAGATGGCGAAGCGCTCGTGCGTCTTATATAGAATCCAGATCCCGCGAGAATCTGACAGCGCAATGATGTTTTGCCTCGTTTTCGGTCTGAAATTCAGGCGGGAACTCCCGAGCCAGCTCGGATCCTGACTCGGATCACCATATTCGGATCTGACTGATCCCGGAGATCCTGACCCGCTCATCTCTAATATATATATACAAGAATATTGAATATACTTCTTGTGCTCCCACTGCCATGCTCATGCTCTGCGATGATTTGAACGCCATGTCCGGCTCCTGCTGCTGCACCACCGCTGCCATCCTGAGTGCTGCGCTTCCTGATGATTACTCTTTGATCTCTCTGTCTTCAATCACTGGCTGAGAGATCAGTCAGCCCCGCCCCCACTCAAGCATTCAGCCTCTCCGGACCGCAGCGGCGTGAGCCGTGAGGCAGCATTGACAGCAACTTCGAGGGTCAGCACACAGTTCCTGCTGCATGGTGGTACAAGATACAGGCAGCGAAGTCGACTGCAGTCTGATGCCCAGGAGCCATCTGCCTATGAGAAGGGCTTTTTTGAAGTATTTCCAGCTGCCATTGTAGGGAGTCAGAGCCGGATTTGGCACGGGCCTAGGGGCGGCACCTATTACGGGCGGCAGCATGTGTCCCCTGTCATTTCGCTGATTTTTTTAAACATAGCTGTGATAAAAGGCAGCTAACTGCTGGCACCTGCCTGCCACCTTCTGCGGGAGCCGCACACCGCTAGGAGCTAGGACTCGCCATGCTACCTCTTGTGGGAAGCCAAAGCCGCGTACTGCCGACACCCACCTGCCATGTCTTGCAGGAGACTGGAGACGCACACAGCCAGAAGCCGGGACCTGCCTGCTACCTCTCACTGGGGTCCGGAGCCGCATACCGCCGGAACCCACCTGCCCTGTCTTGCAGGAGACCGGAGATGCACATAGGCAGGAGCCGGGACCCATCTACTATCTCTTGCTGGAGTCCGGAGCCGCATACCGCTGGGACCAGCCTGCCACGTCTCGCCGAGAGCCTTACAGGACAGAGGAGTAGTGGACATGCAGAGCCAGCAAGTAAACACTGCCCCCTATCTCTCTGTGACTGTCCCCTTACTCCCCTCTCTTTGACTCCTTCTTCTCTCTCCCTCGATGACTCACTGTTCTCTATCACCCACTCTCTAATAATGGAGGGGGGGGGGGGGGGGTTGGGCGGCCAAAATTATTGTGCCTAGGGGCGGCCTGACCCCTAAATCCGGCACTGAGGGGAGTATGAATGGAGGAGACATGACTGAACGGTGAACAGCACGCCAAGTTATTTTATGTCGCATTGGCTGGATAAATGAAACTGGCTCAATCTGTGTGTATAGAGAGAGAGGGAGAGATAGATATATAAAAATGCACCTGTTGATATTTATTTTTTCCTTGAGGTTTGAACACTACTACTAAAGTTTTTGTTTAACTTTTTGTTAAATAACTAAAAAGTCATCGCTGCTAAACCTAATGCCAAACATAGGTGTGCGCACATTGAGTGTTAGGGGTGCACAGGCACCCCCTAATGCTGTGCCAATGCTTATGAACACCCCCCTGCCGTTAGCACTACCAACAATGACTTTAACCAAAGACGTTTGCTTTTTAGAACTGTATTCCATTCAAAGAAGCACACATCAAACAATAATGTGTGTTTGCATTGTTATTTGTACTAGATAATTGTCATATCACTACATACCTGTGTCATCCATATATGTTTATGACTGTATTTGCATGTACTGTTACACAGAGTAATTAGAAGATGAAAACTGAAATAGGCAGGAGATTATGGTGCGGCTGAGAGACTTTTTATATTGTAGCGAGTGCCAATAGATAACGAAAGACACAACTGATTCGTGATGTTAGACATGTCCAATAAGTGGATCTACGCACACCCCTTGATGGTGCACCCCCTAAAAAAATGTGCTGCGCACGCCTATGATGCCACACAAAAGACTCTGAAAAGTGTTGTCAAAAGTTCCATTAGTAAAAAAAAGGTAATATAATTTATCATATTGGGAAGATTACGTAAATTGTGTATTTTCAATGTGTTTGTCTCAACCCCATTCTAGCTAAAAATAGGTTTAACACAAGGCCATTATCCTACAAACGTCATTCCAAAGGCGTAAATACAAAAATTAAACATGGCATTGTGCCAGCTAGGCCACAACCAACTTAAAATGGGGAGTGGCCTTTTGTGTGCTAGACCACACCCATTTTGCATGGTTTCGGCTCTTTGTCTTACCAGAACAGATTTTTTGTCTCTTCACCTCTGATTGGTTGGCCACCCCTGGACTACATGATTATAATGACCAATATGCACCTTAAAGATAACAGTCAGCTAACTTGAAATGTCAGGCCTAATCTTCATTGATTGCCATGAAATAATGTAGTGCTGACAATTGAGAGGATTAAAAAAAGCAAACATTTTAACTTATTGTGTATGTAATTCATACATTTATTAAAATTCCTAACTGACAGGTTATCAACTGCAACTTGATTGAGTATATAACAACAGACTAATTGTTTTGTATTACTCAGTGTTGGTAATGCACAGGTATTTATGTGAAGGGAAATGGCCTTTTTGACATGCAGGGCAAGTTTTCCTGTTTTGCAACTTTGACGTTTACACAGTGACTAGCAACAGGGCATGCAGCCTATTAAATAATCCCAATGTGGCTGTCCTTAGTTTATATGCATACTGCAGATGGGTTGGGTGTGGGATCCCTGTGCTGAAAATGCAAAAAGTATTTTAACCAGGGACGGATTTCCCACTAGGCCCGTGAGGCATGGGCCTATGGGCGGCACCTGCTGGGGGCGGCAATGGCAGGCAGTGGTGTGACTTTTCTTCTTTTAAAAATACTGTTGTGCCCCAACAGAAGTGCCCCCCCTTCAGCTGTGCCTGCAGGGTTCGTTAACAGGCTCTAGGGATCGGGTGCTGAAAACCCCCAGAGGGAGGCCATCCTGTAATGTCACTGACAGGAGTTTGCACTTCCGACGCTGTGGGTGAAATGTAATAGGATGAGAGATTCAGAAAGTGAGAGATTTGGTAAGAAATCTCCAGTTTTTTTAAAGTGGCAATCATTGACACAGCAAAATCACACTGGTTTTGCTGTGTAAATGATTGCCACTTTAAAAAAACTGGAGATTTCTTACCAAATCTCTCACTTTCTGAATCTCTCATCCTATTACATTTCACCCTGTGTCTTCAGCAGAACTTGATCCCTGGCATCGGAAGCACAAGCTCCTGTCACTGAAATTACAGGGCGGCCTCTCTCCGGGTGTTCATCACTCGATCCCCGGCATCCCTCTGATGCTGGAGACAAACGTTAGGGTTTGACTGCTGCTGAATACCCTGCGCTGGAGAGATGATACCACCCTGCGATGCTTGGGAGAGAGCTTTGCACTGCAAGGTATTGGGAGCTGAAGACCTGCAACCCCACTTGAAGTTACCTGTGCTGTTGAAGATACATGCGCTGCTTTGGACAGAGCCCCCACTTTCATTCTCTACCCCACCCCTCCCTTTATCTCCCTCCCAGTAATAGGTGTGTGTGTGCATGTGTGTGTGTATGGGGTGGGGCTCAAATAATGCAGTGCCTAGGGGTGGTTTGAGACTTAAATCCAGCCTGATTTTAACTAGTGGTGAAGCTTGTGGGCCCAGGTGCAAAAATATAATTTAGGCCCCCCTTGTCACGGCCTGGACTGTCTGTGTTCTCGGCACTGACCTGGGTGCGCCAGTGGAGGGCGCAGGGAACTGGAAGCGAGGAGGCTTGAGGTAGCTGGAGCTCATGCACGGAGGCTGGAGGGAGACGACCTGCCGGGGACACAGAGGATTGGCTGAGACCTAAAGCAGAGGCGCGGGGTCTAAGCCGACAGTGGTATTCACCAGGGACCCCCGCAAGGGGATATGGACTTCGCTGCAACTGCCGACCAGGTCGCGGCCCTCTGCCCAGGTTCCCCTGTGGCTTTGGCAGGGTTTGAATACAAGAGTCTTTTGAGGGGTACTTAAACCATCGATGGTGATCGATGGCACTGAATGCTATACAGCAACACGGAGGGTACGGAGGGATGTGAATAGCAGGGAGTACACAGTATTGGGGAACTGAGTACCGTGAGATGCGGCCTGGGAGCCGGGGATGACACGAGGGTAGCACAGGAAGACGCTGGAGACACTGGGAATCGCTGGAGCGGCTAGGGAGCTGATACTGGAGATCACTGGGGATCACTGGAGCGGCTAGGGAGCCGATACTGGAGATCACTGGGGATCGCTGGAGCGGCCTGGGAGCCGATACTGGAGATCACTGGGGATCGCTGGAGCGGCCTGGGAGCCGAGGGGAGACGGGCATGGGACCCACTGATATCCGGACGCTGAGCAGATAACCTGGACTGCACGAGAAGACAGGATCACACGGCAGATGGAACTCGTGGAGACTTATGGCAGGAGTGAAATAACCAGGACGCTGAGAATAGCACAGGTGACAGCGGACTCAGGAAACCGGACCTCTGGAGCAAGTGGGGAGTCTTGACAGGAGCTGACGCTGGAGAACTCACAGGTAAACTGACGAGTTGTTCAAGACCACGAGGAGACTGTGAGCCAGGCTTTTATCCCTCCAGGTGATTAGGGAATCAGACGCAGGTGATGGGATTAGCCGCAGCAGCAGCACACAGACCAGGAAGTGAGTTGGAGCTTACCTGGATCATGTGACCCGCAGTTTGATTAGGGAATACACCTGGAGTTCACAGTGACGCAGGGGCGACTTGGAAGCAGGAGACATCACGCCAGGGATTGCCGACTGTGCCGGCAGCTGATCTACGGAGAATATTACCCCAGCGTGCCGGTAAGGGGCGCATGCGAGCGGTGTGAGAACCGGGGTTCCTGACACCCCTCTTTCACCCCAAACCAAGTTCACAATATACAATATGGCAGTGGGTGACATTAGAAAGGGAGAGGGTGACAGTGTAAGGCAGGGGGAGGCAGAGTGTATCAGATAGAAAGAGTGGGTGACAGGGGAAGATAGTGGTAAGATAGGTACAAGCACAATGTCCTGTGTGGTGTGAATACCAAGGAGCAGGGGCCACCTGTCTCCACTGTGACGGAGAGCCGGGACCACACAGCCAGCACAGACCAGTAGCAGTGAGTCCTGGCCACAGACGCTGCAGCAGCGTAACCATAGCCCCGCAGACCCCTGGCGCCCACACTTTGTCAGCGCCTCCCTGCCACCGCGGGGTCTGTGGTGCTATAGTTACGCCACTGAAGGACGGGTGTGGTATAATTCACCGACAGTCGGGATCCCGACAGTCATTATCCCGATGTCGGGATCCCGACTGCCTGGTCTCAGACAGTGTGGCCAGCGCAACAAAGCCCCTTGCGGGCTCGATGCGCTCGCCACCTATTCTATTCTCCCTCTATGGGGGTCGTGGACCCCCACGAGGGAAAATAGCCGCCGGCTGACGGGAACCACCGGTGTTTTAACAGTCGGGATCTCGACGTCGGGTTAATGACTGTCGGGATCCCAACTGTCGGGACCCCGTCCAGCACCCTGAAGGACATACCTGCCTCTCTAAGGTAAGAGCCAGGTTCCTCAGGCAGTGGGGCCCACCCAGCTTGCAACACTAGGCCATTCCTTTCATATTACTATATCCTTAGGGATGCCTTGCAATGAAAGCAGCATTATTCTAAGTACTGTATATATATATTATTATATATTATTAATATTTTATATTATTATGTAATCACTGTCTCAGGGAAACATTTCTATAGTAAACAGGCAGCAATGCAAAGTATATAAATAAAGGATAGGCTGCGCTAAATCAATATAAATTTAAAATACAGTGGATGAAATAAATTAATGTTTAATATACAGAGAAATAACAATAAAAATCATACATAATCAAACAATTGGGTAAGTAAAATATAATTAAAATTATATAGTTACCTGTATCGATAGTTGAGGTTTGTCCTGCCACTGAGTCCCAAATAATAATTGCAAGTGTCCTTAAGCAAAAAAAGGCATGGACCGGGTGAGCTGCTGCTCACCTGGTGCCGTCCTCTCCACCTCTTCCCCTGGTTCCTAAAGTGGTCCTAAGTGGTCCAGGACAAAAAAAAGAATTATTTATAGTTAAAGTGATAGGTTTGTGGCTGTCAATGATAACATATGTAGACAATTAGAATGAGGGGTGGATTGGGCCACCGGGCCATTTCCCGGTGGGCCGGTCCAGATTTGGACAATTTCCCCCCTGACCGGGCCGCCGCTGTCTCCCCTGGATGGGCCGCGGCCGCTAACTGCAAGTGGGATGACTGTGAAGGCTGCCAGTGATAAAGATGGCGGCTGGTGGTCCTAGAGGAGATCTACTGCCCATGCCCAATGCAGCAGCTCTTCTTCCTCCCATTGTCCTTTGCGGTGCTCCACACGTGTCTGGTCCTGCAGCCCAGAGTGGCGGTCCTCCCTGGACCCCTACCGCCACTGAAGAGAAGCAGTCTGTAAGTGAACGGCTCCTACCCGTTAGCAAACCCCCCCCCCCCCCCGGCATCCCATCAGCACCCCCCCCAGCAACTCGTCGACACCGATAACCCACTCGAGAACCCGTCAGCATCCCCCTCTCCCCCCGGCAAACCGTCAGCACTGATCAAAAGGCACCTCTGCAGGAGAAATCATTCGATGGTCCCCAATCATCAAATGATTTCACCTGCCTTCACAAATATAAGTCAGTGGAGACTGACTTTTATTTGCGGTCGCCGGGGTGATGGCAGGGCAGGCAGCTGATGTCTATACTGAAAATAGTTCAGTAAAGAAACTAGTAAAGCCATGAGTTATAAGCATCACTACAAGTGAAAAGAAAGAGAATAAGGGAGGTATTCAATGTGTGCCGATATTTCACGACAGGGGAAATATCGTCACTCACCTATTCAATGCTGCCAATTCCAAGTCGGATCTGTTTTGTCGGAAACGGTTGCGGATTGTCGAATTCATGGCCGTTTTTCGACAATCTGCATTTATTTGCTCCAATCTCGGACTTTCCAACATTCGACAGCCATACCATTGAATTCCGGCTGTCGAATTACTGTCAAGAGAAACGAAAACAGCCTGGGATTCCGACTGACGGGATGTTCCTACAGTCGGAATCCTAGACTGGATGTTCCTACAGTCGGAATCCTAGACTGAAGTCATATAGAGCATATAAACCTATCCAACAAACTATATTGGTTGGCATATCTGGTAATAAAACCATATTTAACAGGCCAGTTGGTCCTTGTATTTAACATTTTCATGGTGTTGTTGGACTTGTGTCTTGTTACCAGGCAAATTATTTAGCATAATTAGAGATGTGCGGTTCGGATTTGGCTCGGATTTCAAATCTGATTCTTATTTGCTATCGGCTGTCACATGTTGTGGATAGCCAATAAAATATCGCTTTGAAATCCGAGCCAAATCTGAACCGCACATCTCTAGCATAGATTATTATGTACTAATAATAATTAGTATTATGCACTGGTGATCTGGGAAAATGGAAGTTTCCTGGACATAGTTAATGATGTTTATATTTAATATGATTTGACTTATTGGATGAAGGATAAGGAACCTTATTCTTGTTGACTCGCAAGGCTGCGAATTTCACAGCCTTGCGAGTCCCCAAGACACCGCTTGCATGGCCGCCCGCCCCACTTCACACGTCCCGATCCCCCGCATAGCTGCGAATGGATGATTTGCATAATCATCCATTCGCAGCCTTGGGTGCAGGGGAGAAATCATTTCTCCAGAGATCTGTGGTGTCTCAGATCTCTCGAGCGCTCCGTGCGGGAAGCGCTAATGTCAACTGCTAACCCCCCTGCACCTGCGTCACTGGGTCATTACCATGGGAACTTCGAGCATTTTCATGGGAACATGCAGTTCACCGTGCCCACTCGCACCAAGCATCTGCACATGCGCACAGATGCTGAAAATCGGTCCGATTCAATGAGAATAACCCCCAAAGGTACTGTATAAATTAGTCCTGTTAGCAAGAGAAGTGGTGTGCGCCCTAGGGTGCACAGACAGGCGCTACCACGGGTGCTTCGCTATAAGCTGCCACTTAACGATGGGGTTGTCAGCCCCAATAAACCAAGAAAAAGAAAAGGAATTGGGGCTGATTTGATGAAAGGTATCACAAATTTTAATAACAATTAAAAATCATACAGTATGATTGCATAGCAATACAAGGCTGAATGGTGAGACAGATGGTGAAATTGATCCCAATGGATCAGGGGTATGGCAGTGGATGGAATGAATCAATGTGCCCACTGGGCTGATAGTTACCACACTCAGTCACAGATGGTCCAATCCCAGGTGAAGGTTGTAAATGTATCCTTGAATAATTGCGGCAGTGGGGCCTCAGTAGGCACGGACCCAGTTGTAATAAGGGCTGAAAAACAGCCAAGGGTTTCCCATGTCGTTAAGGTTCCAACTTCAGGGATGGTAAGGTGCAGGTGTCCTCAAGGTTGGTATACTTGGAAGGTTTTGAATGGAAGTTGCCAACCTCGGTTCCTGCATTCAATGCACAATATTTGTGATGGCTGGGGTGATGACCAGTAATTGTGAAGAGGTAGGGGGTATGTCCCACTGTCGTGGCAGGACAGACTGCTTGCCAATCACTGCTTGCAATGCTTGGGGCCAGGTGCCTTGTTCTGCTATCGTTGTGCTCGGCACACTTTTCCGTTCCAATTCATAGTCCATGAGGATGGTAACGCATGAAAAAGTCCAAAACTTTTTTAAAAAAACCTGAAAAACTCATTTCAACTGTCGACCTTTTGACCGTTGACCTTTTGTCAATGTTGACTTATTCGTGTTAGCCTTTTTGACTATCTACATGGACACTGTGAATAATCCACATAACCATATAAACATACATGTGATCATGTGCTAATTGGTTCCCCCATGGATTGGCAGCCCAGGTCTAACGGAATGGGATCATTCGTCAGACTGCATTTAGGTCTACAGTCATTAGGTCTACCCCACTAGGTCGACTGGCAGGAAGGTCGACCTGACTTATGGTCGACATGGGCCAAGGTCGACATGACTTAAGGTCGAATTTACATAAAGGTCGACATGAGGAAGGTCGACTGGTCATAAGGTCGACATGGGTTTTTCACTGTTTTTTGATCCGAATGTCGACACAGTCGACATGGACACAATTGGCAATGAGAATCGGACCCTCGCTTCGCTCGCAATGCTTCTGGCACGGTGCCTCGCTGCGCTCGGCACACTATTTTATTCTCCCACCACGCCCTAGTGGATGGTAGGGCATGAAATACCGCCTGTCGGGACATGTCGGCTCAAAAAATAGTGAAAAACCCATGTTGACCTTATGACCAGGCGACCTTCCTCATGTCGACCTTTATGCAAATTCGACCTTAAGTCATGTCGACCTTGGCCCATGTCGACCTTAAGTCAGGTCGACCTTCCTGCCAGTCGACCTAGTGGGGTCGACCTAATGACTGTAGACCTAAGTTCATTCTAATAGATGACCGCATCCCGGTCTAACTTACTGTATTCCATGCAAGGTGCAGTACATACTTTATACAACCGCTTTGAAAAGAAACACATAACATTTAAAATAATAATAGATTATTATTCTCAGGTTCATTAAAAAATTGTACCTCTCAAAAACAATGAACAAAGTACCTGCTATGTTCATTTTATTTTGATCAATACATTCATTGGGGTAAATTTACTAAGATGGGAGTTCTAGTTCACATAGACTGTTGTTATGGGCAACCAATCAGGTACTATATTTTATCTTCTGGTAGGTACAGTACTAAATAAATAAGGAGATTCTGATTGGTTGCCCATAGCAACATCCCATGTGAAATACAACTTCCGTAAATGTATCCCATTATGTTTAATCTCTAATAACCCTATACTAGGGTACAGGTTGTTAGGTTGACAGGGTCTAGGTAGACAGTCAAATGGTAGACCACTATTGGTTGACAGTCAGATGGTCGACACATCACAAAGGTCGACATGCACTAGGTCAACATGGTCAAAATTTTGTCACAAGCAAAAAGATGAAGGTAAAGGTGATGATGATAAAGGTCAACATGGAAAAAAGTCGACATGAATTCTAAAAGTTTTTTTGGCGTCTATGTGCCAGATGTATTAAGCTTCAAAAAGTGCTAAAATGGCGAGTGATAAACAACAAGCCAATCAGCTCTTATCTCTCATGTTACAGGCTGTGTTTGAAAATTGGCAGGTAGGAGCTGATTGGCTGGTTGTTTATCACTCTCCATTTTATCACTTTTTGAAGTTGATACATCAAAGCCTCTGTGTAGCGTTGCAATCTCCATGCTTTGGGCACAGTGCCTCGGTGCGCTCAAGCTTTTGACTGTCTAACTAGACACCGTCAAACTGATGACCGCATCCCCTATAATATTACATAGTAAACAGAGGCTTGGAATAGAAGTGGTTAACCAGCCTGGAGACAGATCTTGGCAGCCAGTAGTACACAGTTCAAGTACTGGAACTGCTGGGAACTGAGTTAAATCATCCAAACAAGCTGTGGGATGTTGAAATCTGCAGCCTGTGCTCCTCCCCTGCAGGAAGAGAAGCAATTTCAGCAATGATCCCAGCAGTCCAGCAATGAGACAGTGAGAGAGTATGCTGGAGAGACGGGACGGAACGTAGTCCATACACTGCAGGGTACATGTCACCCGCCAAGTATAGGTACTGTTAAGTCCATTCTTATTGCTTTGTTGTGGCAGAAGCCAAGTGTGTTTATGAAATACCTTTTACTTTAAAAACAAAGAAAAAACTTTGTATACCAGTCTGTTACCTAAATGTGAGAGTACATTGTGTAATCATTTAGTTACTTTATTACAGCGGTTCTCAAACTTCTTTCCTAAGGATAACACACTGTTCACGTTTTCCAGGTCACCTGACAGGTGCATTAATTACTCTGACACATTTTTAAAGATCCACAGGTGGAGCAAATTACTTGTGATTCTGTGAGACCTGCAAAATATGCACTATGTGGGGTCCTGAGGACTGTGCTTTATTATAAAGGAATGGTTTGAAAGAGTCTGGTCAGCTGTGTCAGAATGAGGTCATGTGATAACGTTAGAGAACACCACCTGTGCATTTTCAGCATTATTTGGGCTTAAGGTGCGTACACACGGGGCAATATGATCGCTAGCAATATATTGCTCAGCAATCATATTGCCCCGTGTCCCGTTTTCATCTGCGACCAGAGATGGTCGCAGATGAAAATTTAAACACTGCTGGGTGAAGAGGCAGGGGATGTCGCTGGTCGGAGGAGCATGCTCCTCCGACCAGCGACCATTCAGGGGCTGAAAACAGGAGCACGCACCCGGCGATTTATCGCTGGTGCACACTCCAATCACTGGCAATATGGTCGCTCAGCGACCATATTGCCAGCGATTTCAGCCCCTATCGCCCCCGTGTGTACACAGCATTAGAAGTAAATAATAAAACAGTCCAAGCAACGGTGGCTGGGAGCTTGTGGCGCTATTTGCAAGGCGGCTGCTGATTTTGAAAAGACCGGCCGTACGCTGATTGGCTGAGAGAATTCAGCCAATCAGCGTCCAGCCGGTCTTTTCAATATGTTTTAAACTTTAGCAGTGCTTCCCACCAACCAGCAAATCGCGCCACCGCAGCAGCTCCCCGGGGCAGTACCATCTTCCCCATTGGGGTGGGCCCTTAGAATCCTTGGGCACCTGGGCAACTGCCCATTAAGCCCAATGGGAAAGATGCACTAGCTTTCAGATTTAAAATATGCAGAGATTTAAAGTTACCAAGCAGTATGTCCAAGCTTATTTTAAAATATCCGTAAGCTGTCCGGGTGTGGTATATGGTCCCGACAGTCATTAGCCCGACGTCAGGATCCCGACTTAGACAGCGGGGCGAGTGCAACAAAGCCCCTTGCGGGCTCGCTGCGCTCACCACGCTGCGGGCACGTGGCACGCTACGCTCGCCACCTATTCTAATCTCCCCCACGAGGGAGAATAGCCGGTGGCCATCGGGACCCCGAGTATCGGGGTTTTAACTGTTTGGATCCCGATGTCAGGGTAATGACTGTTGGGATCCCGCTGTCCACGGTTTGTTCACTACATGCAAAAGTAGCCAGTATTTTTCTCTGCATACAAGTTTTTCTGCACTTGCAATCCTTGCACTACAACATGATTGCACCTTGTTTTCTACATCACTTGATCTGAAATCTAAATGCGGTCCATTATATTCATATTGGGCTGATAGACATAATGGATTCCTCAGTTTTAATGATATTTGGTATCTGTGCTGGTTTACAATATAACTCAGGTACAGTTTACCACTTCTTTATCTGTTGCTTTGTTACAGTAATGTACTGTATAGCATGTGGTCTCTTATTCATAAGCCAGTTATACGAAGATAAGAAAAAAAATGTTGCTCCTGTTACATGATTTGTAGCTCTATTTATTAAAGTGATTGAAGATCTTTTGGTATTTGTGTAGTATCACGGCGCCCATCGCTTCGCAGACCATAAGGCATGCGATTGTATGCGATGCGATAACGCGCGATGTTCCCCAATGTCATACAATTTTAAAATTGTATGGCATTGTATATGGCATACAATGCCATACAATGCGATGGGATGCGATTATAACTTGTTTGAAACAAAGAGAAAGAAAAGAAATCAGTTTGGACGGGACGCACTCCTCACCCACAATGTCTATTTTAGACTCTTTATAAAAACATACCTATAATTAGGTGTATACTTTATTGGTGTATATTTACACATTGACCTAACCGGTCATCATTTATTTTGGAGGTTCTCAATTTTATTAATTGTATGCAACCTTTTTTATATATGTTCCCTTTGCAAGGGATAATAAGTAGCGAAAT
Organism: Crinia signifera; assembly: GCF_055691185.1. Lineage (NCBI taxonomy): Eukaryota > Metazoa > Chordata > Amphibia > Anura > Myobatrachidae > Crinia > Crinia signifera. The sequence continues at coordinate 259,933,712 of NC_139218.1, forward strand.
TATTAAAAACAAAGTGAAGATATAGAAGAAGAAAGGGTTTAATAAAGATTTAAAAGTATCTCTGTGATCTGTTTGTTGCTGTATTTAGTTTGCTTAATTTGTTGCAAATGTATCCAAATCTGTATTTACTTTATAATAAAGTGAATTTCCAAGTCTGCTATGTTTCTTGTCTAGATTCGATTTTTACATTCCTCCTTTGATTCTTTATGTCACACAAATGTAGTATTCATTGGAGTATTTAATTGTGTATAAATCGTCTTATTTCTATTCAAGCTTTGGTGTATTAATTCTGAGTGTACGTTTGTATTTTCACTTACACATCAAGTCTCTAAATGCCTAGTATCCTAAGATACAGTAATTCATCCCAAACACCATGTGAGAGGGGTGCTTGCCGTTCAGCCCGGCACTCTCTTCTATTTAATGTTTGGGATCGGGGAAGATTCCCATGGGGGTGCGCGCAGTGTGTGAGGGTCACTGCTGCTTGTGTGTATAAATGGTAGTACGAAATGGTGCACGACTGTGATTGTATTCGGGGATGTACATGTGTATAGACACTATACTTAGATGCTTTTATTGCAATCTATAAATGAGTTATATTCTCAAAGGTGTATCACATATCAATGTTAGATATTTTTATTGTTTATAGCAAAAAAAGTGTGAATTTTTGCATACACACAAGGAGATCACTAGATTGGATCGCGGTTGTGTGTCATATAGTTGTGCAGATTTTATTAGTACTGGTATTTACTTAGTGATTAATTCCCCTTTCATCTGCACACTGATCAGTATGATTCACTTTATAGATGTTGTTAATCTCATCACATCTTGCGTACACATGGAGCAATCCCGAAATTGGTTCCTAAATTGGACTTGTTTTCAAGCAATGGTTATTTCCACTGCCTGTAAATGGTGGTGATTAAATACAACACAGTGTTTCCACACCTTTTAAACACTAGCCGCAAGGTGTCAGAATACTGAGAGTTGCGGATGTTTTTAGTACAGTAGACCGCGCTTGCAGATATTTGCACTTTGGTAGTAAAGCAGTGGGGGTGTACATGTGTATAGACACTATACTTAGATGCTTTTATTGCAATCTATAAATGAGTTATATTCTCAAATGTGTATCACATATCAATGTTAGATATTTTTATTGTTTATAGCAAAAAAGTGTGAATTTTTGCATACACACAGGGAGATCACTAGATTGGATCGCGGTTGTGTGTCATATAGTTGTGCAGATTTTATTAGTACTGGTATTTACTTAGTGATTAATTCCCCTTACATCTGCACACTGATCAGTATGATTCACTTTATAGATGTTATTAATCTCATCACATCTTGCGTACACATGGAGCAATCCCGAAATTGGTTCCTAAATTGGACTTGTTTTCAAGCAATGGTTATTTCCACTGCCTGTAAATTTTGGTGATTAAATACAACACAGTGTTTCCTCACCTTTTAAACACTAGCTGCAAGGTGTCAGAATACTGAGAGTTGCGGATGTTTTTAGTACAGTAGACCGCACTTGCAGATATTTGCACTTTGGTAGTTAAGCAGTGGGGATGTACATGTGTATAGACACTATACTTAGATGCTTTTATTGCAATCTATAAATGAGTTATATTCTCAAAGGTGTATCACATATCAATATTAGACATTTTTATTGATTATAGCAAAAAAGTGTGAATTTTTGCATACACACAAGGAGATCACTAGATTGGATCGTGGTTGTGTGTCATATAGTTGTGCAGATTTTATTAGTACTGGTATTTACTTAGTAACTAATTCCCCTTACATCTGCACACTGATCAATATGATTCACTTTATAGATGTTGTTAATCTCATCACATCTTGCGTACACATGGAGCAATCCCGAAATTGGTTCCTAAATTGGACTTGTTTTCAAGCAATGGTTATTTCCACTGCCTGTGGATGGTGGTGATTAAATACAACACAGTGTTTCCTCACCTTTTAAACACTAGCCGCAAGGTGTCAGAATACTGAGAGTTGCGGATTTAGTACAGTAAATTTGCACTTGCAGATATTTGCACTTTGGTAGTTAAGTAGTGGGGATTTGTTTGTAACATGTGCTCCGTTTTGGATGCACACTGTAATGTCCCACACTGCCTCTTATACCAGAGACTAAGTCCCTTCAGCTAGCGTGCACTACGCACCCGTATCCTGGTATACAATTTAGGCTATTTACACATAATAGATTACACCAAACAGACAGACATATAAATACAGATTTAAGCAATTGCTACAGAGTCACAGAGTGAATGCCTGATGCGCATTTCGCTCAGTAGCTTTTTCAAAGGCTCAACACCTAGGTATCTGGCCCGCCTCTACTGGGTTCTATTTATGGGATTTTGTCTTACTTGGGCGTTTCTACTGTTGGACCAATCACGGTCTTGCTTTTGATTTTTCAAATTAGTCATGACAGTCTTATTGGCTGATTATAACTTGTATAAGCACCCTAATGGGTGCTTACAATGTTAAATGCACCCCCACGCCACCCCCCAGTATAAACGTGAACCCAAAGCGTGGCGAGCGGCGGCGGTACGCGTCCTCCGACCTTTTCATACCCCCACTATCCACGTCGGCGTGGACCTGATTTTATAAAGTGTGGCGAGCGCAGCGAGCCACCGAGCCCGAAGCGTGGCGAGGGGACGCGGAATACATGTAAAGTAATCCGCGTCCCCTCGCCACGCTTCGAATACATGTAAAGTAATCCGCGTCCCCTCGCCACGCTTCGGGCTCAGTGGCTCGCTGCGCTCGCCACACTTTATAAAATCAACTCCACGCTGACGTGGATAGTGGGGGTATGAAAAGGTCGGAGGACGCGTAGCGCCGCCCCTCGCGGGCTCGCTGCGCTCGCCACGCTTCGGGTTCATGTTTATACTGGGGGGTGGCGTGGGGGTGCATTTAACATTGTAATCACCCATTAGGGTGCTTATACAATTTAACATCGCATAGGGGGCTTAAATCGCATCGCAGTGCATCGGGTGTATGGCATGCGATGCGATGAAAAATTGCGCGACTAAATATCGGGGACGCCGTGATAATACACATACCAATCTTTTTCCTGGGTATCTTGAATATGGTTTTGCCCTATGGACGCCACCAGCAAAAGGACTCGAGCCTGAGTACTGCGGGGCTTGATGTCCCGGGCCAGAACAGAGAGGGGGCAGTGGTGTTGATTAATGCTGCCAGCTTGTTAAACCAGGTGACAGTACCAGCTGTATTTGGACACAGAGATGGTCGCAAGTTAATCAGAAATTGTGGACTAGCAGCCAATCAGGAGCCGCCACAGAGGCAGCTCCTGTTTGGCTGTTAAGCTCCGATTGGCTTGCAGCCTGCTACATATGAAATGCCACCGGCTCCCATTGAGTGTTCTAGCTGCAATCAGCTGGCGGTACAGATCCTTCCCAGAGAGTGGGGTCCTTGGCTAAATTGCCTGTCCCAGGTCCTACAATATCTGATAGAAGCCTTGATAGGACTGCATTAAATATACTTATTGTTGTCATTAAGAAACTGGCCATAGTTGGCAGTGGTTTCTATATGTCATTGATTGCATTTGCTAAACAGCGGTTTTGGTGGATATTGGCAGTTTCTATTAAAATTCAACTGGAGATTAAGCAATTCTATTCATGTTAATTTAATGATACTTTTAAAGAAACAACATTTGCACAACATACAATCAGACCACTGTAGATTAGAAGCTATTCTATTCATACTGTATTTATTGACTTGTTCTACTCAGTGACGCATTACCCATTATAAACATAATAATGAATTCTGGAATTTGCCATATAGTAACATTGAGGTGCTTAGCATAATATTGTCCAAAAAACCTGATCTTACCCATCATTTTACCTGTGGCCCTCGCCACAAGTGTATGTACACACCGCACAATGCGACAATATATCTGCAGGCACAATATGTCTGTGAACCGGGATTGGTTTGAAATCCCGACAAGGGAGGACGTGGATCGCTCCCCACGCAGCGGGCGCGGTGCCTCGCTGTGCTCGGCACACTAATTTATTCTCCCTCTATGGGTGTCGGAGGGACAAAGTGCCGGGATTTCGGCGGTCGGGATTCCGACTGCTGTTATTTCAACTGCATCCCGGTGAACCACGTTGTTGACATATCTAAGGCAGACACATGCCATTTGAACAGCAAATATATAGCCCAATGTGTACCCAGCATATAGCCGAGGTTTCACAGATATCCATCCTTGTGCAAAGATGGTGTAATCAAACGGACCGAGGGAGTGATTCTGATTGACACGCTCCCCTGCTTGTATGCGCAGGGGAGCGATGTTCAGCATCTGCACAGGCGCAACTGCAAAAAGGGGACCACTGCTGCTTTGTGCGCTCTGTTGTAATGTCTGTGTGTGCACTCTGCTAGTTCTGTGCGTGCGCACGCACACGTGCACAGCTTAGAGGGAACACTGATTTCCGCGCATGTGCAGATGCTGCGTACGAGCGGGCACCTTTACAGGCAAGCTTATCAAATTCCAGAACCAGCCACATAACCTTCATAAACCTTTCCTATCCAATTACATACCGCTGTACAGTGTAAACATCTTCACTTACTTTTTCTTTAACTCTTTTGATTCTCCTTACCCCTGGCAAACATTGCTGGGTCACTGTATCATACAGCCCACCAAGATACTTTTAGAATCTCCTTCTCTTGGGAGAAGCCCGGAGAGGAGACTTTCAGCAGCAGTTCAGGGGGCGGTGGCTTGAGTGCGGTGTCATTAAACCCCCAGGATGTAAAATAGCCAAATTCACAGATCTCTGTGGAGGGGGGGGGGGCTAAAATGATGTGATTGTGACAATTTAGCTCCGCCCCCTCCTCTGAGACCCGCGGATTGCGGCATTTAAATGCCGAGGTCGGGCAAAGACGACCGCGATCAGGGGTGCAGTGGGGGTTCCCCTGAATCCGGGAGGGTTGCCCACCTTTCCTGGGGGGCGGGAGGGGGACCCGATTTTTGGGAGACTCCTGCCCATTCCGGGAGGGTAGGCAACCCTGAGATACTTTGAAATCTGGTGGACTTTATGCAATATAAAACACACTTGCCTACCCTCCCGGAATGTCTGGGAGTCTCCTGAAAATCGGGTTCGCCTCCCAGCCCCCCTGAAGGGTGGGCAAGCCTCCCACATGCCCCTGGCCTCCCCCCGCATCTTCCTACCCTGCCGATAAAATTCTGCAATAAAAGGGGCAGGGCTAAAATGATGCAACTTGCATCATTTTAGCTCCCCCTCCATGTACACCCGGGAATCATGGGATTTTTTGCAATGGGGAAGGGGCTTCGTAATGTACATCCCCGCCACCTCTCCCGGATTTCTGGGAATCTCCCGTTTCTGGTGGCAACCCTCCCGGAGGCTTTTCCAGGAATCCGGTGTCTTAAAAAGCTTCCGGTCCTACCCCTCAGTCCAGCCCGTTCGCCGCCGCGGAGATGCCCCGACGCGCTCGAGAGATGATGTCATCATCTTGCGAGTGTCTGCTCTGCACTCACTCAGCAGGCCCGCCCAGCCCCTGATGTCGCCCGCCGCTGGTGACGCTGTCGGACCGTGCGCCCAGCAGTGACAGTGAGTCTACTAGCATGCCCTGCCCAGCCAGCCAGCCTGGAGACTGCCCTAGGTATATTTTTTAAACAGCAAGCCCAATGCCCATATAATGGCCAAAAAGCATTATGCATTATGATTGCAGAGGGGGAAATCTCCAGGAATCGATAATGAGTAAGGTGGCAATCTTAATCCCCACCCCCAATGGCAGCTGAAGGTGGCAGCCCAATGGCAGCTGAAAGTCTCACTTCTGGGCGTCTACCAGAGAGAAGACATATAGGGCCAAATGTAATAGGGTGAGAGTTTCAGAAAGTGAGAGATTTTGGGAGAGTTTCCCCATGTTTTTTAAAGCAGCAATCAATTACATGGCAAAATCAACTTGGTTTTGCAGTGCAATTGATTGCTGCTTTAAAAGACATGGGAAAACTCTCCCCAAATCTCTCACTTTCTGAAACTCTCACCCTATTACATTTGGCCCTTAGTGTCAGCAAGTATGGAGAGCAATAATCCTAGTATATTCATTTCTATTTCCCTATACATTGTAAGCTTGCGAGCAGGACCCCCTTACCTCTATGTCTGTATGTAACTACATAAAAATATATAAATGTAAAGCTTTGGTTTTTTTTTTTTTTTGCTAAGATGGGAGTTCTATTGAATGTATTTCTCCTAGACAGGGGTGTCAAACTCAAATTCATCGGGGGCCGCATCAGCAGTTTGGTCACCCTCAAAGGGCCGCTGTATAATAATAATGCAATGACACCACAGGCTGCTCCCGCTGTATAATAATAATGCAATGACATCACAGGCTGCTCCCGCTGTATAATAATAATGCAATGACACCACAGGCTGCTCCCGCTGTATAATAATAATGCAATGACAGCACAGGCTGCTCCCGCTGTATAATATAACAATAGTAATGCCATGACACAAATTATTATGCAGGGGGAGCAGCCTGTGGTGTCATTGCATTATTATTATACAGAGGGAGCAGCCTGTGGTGTCATGGCATTACTTTTATATTATACAGGGGGAGCAGCCTGTGGTGTCATGGCATAATGCCATGACACCACAGGCTGCTCCCCCTGTACAATAATAATGACACCACAGGCTGCTCCCCCTGTATAATATAAAAGTAATGCCATGACACCACCACCAGATATATATATTTTTTTTTTATGTAACTTACTGTATTTTATCCCTCAGGCTCCTTTACTGCTGCTGCGGCTCCAGTAATTTCAATTCCACTCTCTGCGCCGCGGCCTGTCCTGCTGCGCCCCCCGACTCGGCCTGCCTTCCTTCCTCTTTGCAGACTGGTGGGTGGGAGGCGTCATCGTCATGACTTCCCCACCCAGCGTCTGCCTCTGCCTCGATAAGAGGGAACAGGCTGCCGGGCCCTCCTCCACGTAGCCGTGGAGGCCGGCGGCCATGTTCCTGTGGCCGCAGACATCTTAAAAGACCACAGGAACATGGCCGCCAGCAGTGCAAAAAAAACCTCTCAAAAAAGATCTTAAAAAAGAGAATAAAAGGTGAAGGCTGGCGGCTGCTGCGTGGGCCACATGACGAGGTCTGTCGGGCCGGATTTGGCCCGCGGGCCTTGTGTTTGACACCCGTGTCCTAGAAGATAATAGAAAGAATCTGATTGATTGCCTATAACAACATCCTATCTTCAATAGAACTACCATCTTAATAAATTAAGTACCAGTTATTTGTCTGGCAATTTCATCCTCCCCTCTAATCATCAGCAACTCCCTCACCTCCTCATCACTCCAGGTTGCCATAATTTTAATTCACTGTAAAGTATGCTGTGTAAAAAAAAAAATGCTTCTCCACTCCTTCCAATGAGCTTCCTGTTGTTTCCTGATTTGGAATGCATGCAGGGAGACAGCCTATCACCTCCCTTTGCAGAGTCATGGGTTCAAAATACTGGGTCTGAGCAGGGGGGGGCTGAGGGGTACCTGCTGCAACGTCTGGCAGGAGCGGGCAGGGGTGTCCGTGCCATGGGGGTACCTGCTGTGCTGTGTATCAAGCTGTCGTTGGCGGCGGGGTCCCTGCAGTGATTAGCAAATAACTAGCGCTATCCGGCGGCTGGGCGGCAGCGAGGGAAGCACTGCTGGGTTTGAAAACACTTGAAAACAGAAGAGCTCTTCCCCGGGAGAGGAGACACTGTGTAGACTCTATGTTGGAAACAACCTGCTACAAACGCTGACTGTCTTTTCATATCCGACGACAAAGCATCCCCAATTGATCCAAACCTACATACGGGCCCCTAAACAGGGAAGTATTATAAAAGAGAGTGAAGAAAGGTCCCTCTGTGCGCCTAGGCAGCCTGCGGGAAGGTACACCTAAATGATATTCCCCAATATCAAAAAACAGAACAAAATACAAGCAAAGAGAAGGTGTTCCTCCTAGTGGCGCCCTATAAAGAAGAGTACGTCCCTGTAAATAAAGGGACGGTCCTCTTCTCCGTTTGGACGTGGTAGTGTATAATACCCCGGACTTCCCTCCTTTTAATATAGGGATCCTCTTCTCCGTATCACAAAGGAAAGCCAACAGATGATGTTAATCCCTTGGATCATCCACAGGGGGGCAGAATTCCCTCCAATAGTATAGATACCGGAAAAAGAGTGAAAAAGGAGGTACATAGAATAATACCTTTTATTAAGACACAAAAAATCCACAAATACAGAGGTAAAAAGTGGCCAATTACCCAGGTGTTGGAGAACTAGTGTGGGTACAGAAGTTCTCTAATGCGCATAAACGGAAGGTGAATACCCGGGATACACCTCCACATCCAGGCCAAAGGGGTAACAGGTCCACAATCCAATCCTCACTAAAAACAGATAGGCAGCAGGAGCTCCAAACGTTTTCGATCATCCACTGTGATCTTCTTCAAAAGGGAGTGCTCCTGTTTGCCTTTCCTACCTATTTAACAAAATCTAGACCAATCAGATATTCTCCCAAATAACATCCTCCCATTATTTAGGCAAATCATATTAATGTCCATAATGTCCTTAGGAGCGGAACAACACCCACTTCCGGGTTGCGTTCCACCCGCACTTAATAGCGCGCATACCAGGAAGATCCATACTTCCTGGTTGCGTTCCAAATGTAACATTTACCGGCTGGTGATGGACGCGTAGCGTGCGTTGCGTCGCGTCACTTCCGCCGGATATGTAGCTCCGTGTCTCTCTCGCCATCTTAGTGAAGGAAGAAAAAGGCTTTTAACAGAGCTAATGCGCCACATCACTTCCCCCGGATGTGTGGCTCCGGGTACCAATCCGCCGCCATCTTAGTGTGGGAAACGGTTTTGTCTCGCAATGATATAGGGTTACTCGCTTTCTCCGTGTAATCTGTCCCCATACAGGTTGTTCAGTCGCCATTTTGTTGGTTAGATGGCTATTCAGCAAAGCTTAATAGCTTGATTTCGAAGTTGGTTTAGGGAGAATAATTTCATCCATTTTAGATTCCATACGACCAGATATTGACCTCAAAGAAAATATAAGGGGTATGAGTATAAGTGTAAAAATGTGTAAAACATTTATACAGTCAGTTTATGTGCAAAATTGCATTAAAACTGTGCAAAAATAGCAAGACAAGTGGGTGGTTCTCCCACATACGATGTGAGGCATAGAAAATCATCTAAAATCAAGTGTAAACACATATACATATTAGACTAAAAATAAATATGATGGACACAAGAAAAAACCCCAACCAGATCCTAGTACAGATAAAATCGAGAAAATCACATAATAAAAACAGCTGATGGAGCAAAAAATAAAAAAAGGCTAAAAAGCTTAAAGGAACCATTTAACCTCAAAATCCATATTCAAACCCCCGGGAGTGAGTGTATTCAGCTCATATATGCACTTCATTTCTTCTCTAGCCAGAGTGCTGGCGAGGTTCCTGTTTCGCACATTTGCGGTAATGTGTTTAAGACCCACAAATTTAATGATGTGGCCACATGAAGAATTGTGCTTAGTTTTAAAATGTTGAGGTAATGAGTGTGTTTCCAGACCTTTCTTTATGTTATTTAAATGTTCACTTATTCTAGTTTTTAAAGGTCTGGAAGTACGTCCAATATAAAATAAGTTGCACGAGCATTCTACGGCATAGATTACATTTTTACTGTTGCACGTGATAAAATCGTCGATAGTAAATGAGATTCCATTAATAATTACTGTGGTGTATTTGGAGGTACCATTACTTTTAATATCACGACAACCTTTACATAATCCACACCTGTGGAAACCTTTGGTCAGGATTTTTCCTTTTTTTTGGGTGGTTAAAAGGGCGCTACGTACAATCTTATTTTTCATATTGGGGGCTTTTCTATATATAAATTTTGGACGCTCCGGTAAAATTTCCCCCAGGATCGGATCCTTCTTTAAAATTCCCCAATTTTTGTTAAAAGATCTCTCCAGGAGTTTAAATTGTGCATTAAAACCCGTAATAAAAGCCCAGTTAAAATTGTCAGTATTGGTTTTTATAATGGTGGAATCCTTTAAAAGATCATTTCTTTCCACCTCAATGGTTTCTTGTGCTTTTTTCTCAATAAAAGAGGGGTCATATCCACTAGTAATGAATCTCTGTGCCATTTTGTTGGATTGTATTTCATAAGTGTTTGTATCGGTACAGTTCCTTCTTAGCCGTTTGAATTGTCCACCGGGTATGGCATCCAGCCACTGGGAATGATGGCAGCTATCTCGTTGGATATATGATAGTGAGTCTGTGGGCTTAATAAACGTTTTGGTTTTCAATTGGCAATCTTCAATAAAAATGGTCACATCTAAAAAGTCAATACTGGTTTTATCAATGGTAAAAGTGAGTTCAATATTGCGGTTATTATCATTAAGGTGACTGCAGAAAGAATCCAGATCCTCCTCCGATCCATTCCAGAAGAAAACAATGTCATCTATGTATCTCTTCCAGGACACCAGGTTCGCTCCATATGCATTGTTGGACCATACGAAATCACGTTCCCATTGACCCATAAAGATATTTGCATAACTTGGGGCGAACCTGGTGCCCATAGCAGTCCCAGTCCTCTGGAGATAGTAATCATTCTCGAAAAGGAAATAATTATTTTTAAGTATAAAATTAACACCCTCCGTGATAAAAGCCTGAAAGTATGTATCCAAAGTGCTGGTGCTTAAATATTGATTAACAGCTTGGATCCCCAGGGAAGTATTATATATTAATATCGATATAGCGCTATTGTTTGGTGGAGGGCATCCATATTTTTTTCATTTCTCCATATTGGAGGTGTTGTGTTTCCTCCAAGCCCTCACCGATATCTGCTGCTATTTTGCGCAATAGGAACCCCACCTACCCCCCATTCAAATGCCTAGAGCTGTCTAGTGGTGGCGCCGGCCCTGGGTCTGAGGCTTTCACTCTACCAAATGAATCGCCATTGGACTGTGTAGGATCCTTCTTTTAGAATGGTTTGAAATACCTGTAATTTGACTGTGGCGCTTACACACTGCAGCTAGGGTTGACAAGGCTCAAAATTGGCAATATACCAGGTTATAGATGCAGTGTGAATTTTTTTATTAGACATGCCGTTCCTAGCGTAGTCTGACTTTTAAGTTGCACTTTCATGTGAGACCACTAGGACCCCTCCCTAGGTCATAATCCTATATTTCAGCAGACATATTCCACAGAACGAGCATTCCCCTCTACACCAAGGTCCATCTGGCCAGAAATATCCAGCCCCAGTTTCCTGGGTCTATTTGCTGCAAATTCTCTTACCTTAAAAAAATTGATAAAAACAATTGAAAAAACTTTTATTCGCCATCAGCACAAAAAAACACAAATTCATTTTATCCAATTACCGGTAACAACATTTTTTTTTTTTTTTTTTTATTGCTGGCCAAAAAATCGTAAACGGTATGTGATTGTTGCAATCATCCTCCCCCTTCTGTGTACATTAAGTTTGTCCATTGTGCTGTACGAGACGAGGAAGTGGAATTTTCGCTGTACACATCCTCAAGATCTGCATCACTGCCTAACTGTACTAAGCTGATTGTGGTGGTTAATCTTCTTCACTCGCTGAGGCATATTCACGCTCAGATGGACAAGACCATGTGCACTTCAAATGGGCCTGATGCAGGGCCAGATTAAGGTCTGTGGGGGCCCTGGACAACAAAATTGTGGATGCCCCCTCTCACTGGAGTAGTTATTCTCACTGGCCATCGGAGTCAGAGCTGCTGCATGGGCACGGCCTCTTCATGGCGCCTGGGACACATGGGGGGGGGGTCGATCGGGGTAGGTCCCCCCAGAGATAGTGTGACAAGAGAGCAGGGCAGCGGGGAGATGCGGGGCTGGCAGGTGAGTGGGAGAACACGCCATCTATCCCCCAGCACTGCTGCAATGCTTCCCATGCTGCAGCAGATGGGCAGTGGCAGGGTCCCTGTGGCGGATGGGAACTAGTTCCCATCTGCCGTAGGCACCCTGACGATGACTGTCCAGCCGCAGCAGGGACCCCCTGCTCACCCTTCGCTGCCCGGACCTCAGGGTAGAGAGAGAGTTACATTCGGGTGGGGGTGTGTTTACACTGATAACTACAGTATATTGCAGTGTAAGAATAAAGCAGTCAGTATTTACTATGCACAGAAACAAAATAACCCGCCCAAATCTAAGTCTCCCTGCACTTGTTACATCTGCCACACCTGCAGTGCACATAGTTTTGTCCATCTGAGAGTGAATTTGAACCAGAATAGCCCCCTGTGTATTATTTGCTAATCACTGCAGGGAAAGTAAACTAAGATTTCTCTGTGGATTTGCCGGGTGTTGACCTTGGTAGATAAGCAGATTGAGAAATAGCCATGAGACTGCCAAGGTTTACAATCCATCATTTAGTAAATTTTGCCCATTGTCAGTTATAAGGTTTTCTGGGTTTCATATGGGGCAATATATGTATCAAGGATTGTGCAGCCTGACTCATGACTCATGACTCAGATATGGCCTCAAACACCTAGTAACTGCACTTCATAATTGTCAACATTCTGTCTGCCCCCTCCGGGAGCCTCGTCTTGTCCACGGCTATGCATGTGCAGTACAGCAGCAGAGTATTTGTTTGTACTGCGGAGACCCATCGAAGGGACAGAGCTTTATCGCAAGCTCTGTCCCTACATGCGATAATTGATAGATCCATGCAATCTATTCAATTGTCACTTTGCGAGTTTGGACGATATTATCATATCACATCCACTTCCTCAGATGTGGATGGTGATAAATGGGCTCCTTTGTGAGAATTGTAACCCTACACTGCCTTTCGATTCCATGCATTGACCTGTTCCAGCTGCGCTTCTCCATGCATCTTGCAGGGATGGAAGCTGCCGTAGCACCACCCAGTAGGTGCCACCCCTAGAAAAACTGGGAGCTTGCAGGTATGACCATGTCTGGTTGGGGTGGGTGGATGATGTCACATGAGCCCAGGTTTACTTTTTATCTGCAAAGGAAGATAAAATTATTGAATGGAGAGCAGCCATTGAATGATTTTTCCTTTGTGCGGCCGCATGCGAGCAGATAGTAAACATGCACATCCGCTCACATTGTGGGGCGGGTATTCGGTTGGGGGAGTGTGTTTTGCGGGGCGCGTTTAACTGCTTGCTACGCAGAAAATTTACATGACTAGTAAGCAGGTCTGAATAACCCACTTTGTCCTCTGCTCAATGACCATCCTCTTACCCGTTGGCAGACTCCCCACTTGCGTTACATCCTGTCTCCTCCACTGACCATTTTTTCCCAGAAATTTTCATTTGGCACGCTGTGTGCCCCTACTGTTATCCGGTCCCCAATGAGGGGGTGTGTGTGTCTAGTTCCATATATGCAAATATTGTGAAAAGAGATTGTAAATGTGGCACCTAGAAGCGTGGGTGTGTACTGCTACATCTGAGAGGAATCTTGTAAAATCAATTATATCCAAATGTAGATGAGCCCCAAAGAACTTAGTAAGAGATACTGGGGGAAATTTACTAAAGGAAATTTGTAAAAAAAATAGGTGTATTTGTATTTAGAAATACACTTATTTTTTACATTTACTATCCCGAAAATACGGCAATTCGTATTGATGTGCTATCAATACGAATAGTCGTATTTTCGGGATAGTAAATGTAAAAAATAAGTGTATTTCTAAATACAAATACACCTATTTTTTTACAAATTTCCTTTAGTAAATTTCCCCCACTATACTTTCTAAAGTGCTGGGAAATAGCATTGATGATTCATTGTAAATATTTCTATCTCTCATTCCTTTTTACCACAAAAATGTAACAGTGTAATGTGGGCATGGTGAAATTTGGGAGATTGTTAGACTAATGAGGGAGAGAGGGAGAATTCTGCTATTTCAGGGAGTCTCCTGCAGAATGCAGGAGGGTAGGCAACTATGTATTTATAGGTGTAGGATAATTTATTGTGGTATGCTCATTCTTAATCACTGAAATACAGACTTGTATATAGGAATAATAAACACTTCATTTCTAGGTTGAATTTGATGGACTTTATACAGTAGGAGGAACTGGATGGTCTCGGGCATTTTACCCAGTGTGGATTGAAAGATAGAGAGTAATAAAAAGGTCAAACATACAGGGGCGGATCCAGGATAAAATGACAGGGGGGGCACCATGATAAAAGAGGGTTTAGGTGGGGGAGGGGCGGTGTTAGTGGTGCCAGTGTACATGCTAAGAGAGCGGCAGAGAGAGGGTGGGAATGGGATTAAAAATAGGCCCTGGCATTTAAAATATGCAGGCCCACCATGGAGACAAAAGTGAAGGATGTAGTTATGCGCGCGCCGAAGGCGCACTCCGGAAAAGGGGGTGTGGCCACTCAACAGGGGGCGTGTCCTTGAGTGTAGTGTACAACACCATATACAACTTCTACACATTATGCAACAAAAAACTAGACCCCATTATACTTGCCCCTTACACATGATGCCAAATGGAATGAGCCAACATTCACATAATGCCACACGGATTGAGCCAAAATGCACATAATAAAACACGGATTGAGCCAAAATTCACATAATAACACACGGATTGAGCCAAAATTCACATAACACACGGATTGAGCCAAAATTCACATAATAACACACGGATTGAGCCAAAATTCACATAATAACACACGGATTGAGCCAAAATTCACATAATGCCACACGGATTGAGCCAAAATTCACATAATGCCACACGGATTGAGCCAGAATTCACAATACGCTTCATAAACAGGGACATTGTCCACCAAAGGCACGCATTAAACATTTACACCATAATGTCCATTACACGTTAAGTTACACGCCATTATGTCCATTATGTATTATGCCAAACACCATAATGCCTATTAAAAATTATGCTACATAAGTGCTGCTTATCTACATGCTCCTTCCCAAGGGATCCATGCTCGTTGCCATGTGGGATTACATGCTCATTGCTAAGGGGGAATACATGCCCGTGGCAGAGCCTGGCTGTATTCAGAGCACTGCAGGTCCCGGCTATTTGAAATAATACCCCTTTCACACCAGAAAATGCATTTCCAGGTTGGCCCCTTTTCCAGCAGCCTAGTCCTTGCATTTTCTGGTGTGAGGGGGAGAGAAAACCACCCCTCCCCGCCTTTAACCAGTGATCTCATTTAAGCGGCTGTATCTTCAGAACCAACTGACCCATTTACATGAGACAAGTATCATATTGAAGAACTTTTGAGTGGACTTTGAATGATTTTGGTCCAGTGAAACTGGAACATTTGCTTCCAGAGTAATCTGCCCTCAAAGAACATGAACAGCCATGAAATTACATTTCAAAAATAAAAAAATAGGTTTACACGCAATATCTCTGAAACCGATTGACCGATATGGACCAGCCTGATATCTTATTGAAGGCCCAGTGATTTTAAATTAAATTAGATCAACCACAAGCTTCTGTGATGCCAGGGCAGCCGTTGGAACCGGGTGGGGTTCGGAATGAACGGGTCCTATATTATCCTATGGGGAAAAACGTTACAGTTTTGCCAGGCAATATCTCCGGTTCTCGGGGGGTCTAGAGACATGGGGCTGGGCTTGTTGGAAAGCCCTGGTCCTCAGCTACAAAATGAAATGACAGGGGGGGCATGTGCACAGGTGCCCCCCCCTGAATCTGCCAATGCAAACATATGACAAAGTTCGACTTGGCATGTCGATCTTTTGTTTGCGTTGATGTTGACCTTTTGTAATTGTCGGCCTAGTGCATGTCAACCGTTTCATGTGTTGACCTACAATCTCTAAAATAACATTCTTCATGGTGTAGAGTAAAAATGCTTTCAATCTCAGACAGACTCTATACAGGGAAACTGGACTTTAGATCAACACACTGCTATGTTGCCACATTCATCTATTACTTGATATTACGCTGGGGAGCAGAATCCCTGCAATGTTTGTCTATATTCACTGCATTTAGTGCTGCATTGTGACTCAGAAGCTTCTGGCTACAGTCATTGTTCTGGGGAAATTCTGCAAACGTTAATGCTGTAACCACTTACAGTGCACTTTGGCAGCCCTTCAACTAACTTTATATAAAGACGTAACTAGCAAATGGTCAACCACACCTTTTCCAAATATATATCTAGGAGTTCTTCTAGACTGGCAAGAATAGTGGTGCATTGATTAGCTGGCCGGGTTTGATCCCCAACAGCCCTCATATTGTGTGGAGTTTGTATGTTCTACTTGTGTTTTGCATGGGTTTTCTCCAGGAACTCCGGTTTCCTCCCACACTGCAAAAACATACTGGTACTGTAGTTTGATTGGCAAATGACAACATTTCCACTAATGCAATATGTTTGTGTGCATTTGGTAGGAAGATAACCAACTTCACTGCCGTAGGGACAAATGTGAATGACTAAATATTCTTAGTAAAATGCTCTTTTTTTTTTTTAATTACCAAAAACACAGAAAAAGGTCAAATGAATAGCACATAAAAAAGGAAAATTTTATTAAGTCCTGCGCTGTGAGTGGGTTGGCCCTCCTATACCAATAAACCAGATCTTAATTACAATACACCGGTACTGTCATTCCCCATTGGTTGCTGCTGTTCTAAGGGGGGTAGCTCGGTGCCCCAAATTTGGCTAGCAGAAAAAAAGGAATAGAACTGCGCAATATAGGGGGTAACAGTACATGCAATTTATTTGCTCACTAATATGAAACCACACACCACATACAGTATATTAAAAAACAACATATAAGAAAAATAATAAAAAGGTAATATAATATAAAATATTTTAGCACAACCGGTTGTGTCTAGTTAGTATGCAAATTTAAAAGAATATATTCCACTTCATTTGAGGTTAATCACAGTCATATTAGTGTGTTAGTGTCAGGAGCCAGGTTTTATGGTTCAATCTGTTTTGTTTCTGTTTGGCTTTTGACTCACTGGTGGCCTCCAGTGGTAGGTCTGTTGCCATTACAGCCCTGTGTTCTTTGAGCTATTATTCACAGGCTGTGAGGTATTAGCTCGTTAATCAGGAGCAGCCTGGAGATTCACCAGCTGTTTCAATCACCTGAGGCCTTTATAAGCCATGCTCTCCTGGGGATCTGTGCCAGTGATAGCTTGCTGTTAGCTGCAGATATACTGCTCTCTGGTCCTAGGTCCTGCTCCTGCTCCTGTTCCATTCAGTCTGGATTCTGTCGGAGTCCTTCTCACTTCAGTCTGGGTCCTGTTTACAGTCTTGTCCTGTGTCGTCTGGGTCCAGTCAAGTGTCCTATCCTGCTGCAGTCTGGATCAAATATCATTGTCCCCTTGCTGTCCTAGTCCAGGGACCTCCAGCCGTGGTGCAGCCATTGTCCAGCTGCCGTCTCTCTGCGGTCACTGTGCAGCCGTAGTCCAGCTGTTATCCAGCCGCCCGATTGCTGCGGTCAGTGTCCAGTCTTGGGCCGGTCACGTAAGTGCTCCAGTGGAACCTGGTTCCTTATTCTTTATTCCTACGGGCAAGCGGCCCTTCCTCCTTAGTTATAATCATTATTATCCTGGTTCTGCTCTCCGTGGTTCGGAGAGGCCCACAACTGTGGGTTTACGTCTGTTTTGGGGTACCGTCACTTTAAGAGTACTATTTTTATGTTGGTGTGTGTTTGGTTTGGTGGCACCCTATTGTTGCTTTGTTCTGGTGTTTGCGACTCGGTCGCGCTGTCCCGTCCTTGGCCTGGTGCCGGTTAGTCAGGGGTTTTTTCAGGTAGGCCCGTTAGTTAGATCTGCCTTTTGAGATACCCCCTGGCGATCGCTCACCCCTTGTCACCACATAACACCTGGCTGCATCGGGGTCGGAGCAGGCTTAACCGGCTCCTTCGAACGCGGCGGCTACAGGCGAAGCCTAGCACTACCGCAGGGGTATTCCATCTGCCCGGGGGACTCAACAGAGTCAGTGTAGGGTTTCGCTGTGGCCGTTCTAACCAGCAGTCCCGGCTATGGGCTCACGCCTGATCTCCAGCTCCCTGCCTCCTGCATCCTCACGTACTGTCTCCGGATTTCCACGGTGGGTAACCCCCAAGTCCGTAACATTATCACTGGCCATACCGATATATGCATGTGTTCACAGTAGTCATAGGTATACATGCATATATAAAATTTTGTTTCAAGGTGATTTGGGTGTTTTTGATTGGTTGCGGGACTTATAGATTTGTCCATATTAAGATTTTTTTTTTTCTTCCCGCATTTTGCCCGTTACAGGGTTTTGCTTTATTTAGCTTGCCCAGTTGGTCTTGTCTGTTTGTTTCATTGCTGTACTTAATCATGCAGGCCTTGCAAGCTTCCTTGATGGCCTTAAATACGGCCTTTACAGAATTAAAACCTGAGCGGGTTAAGGGTCTACAGCAGTCATTTCTGCAATTGCAAGATCTGTTAACCCAAATTTTCCTGGATCTGTCTGAGGTTTTTGGGGCTCAACCAGCTCCTAGGGAGACCCTGGCTAAGGGGGTAGTCAGTCAAACTTCAGATCAGGAGATTCAGAAGGGACATAGAAGTTTTTTAAGGCCAAGGCTCACACCAGAAGAGCGGCGACGGCGTAAAAACTTTAAACTATGTCTGTATTGTGGGGAATCAGGCCACTTTCTCCAGTATTGCGAATTGCGCAGACCTGGTGGTGGTACCGGGAAGGATTTTCCTCAATCCAAGTGGTATCAGGAGGTTACATCTATACCTGTCTCCTCTAAGCAGGAGGAACCTGACCACACCCCCCACATACGTAGCGCTCCGACTTACAACTGGGGTCCTAGGACTAGAGCGCCCCATGTTGTGGTACGGAATCAGACGGGAATGTGGAATTCATCCACAAAGATTCCAGACAGAAAGACGTTGGATGCTAGTCTTCCAGTCAGGGAGCTCAACGTTCTTTCAATGTTGGAGTTGCTAAGTCCTGTAGAGGAGTCTCAGGTTTTTCCCTCAAAAGGGGCTTCAAGTGGCATAATCCCAGAGGGGGTCTTTGAAACAGTCGCCCCTAAGAGGGTCTTGGGGAACTTAACCCCACATGGAGTTATGGAGGTCATTGCTCCTGATGAGGCCTTGGGAGGCATAACTCCGAAAAAAGAATCCCTGACATCAGTCTCAGCCGGGATTTCTAGTGACATCTTCCCCGATCTTGGGGTTCTCGGTGTTGCCTCTGAGGTTGTGGATCCAGGAGTCCCGGTCTCCTTAGGCGAGTCCGATGCCGGGGGCTCATCTAGCGGCAAGGGCGCTTGGGGCTCATTGAACGTTTGTGGTGCTCGAGGTCAGTCGAGCCAATTTGATGCCCAAGGCCCGCCGGGCGTGTCTGATGATACTCCTAACACTCCATACTTCGATGGAGATTTGGCCCAGCTCCGACCAATTGCTCAGCAATTCCTCGCTAAAATGGACTTCTCAAATAATATGAAGATAACTCCTTCTTCTGCTGTCCGTTATCTCTTATCATGCTTTAGAGGAAGAGCTTTGGAGTGGGTTAAACCTCTCATAGAGGCTGACGATCCCATCCTAAGGGATCTTCCGGGTTTCCTAAAAAACGTGTGGAAAGTGTTCAGCCCAAAGGCCGTAGCCCCGAGTGGGGGCCCAAAGGCCTGTTTCACCCCAGAAGGTGGGCAAGTTTGTTTCGCGCCAGAAGGTGGGCAAGTTTGTTTCGCGCCAGAAGGGGGGCAAGTCTGTTTCGCCCCAGAAGGGGGGCAAGTCTGTTTCGCCCCAGAAGGGGGGCAAGTCTGTTTCGCCCCAGAAGGGGGGCAAGTCTGTTTCGCCCCCCAGAAGGGGGGCAAGTCTGTTTCGCCCCCCAGAAGGGGGGCAAGTCTGTTTCGCCCCCCAGAAGGGGGGCAAGTCTGTTTCGCCCCAGAAGGGGGGCAAGTCTGTTTCGCCCCAGAAGGGGGGCAAGTCTGTTTCGCCCCAGAAGGGGGGCAAGTCTGTTTCGCCCCAGAAGGGGGGCAAGTCTGTCCGGTCCCTGAGGGGGACTCTGCCTGAGGGGGACTCTGCCAGTCCGGTCCCGGAGGGGGACTCTGCCAGTCCGGTCCCGGAGGGGGACTCTGCCAGTCCGGGCCCTGAGGGGGGCTCAGTCCATCTAGCCTCAAGTGGTATCATAGAAGCTGTGTCCCCGGAAGGGGTGGCCATATCCTTGTCTGAGGTCCCAAAGACCACAGCCGCAGCGAGGCTCTTGAGGGCCGCAAACCCAGTGAGCATTTCTGTCTTGCCAGCTTCTCGGGAGGCTTCAGAAATCTTAGACCCAAAGGTTGTTGTTCCCATAGAGAATTCCAGTTCTGAGGTCCCAGAGGTGGATGTCCCTACGTCCATCATTTTTGATGGAGATCTTGCCCATTTTATTGCCCTGGTTAAACACTATACTTCCCTTTTTGAATCAGGACCAGCTTCAGGGGTCACTTGGACTAATATTATATACCTCCTCATTTCTGCCTTTAGGGGTAGACCTCAGACATGGGCTTACAAGCTGATCAGGTGTTGTGACCCTTGCCTTCAGGATCTCTCCTCTTTTTGCGATGCGGTTATTAAGAAGTTCAGTCCCAAAAAGAAGGATGGGGTTCCACCAGCTCCTGGAAATGTGGTGCCCAGCATAAGCCAGGGGCTTAAGGACCTGGCTTCTGGAGACTCACAGTCTCTGTTTGTTCATTCTTCTGCCTCATCGCTTGGTCCGGAATCCAGGAGTTTAGCTATTGGTTTTGTCTCACTGACTCCTGACAAAAAATTTTTGGACACATCTGGTACCTGTAATTCTGGGTCTAGGGAATCCAATAAGAGTTCTGCCTATGGCCAATTAAGACATTCTTCCCTTTCTGAGATTCCATCTGTTAAAAAGACTCTCATGATCTCCTCAGATCGAGACTTCAACTCTGATTTCTGATTTGGTAACCCATAGCGGTATCTTGGGAGAGGGTACCATCAGATCTGATAATGTGTGGGGTCTGAAATTGTTTTTTCCTTCGAAGTCTAGGAAAAAGAGAAGAAAGAAACATTAATCTTTCTCCTGGATCATCATTTTTTTTTTCTTTTTTTTTCTGTTGTGCCCTGTGGTCACCCTCAGGAGGGCACTGTCAAAGCTGTGGTTACAGCTTGTGTCTGTTTTAGTTTTGCTTTTGCCCCTTCTTTCCAGGGTCCAGATGCTCATTATTTTTTGGAGGTCTGGATTTTGGGGTCTGTTGACCCCTCCTCAAGGGGGGGGGGTACTGTCAGGAGCCAGGTTTTATGGTTCAATCTGTTTTGTTTCTGTTTGGCTTTTGACTCACTGGTGGCCTCCAGTGGTAGGTCTGTTGCCATTACAGCCCTGTGTTCTTTGAGCTATTATTCACAGGCTGTGAGGTATTAGCTCGTTAATCAGGAGCAGCCTGGAGATTCACCAGCTGTTTCAATCACCTGAGGCCTTTATAAGCCATGCTCTCCTGGGGATCTGTGCCAGTGAAAGCTTGCTGTTAGCTGCAGATATACTGCTCTCTGGTCCTAGGTCCTGCTCCTGTTCCATTCAGTCTGGATTCTGTCGGAGTCCTTCTCACTTCAGTCTGGGTCCTGTTTACAGTCTTGTCCTGTGTCGTCTGGGTCCAGTCAAGTGTCCTATCCTGCTGCAGTCTGGATCAAATATCATTGTCCCCTTGCTGTCCTAGTCCAGGGACCTCCAGCCGTGGTGCAGCCATTGTCCAGCTGCCGTCTCTCTGCGGTCACTGTGCAGCCGTAGTCCAGCCGTTATCCAGCCGCCCGATTGCTGCGGTCAGTGTCCAGTCTTGGGCCGGTCACGTAAGTGCTCCAGTGGAGCCTGGTTCCTTATTCTTTATTCCTACGGGCAAGCGGCCCTTCCTCCTTAGTTATAATCATTATTATCCTGGTTCTGCTCTCCGTGGTTCGGAGAGGCCCACAACTGTGGGTTTACGTCTGTTTTGGGGTACCGTCACTTTAAGAGTACTATTTTTATGTTGGTGTGTGTTTGGTTTGGTGGCACCCTATTGTTGCTTTGTTCTGGTGTTTGCGACTCGGTCGCGCTGTCCCGTCCTTGGCCTGGTGCCGGTTAGTCAGGGGTTTTTTCAGGTAGGCCCGTTAGTTAGATCTGCCTTTTGAGATACCCCCTGGCGATCGCTCACCCCTTGTCACCACATAACACCTGGCTGCATCGGGGTCGGAGCAGGCTTAACCGGCTCCTTCGAACGCGGCGGCTACAGGCGAAGCCTAGCACTACCGCAGGGGTATTCCATCTGCCCGGGGGACTCAACAGAGTCAGTGTAGGGTTTCGCTGTGGCCGTTCTAACCAGCGGTCCCGGCTACGGGCTCACGCCTGATCTCCAGCTCCCTGCCTCCTGCATCCTCACGTACTGTCTCCGGATTTCCACGGTGGGTAACCCCCAAGTCCGTAACAGTTGATTAGAATGGCTGGTTTGGTTAACAGTCTGGTTATGGATTAGTGATGAAACTTGCAATAGATTTTTGTGTTACACTGTCCAGGTTTTTATGTCTGGCCAGACAGTTTGTCATTCGGGGTACCTTACAGCTGCCACCTGTAATTCCTCCGGTCTCCCAGTGGATGGTGCTGAATCACCTTTTAGTCCAACTTTATCTGGAGTCACCTTTGGATGGATGGTCTGGTCTGATTAGTTTTCTCATCTTCTTGTTATTTTCTTATCCTTGAGAAAGCCGCTGAGTCCGTGACTGGAGGCGGGGAAACGCGTTGGTTACTGAATACTGCACCAGAGGGAAACCATACAGCAAACTAATCAGACCAGACCATCAATCCAAAGGTGACTCCAGTTAAAGTTGGACCAAAAGGTGATTCAGCACCATCAACTGGGAGACCGGAGGAATTACAGGTGGCAGCTGTAAGGTACCCCGAATGACAAACTGTCTGGCCAGACATAAAAAACCTGGACAGTGTAACACAAAAATCTATTGCAAGTTTCATCACTAATCCATAACCAGACTGTTAACCAAACCAGCCATTCTAATCAACTAACACACTAATATGACTGTGATTAACCTCAAGGGAAGTGGAATATATTCTTTTAAATTTGCATACTAACTAGACACAACCGGTTGTGCTAAAATATTTTCTATTATATTACCTTTTTATTATTTTTCTTATATTGTTGTTTTTTAATATATGTGGTGTGTGGTTTCATATTAGTGAGCAAATAAATTGCATGTACTGTTACCCCCTATATTGCGCAGTTCTATTCCTTTTTTTCGAATAGCACATAAACATGCTTCTGCTTTGGAGTTTTCTGATCAAGCTGTCAGGAGAATTTTACATTCCGAGCTTAAGCCATACCTCCCAACTTCTACAACTACAGAAGAAAAGGGGGCGTGGTCTATGCAAATGAGGTTGTTGCATATGCAAATGAGGGCCACACCCCAGTTCCGCCTTATGTGTCACTGAATAGATGCTGTGCGCACAGAGTCTATTCCCTTCAGGCTGGGGGGATTCCCAACTACCACTACCACCACGGGACACTGCCGGCGGGGGGCGGCCCTCCCCCAAAAAACTGGCCAACAAATCGTATACAGTATGTGATTGTTGCAATCATCCTCCCCCTTCTGTGCACATTAAGTTTGTCCATTGTGCTGTACGAGACGGGGAAGTGGAATTTTCACTGTACACATCATCAAGATCTGCATCACTGCCTAACTGTACTAAGCTGATTGTGGTGGTTATTCTTCTTCACTCGCTGAGGCATATTCACGCTCAGATGGACAAGACCATGTGCACTTCAAGTGGGCCTGATGCAGGGCTAGATTAAGGTCTGTGGGGGCCTTGACAACAAAATTGTGGATGCCCCCTCTCACTGGAGTAGTTATTCTCACTGGCCATCGGAGTCAGAGCTGCTGCATGGGCACGGCCTCTTCATGGCGCCTGGGACACATGGGGGGGGTCGATCGGGGTAGGTTCCCCCCAGAGATAGTGTGACAAGAGAGCAGGGCAGCGGGGAGATGCGGGGCTGGCAGGTGAGTGGGAGAACACGGCATCTATCCCCCAGCACTGCTGCAATGCTTCCCATGCTGCAGCAGATGGGCAGTGGCAGGGTCCCTGTGGCAGATGGGAACTAGTTCCCATCTGCCGTAGGCACCCTGACGATGACTGTCCAGCCGCAGCAGGGACCCCCTGCTCACCCTTCGCTGCCCGGACCTCAGGGTAGAGAGAGAGTTACATTTGGGTGGGGGTGTGATTAAACTGATATCTACAGTATATTGCAGTGTAAGAATAAAGCAGTCAGTATTTACTCTGCACAGACACAAAATAACTCACCCAAATCTAAGTCTCCCTGCACTTGTTACATCTGCCACACCTGCAGTGCACATAGTTTTGTCCATCTGAGAGTGAATTTGCCTTTGTGAGTGAACCAGAATAACCCCATGTGTCTTATTTGCTAATCACTGCAGGGAAAGTAAACTAAGATTTCTCTGTGGATTTGCCGGGTGTTGCCGGGTAGATAAGCAGATTGAGAAATAGCCATGAGACTGCCAAGGTTTACAATCCATCATTTAGTAAATTTTGCCCATTGTCAGTTATAAGGTTTTCTGGGTTTCATATGGGGCAATATATGTATCAAGGATTGTGCAGCCTGACTCATGACTCATGACACAGTTATGGCCTCAAACACCTAGTAACTGCACTTCATAATTGTCAACATTCTGTCTGCCCCCTCCGGGAGCCTAGTCTTGTCCACGGCTATGCATGTGCAGTACAGTAGCAGAGTATTTGTTTGTGCTGCGGAGACCCATCGAAGGGACAGAGCTTTATCGCAAGCTCTGTCCCTACATGCGATAATTGATAGATCCATGCAATGTATTCAATTGTCACTTTGCGAGTTTGGACGATATTATCATATCACATCCACTTCCTCAGATGTGGATGGTGATAAATGGGCTCCTTTGTGAGAATTGTAACCCTACACTGCCTTTCGATTCCATGCATTGACCTGTTCCAGCTGCGCTTCTCCTTGCATCTTGCAGGGAAGGAAGCTGCCGTACCACCACCCAGTAGGTGCCACCCCTAGAAAAACTGGGAGCTTGCAGGTATGACCATGTCTGGTTGGGGTGGGTGGATGATGTCACATGAGCCCAGGTTTACTTTTTATCTGCAAAGGAAGATAAAATTATTGAATGGAGAGCAGCCATTGAATGATTTTTCCTTTTGTGCGGCCGCATGCGGGCAGATTGTAAACATGCACATCCGCTCACATTGTGGGGCGGGTATTCGGCTGGGGGAGTGTGTTTTGCGGGGCGCGTTTAACTGCTTGCTACGCAGAAGATTTACATGACTAGTAAGCAGGTCTGAATAACCCACTTTGTCCTCTGCTCAATGACCATCCTCTTACCCGTTGGCAGACTCCCCACTTGCGTGACATCCTGTCTCCTTCACTGACAATTTTTTCCCAGAAATTTTCATTTGGCACGCTGTGTGCCCCTACTGTTATCCGGTCCCCAATGAGGGGGTGTGTCTAGTTCCATATATGGAAATATTGCGAAAAGAGATTGTGAATGTGGCACCTAGAAGTGTGGGTGTGTACTGCTACATCTGAGAGGAATCTTGTAAAAATCAATTATAACCAAATGTAGATGAGCCCCAAAGAACTTAGTAAGAGATACTATACTTTCTAAAGTGCTGGGAAATAGCGTTGATGATTCAATGTAAATATTTATATCTCTCATTCCTTTTTACCACAAAAATGTAACAGTGTAATGTGGGCATGGTGAAATTAGGGAGAGCAGCAGAGAGAGGGTGGGAATGGGATTAAAAATAGGCCCTGGCATTTAAAATACGCAGGCCCACCATGGAGACAAAAGTGAAGGATGTAGTTGTGCGCGCACCGAAGGCGCACTCCGGAAAAGGGTGTGTGGCCACTCAACAGGGGGCGTGTCCTTGAGTGTAGTGTACAACACCATATACAACTTCTACACATTATGCAACAAAATACTAGACCCCATTATACTTGCCCCTTACACATGATGCCAAATCAAATGAGCCAACATTCACATAAGGCCACACGGATTGAGCCAAAATGCACATACTAACACACGGATTGAGCCAAAATGCACATACTAACACACGGATTGAGCCAAAATTCACATAACACACGGATTGAGCCAAAATTCACATAATGCCACACGGATTGAGCCAGAATTCACATAATGCCTCACAGATTAAGCCAAAATTCACAATACGCTTCATAAACAGGGACATTGTCCACCAAAGGCACGCATTAAACATTTACACCATAATGTCCATTACACGTAAAGTTACACGCCATTATGTCCATTATGTATTATGCCACCATAATGCCTATTAAAAATTATGCTACATAAGTGCTGCTTATCTACATGCTCCTTCCCAAGGGTTCCATGCTCGTTGCCATGTGGGATTACATGCTCATTGCTAAGGGGGGAATACATGCTCGCGGTAAATGGGGGACAGCTGCCGCCAGGCAGAAGTGATAGCCACTGACAGTGGCAGAGCCTGGCTGTATTCAGAGCACTGCAGGTCCCGGCTATTTGAAATAATACCCCTTTCACACCAGGAAATGCATTCCCAGGTTGGCCCCTTTTACAGCAGCCTAGTCCCTGCATTTTCTGGTGTGAGGGGGAGAGAAAACCACCCCTCCCCGCCTTTAACCAGTGATCTCATTTAAGCAGTTGTATCTTCGGAACCAACTGACCCATTTACATGAGACAAGTATCATATCGAAGAACTTTTGAGTGGACTTTGAATGATTTTGGTCCAGTGAAACTGGAACATTTGGTTCCAGAGTAATCTGCCCTCAAAGAACATGAACAGCCATGAAATTACATTTCAAAAATTAAAAAAATCGGTTTACACGCAATATCTCTGCAACCGATTGACCGATATGGACCAGCCTGATATCTTATTGAAGGCCCAGCGATTTGGAATTAAATGAGATCCACAAGCTTCTGTGATGCCAGGGCAGCCGTTGGAACCGGGTGGGGGTCGGAATGAACGGGTCCCATATTATCCTATGGGGAAAAACGTTACAGCTTTGCCAGGCAATATCTCCGGTTCTCGAGGGGGTCTAGAGACATGGGGCTGGGCTTGTTGGAAAGCCCTGGTCCTCAGATACAAAATGAAATGACAGGGGGGGCAAGTGCACAGGTGCCCCCCCTGAATCTGCCAATGCAAACATATGACAAAGTTCGACTTGGCATGTCGATCTTTTGTTTGCGTTGATGTTGACCTTTTGTAATTGTCGTTCTAGTGCATGTCAACCGTTTCATGTGTTGACCTACAATCTCTAAAATAACATTCTTCATGGTGTAGAGTAAAAATGCTTTCAATCTCAGACAGACTCCATACAGGGAAACTGGACTTTAGATCAACACACTGCTATGTTGCCACATTCATCTATTACTTGATATTACGCTGGGGAGCAGAATCCCTGCAATGTTTGTCTATATTCACTGCATTTAGTGCTGCATTGTGACTCAGAAGCTTCTGGCTACAGTCATTGTTCTGGGGAAATTCTGCAAACGTTAATGCTGTAACCACTTACAGTGCACTTTGGCAGCCCATCAACTAACTTTATATAAAGAAGTAACTAGCAAATGGTCAACAACACCTTTTCCAAATATATATCTATGAGCCCCTTCTAGACTGGCAAGAATAGTGGTGCATTGATTAGCTGGCTGGGTTTGATCCCCAACAGCCCTCATATTGTGTGGAGTTTGTATGTTCTACTTGTGTTTTGCATGGGTTTTCTCCAGGAACTCCGGTTTCCTCCCACACTGCAAAAACATACTGGTACTGTAGTTTGATTGGCAAATGACAACATTTCCACTAATGCAATATGTTTGTGTGCATTTGGTAGGAAGATAACCAACTTTACTGCCGTAGGGACAAATGTGAATGACTAAATATTCTCAGTAAAATAGTAAAATGCTCTTTTTTTTTTTTTAATTACCAAAAACACAGAAAAAGGTCAAGTGAATAGCACATAAAAAAGGAAAATTTTATTAAGTCCTGCGCCGTGAGTGGGTTGACCCTCCTATACCAATAAACCAGATCTTAATTACAATACACCGGTACTGTCATTCCCCATTGGTTGCTGCTGTTCTAAGGGGGGTAGCTCGGTGCCCCAAATTTGGCTAGCAGAAAAAAAGGAATAGAACTGCGCAATATAGGGGGTAACCGTACATGCAATTTATTTGCTCACTAATATGAAACCACACACCACATACAGTATATTAAAAAACAACATATAAGAAAAATAATAAAAAGGTAATATAATATAAAATATTTTAGCACAACCGGTTGTGTCTAGTTAGTATGCAAATTTAAAAGAATATATTCCACTTCCCTTGAGGTTAATCCCAGTCATATTAGTGTGTTAGTTGATTATAATGGCTGGTTTGGTTAACAGTCTGGTTATGGATTAGTGATGAAACTTGCAATAGATTTTTGTGTTACACTGTCCAGGTTTTTATGTCTGGCCAGACAGTTTGTCATTCGGGGTACCTTACAGCTGCCACCTGTAATTCCTCCGGTCTCCCAGTGGATGGTGCTGAATCACCTTTTGGTCCAACTTTATCTGGAGTCACCTTGGATGGATGGTCTGGTCTGATTAGTTTGCTCATCTTCTTGTTATTTTCTTATCCTTGAGAAAGCCGCTGAGTCCGTGACTGGAGGCGGGGAAACGCGTTGGTTACTGAATACTGCACCAGAGGGAAACCATACAGCAAACTAATCAGACCAGACCATCAATCCAAAGGTGACTCCAGATAAAGTTGGACCAAAAGGTGATTCAGCACCATCAACTGGGAGACCGGAGGAATTACAGGTGGCAGCTGTAAGGTACCCCGAACTACAAACTGTCTGGCCAGACATAAAAAACCTGGACAGTGTAACACAAAAATCTATTGCAAGTTTCATCACTAATCCATAACCAGACTGTTAACCAAACCAGCCATTCTAATCAACTAACACACTAATATGACTGTGATTAACCTCAAGGGAAGTGGAATATATTATTTTAAATTTGCATACTAACTAGACCCAACCGGTTGTGCTAAAATATTTTATATTATATTACCTTTTTATTATTTTTCTTATATGTTGTTTTTTAATATATGTGGTGTGTGGTTTCATATTAGTGAGCAAATAAATTGCATGTACTGTTACCCCCTATATTGCGCAGTTCTATTCCTTTTTTTTGAATAGCACATAAACATGCTTCTGCTTTTTCTGATCAGTTTTCTGATCAAGCGGTCAGGAGAATTTTACATTCTGAGCTTAAGCCATACCTCCCAACTTCTACAACTGCAGAAGAAAAGGGGGCGTGGTCTATGCAAATGAGGTTGTGACATATGCAACTGAGGACCACACCCCAGTTCCGCCTTTTGTGTCACTGAATAGATGCTGTGCGCATGCGCACAGAGTCTATTCCCTTCAGGCTGGGGGGATTCCCAACTACCACTACCACCACGGGACACTGCCGGCGGGGGGCGGCCCTCCCCCAAAAAAGGGGACGCCTTACATGAAAAACGGCACAGTGGCAGGCCCTAAAATCTGAGGAGTGTGCATGCACAGTACCCACGTTGGTACTGCACAAGCACCGGTCCCGGTGCCTGTCATCAGTGTTACACAGGTGCCGGGACCGTGATTTCCCTTCTACGGTCTGTTGCCGAAGCAGCCCATAGAAGTGTGGTGGATGTGCAGTACCGAAGTTGGTACTCCCTTGGCCCCGGTACACTGGTCTGTTTGCACCGGCGGTAGTTACGCCTCTAGTTGGGACCCGGGCAGCAGCAGATGAATCCCTGCAGAACTGTCTCTGCTCCTGTTAAGTTAGACCAGCCCTAGGCTAGGCATGGATGCCCCTAGTCATTTGCCTATGCCTTGGGCCAGCTCTGGTCATAGTACAGGTGCCAGGAACAGGAGGAGCGGCGGCAGGGGTGGGGGCAACATCACGGCCTGCGGAAGCCCCTTCCATAAGGTACGAGCCTCCACTGCACGTATCTGCCGCTTATTCATCTTGTTAGCTGTTCTCTGCAGCATGCAGAAAGAGAATGACCTGTCCTGCACGATTTGGCAAACATTGTTACTTGTGTAGTCCTGATGATCGATGTTAAAATGATGCGTTTAATGATTTGCAGTTGTTAAATGACCCATCTAATCAACTGATCGTTAACACAATCATTTTGTGTGTGTGTGTGTATAATATCTTTTTGGACGGTGTTCTGGATATGAAGGAAAATTGTCTGACAGATTGGATTGTCATAAAATCCTGCAGTTTGTGGGCACTGTTATGTTTGTTCAGAAACTTAATGAACACAACTAGGAGAACCTATTGGTATGTTGTGAGAATATCATTCAATGGGGCAGATGTATTAAGCCTGGCGCAGAGATAAACTGAAGATAAAGTGGAAGGAGATAACGCACCAGCCAATCAACTTCCAACTGTCATATTTCAAACACTGCTGATTGGCTGGTGCATTTTTTCCTTCCACTTTTTCTCCAGTTTATCTCTTGGCCAGGCTTAATACATCTGCCCAAATATGTTCCTGCGAAACAGTTCTTCTGCCCATTTGTGACTTTTCTTTAGGGCCATGTGAAAGCTGGGGTCTACAAACATCAACCAAGAAAGATAGTGAACTAAAATCTGTGATACAAAAAGAAATTGCAGTGAAAATGCTAGAGATCACCTCAGTGCCTAGTGATACAAAACTAAAGAAATGTTCTAAAAAATGTGTATTTCAAATTAATTTCCACAATCAGGATGACTTCATATCCAAAGCAATTTAAAATACTGTGCACTTTTATATTATGTACTAAAAATTTGAACACCATTTACCATGCCTTATCTGAAAGTTCTTTTTTTTTTTTTTTGCTGCACCCTTTGTATTTAGTCACCTTAGATAAACACATTGTAGTATTGGGTGCATGGTTTTTGCTCTAAAAGAACCAGTTCTGCTAGTATCACTTTCTGTCCATCCTGTATGTGAAAGGCAGGTAGCCATTCTGTTAAAATCATATAAAAAATGTAAATTGGAAACAAGTCAGGTGACCCAGCCCCCATGTTTGTACATTCATTCAGAATAAAGTAAAATGCGAGGACATACAGTACTTGTTCTGGCTGTTGGATAGGGAAGTACTCAGGACTTTAGATGACAAGGATTGTAAGTATATTTTAATGTTACGAAACTTTCCAGACTATAATGCTGCTTTCCCACTGCTGAAACGGGTTTTTTTTAAACGGCAAGAGCCATAAAGACCCTTTCCCACTGCAGCTTTTAAACGGTAAATTACCGTTTAAAAGCCGTTTTTGGCACATTCACACTGCCGTTTAAAAACCCGTTTTAACCCATAAAAAATATGAGGGGGGGGATTAAAAAAAAAAAACAGCGTGGGGTCCCCCCCACAGCTGTAACCAGCACCAGGCTGAAAGAGCCGGGCCGGTAATTTAAAAATCAGGGAACCCGACAATAGGGGTTCCTCGATTTTTAACAACCAGCCCCAGGCTCCAGGTCCGGGGCTGGTTCCAAAAATACGGGGGACAAAATTAGTAGGGGTCACCCGTATTTTAAGAACCAGCCCCAGGCACAACCAGCCAGCAGGGTAATGCCACAGCCGGGGGGGGGGGGGGGGATACTTTTTATACAAGTCCCCCCGGCCAAAGCATTCATCCCTACCGACCAGTCAGCCTGGCCAGGGGCCCTGGGGGAGTGGGGACCCCCCCAATAAAGCCCCCCCCCCTCCAGGACTTACCTGACCAGGCTGAAGCCTGGTGCTGTCCCCGGGGGCCCTGTGCGGTGGCCACCGGGCTGATCATTGTGTAAAAAAATAGATGAAAAACCTATTGTTTTAAACTGTGGAACTATGAGTCCCAGCAAGCCTCCCCCGCAAGCTGGGACTTGGAGAACCACAAGTCCCAGCCTGCGGGGCAATAAAGGGCCTGGGTCTTGTAGTTCCACAGTAAAAAAAATAGATAAATACTCACTGACACATTATAAAAATAAAAGTGTAATATATACATTACACAAACACACTGATACTTGCCTGATACTTGCCTATCTTGATCCCGTATGTAGGTCCCAGGGTCCGGTGGCTTGGTTCCGGGGCTGGTCCGGGGCTCCAGAGTCCGGGGTCCTGGATCCGTAGTAATCAAAAGGGGTACCTGGGGAAAGAAATCCTACTCACCTGTCCTCTGGCGTCCACCCCGGCATCTTCACTTCAAGACGTGCTGCTCCCGGCTGCTGGTACCCGCTCCGCTGGACACTGGAGAGACGCAGAGATCCTTCTTCCTCTGCGTCTCTACTAAGAATGAATTCTATTGGCTGCCTAGCGGCCAATCAGGAGCCCAGAAAGTCGGCTCCTGATTGGCCTGAAATCATTCTGAGTAGCGACGAAGAGGAAGAAGGATCTCTGCGTCTCTCCAGTGTCCAGCGGAGCGGGTACCAGCAGCTTGCTGGGACTCATAGTTCCACAGTTTAAAACAATAGGTTTTTCATCTATTTTTTTACACAATGATCAGCCCGGTGGCCACCGCACAGGCTTCAGCCTGGTCAGGTAAGTCCTGGAGGGGGGGGACCCCTTTTTTGGGGGGGTCCCCACTCCCCCAGGACCCCTGACTGGTCGGTAGGGTTAATGCTTTGGCCGCGGGACCTTATATAATAAGTGTCCCCCGGCTGTGGCATTACCCTGCTGGCTGGTTGTGCCTGGGGCTGGTTCTTAAAATACGGGGGACCCCTACTCATTTTGTCCCCCGTATTTTGGGAAGCAGCCCTGGCCCTTGAGCCTGGGGCTGGTTTTAAAAAATCAGCGAAGCCCTATTTGTAGGGTTTCCTGATTTTTTTATTTTTTTTTATTTTTTTTTAAATGCCAGCCCCGGCTCTTTCAGCCTGGGGACCCCACGCCGATTTTTTTTTTTTTAACTAAATACCATTTCAGAGGCATTCCCACTGCCTCAAAAACGGTATTTAACCGTGTAGGACTCTGCTTTTAAAACGGGTTGAAATACCGGTTATCTTTAACCGGTTTTTCAACTCTGGCACTTTCCCACTGCAGCCTTAAACGGTAAATTGCGCTGAAAAATCGGCAATTTACCGTTTTAGACCTGCAGTGGGAAAGGGGCATTAAAATCACCTGCACAGTACAAATCTTGTTTGTTGATGAATTAATGGCTGAATTCAGTATATTAAATATCTGGAAACGCAGAGCAGATATGTATTTGTTTTCTTTTTACTGTGTAATGCTGTTTGTTACAAAATGCTGTATGTAGATCTTTATTATCATTTCATTTTCTTTCATGTTGTGAAAGCACTGAATTTGGTTTTATAAAGTGAAATGTGAGTGTATTTAAATTCACTAAAGCTGGACACACAAGAATATATGTCATCCTATCAAGCAGATCGGAGCGACATATGGGGCACATCATCTATTGTGTACCCTCTCTCCTGTGCATTTTCCTCCATTGGCCCTTCATGCAGTGAAGACATCACAAGTGATGTCTTGGCATTCTGCAGCCTGGCCACCACCAGCACTCTGTTACTGCCGGCATCAGGAAGTGTGCAAGTACTTGTTGGCAGTGTTGTCTCGCTGGATACACATTGTATTGTGTGTACCTAGCTTAACAGTAGTGTTATGCTTCGATTAGGAAAGACATCAATGTTGCTTCTGTGCTCTAGAAGTCTGAGTTCTTGAAATATTTACTTATTATTATTATTATTATTATTAATAAAGAAAAATGGGGGGTGGAGCGCTCAAAGTACAGTAAAAAGATCAATTGGTTATCACATAAAACAATTTATTTATGACTAGCCAGGGCTGCTGACAGGGGGGTGCCCTGGGTACAGCTGTCCCGGGCCCCGGCCTCTGGAAGGGGCCTGGGCAGCTGCCTACAGCTGTGCCAAACCCCCGGGCACCCGCACACCGCCTCCCCCTCCCGGCGCTGGCGGCCCCCCAGCCAGGCACGCACAATGCACAGTGCAGAGCGCTGAGCCTAGGACACAGAGGGTCTCTGTAGGCTGCACTGTGCAGTGTGCACTCCGGACAGGGGCGTAACTATAGCACCGCAGCCCCCGCGGTCAGTTCTCTGAAACGGTCTGCGGTATGGGGGCGGCCATTTTATCGTGGTCCGTCTGCATAGAATTATTAATTAAAGCCAGGAGGGGAGCCGGGATGCGCAGACAGGTAAGCCTGCGGCGATGGGGGGGCCCAAACCAAGCTACGCCACTGGCTACGGACCTGACCGTGGAGGCTGAAGGAGCTGGAGGGCGATGCCGCAACACGGGTGATGGTAGGTAATGGGGAGGTGGGGTGCTGTCAGGCCCGGTGGGTGCGTGTGTGTGTGTGTGTGTGGGGGGGGGGGGGGTGTGTGCAGACAGAGATTTGGCGCTGTGCCGCTGGGGGCCCAGTCTGTGGCGGCCCTGTGACTACCATCTAAATATAAGATATATATTAAAAATTGCATATAGACATGAAAGTAAAACTAAAATATAAAAATTGCACTCTGATGTGTTATAGGACTATATAATAATTATTAAGATGCTGTTCTCACTTGTTCCTAGATATGCTCTCCTCTGCTTGTTAATTGTAATCCTCCTTGGTGTCCATATTTATACTGGCGTTTGGGTATCCATATACCTGACAGGAAACGCGTCAGCCAGGCAAACAGAGGCTTTGCCTGGCTGACGCATTTCCTGTCAGGTATATGGACACCCAAACGCCAGTATAAATATGGACACCAAGGAGGATTACAATTAACAAGCAGAGGAGAGCATACAGTATCTAGGAACAAGTGAGAACAGCATCTTAATAATTATTATATAGTCCTAGTACACATCAGAGTGCAATTTTTATTAATAATTTTATTTATTTTTATTTCATGTCTATATGCAACTTTTAATATATATTTTATATTTAGATGCTAGTCACAAATAAATTGTTTATGTGATACCCAATTGATCTTTTAACTGTATTTTGAGCGCTCCACCACCCCCTTTTTCTTTCCTGCATATATGTTGTTTTATGGGGACTGACCCTCCCCATCCAGGTGTGAGCGGCTAGCATAACCACTCACCTCACAAGCACCCGTTTCTCCACCTAGGTGGATTTCTCTTCTTTCTAGTTATTATTATTAATAATCTGAAAATAGACATGGGTTGCCTACCTTTTAGAAGAGGAGAGGACAGCCAGTTCTTTTGAGGCAGGGGGCCGGGGCAGCTGACAGGGTAGGAAAGGGGCAGGTTAGGGTATGGCTAGCATGATCATGTCCTTTTTAGGTATTTCAGACATTGCACAGGAGGAGGTGGGGCTACAATGACATGCTATGTGTCATTTGGTCCTACGGAGGGGGGTCCGTGAGGGTGTGTTGCAGAGGACAGGCACAATTCCAGAAGGCTTGTTTACCTTTCCGGGTGGCCGGGAGGGGGACCTTATTTTCGGGACCCTCAAGGCCATTCCGGGAGGGTAGGCAACCATAAAATAGACTGGTCTGTGATTCATCAATAATTTGTGTAAATATTCACAAATAGTGATTTACATGTAAAGTGTATTTTACTTGCATGGAACTCTTGTAGGTTGGCTCTGTATAAGAAGAGTATTGCTCAGTGTAGCTGGGACATGGATAGCTGAGTGGTGAGTTCTGCAGTATTTACCACAGGAATTTGCTGCTTGCATCATTTCCTGCTGGCCATGGCGACTGCTTGGAAATCTTTAAGCTTTTTATGTATTGTAGCCTTGGAAGTCCATCAATGCTCCTTTGTGAATATATAGTAAGGTAAACTTTACTAAAATGGCTAGAAATTAAAGTGCATTCCTTGCTTACTATGCTGAAGTATAGTGACATTTAAATTGTCTCAATAATATACACATCAGTTGAAGATGATAGTTAATTATTGAGGAAAAGGTGAGTATATTATCCTGCCTCTGAAGTGCAGAGCTTGGTAGATTGTGGGGTAATAATAGCGGCGTGGAAACAATACATTTTTTTTTTTTAATGTAATAGTATTCAAGGAGGTGGGAATGGAGGGTGCTTTCCCTTTTACAAATTACCCTTTCTCAGAGGTGACCATGATCATGTATGTGTGTGTGTGCATAAGATTGACAATGGGAATGTCGACAGTCAACGAGGACACCAAAAAAGTGCAATGCGTCCCCTTGCCATGCCTCTGTGTCACGCTACGCTTGACTACACTTATCGCAAGAGCTGCCCTTTGCAATACTAATTGCATATGTTAGAGCAGGCATGTCCAAAGTCTGGCCCGGGGGCCAATTACGGCCCGTTCTGTCATTTTAAGGCCGGTTTCACACACTCCGGCTCCTGCCGGACGGTAAAGTCCCGCACGGCCAGGGAGCCGTGCCGCACACATTAGTTGTGAATGGACACTATTGTGTCCATTCACACGGGAGGGCCACGACCCGGCCGCACGGTTGCAGCCGGATCCCGCCACTGGAAGGGACGGCTGCCGGGCTTTGGCCATCCCTTCCATGATAAACTAGTGTGTGCGGCACGGCTCCCTGGCCGTGCAGGATTTCACCGTCCGGCAGGAGCCGGAGTGTGTGAAACCGGCCTTAGCGTCCCGCAGCCTCTAGCCGGAAGCAGGCAGAGCATCAGATGGGGGAGACACAGGACACTAAAGGTGGGGCTCTGGCGAGCGTGCCTTTACCTTGCTGTCTGCAGCAGTGAGGAGGTGCCAGCTGCCACAGTGAGATGTGTTTGGCATCTTTTGGGTGAGTATGCCTCCAACCTCTGTTGCTGCAATCGTATATATCACCCTCCTCCGCAATCACAGGGACAGCGGTGTGCGTGGAAGGGGGCAGCAAGGGAGAAGCTTGCTCCTGTAACATGCAGAGTGGAGGAGGGTGTCAGCTAGAGCCCAAGCATCTCCTGTCCTTTCAGTGCCTGCTTTGCCTCTCCATCTTCTGCCTCACACAAGGGTCTGGGAAACATACAGAGAAGGGTGGGGGCAGGCAGGGGGACATACTGTACAGTCAATGGGGGCAGAGTGGGGTCATACTGCATTGTCTTAGGCAAAATACCATTCATGCAACAGTCATATTTGAAATAGCATCACTGTGATTAGTATACTGCATAGTCTTAGGTAAATGTACAAATTTATTTTTAAAATTAGATAGTGACTTATAATTGACTAGTGACTTGGACATGGTCTGTAACATCTCACCATTTGCTTATCTCAGTTTTATTGCTCACTTTCTCTAGTGGGAGAGGGGCATTGGGTGCGGTCTTAATTATTGAAGTTAGAAACAGCTTTTACAGACCTACTTATTAGAGTATAGGAGGCTGACTATAGAAATCTGGCTTTAGAAATTTAGTCAGAATTCAAAGTAGGAAGATTCTAAGTAGTAATATACAACCGCATACTGTCAGCCTAGACTTAGCCTGGCCTTGAACTGGACAGAAACTGAAGGAAACTACAATCAACATAAGTGCAACTCTTAACTGCGAAAACTTTGAATATTACTCTTTCTGCTTGCATATGCACTGTCTGTTTTGAAAATGCACAGCTGTACCTCTAATGACTTCACCTCTCCTGCTCTTCCATTGATAATAGGTGTCCCCCAACATTTTATTCTTGGCCCTCTGCTTCTCTATCTCTACATGTCTTCTCTGGGTGAGCTTATTTGCTCACTTAACTTCCACTATCACCTCTGTGCCATACCTCCCAACTTTGGTCGTTCAGCAGGCGGGACGCTGCTGCTGTGCGCCGGAGGCGCGTTGAAATTTTCGGGGGGGGGGGGCCTTATCTGGGGCGTGGCCTATGCTCGCGGCTCTTCTGCGAGGCCACGCCCCCATTTTGCCGCTATGGGGGCATGACCCAGAGGCTCTGTGAGCCTCTAGCCATGCCCCAGCCCCCTGGCTGCGGGAATAGACGCTGCACAGCGTTTTACCCCGCTGCTTAGCAGCTGACAGGGGGGACTCCCAACAGCCCCCCCCCCCACACCGCGGGACACTGCCGCCCGCGGGTGGGACAGCGGGATAGGCCCTGACAATCGGGACTGTCCCGATAAAATCGGGACTGTTGGGAGGTATGTCTATGCTGATACTAAAATCTACCGATCCTTTCCTGATCTCTCTCCCTCTATCCTCACTCATATCTCCAACTGTTTCTCTGCTGTATACTCTTGGATGACCCAGCGCTTTTTTTAGACTTAAAATAATAAAGACTTAGCTGACCTCTTCCCACCCTCCTGCATAAAACCTGACAATCTCTCAACCTAACCTGTCTAAG
Organism: Crinia signifera; assembly: GCF_055691185.1. Lineage (NCBI taxonomy): Eukaryota > Metazoa > Chordata > Amphibia > Anura > Myobatrachidae > Crinia > Crinia signifera. The sequence goes on from NC_139218.1 coordinate 259,971,936, forward strand.
CTCACTTCTTCGCCTTCTGTGTCACCCCAGTCTGTCTAACCCTCCTCTTTAGAATGTAAGCTCTCACAAGCAGGGCCCTCTCTCCTCATGTGCCTTTCTTAGAATATATAAACCTCTGCCACCCTGATGATTGCTTCAGTATCCTGTCCCCTGATGCAACTATCCATATTAACCATGTACTTGTCCTAAACTGTCTTGTACTGTAATTTATGTGTTTTTGATCATAACTATGCTCTGTAAAGCGCTGTGGAATCTGTGTGCGCTATATAAGAAACTGTTAATAAATAAATAAATAGGGGCAGAGTGGGGCGGCATACAATAAAGGAGGTTCAGGCTGGGGGACATCCAGTAAAGGGAGGCAGTGATGGCCATACAGAGAAGGGGGGTGGGCAGGCTGGGGGACATAGAGTGGACAGGGGCAGAGTGGGGGAACATAGTGAATGGGGGCAGAGTGGGGAACATACAGTGAAGGAGGGGCAGGCTGGGGGACATACAGAGAAGGATGGTCAGGCAGGGGAATATACAGTGAATGAGGGCAGAGTGTGGGAAATACAGAGAAAGGGGGGCATGCTGAGGGACATAGAGTTACATAGTAGGTAAGGCTGAAAAAAGACTTGCGTCCATCTAGTTCAACCTGGTATTGCTGATTTGGTAGGTTCTGATATTTTACAGACAGATTATATTTCTTATTTGTACCCATGGATGTTTTTATCCAGTAAATGCTTGTCCAACTTTGCCTTGAACGCATTTAATGAGCCAGCCGTTACCACCTCTCTGGGAAGAGAGTTCCAGAGTTTGACTGTTCTGACCTTTAAGAAATTCTTTCTACTAGGTGAATGAAATCTTTTTTCTTTTAATCTATACTCATGCCCTCGTGTCCTAGATTCCTTTCTAGTAGAAAAGAGGGTGTGTGAGAGTTCCTTATATTGGCCCTTGATATACTTGTACATGTTGAGCGTGTCCCCCCTTAAACGTCTCTTTTCCAATGTAAATAGTCCCAAATTGCTTAATCTCTCCCCGTAGTTTAAATTCTCCATTCCCCTAATAAGCTTTGTTGCTCGCCTTTGGATTTTTTCTAATTCTATGATATCCTTTTTATAGTGTGGGGCCCAGAACTGCACTCCGTACTCGAGGTGAGGTCTCACCAATGCTTTATACAGTGGCATAATTACCCTTGAGTCCCTAGTTTCCATTCCCCTCTTACTACATGCCAGAATTTTGTTGGCCTTTTTTGTAGCTACATTACAATGGGCACTACATCCCAGTTTGTTGTCTATTTGGACTCCTAGATCCTTTTCAAGTATGGAATTACCCAGTTCCTCTCAGCTAAGGTTGTAACTTGCACACTGGTTGTGTCTCCCAAGGTGCAGAACCTTACATTTATCTTCATTGAACCTCATCCTCCATTTTTTTGCCCACTCATCTAGAATTGCAAGATCATTTTGAAGTATGGTGACGTCTTCTGATGATTTGATGACTTTGCTAAGTTTTGTATCGTCCGCAAAGATGGATACATTGCTGAGTAACCCTATCCCAATATCGTTAATACAAATGTTAAACAGAATGGGCCCCAAAACCGAACCCTGGGGCACTCCACTTAGTACCGGTATCGTATCTGATACGGCACCATTCACAACCACTTTTTGTTCTCTATTACATAGCCAATTCCCTACCCATCTGCAGATATTTTTACCCAATCCTAGGTTCTCCATTTTATTAATCAATCTCTTGTGTGGGACAGTATGAAATGCTTTAGCGAAATCTAGGAAAATCACATCTACAGCATTTCCATTATCGAGGTTTTTGCTAACCTCTTCATAGAACCCTAGTAGATTAGTTTGGCATGAACGATTTTTCACGAACCCATGTTGGTTAGTACTGAGTAGACGGTGATGATCTAAATATTCCTGGATACCATCCCTTAAAAATCCTTCAAATACTTTACCCACAATTGATGTTAAACTAACGGGTCTGTAATTAGCGGGATCTTCCTTTTTTGAATATTGGCACTACCTCTGCTTTTCTCCAATCTTTTGGTACTATACCTGACGATAGTGACTTGCTAAAGATATAATGTAGGGGGGGGGGGGGGGTAGCTAGTTCATCCCTGAAGTGAGTGAATGAGGGCAGTGTGGGGGTCCATTCTGATGTGATTAATGATTCAAAGATAGTCAGGCTGAATGGTCGGCCCCCACACATTTTCACCTCACCAAATCTGGCCCTCGTCGCAAAAAGTTTGGACACCCCTGTGTTAGAGCATACACGATTAGTATTGCTGCAGTAGCCGTTGGAGGGGGGCGGATGTTGGTGCATCATCTCCCCCCCACCCCCCATGTGTAGGCACGATTATTGCTTTATGGTGATGAACCTGCACTTTCTCTTGCATATTGTATTCTTAATCTGAATGGATGTTGCAATCTTCATTTATTTCCTTTTTGCATATACTATATAAATAGCTGCATGTAATTATTTGAGAATGCAAACACACTGGATTTATTTTGTGATTAGTTCAGAAGGAACACACTGGATTTATTTTGTGATTAGTTCAGAAGGAACATACTGGATTTATTTTGTGATTAGTTCAGAAGGAACACACTGTATTTATTTTGTGATTAGATCAGAAGGAATTTCCCAGGATAATTTCTGCGAAAAAGAATAAATGCACCATTATACAATAACCTACTAAGTGTTAAGGCCCCCATACACTAGGCTGACTTATCCCTGGACCTGATTCCCTGGCAGCTCCTCAGGAGGGCTCGTGTATGATTTTGCATTTGTTGTGACATTTTTTTACATGTGATAAATCGCATGCACTTTATCGCATGTAACTCCTGGGGAGCTGCAGGCGAAGGGTGACGGGAGCGGATAAGGCCATGAGAACTTTCCAGGTGGCCATTATGGAAAAAAGCAGGAAAAAATTATCTCTTATAGCTTTATCCCACAATCCACTGGGCATATCACCATGAGGTGCATTACATGGTGGAACTGCAATCATAGTAACGGCACCTGCAATGCTGATGTCTTCTGCAAATGCTAAGAACTTCACTCTTCATTAAAAGAGAGCTTGTGAGGACAAACTATAGCACGTGATCTGTCCTGGAAATATAAATTCTAAAATTGTAACAATTTTAGCACTAGAAATGTAGGGAAAAGCAGCTATATTTTAATAGCACTTTTTTAAATAGACCTCTAGGTCAAAGTTAAAATCTTATTTGTTTTATGTAGTATGTTATATCTACTGTATCCATCAAATGTATCATTTATTTATTCTTTATAGGTCCATAAAATGATTGATCCGCAGCTTATATTTATACTTCAGATTTTATTTCTGATAAATTTTCCATCACACAAAGCAGGTAAGAGCCAAATAATATGCATGCTTAAATTATGCTTGTAAGAATCATTCTAAATTCTGTTTCACGATTTGCAATATCCTAGTATACATACAGATGTACTCGAACGACAATATCCTATTAATATATGCTGTCAGGGTTGAACCTAGAATTTTTGCGGTGTGGATTAAAAGATAAACCGTGTCTAGATCGACAGTCATTATTGGTCGAAAGCGAGAGGGTCGACACCTGAAAAAGATTGACATGCACTAGGTCGACATGTACCCCCAAATAGTCTAACACATACCCTCGCATGGCACCGTACACGGTATCATTCTCAATAGTAGTTAACATGGATCGTTGAGCATGAATAAGTCTTTTAAAAAATCGTGAAAAATATATGTCAACTTTTTGCTTGTGTCGACTTATTGCCACACACAAAGCACACCTGTATATGTCACTCATCCTATCTCACAGACTCACACAAATTGAACATATACAGTTTACAGTATATATAAATAGATATGTCGCATTCAACATACACACGAACACACACTCAAACTCCTCATCCCCACCTCACTCACCAAGCCCAAGCAGAAGCTGCAGGCAGGATTAGACACCATTGATTAGGCCCCACCCCCTTCAGCAAAATCTCACGATTTGAAGGTCTTCCAGGAGGGGTGGGGGTCATTAAAATATGATTCATTTAGAATCATGTCTTAGGGCCTTATTCTAGTTCACTCTTTCTGACAAAATCCTTCTTAGATGGACAAAACCATGTGCACTGCAGGTGGGGCAGATGTTACTTGTGCAGAGAGAATTAGATTTGGGTGGGGTTTTACTTCAAAGTGAGATCTATATTGCAGTGTAAAAATAAAGCAGTCAGTATTTACCCTGCACAGAAACAAAATAACTCCTTCAAATCGAATTCTCTCTGCACATTTTACATCTGCCCCCCTGCAGTGCACATGGTTTTGTCCATCTAAGAAGGATTTTGTCAGAAAGAGTGAACTAGAATAAGGCCCATAGCCCCAATCTCTCCCCATTTACCTGCAAAACCTGGCAATTTGCCATGAGGGGGCTGGGGAAAGCCCTCCCTGGAAATTTTAAGGTGAATCTTAAATTGTTTGATGAAATTTAAAGTTTTCCTTTAAAACATCCATTTTTGTACTGTTGGTTCTTAAATATATTTATTTCTATGCTTTCTATGCCCCATTTAATGTTAGCTAGGAATTTTTTATAATATGAATTACAGTACATTCTGTCTGAGGGGGGTTTCCCAAACTTTCTTGAATCTTGGCATTGTAGTATATGAGCATTTTTTTTTTCACAGCACCCCAGGGATCATTTGGAAAAATTTCAATTGTCTATACCTGTCACTCTTAGTTACATATAGTGTGCTTTTAATTGTCCAGTTGTGCTTCTAAGCGCTTTATAGAGAATATTTGAACATTCACATCAGTCCCTGCCTCAGGACCTTACAATCTCTAATAAAATTGTATATAGAAAAAATTCAAAGGATATTCCTAAAATAATTCTATTCCTTTTATGTTTTAAGTTGTCCACAATGACTACATTTTAAAGCTGAAAATAGTTTTTAGGGCGTGCAATCTCTGCTAGTGACAAATAGCAAAGATTGCACGCCCTAAAAACTATTTTCAGGGATGACCATATCATATTCAGGGATGACCATATCATATTCCCCTTCTCAACTCCCCCACCTGCATACATTACCTTTACATATTTCAGAGTTGCACAGGCACAATAATGCTACATGTATACTTTTTAAGGGAGGTAGGAACTCTTCCCACAACACCAAGTGGTGTAATTGCATCTTTCTTGGACACACTGCATACATTAAATCCAAATCCTTTCCTAGAGCAGTATTGTGCTTAACCCCTTCACGACATTTGACGTATATATACGTCATGGCCGGGAAGTACTTCCCGACCGTTGACGTATATATACGTCATGGCTTAAAACTGTCACTGCGTCTAGAGACGCAGTGACAGAGGGACGATGTCTGCTGTCCCTGACAGCAGACATGTCCGTGCATGCCCAGGGGGGGCGGCGATGCCGCCCCCCCGTCGGCGATCGCTGTGATTGGCTGTTCATTGTGAACAGCCATTCACAGCGTTTTCTGTGTCACCGGCGAATAACGTTCGCCGGTGACACGGGATCGGAGGTGATTGGTGCTGTAAAGTACAGCACCAATCACCGCGGGGTGTAAGGGTGACACTGGTGTCACCCCACCTCACCCCTCCCGCCCCCAAAGGCCGTGATTGGTTCGTCGGACCGACGGACCAATCACAGCCATGGAGGGGGATTTAAACTAACGGTGACTGCACTGCAGACGCCATTCCGGTCTGGAATAGCGTGCAGTGCGGTCACCGTGCCCAGCTGCCGCCTATACTGACCAGAACCCATCCAAAATACTTACCTGATCATTGAGATTGCTTATGCTTGTGACATCTTGTGACATCCTGTGACATCTTGTGCTGCTGCGATTTATTAGATAGAGAGAGAGTTAGAGAGAGAGAGATAGAGAGAGATAGAGAGGCCTAGTGCTATATTTTGTGCTGCTGCAGTGTGATAGAGCTATAGATAGAGAGATAGAGAGAGATAGAGAGAGAGATAGTGACAGATTGTGCTATATATTTTTTATATAACTGAAAGAGATAGAGAGAGATAGAGAGAGATAGAGAGGCCTAGTGCTATATTTTGTGCTGCTGCAGTGTGATAGAGCTATAGATAGATAGAGAGAGATAGAGAGAGATAGAGAGAGAGAGATAGAGAGATAGTGACAGATTGTGCTATATATTTTTTTTATAACTGACTGCTGCCCCCCCTTTTGTGCTGATCAGTATAAATTAACTGATCAGCAACTTTTTGGGGGCGCAGGTTTTTTTTATATATAGATATACCTGTCAGTGCTGCTGCTGCAGTGTCATAGAGTGATAGATAGTGAGAGATAGAGAGATAGAGAGAGATAGTGACAGAGAGTGATAGAGAGTGCTAAATTTTGTGTCTGCTGCCCCCGCCTTTTGTGCTGATCACTATATCTGAGGTGATCAGCAACTTTTTAGGGGTGCAGAGGTTTTTTTTTTTATATATACCTGTCAGTACCACCAAAGGTTGTGCACCTGCTGCCCCTCACTGGTAATCAGTGTCGCATCACTGATCACCTTTTTTTATTTTTTGTGAGTGCTGTGGGGTCTTTTTTACATTTTTTTTTTTACACACACTGTGATTTTGTGTGTGTCCTGTGGCCACTGTGCGCTGATCAGTGACGTACATCACTGATCAGCTTTTTCGGCACAGGGTTGATCTATTTTATTTTTTTTTTTAATCAAATTCCTGTTGCCTTTGAGCGCTGTTCAGTGACGGACGTTACTGACCAACATCTGTGCTCAATTTTTGGCGCAGGACCTTTTTTTTTTTTAACCCCTTCCATTTTTTTTTTTTTAACCCCTTCCATTTTTTTTTTAACACCTTCCATTTTTTTTTTTTAACCCCTTCCATTTTTTTTTTTTTTTGAACCCTTCAATTTTTTTATTTTTTTATTTTTTTTTTTTTGCACTACATACATACATACACACTACATACCCCCCGGGTTGAAATAAAGTTTGTACCCCCCCCTACACTATACACGTGTTGAAACATTTCACTACCAGTAACACAAAAATATAAATGGCATCCCAAATGTCATCCCAAATGTCGTCCCAGTCATCCAGGAGAATGTATTCGGTGGAGGAGGCATATGCCATGCTTGCCTCTGACTCTGACACAGCCAGTGAGGCAAGCGGGGAATTTGAAGGATTTGTCTTAAGCTCCTCTTCCTCCTCTGATGATGAGGGACCCCCTCAAAGACGCCCCCGTAGAGCAGCTGAGACCCCCCCCCCCAATAATTGATCTCGTATGGACCCCACCACCAGACAATTTTGAGCCCCAGGTTCCTGAGTTTTTGGCCATCCCAGGAATCCAATTTGATTCAACAGGTCTCAGAGAAATTGACATTTTTAAATTATTTTTCTCTGATGATTTTATAAATTTAATGGTGGACCAAACTAATTTATATGCCCAGCAGTTTATTGCTCAAAACCCCACGTCATCATTTGCTAGGTGGACCCCTGTAGATGCAGTAGAGATGATGACGTTTTGGGGTCTGGTGTTACATATGGGCATAGTAAAAAAGCCACAAATTAGGCAATATTGGAGTACAGATGTTCTGTACAGCACCCCATTTCACCGTATGGCCATGCCCCGGGCTCGTTTTGAGGCAATCCATAAATTTATACATTACACCGATAATGCACAGTGCCCACCCAGAGATGATCCCACCTTTGACAGGCTATTCAAAGTCAGGCCGGTCATTGATCATTTCAGTGCCAAATTTGCAGAGCTATACATCCCTGATAAATGTATTAGTATCGACGAGTCCCTTATACATTTTAAAGGAAGGGTTAAATTCCGCCAGTACCTTCCCAGTAAGAGGGCAAGGTATGGGATAAAAATGTATAAGCTGTGTGAAAGCACCACAGGGTACACCCACAAGTTTAGGGTATATGAAGGGAAGGATTCAAGAATTGAACCACCAGAATGCCCCCCCTCCCTCGTAGGTGTTAGTGGAAAAATTGTCTGGGATTTAATGCACCCCTTCCTGGATAAGGGTTATCACCTCTATGTGGATAACTTTTACACCAGCATCCCCCTGTTTAAGGCCCTTGGTTCAAGAGGTACAGCAGCTTGCGGTACTGTGCGCAAGAACCAAAGAGGCCTCCCCAAAACGCACATTGCCCAAGTAATGAGAAGGGGTGAAAGCAGGGGAATATGCACCGAAAATATGTTGTTGGTCAAATATAAGGACAAGAGGGATGTCCTTATACTGACAACAATTCATGGAGACAGTACCACCTCCATCCCTGTACGAGGTACCAGTACCCACACCTCAAAACCAAATTGTATCCTAGATTACAATAAGTACATGGGTGGAGTGGATCTTTCAGATCAGGTACTGAAGCCGTACAGTGCCCTGCGGGAAACAAATATCTGGTACAAGAAGCTGGCCGTGTATATCATCCAGATGGCACTGTATAACGCTTACGTGCTATTCCGTTCTACCGGCCAGAGGGGGACATTTATGCACTTTCAAGAGGAAGTCATAAAGAGCCTAACATTTGGGAATCAGCAGGCAGAGGGCCCCAGTACTTCTAGTACTGGCCCCCGTATTGTACCAGGGCAGCATTTTCCCAACGAAATCCCCTCCACTGCAAGAAAGGGCAGGACACAAAAAAGGTGCAAAGTTTGCTATAAAAAGGGAATAAGAAAGGAAACTATTTTCCACTGTGAAACTTGCCCCGACAAACCCGGCCTATGTATAAAGGAGTGTTTCAAAATATACCACACATCTATGGATTATTAGGTTCATCATTTCACCGTGCTTCGGGGGTCTTGCTAATGCCACATAGCACCCACCATTCATTCCACCAGAATCTGAGCTGCAAAAACCAAAAATCACTCCTTCCCTTCTGAGTCCTGCCATGCACCCAACTGGTATTTTTTGGTCACATGTGAGGCATTGCCGTACTCTGGAGAAATGGGGGCACAGATTTTGGGGTGCTTTGTCTCCTTCATTCCTTGTGAAAATGAAAAATTTTGAGCCAGAAGTACATTTTTGTGTAAAAAAATGTATTTTTTTCATTTTCACTGCCCAGTTGTACCAAAATTGATGAAACCCCTGGGGGTTTGAAATGTACACTATACCCCTAGATGAATTCCCTGAGGGGTGTAGTTTGCAAAATGGCGTCACTTGTGGGGGGGTTCCACTGTATTGGTAATGCAACATAGCACCCACCATTCATTCCACCAAAATCTGTGCTGCAAAATCCAAAAATCACTCCTTCCCTTCTGAGTCCTGCCATGCACCCAACTGGTATTTTTTGGTCACATGTGAGGCATTGCCGTACTCTGGAGAAATGGGGGCACATATTTTGGGGTGCTTTGTCTCCTTCATTCCTTGTGAAAATGAAAAATTTTGAGCCAGAAGTACATTTTTGTGTAAAAAAATGTATTTTTTTCATTTTCACTGCCCAGTTGTACCAAAATTGATGAAACCCCTGGGGGTTTGAAATGTACACTATACCCCTAGATGAATTCCCTGAGGGGTGTAGTTTGCAAAATTGGGTCACTTGTGGGGGGGTTCCACTGTATTGGTAATGCAACATAGCACCCACCATTCATTCCACCAAAATCTGTGCTGCAAAATCCAAAAATCACTCCTTCCCTTCTGAGTCCTGCCATGCACCCAACTGGTATTTTTTGGTCACATGTGAGGCATTGCCGTACTCTGGAGAAATGGGGGCACAGATTTTGGGGTGCTTTGTCTCCTTCATTCCTTGTGAAAATGAAAAATTTTGAGCCAGAAGTACATTTTTGTGTAAAAAAATGTATTTTTTTCATTTTCACTGCCCAGTTGTACCAAAATTGATGAAACCCCTGGGGGTTTGAAATGTACACTATACCCCTAGATGAATTCCCTGAGGGGTGTAGTTTGCAAAATGGGGTCACTTGTGGGGGGGTTCCACTGTATTGGTGCTTTGGGAGTCTTGCTAATGCAACATAGCACCCACCATTCATTCCACCAAAATCTTTGCTGCAAAATCCAAAAATCACTCCTTCCCTTCTAAGTCCTGCCATGCACCCAACTGGTATTTTTTGGTCACATGTGAGGCATTGCCGTACTCGGGAGAAATTGGGGCACAGATTTTGGGGTGCTTTGTCTCCTTCATTCCTTGTGAAAATGAAAAATTTTGAGCCAGAACTGCATGTTTGTGTAAAAAAATGTAATTTTCCATTTTCACATCCCAGTTGTACCAAAATTGGTGAAACCCCTGGGGGTTTGAAATGTACACTATACCCCTAGATGAATTCCCTGAGGGGTGTACTTTGCAAAATGGGGTGACTTGTGGGGGGGTTCCACTGTATTGGTGCTGTGGGAGTCTTGCTAATGCAACATAGCACCCACCATTCATTCCACCAAAATCTTTGCTGCAAAATCCAAAAATCACTCCTTCCCTTCTAAGTCCTGCCATGCACCCAACTGGTATTTTTTGGTCACATGTGAGGCATTGCCGTACTCGGGAGAAATTGGGGCACAGATTTTGGGGTGCTTTGTCTCCTTCATTCCTTGTGAAAATGAAAAATTTTGAGCCAGAACTGCATGTTTGTGTAAAAAAATGTAATTTTCCATTTTCACATCCCAGTTGTACCAAAATTGGTGAAACCCCTGGGGGTTTGAAATGTACACTATACCCCTAGATGAATTCCCTGAGGGGTGTACTTTGCAAAATGGGGTGACTTGTGGGGGGTTCCACTGTATTGGTGCTTTGGGAGTCTTGCTAATGCAACATAGCACCCACCATTCATTCCACCAAAATCTTTGCTGCAAAATCCAAAAATCACTCCTTCCCTTCTGAGTCCTGCCATGCACCCAACTGGTATTTTTTGGTCACATGTGAGGCATTGCCGTACTCGGGAGAAATTGGGGCACAGATTTTGGGGTGCTTTGTCTCCTTCATTCCTTGTGAAAATGAAAAATTTTGAGCCAGAACTGCATGTTTGTGTAAAAAAATGTAATTTTCCATTTTCACATCCCAGTTGTACCAAAATTGGTGAAACCCCTGGGGGTTTGAAATGTACACTATACCCCTAGATGAATTCCCTGAGGGGTGTACTTTGCAAAATGGGGTGACTTGTGGGGGGGTTCCACTGTATTGGTGCTTTGGGAGTCTTGCTAATGCAACATAGCACCCACCATTCATTCCACCAAAATCTTTGCTGCAAAATCCAAAAATCACTCCTTCCCTTCTAAGTCCTGCCATGCACCCAACTGGTATTTTTTGGTCACATGTGAGGCATTGCCGTACTCGGGAGAAATTGGGGCACAGATTTTGGGGTGCTTTGTCTCCTTCATTCCTTGTGAAAATGAAAAATTTTGAGCCAGAACTGCATGTTTGTGTAAAAAAATGTAATTTTCCATTTTCACATCCCAGTTGTACCAAAATTGGTGAAACCCCTGGGGGTTTGAAATGTACACTATACCCCTAGATGAATTCCCTGAGGGGTGTACTTTGCAAAATGGGGTGACTTGTGGGGGGGTTCCACTGTATTGGTGCTTTGGGAGTCTTGCTAATGCAACATAGCACCCACCATTCATTCCACCAAAATCTTTGCTGCAAAATCCAAAAATCACTCCTTCCCTTCTAAGTCCTGCCATGCACCCAACTGGTATTTTTTGGTCACATGTGAGGCATTGCCGTACTCGGGAGAAATTGGGGCACAGATTTTGGGGTGCTTTGTCTCCTTCATTCCTTGTGAAAATGAAAAATTTTGAGCCAGAACTGCATGTTTGTGTAAAAAAATGTAATTTTCCATTTTCACATCCCAGTTGTACCAAAATTGGTGAAACCCCTGGGGGTTTGAAATGTACACTATACCCCTAGATGAATTCCCTGAGGGGTGTACTTTGCAAAATGGGGTGACTTGTGGGGGGGTTCCACTGTATTGGTGCTTTGGGAGTCTTGCTAATGCAACATAGCACCCACCATTCATTCCACCAAAATCTTTGCTGCAAAATCCAAAAATCACTCCTTCCCTTCTAAGTCCTGCCATGCACCCAACTGGTATTTTTTGGTCACATGTGAGGCATTGCCGTACTCGGGAGAAATTGGGGCACAGATTTTGGGGTGCTTTGTCTCCTTCATTCCTTGTGAAAATGAAAAATTTTGAGCCAGAACTGCATGTTTGTGTAAAAAAATGTAATTTTCCATTTTCACATCCCAGTTGTACCAAAATTGGTGAAACCCCTGGGGGTTTGAAATGTACACTATACCCCTAGATGAATTCCCTGAGGGGTGTAGATTGCAAAATGGGGTGACTTGTGGGGGAGGTTCCTAACTTTTAGCACTTATGGTGCCTAGAAACCTACATGGTGCCTAAAAAAAAATCTCATAAAAAGGAGGCTCCAAAATCAAGTAGGTGCTCCTTCTATTATGAAGCCTGTGGTTTGGTCAACGTGCACACTAGGGCCACATATAGGATATTTTTGAAAACAAAAGAATTGGGGGAATCAATTTTTAGTCACATTTCTCTAGTAAAATCTACTGTATTCGTTAGAAAAATGTATTAAAATTGAAACTCTGCAAAAAAAAAGAAATTTTGAAATTTCACCTACACTTTGTTTTAATTCCTGTGAAACACCTAAAGGGTTAACAAACTTCCAAAATGCTGTTTTGAATACTGTGAGGGGTGCAGTTTTTGAAATGGCATCATTTATGGGGGTGTCTCACATACAAGTCCCTCAAAGTCACATCAGAACTGAACTGGTCCCTAAAAAAATCAGTGTTTGAAATTTTCATGAAAATTTGAGAATTTGCTATTCATATTGTAAGCCTCCTAGTGTCCAAAAAAATTAAAAGGAAGTTGAAATAATGATGGAAACATAAAGTAGACATATGGTCTATGTTAGTTATTAACTATTTTGAGTGGTATGATTATTTGTCTCACAAGCAGAAAATTTAACATTTTGCAAATTGATAAATTTTCCATTTTTTCACGATATTTTGGTATTTTTCACAAAAAAACACAGACTGTATCGACGAAAATTTACCACTAACTTGAAGTACAATGTGTCACGAGAAAACAATCTCAAAATCACTGGGATAAGTAAAAGCAAAAAAAAGTTATCCCCACTTAAGTGAGACATGTCAGATTTGAAAAAAAGGGCTCTGTCATGAAGGCACAAACTGGCTCTGTCATGAAGGGGTTAATATTGTGGAGTTCCCACTTGTGCCATTAAACAGCTGTGATCCAGCAAAGAATGGACTCCACAGGACCTCTGAAGGTCACATAAAGTCGACATTGACAAAAAGCTTGGCACCTGGCCTGAAGCATGGTCAATAAAGTTGTACACTAATTGGGGGTCCACGTGTTCAAGTGTCGACATTGTCACCTACAAAATGTTGTAATGTAGTTTAAGGAGCGCTCTTTGTAAATTAGTATAGATAAGGAGACAAAATGAAATAATAAACAATGAAAATAATAATAATCAAAATAAATATAAAATAAAAATAAATATAATAAATAAAAAGAAGAAAGAAAGAGGGGTTAAAAGGAAAAAATTGGTAGGTGAAAAAAACAATATTGAGAATTAGATGAGAAAATATAGAGGTACAGGAGCCAAACTTTATTTTATGCCAAGTAAAAGAAATTTCTTAGAAAAATGTTTGCACTCTTTTAAGTGATAAAAAATTTTTTGGGTGGGATTCCAATAGCTCCACTTACCCTAACTTAAGCCCCGTACACACGGGGGAGATATATGGCTGAGCAATATATTGCTTAGTTTCTCCTTTTCATCAGCGACCAGAGATGGTAGCTGATGAGAAGGAACCTCAGCCGGCGGTGCCGCAGAGGTAATCAGCTGGTCGCATGAGCAAGCTCCTGCGACCAGCGATTAGAACGGGGCTGAAAACGGGAGCACGCACCTGGCGATTTATTGCCGGGGCACCCTCCCATCACTGGCAATATGGTCGCCAGCGACCATATTCCCAGCGATCCCAGCGATTTCAGCCCCTATCGCCCCCGTGTGTACACAGCTTTAGGGTAAGTGGAGCTATTGGAATCCAACAAAAAAACAATTTATCACTTAAAAGAGTGCAAACATTTTTCCTAAGAATTTTCTTTTACTTGGCATAAAATAAAGTTTCTATATTTTCTCATCTAATTCTCAATATTGTTTTTTTCACCTACCAATTTATTCCTTTTAAACCCTCTTTCTTTCCCCTTTTTATTTATTATTATTATTATATTTTTATTTTATTTTTTTATTTTATATTTATTTTGATTATTATTTTCCTTGTTTATTATTTCATTTCATCCCCTTACGTATACTAATTTACAAAGAGTGCTCCTAAAACTACATTACAACGATTATTAATTTTTATTAATGTAGGAAACTGCCGAGTACATTTACAGCGTGGTTATAAACACCCTAAAACACTTACAAAATGTGAAAAACATGACTCACTGTCAACGTATTCATGTGTCGACAATTTCCATGTCGATCTTTCACTTATGTTTACCTTTTGACACTGCTGTCCTTGTGTATTTTGATCTTTTGGTGTCAACCTATCAACTTTGTCGAGACTTTAATCTGGAACCCATTTAGAGGTCTGCTTGCCTGATGAAGTATTATATTGATATACTCTTATTACACCTTGCATGGTTTGCTTTGTAGAACTGTGTAAAGATGATGGAGCGGAGTTTGAACTAGAGTATGTTCTGGATGGCCAGCCTGTTTATGTTCCCTGCCCACTAAACCATACCAATTTCAATGTAACATGGTTAAGAAATGGCTCACAGACAGAAATCACCTCAGACCTGCAAATGAGAGTGCATCAGGATCAAAGCTACCTTAAGATTATACCTGCAAGGCTGGATGATTCTGGTTTCTACTTATGTGTGATCAGGTAAAACTGTTGTCTTATATGTGATCATAGTCGTGTACAGTAATACCCTGCGGTTCTGGCCATTACCTTTGCCATGAAGGTCAGAGCTGCTATTAAAGTGTTCAAGGGGTCACAGATTTCTGAACAGTATCATTTATAAAACTTGTATATGGTGTTCAAGCTACTATCTTCATTGTTGAATAATAAACAAGCAAATAGACATTTTCAGCAGTGAATATAGCAAATTACTTGCATTACGTCCAGCCAATTCCAGTCATAAGTGATAATACATTTGTGTTATTTTTTATTTTTTACAGAAATTCCACACACTGCACACAGAAGCGTAAACGAGTAGAAGTGTTCAAAAATGATGACGGCCTTTGTTATAATCATACTGTAATGTTCCCTTTTACATCACCTACACTAACAACTCTTACATGTCCAAATATTGAGCCTTATTTTGATAACCGGAGCCCACAGGTGAAATGGTTTAAGGTAATAATCATTTTTTTCTAATTAAACAAGAAAAAACTCAGCTGAAGATCAGTGAAAAGCATGGTACACACGAGTAGATATATTTGTTCTCCATACACCCTGCCCAATCAGTCGTGATTGACATCAAAACTGGATGGGCGCCTGCCCAGTGAGCTGTCAGTCACTGTCAGCAGCTGTATGAGCGGTAGGGGGAATGCCTGTACACACAGAACAATGCTCTTTTGAGCAGACAACGCAATATATCTGCGAACAACACCGTTTACAAATATATCAGTGGTGCACACTGGCCGGTGCTGCCTTGATATACAATATCACCCATTCAATCAAACGGCTTGTAAGTACACACCTTTAGAGACGGAGATATCTATACCGTACCTCCCAGCTGTCCCACTTTTGGCAGAATTTTTAATATAATTTTTTTTGTGGCCACAGTTCCAATACCTCTGTGTCCCTATTGCATGCAGCAAAAAATATTTTTTCTTTAAAAGATGCCCACCAAGGGACAGACCATACCACTATTGTGCTGTATCCTTGCCCCCCTGGCCCACTGTTGAGACGTGCAATAAGAAGTATGCATACAATATCTGGCAAGAGGGAGACCCAGAGCAGAATGTGAGCATCATTTCCACTGAGTATGGATGGTCTATTGAATAGCAATACATCCTCACAACACTGTAGTCATGGGTTTGATTTTCTCCATTGCCTTAACTGTGTGGCATTTGTATATTCTCCCTGTGCTTGCACAGGTTTCACCAGGGTACTTTGGTTCCCTCCCACAATTTAAAAATATACTGGTAGATTAACCATTTGCCTGGCACTACTGTATGTGCTGTGACCACAGGCAAGACAACATTACCTGGCATGGTCACATCACATATGGCTAGTAAGTCCGGCGGTGTCCCCTCTGCTCTGCCATTGGGATCTTTTACAACTAGAGCGTTGGGATTATGTAAAGCCGGTGACATTTTGCCACTGTGTGGGGTATTTCTGATGGAGGGATGGGAAGTAATTTTATATGGGGGGAAGGGGGGTGTTGGTTGTAAAACAGCCTAATGATATACTTTGTTTATTACAATATTAATATATTTGTTTGGTATATTGCATTTTGTTGTGACCTCTTTTCTGGTTCTCTTCTAGTTTTCAGTGACTGTCTGTGTTGTATTTCTATGCAGGAATGTCGGCCTTTGAATTTAGACAGTGGCAAGTATTATGTTACAGGAAAGCTCTTGAACATCAAGAATGTGACCTTGCAAGATAAGGGAAATTACACATGTGAAGCTTCCTTAACATACAATGGCATGAACTATATAATCTCTAGGGCCATTGATTACTCCTTTGCAGGTAATTTTGAATACATATTATACAACATTGATGTAAATTGACCATTTGTTTATATTCTCTTTAAAAGTGTGTGTGTGTGTGTGTGTGTATGTATATGTGTGTATATATAATATATTTATACAGATGTAGCAGGCTACATCTTTACCCGGCGACCGCCAGATTCCTTTCACTGGCGAGCACCGGCGATAGGGAAGCGCGTCCCAGTATCACGGCAGCTGGGCAGCGTCTCCCTGCCCGTCTCTGATTCAGGGAGATGCTGCCCAGTTCGGGGGGGGGGGAAATTAGGGCGGCAATGGTGGACCGGCGGCAATGGTGGCAGGGATCGGTGGACACGAACTCATGAAACCGATAGAATTTGGTGAAAGTGTGAACAGAGGAACAGGTGGCAGCCCTGCATAACTGCTCTGCTGAAGCCCTGTGACGCACAGCCCAATAGGAAGCAACAGATCTCGTGGTATGGGCATTAACCCTAGCCGGAACTGGTCAACCAACCTTGGTGTAGGCGAAGGCAATTACTGATCTCAACCATCTAGCAATAGTCTACTTAGAGGCCGGACACCCTCTCTTATGAACATCATACAGCACCAACAACGTATCGGTCTTATGAAAAGACTTTACTCTGTCCAAATAAATGCACAGAGTGCAAACCATATCCAACCGCAACTTGTCCCTATTTCTGGTCTCCGCAAAACACCGGAAGCACATTATCCTGGTTCAAATGAAAATCAGAGACCACCTTTGGCAAAAACTTAGGCACTATACTGAGAATGGCCCTATCATCGTGAAAAACTAGGAATAGAGGCTTACAGGACAAAGCCCCCAATTCTGAGATTCTCCTGGCTGAAGCAATAGCCACAAGAAAGGCCAGTTTCCACAAAGGAACTTCAAATCCTCTGATCGCAATGGTTCAAAGGGAGGCTTCTCTAACATGGAAAGCACCAGGGATAAATCCCATGGGGCTACCGGCTGATGGTAAGGAGGTCTAATGCGTACCACCCCTTGAAGGAAGCATTCACCCTCTGGTAAAAGAGCCACAATCTTTTGAATGAAAATGTATAACACGGAAAGTTGCACCTTCAATGGTTGAAGACTCATCCCTACCGAGAACCAATACTGGAGAAAATCCAGAAGCCTAGCAAATTTGAATCGAGAAGTGTGTACCATTTTGTTTCTCACAACTTTTGATGTAAATCTTCCAGACCTTATGGTAAATCCGCTAAGACAGGCTTCCTAGCATTCAGCATTGTCTGAATCACAGCGTCCAATAACCCTTTCTTCTTCAGCTATGAGATTTCAAAAGCCACGCTGTCAAATTTAGACGAGCTAGGTCCTGATGAAAGAAGGACCTTGACAGAGCAGGTCTGGATGAAGAGGGAGGAGCCAAGGAGGCGCTACGGACAACCAGAGTGAGTCTGGATACCAGGACCTCCCAGGCCAGTCCGGTGCCACCAGGATGACCCGACCCGGAAGTCCTGAACCCGAATCCTCTTGAGGACTCACGTAATCATTGGAAAAGGAGGAAAGATCTATGCCAGCTTGAATTTCCAAGGTACCGTCATGGCCTCCACTGCCCACGCCGTCAGATCTCTGGTCAGGCTAGGGCCCATCCCCCCCCCCCAGCAGCTTTGATCTGCTGAGGAAGTCCGCTTTAACATTCCGGACTCCCGGAATGAATATTGCTGACAACGCCAGAACATGTAATTCTGGTCAATGGAACATCTGGGATAATTCTCGCATTGCCAACTTGCTGCAAGTATCCCCTTGAAGATTTAAATATGCCACAGCCGTGGCATTGTCTGACGGAATTCTCACTGGTGAACCCGTTAAGACCTCCTTCACTTGTAAAAGCACTCTCAGAACCGCCCTGAGTTCCAGGATAATTATCAGAAGAGCAGATTTTGAATGGGACCACAGGCCCTGGAATCTGAGGTGTAGAACTACAGCTCCCCAGCCTTTGAGACTTGCATCGGTCTTCACCACCAACCAGACCCAGGACTGCAGAGACTGACCCATCTGAAGAGTTTCTAAATCCGTCCACCACAACAGGGAATCCCTTGTCTCCTGTGTCAAAGAAATCCTTTCCTGTTTCATGACAGCCATCACTTTGGTAAACACTCTTGGAGCCGTTGCCAGCCCAAATTGGAGAGTTTAGAACTGCCAATGCTGTGAGCCCACTGCAAAATAAAGCAGAGATTGATGTTCTTTCAAAATAGGTATGCGAAGATACGCATTGTGAATGTCTATAGAGGCCAAATACTCTCCCGGCTTCATGCTCAGCAACACTGATCTCAGAGACTCCATCCTGAAATGATCCACCCACAGATGTTTCTTCAGTGATTTCAGATTCAGGATGGGTCTGAAAACCCATCTGGTTTGGGGACCAAGAACAGAGTGGAATAGAATCCCTTCCGCTCGTCCTGTGCAGGCACTGGAATCACCAATCCTTTGTGAGCGAGAGATGACGCCACTCCCTAACAGAGCTTCTCTCTTCCTCGTTTCTCAAGGCAAAGGGGTAAGGACAAACAGTCTTGGAGGATCCCCTTTTTAAGTTTATTCTGTAACCTTGAGAGATTACAGCCCTCACCCAAGGATCCTGAGCGGACTTGAACCAAGCGCCCTGAACTGCAGGAGGCGACCCCCCACTGATCCCCACTTGACTTCCGGAAGAGGCCGGGGATGGTCGCATGCATGTGGAGCTCCGTACCCCATCCACGGAGCACCACCATCCCCGGCCTCAGGAGCGGCGTGCAGCGGAGGGGACAGAGGCAGAGAAGGCGGGTGGGCAGCGGTGACAGAGGAGGAAGGAACCGTGCGCCGCAAGCGGAGGACGATGCGGCCGGAGCTGGGAGAAGGATGACCCGAACGCTGCCACAGTTCACCTGCACTGGTCGGGTGTGTGATCATTTCACAGGCGCCACTCACCCCTCCGCCTCCCCCCCGGGACCCGCCGAGTACTCCGACGCGCCCGCCGAGCAGACTGTGGCCTCCGGAGATTTGAGGCCTGGATCAAGCGGTGAAGCCGCGGCCTCTCCTGCCCGAACTCTGACGCGGCCCCTGCATCACGGGTGACGCGGTCGGCGCATCGCAGCCGAAAAGCAAGCGGATGCCCCTGGCAACACCACTGGCCGGGGGAGACACCCTAGGACCACCTCCACTGCCCTATGGATGCAGGGGTGCCGGGCAAAAGCAGACAAGCGGACCCGGTGAGAAGGGACCCACCCCCCCTCCCCCCAGCTAGGGCAGGAGGCAGATCAGCCAGGGGGACCCCGGCAATACATCCAGAGGCCGGTAGGATCCCCCCCAACAGGCCGCACCAGCCCCAGGTAACCCTGCGGCAGCTCTGCACCCCCCTCCACTGACTCTCCCCTGGCCTCGCTGACTCTGCCCCCTCCCCCCCCATCATCACCACCACCACCACCCACGGCTTTCCCACAGGAAGATTCAAGATGGCGCCGCAAATGGCTGCCTAGGAACTGTGCATATGTATCATGTGTTAACTTTACTGTCCCTGTTTTACTGTACTGTACCTGCTTATATTGCTACCTACCTGGCTGCTGCAACGACCAGTGGCGCCGCTGATGGCTGCCTAGGCGCTGTGCAGCTAGGCGGGTATATGTTCCCTGTGATAACTGTGCTGTCCCTGCTTATATTGCTACCTACCTGGCTGGCGCAACGACCAGTGGCGCCGCTGATGGCTGCCTAGGCGCTGTGCAGCTTGGCGGACATGTGATCCCCGCAAGTTATGTCTAAATGTTCTCAATGTAATGTGCATAATGTCTCAATGGAATGTATGTAATGTCTCCCCTCCTCTCTCCCCCCCCCCCCCCATACATGGCCAATAAAGTTGATTCTGATCCCAGAATGGGGAGTCCACACTCCGTCATTCTGAGGATTTATCCTCTGGCTTGGAAGAATGCTTCTTGGCAAAAGCACCAAAATGGGACTTGGGAGACTTTCCCCTTGCAGGAAACTTCCCCTTACCTGCTTGTACCCTGCCAGACACATCGCCTCAAAAGGAGGAACAAAAGGAAGGGTGATAAACCCCAAATCGACAACCACCCTGCTTAGAAAACCGGGCCCGGCTGGAAAGAACTCTTTTTTCCCCAAAGCCTGCTTAATTAAGGCCTCAAGTTCCCAAAAAAGACCTCCCCTGTAAATGCTAAAGCCTCTAGTGACTTCTTGGACTCACTATCCACCTCCCAGGCTTTGAGCCACAGAGCTCTTCTAGCCGCAATGGAAATGGCTGACACCTTGGATGCCATCTTGACTCCATCCTGTCTGGTTTCACACATATTCTACTGCACATTTGAACTTTTCCGCCAAGGAAAACAGTTCAGGATCAGAGTAAGGCATAAGCTGATTACACAATGTGTCCGCTCATACCATTATGGCCCTAGAGACCCAGGCCGATGCCATAAAAGGACGAAGGATAAACTCCACCCCTTCAAAAATGGATTGAAGGCAACCTTCCAGCTTCTTATGTACAGAAACTTTAAAGACCGTTCCTCCCTGTATAGGTAGAGCCATGGTTTTAGAAAGACGGGCCACCGGGGCATCCACTAAGGGAACCCTTTCCCACAACTTTACATAATCCTCCGGCATGGGGTATAAGGTATCAAACCTCTTACACATAACAACTCTCTTATGTGGCTTTTTCCACGCCTCCCCCAGAAGATCTGACTTGCTTTTGTCAGTCACGAAAAAGGGACCCCAGACTTTTGCTGCCTGAAAACACCTTCATGCTAAACAGTGTCAACCTTAGCTAAATTTAAAGCCTGGTGAACAGCCAAAATCAAGTCCTCCACATCAGGGATAGAGGTATCCACAACCTCCTGTTATCCCCAGTCTCCGTAATACATTCACCCTCCTCTTCCTCTGAATCAAAATTAAGGAGAGGTGGTTCAAATAATGAGTGTCTGGTAGAGGTAACATCAGGTACCCTAAGAAACTGTTCCCTGGCCTGGGTCATCATAGCAATGACTGATTAATGAAATCCCTTTTGAGCTACGATCTTACGCTCAACTTCCAGGCCGTTAAAGAAAGCCGCCCGAAGTCCTGGTAGATGAAGGGTCCTTGAACCAGAAGATCCCTTCTGAGAGGCACGGTTCTTCCACTAGCATGTTTAGCAGACTTGCGTACCCAATGTTCCAAGAGGGAGCCTGCAATAGAGCGTAATAGACCGCTCTCAGCTCCAAGTTGTTGATATGGAGCTGAGCTGTGCTTCCAAAGGTGTCCATTTTCCTAGAAAATGCACCCCTTGTGTCACCACCCCCCAGCCTTGGAGGCTGGAGTCCATTGTCAACAGAATCCAGTCCTGGATTCCGAATCTCCGTCCCGCAAGGAGGTTTGGAGAGTGGAGCCACCACTGCAGAGACTGTCTTGCCTGTGCTGACAGGCGGATTAACCTGTGCATGTGGACGTGTGATCCGGACCACGTGCTCAATAGGTCCCACTGGAACACTCTGGAGTGGAATCTCCCAAACTAAATTGCCTCGAATGAGGCCACCATCTTTCCCATCAACCTGATGCACAGATAGACTGACACCTCTGGGGTCAGCACTTCCAACAGCAACTGCTGGAGTGCAGTGATCTTTTCTGCTGGGAGAAACACCCTCCTCTCCACCGTATCAAATATCATCCCCGAGAATTCGAGACGCTGGGTTGGCACTAGAGAGGACTTAGGTACGTTCAGTATCCACCCGTGGTCCGGAAGTACATGTCTGGTGGTTTGCGTAACTCCTTGCAGGCTCATCTATGACTCTGGCTTTAGGAGCAGGTCATCCAGGTATGGGATTATGTTTATCCCCTGAGTCCTCAGAAGGAACATCATCTCCGCCATCACTTTGGTGAAGACACGTGGAGCGGTGGACAGACCAAAGGGTAGGGCCTGAAACTGGAACTGCTCGTCCAATATGGCAAACCTTAAATACGCCTGGTGTGGACCCCACACTGGTACGTGAAGGTAGGCATCCTTCACGTCGATGGACGCCAGGAATTCTCCCTCCTCCAACCCTTCAATGACCGCCCTTAAAGATACCATTCGGAATTTGAAGATCCGATGATAAGGTTCCAAGGATCGGTCTGACCGAGCCGTCCGACTTCGGTACTACGAAAAGGTTGGAGAAGTATCCCTGGCCTCTTTCCAGTGCCGGTACAGGTATGATTACCTGAGCATGTACCAACTTTTGCACGGCCTGTATGAGGATCCTGCGAAATACAAGGACAGCACTAGTGTAAATTAGTAATGTATTCAAGCCATTTCCCTGTATTTCCTCGGAGACCAACGAGTAAAAGCATTACAATTACACTGTTGTACATTGTTTGAATTTGGTGAAATATTGTTAAAAAAATCATAGTAATAACTATTCACTGTTCCTTTTTTTTTTTTATTTTAGTGCAACCATTACAGAGTGCGCCTGTTATGTTACAACCAAAGAATGACTTTGTGCAAGTAGAATTAGGTGAGTTTTGTTGTAAGGGTGTGGTAACACTTTATTTTAGCACTTGTTGCTGCTTTCTCTTGTTCCCTAAGCTGTTTCTCATTATTAAGCTTGTTGAGTTATATTATGTAGCTTGAGTTATATTATGTAGCTTGCATAACCACCATGTTGCGGTTTAGTAGAACACAATGAGGGTGGATTTTTTTGGAAAGTCAAAATTGACATTGGTTTCTAGTTCTGTTTGTCACTTACATGTATCAGGCAATTGGTATGAAATCCCGGCAGTCGGAATCCCGACCAGGGGGGGACGTGGATCGTCCCCCCTTTCGGGCACGCTGCGCTCGTCACGCAGCGGGTCCGGTGCCTGACTACGCTCGGCACACTAATTTATTCTCCCTCTATGGGTTTCGTGGACACCCACAGAGGGACAAAGTGCCGGGATTTCGACGGTCGAGATTCCGGCGTCAAGATTTCGACTGCCGAGATACTAACTGCATCCCTGTATTAGGGCTGATGGATACATTACTAATAGTACAGTGGGTGGGTTGTGCAGGCAGAAAACTTTGCTTGTTTTGGTAATATCTTATCGAGCGAGTCCTTTATGTGCACAGCTGCACACATAGTAGTAGAACCTAGCGCTTAGATCATAGGTCTTCAACCTGTGGCCCTCCAGATGTTGGGAAACTACATGTTCCAACATGCATTGCCACATTTTTTCCTATGAGAGCATGCCAAAACTGTCAGGGTATGCTGGGACATGTAGTTCTACAACATCTGGAGGGACACAGGTTGAAGACATGTGGCTTAGATGAACCTGCCAATAGAATGCTTGCATATTCAAATGTGCTAAATGTTCACCTACATTTAAGTTTCTTCTTACATGTCTGTTATTGGTAATTCAGTATTCTAACATGTGACCTTTTTTTAGGAGCTGCTGTTACTCTTACCTGTGAAGTGTTATCTAATAGATTAATTGAGTTGAGTTGGATATTCAATGGTTCTTTCATTGATGAATTTTCAGATGATGGCCGAGTGGTAATGGGAAATACGTAGTAAGTATGAGTTACTCATTATTCAAAATTTATCCTAGGCAATGTAGTCAGAATAAACCCCTCCTGCACTAGCACACCATCCTATCATATCTCTCACCCCAGACATATTGGTCCACAGCCTCCAGCTCACATACCATAAACCCACCAACTAATATGCCGCCTGTGCATCCCCCCTTTTGCAATTTCACATTTCTAACACCGCTGTCACTTGCGCTGTTAGTCATCTCCAGAAACCAATCAACAATCTCCCCGGCGCGAGCCCCCTCCACCCCTCCAATGAGATCGCAGCTGAGACATTTCAGTTGAGACACACACACGTACACTCTGTATGTTATCCCATCAATCAGCACGTCCCTCCCGCCCGACGTCACACCCCCGCCAGTCCAATTGCAGACGGGGCACGGCACATGCGCCGTCCTCGCCCTCACAACAAACTTAGATCACAACACATCGGGCTCTAGCGCCGGACATCTGCGCATGCGCAGTGGCCGGCACCAGAGAAATGCTGTGACAGCGCTATTTCTAAAAGTATAAAAACCGGGTCAGAGACACCGCACTCTCCACCATTGAAAAAGTCCCTCTAAGGGATGAAACGCGTTTGGTATTCACACCAGCATTTCGATTGTATATTGCTTTTACAGCTAATAAATTGTGCTACACTTTAAGCACTAGTCCATAGCCTCATCATTTATCTGCCCCTCCTGCCATCCGACTGCTACACAGGGAAACATCCAGGCAAGGAGTGCATGCTGATCCAACAGGACCTAAGGGTAAGTTGCTACAGCAGCAACATTTCTGTGTATTGATTTATTCTGACACATCCTCCTTGCATCTGAGGTATCAACACCACAGCCCAGAAGCAAGTGATCCATAACCTCAGAACTCCCAGCCACAAGTCCCCCTGATGTAAAGAACATTCTTCGAGGGACAGGTTACTTAAGGTCTACAGACCGCACCGGTCGGTCCTTCAACTGCCTTTTCCCAACACCCAGCCTACAGTTTTTGCCTACTGCCAAGATTACACCATCAGTGACTACAAACACCATCCATCCCTCACGGCAACCCCAGAGTCCTGCACCACCCAATTCTTTTAAATGTAGTCAGAGACTCTGTGGTAGAACAGCATATACTGAAAGGCCTGATGCCTCCAAAGTGCTGTAAATGGAGAGGGATGTCATGCAGCCACACCCCTCCTAGCAACTTCACACCTCTTTTCAGATACGTGCTGAAGGAGTGTATGCAAAGATCCATTATGTCCTGATGTCACCAGACCAAGTGACACCTCAGTGTATATCATAGGGGCCCAGATGCAAAAGAAAAAGACTTACAGATAGGGCAGGTCCCATCTTGGCAGGGGATGGCGATGGCGACGCAGGCCGCCATCCCCCGCCAGCACCATATCGATTGCGAGAAGGGGACGCGCGCGCACGTCCCCTTCCGACGGCGCTTCCAGCTGCTCCCCCGGGTCCTTGTCGGCGGGAACCCGGGGTTCCTGCCGCCTGCCCGCACCCCCCCTAACCCTGTCCGTCTCCCTGAGGCGGAGACGGACAGGGTTCCCGTCGCCCCGCCGACGGAGATTGAGACGCACGCGCGTCTCAGTCTGAAGGCTGGCGAGGCTCGGCGACTTCTGTTACAATAATAGGACTATGAATACGATATGAAAAATATATATATATGCAATTTATTCAAAGGGGGAGGGGTTACACACTGATATGGATACAACGTTCTGGGTATGTAAAAACGATAAACAAAAGCAATGTACAAATATGTATATAATAAAAAAGTGGGGTTGCTGAAGATGATGTAAAATAAATTATCTTAAGACACAGTGCATATGCTGGATAAAAACGTATGCTAAAAGATAAGTTAGGATAAAATTGCTTAGCTCATGGGTTGAAAGTGAGGTAGGTCTTTAGAAGCTGCCCAACATGTTTCGTCAATTCTGACTTCCTCAGGGGGTAGGGACAAACTGGAAATGACTGCTATTTAACAGAAAGGCAGAGTTACCTCACTTCCTGTTCACTCATTATTCAATTTAGTAATTACGTCTGTTAATGCACATTCTAACTGCTCAGTATGTATAATTTCAGAAATAGGTATTATAAAACAAGTGGATAAATGAAACGATGTAGGAGATACTTATGTTATATGCGGGAACTGTCCAAAATGTTTTAATAGATACTTGTGGTACGGAGATGTAGATACTTGTGGGGCGCGACGTCACTTCTGCCCGACATCCGCCGTCCTCGCCATGCATGTGCGCATGCGTGTGTGGCGTCTCCAAAGTCTGCCGGCGGCTTTAACGTGGTAGTTCTTACTGCCTGTGTGCGGGCTGGAGTCCGGAAGTATCTGTATGGAACGCAATGGAGCGCAGGATATGTCAGGTGATGTCCGTCAATCATGTGGGCGGACTTGATCACGGACTTCCTTACTGCCTTCTGGGACGCATTTGGCATGCAGGAAGTTCTTATCTGGATCCCTTAGTATATTGGCACTTAGATCATACAGTGTGTTATCGGGATCGTAGTAAATGAAACAAAGAGAAAGAACATGGTTACAGTAGGAATAGCCACAGACCACAGAGTTTTTTTCCATGATGGATAATGTCTCTATATACCAGTAAGTGCACCATTCTATGTGCCTGCAATATCTATGTGGGACCTGTATAAGGTCTTTCTGGTGATACAGTATATTAGGTGACAGGATGTAAAAAATAAAGATGAAAACAAAAATGAAAGTAAATATAAAAATAAAAAATAAATAAAAATAAAGAATAAATAAAAACAAACAAAAACAAGGACCTGGTTAACCCACAGCAGTCAATTATGATTCAGGTTCTATGAATTGCTTGGGTGAATATATCCCCAGGAATTATGGATCAGTAGGGGAAAACTTTCATAAAATATAGTCTAGGGTAAGGCCTGTTCGATGCGATAGGAAAAAGACACAAGTGGTATACTTAAAAAACTTTCCAAACTATGTACAGTTAGATAACCGATTTACAATACACTAATGAGTGGAGGTTATGGCTACGTCAGGTTTGTGTTTTGCAAGGATCTCTCTCCCTTATTTTGTAGCCTGTCCGTCTTCCTTCCATACAGCACCTGGTTTTCCTTAGAGGTCTCCCATCCTTGTACTAACCAGGCCCGACACTGCTTAGCTTCCAAGATCGGACGTGGTTGGGCTTAGCAGTGTGGAATGGCTGTACTGTTGACAGGATCAGGAATGTCGTCCAGAGAGACCTGCTAGGACTAGCTGACAGGAGTTTAGATGGGGTACATTCAGGGTGAATTGTTTTGTCACGTACCCTGGTTGTGTTATTTTTGGTGGTGTGATGATCAATGCTTAGAGAAAGGGTGCGATTTCGTAGCTGTCATTAAATCCTTCAGGGTCCAGGGTGTTTAATTCAAATATCCAGTACATCTCCCTTCTTGATAATAGATTAGACAGATCGCCGCCTCGTTCTCCTAGGTTAACTTGCTCGATGCCTTTGAAGCTGAGTTGTTCTGGATCAGAGTTATGATGGATAGAGAAGTGCTGGGAAACTGCATGAGTCTGAACCTTGTTCCTGATATTTCTGACGTGTTCTTGGATACGGATCTTTAGGGGTCTTTTTGTCTTCCCGATGTAGTTTAAGCCGCACGGGCATTCTAGCATGTAGATGATGGAGGTGGTATTACAATTGATAAACTCTTTGATTTTGAATTCTTTGTTTTTTTCTTTGTTCTGGAAGGTCTTTCTGTTGGGGTGGAGTAGTCGACATATATTACAG